>NC_090932.1:1054654155-1055300504 GCF_040938575.1 Ambystoma mexicanum
AGATATGCAGTACATTGCAGACAATTCTACTGCAGTTGCACGATATGTCACAGCATACTTAACCAAAGCAGAAAAGACAGAGCTCCAAGACCTCTGGAATGATCTGTCATCAGATAAAACAGTGTCTCAGAAATTATACAGCTTGGGCATAAAAAATGCTCTCCCATAGATAATGTGGATCATATGAAGCAGCTGATAATTTAACTGGCACTGCATTGTATGGTAAATCTGAAAATATAGTATGGCTAAGTCTTGGTCCAGCTAAATCTAGAAAAAGAGTTCTAAAAACATACGAAGATATAGAAAAAATAGCCAAACATGATCCCAACAGCCAAGAAATTTTAAAAAACAATTTTTTAGACACATACTACCCAAACAGAAGTAATACTTTGGAAACCATGTGTCTACACCACATAGCCCAAAACTACACATACAAAAATAATATAAAACCTGATGAAAAAAAAGGTAAATACAGAGTGACAAACTGTGAAGGCAGCTTAGTTAAACTCACTAAACCAAATTTATTTAATCATATCAAATTGTCATTGAAGACTCCTCAACATAAAGAAATATATTACATGTCCCTGCTACAACTCTTTAAAACATGGAGAAAAGAAGAAGAAATACTAGAAAACTATGACTCATATGAAGATGCTTTCAAAGCAAATGAAAGCACTATAACTGATGTAAACTTGACACAATACAAAACAATGTTGCTCAATGAACAGCAACATGAAGAAGAACTCCAGGCCCAACTAGATAAAGACACTCCTGACAGTAGTCAACCTTCTGTAACAGGAAGCCAAGAACCACTTGGAGAACCACTCATAATAAATGAGGCAGAATTAGCTATGATAGAAGTAGAAAACACCATGTGTCAGTATGAAGATAAAGAAGACTTAAATATACTATAATCAAAACTAAACAAAGAACACCATAGCATTTTTGAAGAAGTAACACAACAAATTGCAAATGGTGTACAACATGAAAATAAAGAATGTTCCTGCCATAATTATAAACCTATACTTCTGTACGTCAGTGGTGAAGCTGGTTCTGGCAAAACATTTCTAATCAAAATCATCAGTAAATTCCTTCAACAATTGACAAACAACAAACTGTCAGCTGTTGTCACTGCCCCCACAGGTTTAGCTGCCTACAACATAGGTGGTGTCACTTTACACTGATTACTACTATTGCCAGTAGAACACCAGAACAAATTAGACTATTACAAACTTTTTGCAGAAGCTGCAATGGAACTACGCAGAGTATTGAAACAAATGAAAATGCTACTAATAGATGAAGTGAGCATGGTCTCCAACCTAATGTTGGCTTTGATTCACCTCAGATTATAAGTACTGAAAAAAACTATGAAGAGCTCTTTGCAGGAAAACACATTATTGTTTTCAGAGATCTTCTTCAATTGACACCAGTAAAAGGTGAGCCTATTTTTAAAACATTAGGACACAAACTCTGCCGTAAAACTGGTGGCAGCATTGGAAATATCAACCTTTGGCAACATTTCCAATACAGAGAATTAACAGAAAACATGCGGCAATCTGCAGATCTCACTTATGCCAACATCTTAAAAAGTATCAGAGTTGGTATACTCTCTAAAGAAGCAGAAACAATATTGAAAACCCGCCAAATTAATGCACTTTATGGCGATAATGCATATGCTACAGATTTTATGGAACAATTAGCCCACAAAAATGTCAATTGTATGGCCTTAATGCCAACTCTTGCAAGCTGTTTCAAATTCAATGAAATAATGTTAAGTAAAGAAATGCAACCAATAATGGAAATTAGCGCCACAGACAAACTAGATGTACATGGTATGACACTATCTATGTGTGACCAAGCCACAACAAGACTAAGGGGCTGATTCATGGAACCAACGTGCGCCGAAAATCTAGGCGCAAGCATGCGCAAGCATGCGCAAGCGGAAAAAAACAGGCGCACGCGCACGCGTGCGATTCATGGAAGTCCCTGCGCGTGTTCACCGCGGGATGTGCGCCAAACCCGTGCATGGTGCACAAGTCACTGCAACATCGCGAAAGGCGTGCGCGACGGTGCGCGACGCGCACAGTGAAAGCGCACAACCTCAGCGCACACAGCAGAAAGTGGGCGGGACATGGGGCGTAACGCGCGGAATGGGGAACAACACGCGAAAATAAGGGCGTAACTGGGGATGCACTGCACGGAAGCAGAGGTAACGCCCACACGCACACGAACCACACGTATTCATGGAATGGAATAGGGCAAACCCACGCACAGCCAAAGCCGCGCACAAGCTGAAACACGTCCGCCACACGAAGGCAGGCGGTAGAGTCCCAGCGCATCAAAAAAGTGGCGCCGCGGGAAGTAAAATACGCGATTGAGCGGGGTACGTGTATTCCGGGTGTGTGCGGGAAGTGACACACGCGATTGAGCGGGGTACGTGTATTCCGGGGGTGCGCGGGAAGTTACACACGTGAATGAGCGGGGTACGTGTATTACGGGGGTGCGCGGGAAGTTCCACACGCGATTTGGCCGGGTACGTGGATTCCAGGGGTGCGCGGGAAGTTCCACACGCGATTTGGGCGGGTACGTGTATTTCGGGGGTGCGCGGGAAGTTCCACACGCGATTTGGCCGGGTACGTGGATTCCAGGGGTGCGCGGGAAGTTCCACACGCGATTTGGCCGGGTACGTGGATTCCAGGGGTGCGCGGGAAGTTCCACACGCGATTTGGCCGGGTACGTGGATTCCAGGGGTGCGCGGGAAGTTCCACACGCGATTTGGCCGGGTACGTGGATTTCGGGGGTGCGCGGGAAGTTCCACACGCGATTTGGCCGGGTACGTGGATTCCAGGGGTGCGCGGGAAGTTCCACACGCGATTGAGCGGGGTACGTGTATTTCGGGGGTGCGCGGGAAGTTCCACACGCGAGTTGGCCGGGTACGTGGATTTCAGGGGTGCGCGGGAAGTTCCACACGCGATTGAGCGGGGTACGTGTATTTCGGGGGTGCGCGGGAAGTGACACACGCGATTTGGCCGGGTACGTGGATTCCAGGGGTGCGCGGGAAGTTCCACACGCGATTTGGCCGGGTACGTGGATTCCAGGGGTGCGCGGGAAGTACCACACGCGATTTGGCCGGGTACGTGGATTCCAGGGGTGCGCGGGAAGTTCCACACGCGATTTGGCCGGGTACGTGGATTCCAGGGGTGCGCGGGAAGTTGCACACGCGAGTTGGCCGGGTACGTGGATTTCAGGGGTGCGCGGGAAGTTCCACACGCGATTGAGCGGGGTACGTGTATTTCGGGGGTGCGCGGGAAGTTCCACACGCGATTTGGCCGGGTACGTGGATTCCAGGGGTGCGCGGGAAGTTCCACACGCGAGTTGGCCGGGTACGTGGATTTCAGGGGTGCGCGGGAAGTTCCACACGCGATTGAGCGGGGTACGTGTATTTCGGGGGTGCGCGGGAAGTGACACACGCGATTTGGCCGGGTACGTGTATTCCGGGGGTGCGCGGGGAGTAGCACACGTGAATTGCACGTGTGGGTCCTCCCAGGTGTACCCTCTACACCCTCCACGGCCCCTGCAGGTGGCTCACACCACAGGGGCCTACCCAGCACATGTCCTGCAGGCACCCCATCCACCATGGCCATGCCCACCAGCCAACCCACATATCAACTAGCACTACTGCCCACCAACGCATGTCCCCCTGCACCCCCAGCCACCAGGGGCAGCCTCCAGCAGGCCCCCACCCATGTCTCCCCCCACCCCCACCCCCCACCAGTGCAGGGGCAGCCTCAAACAGGCCCCCACTCATGTCCCCCTGCACCCCCACCCCCTAGCATCCAGGGGCACCCTCCACCAGGCCCCCACTCATGTCTCCCACCACCCCCACCCCCCAGCATCCAGGGGCACCCTCCACCAGGCCCCCACTCATGTCCCCCTGCACCCCCACCCCCTAGCATCCAGGGGCACCCTCCACCTGGCCCCCACTCATGTCTCCCACCACCCCCACCCCCCAGCATCCAGGGGCACCCTCCACCAGGCCCCCACTCATGTCCCCCTGCACCCCCACCCCCTAGCATCCAGGGGCACCCTCCACCAGGCCCCCACTCATGTCCCCCTGCACCCCCACCCCCTAGCATCCAGGGGCACCCTCCACCTGGCACCCACACATGTCTCCCACCACCCCCACCCCCCAGCAGTGCAGGGGCACCCTCCACCAGGCCCCCACACATGTCCCCCGCACCCTCACCCCCCAGCATCCAGGGGCACCCTCCACCAGACCCCCACTCATGTCACCCATCACCCCCACCCACCAGCAGTGCAGGGCACCCTCCACCAGGCCCCCACACATGTCTCCCACCACCCCCACCCCCCAGCAGTGCAGGGGCACCCTCCACCAGGCCCCCACACATGTCCCCCTGCACCCTCACCCCCCAGCATCCAGGGGCACCCTCCACCAGACCCCCACTCATGTCACCCATCACCCCCACCCACCAGCAGTGCAGGGCACCCTCCACCAGGCCCCCACACATGTCTCCCACCACCCCCACCCCCCAGCAGTGCAGGGGCACCCTCCACCAGGCCCCCACACATGTCCCCCTGCACCCTCACCCCCCAGCATCCAGGGGCACCCTCCACCAGACCCCCACTCATGTCACCCATCACCCCCACCCACCAGCAGTGCAGGGCACCCTCCACCAGGCCCCCACACATGTCTCCCACCACCCCCACCCCCCAGCAGTGCAGGGGCACCCTCCACCAGGCCCCCACACATGTCCCCCTGCACCCCCACCCCCCAGCATCCAGGGGAACCCTCCACCAGGCCCCCACCCATGTCTCCCACCACCCCCAACCCCCAGCCACCAGGGGCAGCCTCCAGCAGGCCCCCACCCATGTCCAACTCATGTTCCCCACCCAACATGTCATCACAGTCCAGATCCCTGGTCTCTATGGTCAGCCCCCAAATGCAAAACACCCACCCGAGTATTGCATCCACCCACTCATATTCTGCAATTACATCACAGAACACCAATTGCAAGTTCCAAAACAAACACATGTCCCTCACATACACCCAATGGGTGTCAGTGATTCTCTAAACACATAACATGAAATGCATGAAAACAATGAGACACCACACATTGAAGTGCAACAAATAAATAATGTATTAAAGGAAAGATTAATAGAAACAAAAATGAAGAAACAGAAATGTGAATGGAAAAAAATGAAAAGAAGCATGTCCGTTCAAAAAAAAAAAAAAATTAAAGAATATAGAAATCCAAAGTAATGTAGTACAAAGTCAATGTCCACCAAACAAAATCCAATGTGAAAAAAAAATTATAAGCCATTGATCCATGGATAATGTCAAAAAAGAAAGTATGTACAAGTCCACAACTATGTACAATGCAAGAAGCCAGGGTCCATCATCCCAACAAAATAAAGGAAACCTAACTAACTACACTAACTAATAAAAAAAACTATATACAAAAATGTGGCCAATGTCCAAAAGGTCCAAATGAAATAAAAACAAAAATGAAACTTAACACTACCTACATAACTATGTACAAGGGCAGCGGGCTAGTTCCACGGCTCACTTCTGGATGTGCCGGGCCAGGGCATCATCGAACTCCTCCTCAATGTCCCGGAGGCGGTCCTCCTCCATGGCCCCGAGGGTCCGCAGGGCCGTCGACGTGTCCACCTCCAAAGCCCTGCGGATTGCCTCGAGGCACTCGACCCGCCTCAGGGCCCTCTGCATGGAGTTCTCCGCCCTGACCATTGAGAGCCGTGCCTCTTCCGCCCGCTGCCGCTCCGCATCTATGGCGTGCCCCAACCGCTGCCACACGGAAGACACTTTTTGTCCTGGGTCCTCCTGCCCTCCGGCCGATGCCTGCCCCTCCGATGTCGAAGGCCCCGAGCCTTCATGGCTCCCACCATGGTGCTGCTGCTGCTGTGCCTCTGCCCCTGCACTGCCTCCTGCTGCCTGCACATCCTCCGCCGGCTGGGGTGCAGTCGTTGACGTGGCCACCCCTGCTGGACGTCCGACTCCCGACTGCGGCAGGGATGCCTCCTCCACCAGCCTGGCCGCACCGTCAGAGGCAGCTCCACAGGGCACCCAGGTGACTGATGGGTGGGAAGATGGCACAGAGGACGACTGGCGCGTAGGGGGTCCAGCTGAGGAGGGGGTCGTGGCAAGCCCCATCAGACGGAGGAATCCGGCCTGGGTGACCTGTCCCAGCAGGCTGACGTGGTCAACGAGCCATTCGAGATGATGTGCAGTCTCTTCATGAAAAGACTGCAGGTCACCTCGCATGGCCCGTTGACGCAACGCCACTCCAGCCAGGACAGGCTCAACCCGGGCCTGGATAGCCACGTCCGCAGGCAGAGGAAGGCCAGTTGACGTCAGCTCATCCCCTGCCTGAAAACTGGTCTGGACATGGGCATCCCTGCTGGTGCAAGATGATGCAGGGACAGGATCAGGGACAGGATTGCACACAGGCACCTCCGCGGCGGCCTGTGCTGCCTCCTGTCCCTGGTCCTGCACTGCACCACTAGCACCAGTGGGATCCCCACCCCCAGACCCCGTCTCCGGTGCTTGCACGGCCTCCTCCTCCACCAAACCCCCCACCAACCTGGATGACTCTGTGCCATCTTCCCCCGTTGGGCCCTGTGGGGTCCCAGCTGCCCCTTCTGCTGCCGAGGAGTCCAACTGCAACCTCCGCCTCTTGGACCTCCCCCCGGCAGCTGCGGCCTGGGACACGGCACCGGACTCCTCACTCCCCGACGAGATGACAACCTGGGAGGGGAGCCGGGCCTTGCGTCTCCGGCTGGCGGTGGGATCCCCGCCGCTGTGCTCCACAGCACCTTCTCCGCCCTCTTCATCAGTTGACGCTGCAGACAGGGAGAAAAAAAACACAGGCATCAGGGCACTGTACAATGGACACATACACACATGACAGTTGTACATGAGTGGCATTGGCAAACCTCAGACATGTCATCACAATCCCCAACACACATGTCATTACAACTTGCACACACGAGCCATACCACAGCCATGTTGCAACTGCCAACACCATCCATACACATACAACAGCATCAGCAGCCAAAGGTGAGCCAGACATCACATGCAACACAGGAAGTGCACCACACATGTACACACCAACCACCACACTTGCATGCATGTGTACACCTCTGCTAAGTGTCGCAGTGATCAGACGGGCATCCATGTCACATCTGCCAATCAGGCTTCCACATACCGCTGTCACATGCATCCATGTTGCATCACTGTTGCACCCTTGTCAAATACACACACATGCACATGTACACAGCGCTGATACAATCAGCTGAAAACAACATACATGCGTGACATCACGGACATGTCTACTCACATACACATTCATACAAACTTGTGTGCCCACACAACTGCATTTGGCATGCAAGCCCACACACACAGGCACCATCCATGTCTCACACATTACAGCCCTCGCATGTGTCAGCCCCACGGCCCTGTACACCCGCACCCATACTCGACCCCATACAAACAGATGTGCAACCTGCACACTACTGAACAATCACCACACGCACTGCTCACAATCAGGATGCATGTACACTCACCGCTCGACTCCAGACGGGTCTGCCTCTCAAGGACCTGGACGTGGAGCGCTGGGGATATGTGTTCCAGGACCCTCATCTGTTCTTCCGACAAGTGGCCCCGGCGCCCCTTGGCATCCGCTGCCTTCAAGAGGCGCCGGGCCTTGGTCAGGGTCCTGGACCTGAAGTCCTCCCAGCGCTTCTTGACATGTTGGAAGTCGCGGACTGCCACCCCCTCCGCGTTGATGGCAGTCACGATGTCAGTCCAGATCCGAGTCCGTCCTTCCTTGTCGGCGCGGCAACTTCCGAAGAGGGCATCATACTGCCCCAGGACTTGCTCCACCAGGACACCAACTTCGGTGGCACTGAAGCTGGTGCCCCTCTGCCTCTCTGGCCGGGGGTTGTCAGTGGTCACAGATGGAGTTTGCCCCGACATGACAAACCCAGAGGCAGGAGTGGGTGGGCAACTGGGTCCTGGGGCTGGGCTGTGGAGCGATGGAATCCCAGTCGGGAGTCTTTGGTTCCAGCAGGGGTGGTCACACCAACAGCACCCCTGGCTGATGTGCAGGCAGCAAATGGCAGGGCACGTGGGCAGCAGGCAGTAGCAGATGGCAGGTGGGAGCGTGCTCGGGGCTCTGGGGGGCAGTAGTTCGGCCTTCTGGGCAGGAGCGTGGTCTTCCGTGTGCTTACGCGTGGCCAGCTTGATACGGAGTGATTTGGCACGTGAAAATTCTGCACGTCAGCGTGTAATTCGAGGAAAGGCCCTTAGCGCGTAAGCGCGTCTGCACGCATACGCATTTTCATTGGACCAAAGGCCCTCAGCGCGTGAGCGCGTCTGTGACGTGACGTGCGAGGGAGTATCCCTCATTGCACGTGATGACAGTACACACGTGGATCCCAACCAATCGCGTGTGAAAGTTCACGGGACCCCGGAACACACGTACCCCGGCCAATCGCGTGTGGAACTACCCGTGCACCCCGAAACACACGTACCCAGGCCAATCGCGTGTGGAACTACCCGCGCACCCCTGAAATACACGCGCCCAGGCTATTCGCGTGTGGAACTTCCCGCGCACCCCTGAAATACACGCGCCCAGGCTATTCGCGTGTGGAACTTCCCGCGCACCCCTGAAATACACGCGCCCAGGCTATTCGCGTGTGGAACTTCCCGCGCACCCCTGAAATACACGCGCCCAGGCTATTCGCGTGTGGAACTTCCCGCGCACCCCTGAAATACACGTACCCTGCTGAAATCGCGTGTGAAACTTCCCGCGAACCCCTGAAATACACGCGCCCAGGCTATTCGCGTGTGGAACTTGCCGCGCACCCCTGCAATACACGCGCGCAGGCTATTCGCGTGTGGAACTTCCCGCGCACCCCTGAAATACACGCGCCCAGGCTATTCGCGTGTGGAACTTCCCGCGCACCCCTGAAATACACGCGCCCAGGCTATTCGCGTGTGGAACTTCCCGCGCACCCCTGAAATACACGTACCCTGCTGAAATCGCGTGTGAAACTTCCCGCGAACCCCTGAAATACACGCGCCCAGGCTATTCGCGTGTGGAACTTGCCGCGCACCCCTGCAATACACGCGCGCAGGCTATTCGCGTGTGGAACTTTCCGCGCACCCCTGAAATACACGCGCCCAGGCTATTCGCGTGTGGAACTTCCCGCGCACCCCTGAAATACACGCGCCCAGGCTATTCGCGTGTGGAACTTCCCGCGCACCCCTGAAATACACGCGCCCAGGCTATTCGCGTGTGGAACTTCCCGCGCACCCCTGAAATACACGTACCCTGCTGAAATCGCGTGTGAAACTTCCCGCGAACCCCTGAAATACACGCGCCCAGGCTATTCGCGTGTGGAACTTGCCGCGCACCCCTGCAATACACGCGCGCAGGCTATTCGCGTGTGGAACTTCCCGCGCACCCCTGAAATACACGCGCCCAGGCTATTCGCGTGTGGAACTTCCCGCGCACCCCTGAAATACACGCGCCCAGGCTATTCGCGTGTGGAACTTCCCGCGCACCCCTGAAATACACGCGCCCAGGCTATTCGCGTGTGGAACTTCCCGCGCACCCCTGAAATACACGCGCCCAGGCTATTCGCGTGTGGAACTTCCCGCGCACCCCTGAAATACACGTACCCTGCTGAAATCGCGTGTGAAACTTCCCGCGAACCCCTGAAATACACGCGCCCAGGCTATTCGCGTGTGGAACTTGCCGCGCACCCCTGCAATACACGCGCGCAGGCTATTCGCGTGTGGAACTTCCCGCGCACCCCTGAAATACACGCGCCCAGGCTATTCGCGTGTGGAACTTCCCGCGCACCCCTGAAATACACGTACCCTGCTGGAATCGCGTGTGAAACTTCACGTGAACCCCTGTAATACACGTAGCCCGCTTGCCGTGCTGGTACAGGGTTAGCGCAGCCCTTTGCGCTGGATTGGGGATTTTAATGGCTTTTCCCTGCGCGGAAGGCGTTCTTGGGGGCGTAACTGGCGCTGCTGCAAGGTCGCTGCGCCACTGTGCGCCACGGCTGATTTTGGTGGCTGGAATCCATGAATACGCTGTGCGCGGAAATGTGTTTCGGCGCATGCGGCTGGCGCAGACTACCGCACGCGCACACTGTGCGCCAGCTGCGTGCGCCACTTGTGCGCCGAATTCTATGAATCGGCCCCGCAATAGTTTAGAAAAATCAATTTCAAACACAGCAGGCTTAGAAAAGATATTAAAATTATCCTTAAATTGCAGAGTAATGCTTAAACGTAACCTTGACGTGGACCAAGGACTAGTTAATGGAGCACTGGGTACAGTTGTTGGCTTTCAAATATACCCGCGTGACAACAAAATTCAGTTTGTCAATATACTCTTTGACAAACTTTCAGAAGTTAAAAGGATAGGACGCTCAACAGCTCTATTCCTTCTCTTCAAAGACATGTATGTACGCAGAGAACAATTTTCACTACCTCTTGCATACGCAGTCACGATTCATAAATCACAAGGTCTTACCCTAGACAAAGCAATGATAGATATTGGTAACACAGTCTTTACAGAAGGCATGAGCTACGTAGCACTATCACGCTTACGTACACTTGACGGTCTATTTCTAATCAACTTTGATGCAAGTAAAATAAACGCTGATATTCCTTGCATTTAAGAATACAATAGACTTCGCTCACTATACACTCCCCATCTAAACACATGTTCTGTTCCACAAAAATTAAAACGTTATAAAAGAAAAATAAATCAAACAGAAAAGCAACAGGATGTCACTGCAAATCCTCCAAAGAGAGGCACCAAAAGCAAAAAATAATCAATTAGGGAAAGTAAACCAGGTACTTCTTCAAAAAGGAAGACAAACTCCAAAAAAAGCAGTCAGATACAGAACTAGCTGGTCCATTTAAACTCTCAAATATAGTTGGTGTAAGTTGCTACGCAAATGTAGCAATGAATATTCTATTTCAATTACCACCAATTGTTGACAACATTTACTTACACAGTACAGACCCATTGTGTATGCAAATGTTAGTACTTCACAGAAATGCAGCAAACAATCCTGACAACACGTATAGTGTTTATGGAATAAGACAACAATTGGGCTACTGTGCTGGAATGGTGAAATTCACTATAAACTCACAGGAAGATCCACAAGAATTTCTAATGTACTTACTACAAGTACTGGAAAACAAAAACATACACATCTTCCAGATTTCATACATGTGGAAATATACATGCACTCTCTGCAACAATGTGACACAAGAAGAAATCCCCAATGAACGATTCATATATATATCAATACCTAATTGTGAATCCATTCCATTTCAGCAACTTGTACAAAATGCAAACCATGGTAGATTATGTTCTACCTGCAATTCAGATAATCGCTCCACGTTAGTAATACAAACACATAGTAAATACGTATTACTAATGCTTCTATGTTACAATGCAGATGGTACCAAAAACAACTGCAAGCTGACTGGATTCACACATGGTCAAATATCACTTGGTAAGAAAACCTTCACAACAATAGGTATAATCTACCATGCAGGAGCCACAACCAATTCAGGGCACTACACTGCATATATAAAAAAGAAATGTGGATGGTTTGAATGTAATGATAGTACCATTACTCTAAAGCAGAGATTACCAGCAAATCTTACAAACGCTTATTTAATGTTCTTAACTAAACTGTACTTAAACCTCAAGTAAACTTGTAGTAAAAAATATAAACTGTCAGAATATTCCAAAAACTATCTAACTGCCCAAAGATTCTACAACAATCAGATAAATGAATACCACTAAATTAGAGCAAAATAAAGACAATTAGAATACGCCAATTGGTATCTAACTTTCCCAAAATTTAACAATATCCAAACAGATAAATCAATACCACTAAAATATATCAAAAAATAGACAGTTAGAATAGGCCTACTGGTATCTAACTGCTCCAAAATTTCATAATATCCAAACAAATAAATAATATGTTACTGCTCCAAAAAAAATGCAACAACCCAATGTATAAAGCATTAGCCAGAAACAACAAATGAACACTGAAATCAAATAAACAAATAAACTGTAGCATAACAGAAAAAAGGTTTTTTATTTTAAATCCATCATGGATTTAATGAGTTTAGCAATAAAAACAGAAACTGAGCAAATTGCACAGTACTCTGGTTTGTAATCTACTAAATATGAGGGTCCAAAAAAAAAAATGTTGATTATACAATGTAAAAAGTCATTACAAAATACTAATACTAACATGCTATTTTCTTTTATCACAGAAATTAACAAGAAATACATGTACTCCAGTTACTAAACCAAACAGTAAGTATATTATACACTCTATGCCCTGGCCACAACCATCACAGCATATCACACCCATAGTATCTTATAACTTTGTTCCTTATACATTTGTTTTTGACCCAATGTTATAAGCAACTATAAATGTGATATGCTGCGGTGGCCACAACCACCGCAGCATATCACACCCATTGAGTAAAACATTTCAACTATGGCCTATGGAAACTTTTAATGTCCGCGGACATTACCAGTGTTGTTAGAACACTTTCAACTTGCCATCAAACAATACATTCAGCGTCTTCAGGACACCCCCTGCGAACATTTCAGGACACCACGAGAGTTCTTAGAACACTTTCAACTCGACAACAAACAATACGGACAGTGTCCTCAGGACACCCCCTACGAACATTTCAGGACAACCCGTGTGTTCTTAGAACACACCCCCATTTTGTTTAATTATGAACATTTCAGGACACTGAGACAGTTCTTAGAACACTTTCAACTTGCCATCGAACAATACAGACAGCGTCTTCAGGACACCCCCTATGAACATTTCAGGAAAACTCGAGAGTTCTTAGAACACTTTCAACTTGACAACGAACAATACGGACAGCATCCTCAGAACACCACCATTTTGTTTATTTGCGAACATTTCAGGACACCCGAGTGTTCTTATAACACTTTCAACTTGCCATCGAACAATACGGACAGCGTCTTCAGGACACCCCCTACGACATTTCAGGACAACGCGAGAGTTCTTAGAACACTTTCAACTTGACAACGAACAATACGGACAGCGTCATCAGAAAACCCCCATTTTATTTATTTGCGAACATTTCCGTACACCCCGAGTGTTCTTAGAACACATTCAACAAGCCACAGAACAATACGGACAGCGTCCCCAGAAAACCCCCATTTTGTTTATTTGCGAACATTTCAGGACACCCCGAGTGTTCTTAGAACACATTCAACTTGCCACAGAACAATACGGACAGCGTCCCCAGAACACCCCCATTTTGTTTATTTGCGAACATTTCAGGACACCGTGAGTGTTCTTAGAGCGTCTTCAGGACACCCCCTACGAACATTTCAGGACACCGCAAGAGTTCTTAGAACACTTCAGGACAACGGGTGTGTTCTTAGAACACACACCCATTTTGTTTATGTGCGAACATTTCAGGACAACGCGTGAGTTCTTAGAACACTTTGAACTTCACAATAAACAATACGGACACCGTCCTCAGAACACCCCCATTTTGTTTATTTGTGAACATTTCAGGACACCCCGAGCGTTCTTAGAACACTTTCAACTTGCCATCGAACAATACGGACAGCGTCCCCAGAACAACCCCATTTTGTTTATTTGCAAACATTTCAGGACACTGCGAGTGTTCTTAGAACAGTTTCAGCTTGCTTGCGAACAAAACGGACACATATTGAGTCCTCAGAACACCCCCCAATCAGTTTATTTAGAATATTTCAGAACACCCGTGATGTCTGCAAACAAATCAAACACAAAAAGAACGACTACCACATAAAAAACACAACATTTAACCTATCTCATACCCTTCCATCCTCCCCAAACACTTCTACACACCAACACACTCTACTAAATACACATTTTGAACAAACTTTCACTGCGCTGTCCGCGGACGTCCGCGAATCCGAGATGGCGGGCGCTACTGAAAATCTGACGCGCTTCACGCTTAACACCGTCCAATCAGCGAACACATTGCATGTCCGCGGACATCACGCAAGCCGATTGGCCAATCGGGAAACTGTTCGCGGAGCGAACAGGGAAGTGTGTCCGCGAACCGAACACAGATATCACTAATTTGTTTTGACCTACTTTTTGGTCATTTTAAAAAAATAAATACTGGACGGATTTTCACCAAATTTGCAAAAGCACGCTTTCGGGACCAAGCTGCTGCTCCTGGTCCAAATTTGGTGAAAATCCGTCCAGCGGTTTCGGCTGTAGGCGCAAGCAAAAAATAATTCCCATTCAGTCTATGGGAAAAAAAGGAATTTTGGGACCCCCCCTATAACTTTTCCCCCCCTGGACGAATCCTCACCAAACTTTGCAAAAAAATTCAGAGTGGGCCATATACTTTTTTTTGCAAAGTCCGGTGTGGATTCGTCCAGGGGGAGCGAAGTTATAAGCCGCCCAAAAAGTGCTCTTCCTATGGAAACACCAACTTAACCATAACTACATGGTCACTACCGTGGCCATGTAATATATATTTTAAAATAGGAAGCTTCTACATCGGTCTATAATTTCTCCTCACTCATGTATTACTCTGAAATGGATAAAGTGGCTGTTTAAATTATGTTACCCAGCACAGAGCTCGTCTGTGACACTAAGAGAAGGCAGAACACATTTAAATGCGTTATCAATATTGCACCTGAACACTTAACACAGATCATCGCGATCCCAGACGTCTTCATATTAAAATGTCTGCTCTGGTGATGCTCAACTAATTTATTAACAAAGTTTGGGGACCTACTCAATTAGGATCTTCAGTTTACTAGAGGCGTGAAACGCTCGCTCCTCCGGGACATCCGCAGCTATGCGACAGGCATTGCAGGAGATTAGGTCCCTCAATAGCAGCTGTGCTACAAAATTCCGTCAGAATGCTGCAAGAAGAAAGAGCTAACGCAGAGTACCAAGTGTTCGGGAAAGAGCAGCTCAATATGGGGTGGACAATGTAATGAATCCTAAAAGGTATGTAAGACTATTATTGCGCGTACGTAGATTTGAAATCATATATTTGCACAGTGTATTTTGATCAATGGATGACTTTCCGAAAAGTGTGGTTTATTTTTTGAAGTTGGCAGGCCAAGCAGGGCTTGAAGGTTTGGAAATGCAATACTATGTGTGGGTTGTGCTTCATTGCAAAAACAGACCTCTATAAAATTGTCAAAACTAAGTATACAATGCATTGTGAAATTTCGTTTCCACAAGCTTTGACAAATCGTGAAGAAAATATCACCAATGTCCTGAAAAAGGTGACAGTTTCAACTTTTCTTTTTACTTTTATTTTTTACAAAATGCTGCAAATGAATGATTTTCGGATAGCAAAGCTGGGAAATGTAATGCAATTTCAAACATGCAAGTGGCTTACACTGCAAAGAACTACTTTGCTCGACAGAGTGCACCGTACCATAAAATGATTGTGTTCATGTAGAGTGCCTTCAAAATGACCTTTCCCCCATACAAGCATTGAGGTTAAAAGCAGTTTTTTTAAATGTTCCTGAGCTGGTGCAAATCTGATTTTTGCTGCAAAATAATCTTGCTTCCTCTCTATCTCACCAGTCCTTTCTTTCACCCAACAGCCACACACATCTCTCCCAGAAGCCTCAGGTGCACAGGCCTGTTCTGGATTGGTCAGCATGGCCATGTGACCCTAACCATGGCAATCTTACTGCTTGTCTTTTCTCGTGTAATTTACCCTTCACACTTACATAGGCAAGAGCTGTTTTTCAACACTCATGTGCTAGATGTACCTTTTTCTTTTGCTGCCTATGAACCATCCTTCCTCTTTCCGCCTTTTGCTCTTTCCTGCAAACAACATCTGCCAAACGTTTTCCCACAAGCCCCCCTTGGGATAGGCCCTCTCTGGATTGGTGAGTATAGTCACATGACCCCAACAAGGAAAACCTCTGTATTGACTCTTTTCCACAACCAACAGGGTAATTCATAGAATTTCGCAGAAAAGTGTCGCAAGCGGCTGGCGCAGAGTCTCCGCGTGCGATTGACTGCGCCAGGCACGTGCGCTAAAACCGATTTCCGCGCACAGCGTATTCATGGATTTTAGGCTTCCAAACCAGCCGTGGCGCAGAGAATCGCAGCGACCCTGCAGCAGCGCCAGTAACGCCCCCAAGAACGCCCTCGCGCAAGGAAAAGCCATCAAAATCGCTAAATCATCGCAAAGGGCTGCGCTAACCCTGGACCAGTTCACCGGGCTGGCAAACAGCAAACGCCAAGCGGGGAACGTGTATTGCAGGGGTGCGTGGGAAGTTCCACACGCGATTGGCCCCGTGCAAGCAGGGTACGTGTATTTCAGGGGTGCGCGAGAAGTTCCACACGCGATTTCAGCAGGGTACGTGTATTTCAGGGGTGCGCGGGAAGTTCCACACGCGATTTCAGCAGGGTACGTGCATTTCAGGGGTGCGCGGGAAGTTCCACACGCGAATGGGCCAGTGCGAGCAGGGTACGTGTATTCCATGGGTGCGCGGGAAGTTCCACACGCAATTCCATCAGGGTACGTGTATTTCAGGGGTGCGCAGGAAGTTCCACACGCGAATGGGCCAGTGCGAGCAGGGTACGTGTATTCCATGGGTGCGCGGGAAGTTCCACACGCGATTTCATCAGGGTACGTGTATTTCAGGGGTGCGCGGGAAGTTCCACACGCGATTGTCCCAGTGCGAGCAGGGTACGTGTATTTCAGGGGTGCGCGGGAAGTTCCACACGCGATTGTCCCAGTGCGAGCAGGGTACGTGTATTTCAGGGGTGCGCGGGAAGTTCCACACGCGATTGTCCCAGTGCGAGCAGGGTACGTGTATTTCAGGGGTGCGCGGGAAGTTGCACATGCGATTTCAGCAGGGAATGTGTATTTCAGGGGTTCTGGGGAGTACTACACGTGAATTGGCCGTGTGGGTCCTCCCAGGTGTACGCTCCACAACCTCCACGGCCCCTGCAGGCAGCCCACACCACGGGGGACTACCCTGCACCCCTGCTCATGTCCCGCAGGCAGCCCATCCACCATGGGCATGCCCCCCAGCCAACCCACATGTCACCTTGCACTACTGATCAACAATGCATGTCTCCCACCACCCACACCCCCAGCACTGTGGGGCACCTGCCAGCAGGCCCCCACTCATGTCCAACTCATGTTTCCCACCACCCCCACCCCCCTGCACTGTGGGGCACCTGCCAGCAGGCCCCCAGCCATGTCCAACTCATGTACCCCTGCACCCCCACGCCCCAGCATTGTGGGGCACCCTCCACCAGGCCCCCACTCATGTCTCCCACCACCCCCACCCCCCTGCCACCATGGGAAGCCCCCACCAGGCCCCCACTCATGTCTCCCACCACCCCCACCCCCCAGCAGTGCAGGGGCAGCCTCCACCAGGCCCCCACTCATGTCTCCCACCACCCCCACCCCCCAGCAGTGCAGGGGCAGCCTCCACCAGGCCCCCACTCATGTCTACCACCACCCCCACCCCCCAGCAGTGCAGGGGCACCCTCCACCAGGCCCCCACTCATGTCTACCACCACCCCCACCCCCCAGCAGTACAGGGGCAGCCTCCACCAGGCCCCCACCCATGTCTCCCACCCCCCAGCCACCAGGGGCAGCCTCCACCAGGCCCCCACCTATGTCTCCCACCCCCCCACCCCCCAGCCACCAGGGGCACCCTCCACCAGGCCCCCACTCATGTCTCCCACCACCCCCACCCCCCAGCAGTGCAGGGGCAGCCTCCACCAGGCCCCCACCCATGTCTCCCACCACCCCCACCCCCCAGCCACCAGGGGCACCCTCCACCAGGCCCCCACTCATGTCTCCCACCACCCCACCCCCCTGCCACCATGGGCAGCCCCCACCAGGCCTCCACTCATGTCTCCCACCACCCCCACCCCCCAGCAGTGCAGGGGCAGCTTCCACCAGGCCCGCACCCATGTCTCCCACCACCCCCACCCCCCAGCCACCAGGGGCACCCTCCACCAGGCCCCCACTCATGTCTCCCACCACCCCCACACCCCAGCAGTGCAGGGGCAGCCTCCACCAGGCCCCCACCCATGTCTCCCACCACCCCCACCCCCCAGCCACCATGGGCAGCCCCCACCAGGCCCCCACTCATGTCTCCCACCACCCCCACCCCCCAGCAGTGCAGGGGCAGCCTCCACCAGGCCCCCACCCATGTCTCCCACCACCCCCACCCCCCAGCCACCAGGGGCACCCTCCACCAGGCCCCCACTCATGTCTCCCACCACCCCCACCCCCCAGCAGTGCAGGGGCAGCCTCCACCAGGACCCCACTCATGTCTCCCACCACCCCCACCCCCCAGCCACCAGGGGCACCCTCCACCAGGCCCCCACTCATGTCTCCCACCACCCCCACCCCCCAGCAGTGCAGGGGCAGCCCCCACCAGGCCCCCACTCATGTCTCCCACCACCCCCACCCCCCAGCAGTGCAGGGGCACCTTCCTCCAGGCCCCCACTCATGTCTCCCACCACCCCCACCCCCCAGCAGTGCAGGGGCACCCTCCACCAGGCCCCCACCGATGTCTCCCACCACCCCAACCCTCCAGCCACCAGGGGCAGCCTCCACCAGGCCCCCACCCATGTCTCTCACCACCCCCAAATCCCCAGCCACCAGGGGCACCCTCCACCAGGCCCCCACTCATGTCTCCCACCACCCCCACCCCCCTGCCACCATGGGCAGCCCCCACCAGGCCCCCACTCATGTCTCCCACCACCCCCACCCCCCAGCAGTGCAGGGACAGCCTCCACCAGGCCCCCACCCATGTCTCCCACCACCCCCACCCCCCAGCCACCAGGGGCACCCTCCACCAGGCCCCCACTCATGTCTCCCACCACCCCCACCCCCCAGCAGTGCAGGGGCAGCCTCCACCAGGCCCCCACCCATGTCTCCCACCACCCCCACCCCCCAGCCACCATGGGCAGCCCCCACCAGGCCCCCACTCATGTCTCCCACCACCCCCACCCCCCAGCAGTGCAGGGGCAGCCTCCACCAGGCCCCCACCCATGTCTCCCACCACCCCCACCCCCCAGCCACCAGGGGCACCCTCCACCAGGCCCCCACTCATGTCTCCCACCACCCCCACCCCCCAGCAGTGCAGGGGCAGCCTCCACCAGGTCCCCACTCATGTCTCCCACCACCCCCAACCCCCAGCCACCAGGGGCACCCTCCACCAGGCCCCCACTCATGTCTCCCACCACCCCCACCCCCCTGCCACCATGGGCAGCCCCCACCAGGCCCCCACTCATGTCTCCCACCACCCCCACCCCCACCCCCCAGCAGTGCAGGGGCAGCCTCCACCAGGCCCCCACCCATGTCTCCCACCACCCCCACCCCCCAGCCACCAGGGGCACCCTCCACCAGGCCCCCACTCATGTCTCCCACCACCCCCACCCCCCAGCAGTGCAGGGGCAGCCTCCACCAGGCCCCCACCCATGTCTCCCACCACCCCCACCCCCCAGCCACCATGGGCAGCCCCCACCAGGCCCCCACTCATGTCTCCCACCACCCCCACCCCCCAGCAGTGCAGGGGCAGCCTCAACCAGGCCCCCACCCATGTCTCCCACCACCCCCACCCCTCAGCCACCAGGGGCACCCTCCACCAGGCCCCCACACATGTCCCCCAACACACCCACCCCCCTGCCACCATGGGCAGCCTCCACCAGGCCCCCACCCATGTCTCCCACCACCCCCACCCCCCAGCAGTGCAGGGGCACCCTCCACCAGGCCCCCACTCATGTCTCCTACCACCCCCACCCCCCAGCAGTGCAGGGGCAGCCTCCACCAGGCCCCCACTCATGTCTACCACCACCCCCACCCCCCAGCAGTGCAGGGGCACCCTCCACCAGGCCCCCACTCATGTCTACCACCACCCGCACCCCCCAGCAGTGCAGGGGCAGCCTCCACCAGGCCCCCACTCATGTCTCCCACCACCCCCACCCCCCAGCAGTGCAGGGGCAGCCTCCACCAGGCCCCCACTCATTCTCCCACCACCCCCACCCCCCTGCCACCATGGGCAGCCCCCACCAGGCCCCCACTCATGGCCCCTCTGCACCCCCACCCCCCAGCATCCAGGGGCACCCTCCACCAGGCCCCCACTCATGTCTCCCACCACCCCCACCCCCCAGCAGTGCAGGGGCAGCCTCCACCAGGCCCCCACTCATGTCTCCCACCACCCCCACCTCCCAGCAGTGCAGGGGCAGCCTCCACCAGGCCCCCACTCATGTCTACCACCACCCCCACCCCCCAGCCACCAGGGGCACCCTCCACCAGGCCCCCACTCATGTCTCCCACCACCCCCACCCCCCAGCAGTGCAGGGGCAGCCTCCACCAGGCCCCCACTCATGTCTCCCACCACCCCCACCCCCCAGCAGTGCAGGGGCAGCCTCCACCAGGCCCCCACTCATGTCTCCCACCACCCCCACCCCCCAGCCACCATGGCCACCCTCCACCAGGCCCCCACTCATGTCCCCCTGCACCCCCACCCCCCAGCATCCAGGGGCACCCTCCACCAGGCCCCCACTCATGTCTCCCGCCACCCCCACCCCCCAGCAGTGCAGGGGCAGCCTCCACCAGGCCCCCACCCATGTCTCCCACCACCCCCACCCCCCAGCCACCAGGGGCACCCTCCACCAGGCCCCCACTCATGTCTCCCACCACCCCCACCCCCCAGCAGTGCAGGGTCAGCCTCCACCAGGCCCCCACTCATGTCTCCCACCACCCCCACCCCCCAGCCACCATGGCCACCCTCCACCAGGCTCCCACTCATGTCCCCCTGCACCCCCACCCCCCAGCATCCAGGGGCACCCTCCACCAGGCCCCCACTCATGTCTCCCACCACCCCCACCCCCCAGCCACCATGGCCACCCTCCACCAGGCCCCCACTCATGTCCCCCTGCACCCCCACCCCCCAGCATCCAGGGGCACCCTCCACCAGGCCCCCACTCATGTCTCCCACCACCCCCACCCCCCAGCAGTGCAGGGTCAGCCTCCACCAGGCCCCCACTCATGTCTCCCACCCCCCAGCCACCATGGCCACCCTCCACCAGGCCCCCACTCATGTCCCCCTGCACCCCCACCCCCCAGCATCCAGGGGCACCCTCCACCAGGCCCCCACTCATGTCTCCCACCACCCCCACCCCCCAGCAGTGCAGGGGCAGCCTCCACCAGGCCCCCACCCATGTCTCCCACCACCCCCACCCCCCAGCAGTGCAGGGGCACCCTCCACCAGGCCCCCACTCATGTCTCCCACCACCCCCACCCCCCAGCAGTGCAGGGGCAGCCTCCACCAGGCCCCCACCCATGTCTCCCACCACCCCCACCCCCCAGCAGTGCAGGGGCACCCTCCACCAGGCCCCCACTCATGTCTCCCACCACCCCCACCCCCCAGCAGTGCAGGGGCAGCCTCCACCAGGCCCCCACCCATGTCTCCCACCACCCCCACCCCCCAGCAGTGCAGCGGCACCCTCCACCAGGCCCCCACTCATGTCTCCCACCACCCCCACCCCCAGCAGTGCAGGGGCAGCCTCCACCAGGCCCCCACTCATGTCTCCCACCACCCCCACCTCCCAGCAGTGCAGTGGCAGCCTCCACCAGGCCCCCACCCATGTCTCCCACCACCCCCACCCCCCAGCAGTGCAGGGGCACCCTCCACCAGGCCCCCACTCATGTCACCCACCACCCCCACCCCCCAGCAGTGCAGGGGCAGCCTCCACCAGGCCCCCACTCATGTCTCCCACCACCCCCACCCCCCAGCAGTGCAGGGTCAGCCTCCACCAGGCCCCCACTCATGTCTCCCACCACCCCCACCCCCCAGCCACCATGGCCACCCTCCACCAGGCCCCCACTCATGTCCCCCTGCACCCCCACCCCCCAGCATCCAGGGGCACCCTCCACCAGGCCCCCACTCATGTCTCCCACCACCCCCACCCCCCAGCAGTGCAGGGGCAGCCTCCACCAGGCCCCCACCCATGTCTCCCACCACCCCCACCCCCCAGCCACCAGGGGCACCCTCCACCAGGCCCCCACTCATGTCTCCCACCACCCCCCCATCAGCAGTGCAGGGGCAGCCTCCACCAGGCCCCCACCCATGTCTCCCACCACCCCACCCCCCAGCCACCATGGGCAGCCCCCACCAGGCCCCCACTCATATCTCCCACCACCCCCACCCCCCAGCAGTGCAGGGGCAGCCTCCACCAGGCCCCCACCCATGTCTCCCACCACCCCCACCCCCCAGCCACCAGGGGCACCCTCCACCAGGTCCTCACAATCCCCAATTATGTGCGTAATGGTCAGCCTCCACAGCCAAAAAGCCATACCAAGTAACCCATTCACCCACATGGAAATGGAAATTACATGTTACACCCCCAATGTTCATGAAGCTAATGAACCCATGTCCGTCACACACAATGGTTGCAATTGAATGGGAAAACACCCAACATGACATGCATGAAACCAATGAGATGATACCACACAGTGAAGTATGAAAACAAAATTGTATTGAAAAAAATAAAGAATGCTAAAGAAAGGAAACAAACTACAATGGGAAAGAGAAAAAATAAGCTGCATGTCCATATAAAAAAAAAAAACTGCAAATCAGAATCCCAAAAAATGTCGTCCAAAGTCAAATGTAAAAAAATCTCTATGCAATAAAGAACTATGTAAAAAACTACAAAGGGTCCATGAGCCCAACTGAACAAGGGAAACCTACTAAAAAACCTAACTAAAAATCAACTATATACAAAAAGTGGAGCAGTGTCCGTCGACTCCAAATCAAAATAAGAAACAAAGGAAACCTAAAACTAAAGAACTATATACAAAGGCGGCCGGCAAGTCCAGCGGCTCACTCCGTGGTGTTCCGGGCCAGGGCATCATCGAACTCCTGTTCGATGTCCCGGAGGCGGTCCAGTTCCATGGCCCCGAGGGTCCGCAGGGACGATGCTGTGTCCTCCTCCAACCCCCTGCGGATTGCCTCGAGGCACTCGGCCCGCCTCAGGGCCCTCCGCATGGAGTTCTCCGCCCTGACCATTGTGAGCCGCGCCTCTTCCGCCCGCCGCCGCTCCGCACCTATGGCGTGGCCCAACCGCTGCCACACGGAAGACACTCTCTGTCCTGGGTCCTCCTGCCCTCCGGCCGATGCCTGCCCCTCCGATTTCGAAAGCCCCGAGCCTTCATGTCTCCCACCATGTTGCTGCTGCTGCTCTGCCTCTGCCCGTGCAATGCCTCCTGCTGCCTGCACATCCTACGCCGGCTGGGATGCAGTTGTTGATGTGGCCACCCCTGCTGGACCTCCGACACCCGACTGTGGCAGGGATGCCTCCTCCACCAGCCTGGCCGCACCGTCAGAGGCAGCTCCACAGGGCACCCAGGTGACTGATGGGTGGGAAGATGGCACAGAGGACGACTGGCGCGTAGGGGGTCCAGTTGAGGAGGGGGTCGGAGCAAGCCCCATCAGACGGAGGAATCCGGCCTGGGTGACCTGTCCCAGCAGGCTGAAGTGGTCAACGAGCCATTCGAGATGACGTGCAGTCTCTCCATGAAAAGACTGCAGGTCACCTCGCATGGCCCGTTGACGCAACGCCACACCAGCCAGGACAGGCTCAACCCGGACCTGGATGGCCACGTCCGCAGGCAGAGGAAGGCCAGTTGACGTCAGCTCATCCCCTGCCTGAAAACGGGTCTGGACGTAGGCATCCCTGCTGGTGCAAGATGATGCAGGGACAGGATCGGGGACAGGATTGCACACAGGCACCTCCGCGGCGGCCTGTGCTGCCTCCTGTCCCTGGTCCTGCACTGCACCACTAGCACCAGTGGGATCCCCACCTCCAGACCCCGTCTCTGGTGCTTGCACGGCCTCCTCCTCCACCAAACCCCCCACCAACCTGGATGACTCCGTGCCATCTTCCCATGTTGGGCCCTGTGGGGTCCCAGATGCCCCTTCTGCTGCCGAGGAGTCCAACTGCAACCTCCGCCTCTTGGACCTCCCCCCGGCAGCTGCGGCCTGGGACGCGGCACCAGACTCCTCACTCCCCGACGAGATGACAACACGGGAGGGGAGCCGGGCCTTGCGTCTCCGGCTGGCGGTCGGATCCCCGCCGCTGTGCTCCACAGCACCTTCTCCGCCCTCTTCATCAGTTGACGCTGCAGACAGGGAGAAACAAAACACAGGCATCAGGGCACTGTACAATGGACACATACACACATGACAGTTGCACATGAGTGGCATTGGCAAACCTCAGACATGTCATCACAATCCCCAACACACATGTCATTGCAACTCGCACACATGAGCCATACCACAGCCATATCGCAACTGCCAGCACCATCCCTACACATACAACAGCATCAGCAGCCAAAGGGGAGCCAGACATCACATGCAACACAGGAAGTGCACCACACATGTACACACACCACCACACTTGCATGCATGTGTACACCTCTGCCAAGTGTCGCACTGTTCAGACAGGCATCCATGTCACATCTGCCAATCAGGCTTCCACATACCGCTGTCACATGCATCCATGTTGCATCACTGTTGCACCCTTGTCAAATACACACACATGCACATGTACACAGTGCTCATACATGCAGCCGAAAACAACATACATGTACTTGCGTGTGTAAGTGGCCGCGCACCCCTGATATACACGTACATAGGCCAATCGCGTGTACGCGCACTTTTGTCCAATTACACGCGATGACACTCTGACGTGCTGTCCAATTACACGCGATGACACTCTGACGTGCAGTCTTTCCACGTGTGCTCTGTCATCACGTGCTGTGTGGGAAACACCCGTGCGGGTCACGTCACAAACGCGTTTAAGCGCTGAGGGCCTTTGGTCCAATAGAATCGCGTATGCGTGCTGACGCGTTTACGCGCTGAGGGCCTTTGGTCCAATAGAATCGCGTATGCGTGCTGACGCGTTTACGCGCTGAGGGCCTTTGGTCCAATAGAATCGCGTATGCGTGCTGACGCGCTTACGCGCTAAGGGCCTTTCCTCGATTTTCACGCTGACGTGCAGGATTTTCACGTGCCAAATCACTCTGTACCAAGCTGGCCACGCGTAAGCACACGGAAGACCACGCTCCTGCCCAGAAGGCCGAACTACTGCCCCCCAGAGCCCCGAGCACGCTCCCACATGCCATCTGCTGCTGCCTGACTGCCTGCTGCCCACGTGCACTGCCATTTGCTGCCTGCACATCAGCCAGGGGTGCTGTTGCTGTGACCACCCCTGCTGGAACCGAAGACTCCCGACTGGAATTCCATCGCTCCACAGCCCAGCCCCAGGACCCAGTTGCCCACCCACTCCTGCCTCTGGGGTTGTCATGTCGGGGCAAACACCATGTGTGACCACTGACAACCCCCGGCCAGAGAGGCAGAGGGGCACCAGCTTCAGTGCCACCGAAGTTGGTGTCCTGGTGGAGCAAGTCCTGGGGCAGTATGATGCCCTCTTCGGAAGTTCCCGCGCCGACAAGGAAGGACGGACTCGGATCTGGACTGACATCGTGACTGCCATCAACGCGGAGGGGGTGGCAGTCCGGGACTTACAACATGTCAGGAAGCGCTGGGAGGACTTCAGGTCCAGGACCCTGAACAAGGCCCGGCGCCTCTTGAAGGCAGCGGATGCCAAGGGGCGCCGGGGCCACTTGTCGGAAGAACAGATGGGGGTCCTGGAACGCATATCCCCAGCGCTCCACGTCCAGGTCCTAGAGAAGCAGACCTGTCTGGAGTCAAGCGGTGAGTGTACATGCATCCTGATTGTGAGCAGTGCGTGTGGTGATTATTCGGTATTGTGCAGGTTGCACATCTGTTTGTATGGGGTCGAGTATGGGTGGGGGTGTACAGGGCCGTGGGGCTGACACATGCGAGGGCTGTAATGTGTGAGACAAGGATGGTGCTTGTGTGTGTAGGCTTGCATGGCAAATGCAGTTGTGCAACCTGCACAATACCGAATAATCACCACACGCACTCCTCACATCACCCACCCTGTGCTCCCAAGCACTCAGCCCCCTGGAGAAGGTCCTCAATGTACTGCACTTCTTAGCCACTGGATCATTTCAGCGGACAAGTGCCATTGTGGGTGGTGTATCACAGGCCACCCAGTCACGCTGCCTACACCAGGTCTTGAACATCATCACTGCACGCCCATCAGTCCTCAGGCACATATACCTGCCCAGAACACCTGCAGAAAGGCATGCTGCCGCCCTGGATTTTTACGCTGTGGCACGATTCCCCAAAGTGCTAGGTGCCATCGACTGCACCCATGTGGCTCTACGTCCCCCCAGGGCATCTGAGCACATCAATAGGAACCGCAAGCACTGGCATTCCATCAACGTGCAGGTAGTATGTAATGCCAAGGGAATCATCACCTCAGTATATGCCAACTATCCCGGGTCAACCCACGACAGCTTCATTTACCGAATGTCCACCCTAAGCCGGGACCTAGAAGCTGGGCGGCATGGCGATACATGGCTGCTTGATGAGTATGAATGCCACTGCACATGCATGCATGTCAGATACTGAGCAAGGTCACAACCCCACCAATGATACCAATCACCACCTCCACAGGGGACAGTGCCTACCCTCTCAGCCCCCGCATGATGACGCCAATTCGGAACCCCACCACGCCATCCCAGGTAAGATATAACACAGCCCACATTACAACCCGGGGCATAGTGGAGCGCACATTCGGAGTGCTAAAGTCACGCTTTCTCTCCCTTGACCGTTCTGGCGGGCAGCTGTTGTACACTCCCCCAGTAGTGTGCAGGATCATAGTGGCAGCATGTGTCCTGCACAACTTTGCAACACGCCGGGGCCTGGCCGTGGACATGGTGGTGGCCCCACATCCCCAACCACATGCACAGCCGCTGCGCATGGGAGGGGAAAGGGCACGGGGGGAGGCAGCCCGTACACAGCTAGTGGCTAATTACTTCACATAGAAATCACACCCTTGTGGAGTGCACAATGCCCTGGCACATTCGATCTGACAATCAATGATGACTCAACCTGACACTGATCCTGAATGTCTGGAGAATGAACCGTGAAAACCATATCAGCCTGAGATTGTTCACCTGGAAGTGTCACAATGTGTGCATCCCTACCCACACAGACACCACCAATGCAGTTTTGTGAAGTAACACATTCAAGCAGCTAAAATGAATACCCACTTGCAAAATGCAACAAGAGGACAGTACCATGTCAGCCAACCCATCCCCAGCACCGCCACACGACACACTGTGCCATGTCATGCTATTTGCAGGTAAACAAAGTAATCCCCACAACATGACACTAGTGTCACAATGTAGAGTGTCCCTAATTGAAACTTGCAACACCTGAAATGCTCACAGTAATGCAGGACCAACAACAAACTTGAGCAGGTACTACCATTAACATGACATCACAAATGTTATATATTAGTAGTCTCACCACCTGGAAATGCCTGCACTTCCACCACTACCAACTGTGCAGTGTTGGCACCATGTAGAGTTGTAGGTGCACTGCTGCCAACATGGACCCCATCTCCAGACTAGAGGGCCTTGTGTAGACATGAGGAAGGGACCTGCAAATTGGGAGGTAGACACAGATGATGAGTTACACATCAATGCAACATGCAGTGTACAACACAACAGCAATATGCACTAGGAATGTATACACAGTATTGACTAGACTACCCACACATGTAGTGGGAGTCCAATGTCACCATGTACGTTAATGTCACTTGGGCACACCCTTTGCAAGCCCATGGAAACGGGAAGCAGGAGGGGTGTGTGTGACTCAAACCCAAACATCTGAACCAAATACATGACAAGCCTGCATGTGCACAGCCACAATGCTGCGTATGCCCACAGGAACCACGGAAGGCAACAAATTGTCCCAAAAAAATTGGGAAAAATTATTTAGAAATTAAAAAAAAAAATAAAAAAAAAATAAAAAATAAAAAATAAAAATAAAAAAAAATTAAAATTAAAAATAAAAATCAAAAATAAAAATCAAAAATAAAAATAAAAATAAAAATTAAAAATAAAAATAAAAATAAAAATAAAAATAAAAAATAAAAATCAAAAATAAAAATCAAAAATGGCCATTGATGGGCCCGGGGGGGGTTTGGGAGGCCACCCAGGAGGTCCGAGGACAGGGTGCACACCAAAACCCACCTGTGTGGGTCCTGGGAAAAAAAAACACCTCCATGGGCTCATGGCCCACACGGCTACCCTATTGTGGGAGTATCACTGCTGTAGCTATTATCACCCTGTGCAGCTGCATCCGGAGGTGGTTGCACTATGGGAGGCAGCCCACGCAAGGCCCTAGTCTGCTCCTCCATGGCTGCAAGCATGCGGGTGTGGTAGGTCTGGTTCTGGAGGATGAGTGTGCGGAGGTCCCCATGCAACAACTCACGGGATGCCCGGACCTCCGCCCTCGTTGCCTGCATCTCAGCTGAGAGCGTACGGGTGAGACGCTCCAGCTGCTGTTCTGTCCTTTGGTGTGTTGAAGCCTCAAGCTCAACAAGAGTCGTCCTGAGGTGAAGGAGCTTCTGCCTCAGGGCTTCCCTGTGGGCCTGGGACTCAATGGAGATGGCCTCCTGCAGAGTCGCCAGTGCCGCCGCCTGTCCCTGTTGGACCCCAACATGTCCTCCCTGTGTGACTGGCAGATGGAGTCGGTTGCCTGCTCTAGTCGCTCCATCAGCCTTTCAGGGGGGACAATGGAAGTGGCCACCCTATCCATGGCCTGAGCCATCATCTCGGATGATGCTGCCTGTTGTGTTGCCATACCGTAAATGGATTGCTCCCATGCGGTATTGCCAGGTGGCGTACGGCCACCACGTCGGCGGGCACCACACCTGTCTGGGGCAAGGCGAACTGCGCCTTGCTGTGCCGGCACTGCCTGAGGCTGCAGGACTGCATTCCCCCTCTGATCTGCTGGCCCAGGAACAGGATCAGATGTCGCGGAGTGTGACCCTGCATCCGTAACCACCAAAGGCGTAGCTGGCAACACTGACATCCCCATTGAGGGTTCTAACCCTGGTGCAGGTGGGTGGGACAGAACAGAATCCCTCCCTGGAACACTCACCTGCGACGCACGTAGGTCTCATCCGAATCAACACCTGAGTACAGCTCGGGGGAGGTGCAGCCAGAGACACCCCTTGAGAGCACGACCTGCAGCACTTGTGGGTTCTCACCCACCACCACACCACGTCCCTCACTGGTGGTTGGTCGGCCCTCGGACCCCTCCTGGGTCTGCACCATCTCCACAACCCCAGCAGTATCAGGTGCGTCTTCCCCTGCAAAGACATAAAAACAAAGAAATGGAAACAGGCATTAGCACCATGGCACACAATGAGGGCTGAGAAGCAAGAGAACCAGTACTTGATTGACACATGTCCCACATGACTAAAACCCTCCCATGCATGCACCCTCACTGCATATGAAGGGCAGGCAAATGGCACACACTGATGACACCAAGATGGAAGATGAACACATTTTCTGCATGCTGCCTGGCAGTGGCATCACACATTGGCCTGTGATTGCCAGGTGAAACACACATGCCATCACACAGATGGCATGTACCATTGCTATTGAGTGAAGATGGAGAGGAGGGCAGCACCTATTCATTCAGTCCAGTTCCCGCATGTAATAGCTTTTCTAATTCTAACAGGTCAGATTTTTCACCTGGAGCTGCCAGTCCGAAATGGTCCAATTGCACAGGGACATGTGTGAACAAATGATATCCAGGTAACAAAGTCACTCCACTTTACCATAGACATGTCAGACATGTGACTAGAGGACTGCGACATGCCTAGTAAAAGTGGTGGAATGCAAACAATCTGACTGAATGAACAGTGAAAAATAAGCAACAATGTTGTGGCAAGGTGACACTTCAAGGGCAACTGGCGTGCAGTTGGGCTAGATGTCTACTGTTGGCAGAAGGGATACTGCTATGGCCAAATGCAGCTGCGCAGGATGTATTGCATGAAGCACATGGCTGACCCATACGACTCAGGCGCACACACTCTCACCTGGCACACAAACAGAAGCCCTCACACACACACCATGCACATGGATGACACACACATGCATGTGCACTCACCGGACAATGCCTCGTAATCAGCCAGATCTCCCATGCCTTGGATCTGTTCCTCCGTGACGTAGGTCCCAGCGACTGACTCATGTGGAGTGAGTTCCATGTCTACTACTGGAGACCCACCTCCAGTCACTAGAGTTGCGGCATGACTTGAGGCCAGCTTACTCTTTGCCCTGCGCTTTAGGTCATTCCAGCGCTTATAGCAATCATTGGCTGTGCGCCTCACGATTCCAAGGGCACTTACGATGTCCGCAACGGTCTGCCAGTGTGCCTGGCGTTGTGCAGGTGTGGTCTTGGATCCTGCAACAATGACCATCTCGTTGTCATGTGCGGACACATACTCGACAAGTGCATTCAGTTCGTCATCCGTGAAGCTGGGCTTCCTGGACGGGCCTGACTGTGTAGCCGTGTCTGGGGCATCAGCCTGTGCTGGACGAGCACTCTTCCTCTTCCGCTTGGAAGGTGGTGGTGATCCTGAGTGTCCTGCGCCGCTCTGGACACTAGGGGCAGGAGCCCTGGTGGACTCTGTATGAGGAGTGTGGGATTGCACACTCAGCATGGGAGTTGGTGCAGGCATTGGCTCTAGTGTGATGGTGTCAGGGGGAATGACAGCAGCATGGACTAGGACCGACACTGTCCTGGCTGGGTGTGTGAGGGCTGGGGTGGATGGAGCCGCAGCTGCCCCTGCAGCCTCTCCGCCCTGCCTACTTGGTGCAGCAGATGACCTTGCTGCCCCAGATGCACGTGGCATGGTGACATCAATGTGCACCAGCGCACGTGTCATAGGCCTGGTGACCTGGAAGTCAGCCATGGAGTCAGCCAGGTCTGGTGCCACAATGGGCTGGTCCAACAAGGGCTGAGCATGGATGGTGTCAGCCACATCAGCCTCAAAGGGAGGGGGGGATTATGGGTGCCCTTGACTGGTCCTCCACACATGGGGGGACAGGCTCACCCTGCAAGTAACGACCACGTCCCCTACCGGATCCACCACGGCCACCACTTGTGGCTCTTCCACCTTTGCCACCCTTACGGAATCCTCGCCTCCCAGCCATGGCACTGATGCAAATGTGCGTATGGGAGTGGCTGTAAACTATTGTCCTGGGCAATTGGGGGTCAAAGGGGTTGGGTACCAGATGGTAATTGTACCCTAGTGCTCTTGCAAGGCTGATTGTAACCCCTGGGGAAAGATGACGGGTCACGCTACGCACAGGAGCCCCAAAAAAGGGAGATGACGTGCACGCAACCCCTCCTAGACCACGTGTGCAGAAAGAAAAACCTGCACTACGCTGTGGCACCCAGTAACACAAGAATGAACGTATGCGTGTCACACACAGCCTAGACTGACCTCTGAAGGGGTAGGCTACACACGGGGCAAGCACAGATGTTAGATACGTGCGTGACTCACCGTCTGGCAGGTAAAAGAGCGTGAAAAAGGAGCGCGTTTGGTTGGCAACACCCCCGCCAAAAGAAGATTTGTACGCTATCTGAGGAGACAGGACAACAGTAGAAGGGAACACTGTTTGAGGGAACAGGCCCAGGTAAACCAGTAAAAGAGAAAAAAGAGAAAAAGCTGTCAGAGGTAACAGGGAATACGAACTTGAAACGCCGTGAAGTAAATCGCGTGTGAAACGACAAGAAGTACAGAATTCACCCACTCGCTCTCCACGAAAAGCACGTACAAGGAAATGGTGTTCTACACGTACCTTTTATACAGGCCCACACGTCCAGCGTCACTTATGCGGCGTCTACGTGCTAGGGCCATTTCCACCAATTACACGCTTTGTCACTTATGCGTGTAGGGCCATTTCCACCAATTACACGCGATGAGACTCTGACGTGCTGTCCAATTACACGCGATGACACTCTGACGTGCAGTCTTTCCACGTGTGCTCTGTCATCACGTGCTGTGTGGGAAACGCCCGTGCGGGTCACGTCACAGACGCGCTTACGCGCTGAGGGCCTTTGGTCCAATGGAATCGCGTATGCGTGCTGACGCGCTTACGCGCTAAGGACCTTTCCTCGATTTTCACGCTAACATGCAGGATTTTCACGTGCCAAATCACTCCGTACCAAGCTGGCCACGCGTAAGCACACGGAAGACCACGCTCCTGCCCAGAAGGCCGAACTACTGTCCCCCAGAGCCCCGAGCATGCTCCCACCTGCCATCTGCTGCTGCCTGACTGCCTGATGCCCACGTGCACTGCCATTTGCTGCCTGCACATCAGCCAGGGGTGCTGTTGCTGTGACCACCCCTGCTGGAACTGAAGACTCCCGACTGGGATTCCATCACTCCACAGCCCAGCCCCAGGACCCAGTTGCCCACCCACTCCTGCCTCTGGGGTTGTCATGTCGGGGCAAACACCATCTGTGACCACTGACAACCCCCGGCCAGAGAGGCAGAGGGGCACCAGGTTCAGTGCCACCGAAGTTGGTGTCCTGGTGGAGCAAGTCCTGGGGCAGTATGATGCCCTCTTCGGAAGTTCCCGCGCCGACAAGGAAGGACGGACTCGGATCTGGACTGACATCGTGACTGCCATCAACGCGGAGGGGGTGGCAGTCCGGGACTTACAACATGTCAGGAAGCGCTGGGAGGACTTCAGGTCCAGGACCCTGAACAAGGCCCGGCGCCTCTTGAAGGCAGCGGATGCCAAGGGGCGCCGGGGCCACTTGTCGGAAGAACAGATGAGGGTCCTGGAACGCATATCCCCAGTGCTCCACATCCAGGTCCTGGAGAAGCAGACCCGTCTGGAGTCGAGCGGTGAGTGTACATGCATCCTGATTGTGAGCAGTGCGTGTGGTGATTATTCGGTATTGTGCAGGTTGCACATCTGTTTGTATGGGGTCGAGTATGGGTGGGGGTGTACAGGGCCGTGGGGCTGACACATGCGAGGGCTGTAATGTGTGAGACATGGATGGTGCTTGTGTGTGTAGGCTTGCATGGCAAATGCAGTTGCGCGTGCACACATGTTTGGATGAATGTGTATGTAAGTAGACATGTCTGTGATGTCACGCATGTATGTTGTTTTCGGCTGCATGTATGAGCACTGTGTACATGTGCATGTGTGTGTATTTGACAAGGGTGCAACAGTTATGCAACATGGATGTATGTGACAGCGGTATGTGGAAGCCTGATTGGCAGATGTGACATGGATGCCCGTCTGAACAGTGCGACACTTGGCAGAGGTGTACACATGCATGCAAGTGTGGTGGTGTGTGTACATGTGTGGTGCACTTCCTGTGTTGCATGTGATGTCTGGCTCCCCTTTGGCTGCTGATGCTGTTGTATGTGTAGGGATGGTGCTGGCAGTTGCGATATGGCTGTGGTATGGCTCATGTGTGCGAGTTGCAATGACATGTGTGTTGGGGATTGTGATGACATGTCTGAGGTTTGCCAATGCCACTCATGTGCAACTGTCATGTGTGTATGTGTCCATTGTACAGTGCCCTGATGCCTGTGTTTGTTTCTCCCTGTCTGCATCGTCAACTGATGAAGAGGGCGGAGAAGGTGCTGTGGAGCACAGCGGCGGGGATCCGACCGCCAGCCGGAGACGCAAGGCCCGGCTCCCCTCCCGTGTTGTCATCTCGTCGGGGAGTGAGCAGTCCGGTGCCGCGTCCCAGGCCGCAGCTGCCGGGGGAGGTCCAAGAGGCGGAGGTTGCAGTTGGACTCCTCGGCAGCAGAAGGGGCAGCTGGGACCCCACAGGGCCCAACAGGGGAAGATGGCACGGAGTCATCCAGGTTGGTGGGGGGTTTGGTGGAGGAGGAGGCCGTGCAAGCACCAGAGACGGGGTCTGGAGGTGGGGATCCCACTGGTGCTAGTGGTGCAGTGCAGGACCAGGGACAGGAGGCAGCACAGGCCGCCGCGGAGGTGCCTGTGTGCAATCCTGTCCCCGATCCTGTCCCTGCATCATCTTGCACCAGCAGGGATGCCTACGTCCAGACCCGTTTTCAGGCAGGGGATGAGCTGACGTCAACTGGCCTTCCTCTGCCTGCGGACGTGGCCATCCAGGTCCGGGTTTAGCCTGTCCTGGCTGGTGTGGCGTTGCGTCAACGGGCCATGCGAGGTGACCTGCAGTCTTTTCATGGAGAGACTGCACGTCATCTCGAATGGCTCGTTGACCACGTCAGCCTGCTGGGACAGGTCACCCAGGCCGGATTCCTCCGTCTGATGGGGCTTGCTCTGACCCCCTCCTCAACTGGACCCCCTACGCGCCAGTCGTCCTCTGTGTCATCTTCCCACCCATCAGTCACCTGGGTGCCCTGTGGAGCTGCCTCTGACGGTGCGGCCAGGCTGGTGGAGGAGGCATCCCTGCCACAGTCGGGAGTCGGAGGTCCAGCAGGGGTGGCCACATCAACAACTGCACCCCAGCCGGCGGAGGATGTGCAGGCAGCAGGAGGCAGTGCACGGGCAGTGGCAGAGCAGCAGCAGCAACATGGTGGGAGACATGAAGGCTCGGGGCCTTCGACATCGGAGGGGCAGGCATCGGCCGGAGGGCAGGAGGACCCAGGACAGAGACTGTCTTCTTTGTGGCAGCGGTTGGGCCACGCCATAGGTGCGGAGCGGCGGCGGGCGGAAGAGGCGCGGCTCACAATGGTCAGGGCGGAGAACTCCATGCGGAGGGCCCTGAGGCGGGCCGAGTGCCTCGAGGCAATCCGCAGGGGGTTGGAGGAGGACACGGCGTCGTCCCTGCGGACCCTCGGGGCCATGGAACTGGACCGCCTCCGGGACATCGAACAGGAGTTCGATGATTCCCTGGCCTGGAACACCACGGAGTGAGCCGCTGGACTTGCCCGCCGCCTTTGTATATATTTCTTTAGTTTTAGGTTTCCTTTGTTTCTTATTTTGATTTGGAGTCGACGGACACTGCTCCACTTTTTGTATATAGTTGATTTTTAGTTAGGTTTTTTAGTAGGTTTCCTTTGTTCAGTTGGGCTATGGACCCTTTGTAGTTTTTTACATAGTTCTTTATTGCATAGAGATTTTTTTACATTTGACTTTGGACGACATTTTTTGGGATTCTGATTTGCAGTTTTTTTTTTTATACGGACATGCAGCTTATTTTTTCTCTTTCCCTGGTGGCTGGGGGGTGGGGGGGGGTGGGAGACATGGGTGGGGGCCTGGTGGAGGGTGCCCCTGGTGGCTGGGGGGTGGGGGTGGTGGGAGACATGAGTGGGGGCCTGGTGGAGGGTGCCCCTGCACTGCTGGGGGGTGGGGGTGGTGGGAGACATGGGTGGGGGCCTGGTGGAGGCTGCCCATGGTGGCAGGGGGGTGGGGGTGGTGGGAGACATGAGTGGGGGCCTGGTGGAGGCTGCCCCTGCACTGCTGGGGGGTGGGGGTGGTGGGAGACATGAGTGGGGGCCTGGTGGGGGCTGCCCATGGTGGCAGGGGGGTGGGGGTGGTGGGAGACATGAGTGGGGGCCTGGTGGAGGGTGCCCCTGCACTGCTGGGGGGTGGGGGTGGTGGGAGACATGAGTGGGGGCCTGGTGGGGGCTGCCCATGGTGGCAGGGGGGTGGGGGTGGTGGGAGACATGAGTGGGTGCCTGGTGGAGGGTGCCCCTGGTGGCTGGGGGGTGGGGGTGGTGGGAGACATGGGTGGGGGCCTGGTGGAGGCTGCCCCTGCACTGCTGGGGGGTGGGGGTGGTGGGAGACATGAGTGGGGGCTTGGTGGAGGGTGCCCCTGGTGGCTGGGGGGTGGGGGGGTGGGAGACATGGGTGGGGGCCTGGTGGTGGCTGCCCCTGGTGGCTGGGGGTTGGGGGTGGTGGGAGACATGAGTGGGGGCCTGGTGGAGGCTGCCCCTGCACTGCTGGGGGGTGGGGGTGGTGGGAGACATGAGTGGGGGCCTGGTGGAGGCTGCCCCTGCACTGCTGGGGGGTGGGGGTGGTGGGAGACATGAGAGGGGGCCTGGTGGAGGCTGCACCTGCACTGCTGGGGGGTGGGGGTGGTGGGAGAAATGAGTGGGGGCTTGGTGGAGGGTGCCCCTGCACTGCTGGGGGGTGGGGGTGGTGGGAGACATGAGTGGGGGCCTGGTGGGGGCTGCCCATGGTGGCAGGGGGGTGGGGGTGGTGGGAGACATGAGTGGGGGCCTGGTGGAGGGTGCCCCTGGTGGCTGGGGGGTGGGGGTGGTGGGAGACATGAGTGGGGGCCTGGTGGAGGGTGCCCCTGCACTGCTGGGGGGTGGGGGTGGTGGGAGACATGAGTGGGGGCCTGGTGGAGGATGCCCCTGGTGGCTGGGGGGTGGGGGTGGTGGGAGACATGGGTGGGGGCCTGGTGGAGGCTGCCCCTGCACTGCTGGGGGGTGGGGGTGGTGGGAGACATGAGTGGGGGCCTGGTGGGGGCTGCCCATGGTGGCAGGGTGGTGGGGGTGGTGGGAGACATGAGTGGGGGCCTGGTGGAGGGTGCCCCTGGTGGCTGGGTGGTGGGGGTGGTGGGAGACATGGGTGGGGGCCTGGTGGAGGCTGACCCTGCACTGCTGGGGGGTGGGGGTGGTGGGAGACATGAGTGGGGGCCTGGTGGAGGGTGCCCCTGGTGGCTGGGGGGTGGTGGGGGTGGGGGACATGAGTGGGGGCCTGGTGGAGGCTGCCCCTGCACTGCTGGGGGGTGGGGTGGTGGTAGACATGAGTGGGGGCCTGGTGGAGGGTGCCCCTGCACTGCTGGGGGGTGGGGGCGGTGGTAGACATGAGTGGGGGCCTGGTGGAGGCTGCCCCTGCACTGCTGGGGGGTGGGGGTGGTGGGAGACATGAGTGGGGGCCTGGTGGAGGGTGCCCCTGCACTGCTGGGGGGTGGGGGTGGTGGGAGACATGGGTGGGGGCCTGGTGGAGGCTGCCCATGGTGGCAGGGGGTGGGGGTGGTGGGAGACATGAGTGGGGGCCTGGTGGAGGGTGCCCCTGGTGGCCGGGGGGTGGGGGTGGTGGGAGACATGAGTGGGGGCCTGGTGGAGGCTGCCCCTGCACTGCTGGGGGGTGGGGGTGGTGGGAGACATGAGTGGGGGCCTGGTGGAGGGTGTCCCTGCACTGCTGGGGGGGTGGGGGTGGTGGGAGACATGGGTGGGGGCCTGGTGGAGGGTGCCCCTGGTGGCTGGGGGGTGGGGGTGGTGGGAGACATGAGTGGGGGCCTGGTGGAGGGTGCCCCTGCACTGCTGGGGGGTGGGGGTGGTGGGAGACATGGGTGGGGGCCTGGTGGAGGCTGCCCATGGTGGCAGGGGGGTGGGGGTGGTGGGGGACATGAGTGGGGGCCTGGTGGAGGGTACCCCTGGTGGCTGGGGGGTGGGAGTGGTGGGATACATGAGTGGGGGCCTGGTGGAGGGTGCCCCTGGTGGCTGGGGGGTTGGGGTGGTGGGAGACATGGGTGGGGGCCTGGTGGAGGGTGCCCCTGCACTGCTGGGGGGTGGGGGTGGTGGTAGACATGAGTGGGGGCCTGGTGGAGGCTGCCCCTGCACTGCTGGGGGGTGGGGGTGGTGGTAGACATGAGTGGGGGCCTGGTGGAGGCTGCCCCTGCACTGCTGGGGGGTGGGGGTGGTGGGAGACATGAGTGGGGGCCTGGTGGAGGCTGCCCCTGCACTGCTGGGGGGTGGGGGTGGTGGGAGACATGAGAGGGGGCCTGGTGGAGGCTGCACCTGCACTGCTGGGGGGTGGGGGTGGTGGGAGACATGAGTGGGGGCTTGGTGGAGGGTGCCCCTGCACTGCTGGGGGGTGGGGGTGGTGGGAGACATGAGTGGGGGCCTGGTGGGGGCTGCCCATGGTGGCAGGGGGGTGGGGGTGGTGGGAGACATGAGTGGGGGCCTGGTGGAGGGTGCCCCTGGTGGCTGGGGGGTGGGGGTGGTGGGAGACATGAGTGGGGGCCTGGTGGAGGGTGCCCCTGCACTGCTACGGGGTGGGGGTGGTGGGAGACATGAGTGGGGGCCTGGTGGAGGGTGCCCCTGGTGGCTGGGGGGTGGGGGTGGTGGGAGACATGGGTGGGGGCCTGGTGGAGGCTGCCCCTGCACTGCTGGGGGGTGGGGGTGGTGGGAGACATGAGTGGGGGCCTAGTGGGGGCTGCCCATGGTGGCAGGGTGGTGGGGGTGGTGGGAGACATGAGTGGGGGCCTGGTGGAGGGTGCCCCTGGTGGCTGGGGGGTGGGGGTGGTGGGAGACATGGGTGGGGGCCTGGTGGAGGCTGACCCTGCACTGCTGGGGGGTGGGGGTGGTGGGAGACATGAGTGGGGGCCTGGTGGAGGGTGCCCCTGGTGGCTGGGGGGTGGTGGGGGTGGGGGACATGAGTGGGGGCCTGGTGGAGGCTGCCCCTGCACTGCTGGGGGGTGGGGTGGTGGTAGACATGAGTGGGGGCCTGGTGGAGGGTGCCCCTGCACTGCTGGGGGGTGGGGGCGGTGGTAGACATGAGTGGGGGCCTGGTGGAGGCTGCCCCTGCACTGCTGGGGGGTGAGGGTGGTGGGAGACATGAGTGGGGGCCTGGTGGAGGGTGCCCCTGCACTGCTGGGGGGTGGGGGTGGTGGGAGACATGGGTGGGGGCCTGGTGGAGGCTGCCCATGGTGGCAGGGGGTGGGGGTGGTGGGAGACATGAGTGGGGGCCTGGTGGAGGGTGCCCCTGGTGGCTGGGGGGTGGGGGTGGTGGGAGACATGAGTGGGGGCCTGGTGGAGGCTGCCCCTGCACTGCTGGGGGGTGGGGGTGGTGGGAGACATGAGTGGGGGCCTGGTGGAGGGTGCCCCTGCACTGCTGGGGGGGTGGGGGTGGTGGGAGACATGGGTGGGGGCCTGGTGGAGGGTGCCCCTGGTGGCTGGGGGGTGGGGGTGGTGGGAGACATGAGTGGGGGCCTGGTGGAGGGTGCCCCTGCACTGCTGGGGGGTGGGGGTGGTGGGAGACATGGGTGGGGGCCTGGTGGAGGCTGCCCATGGTGGCAGGGGGGGTGGGGGTGGTGGGGGACATGAGTGGGGGCCTGGTGGAGGGTGCCCCTGGTGGCTGGGGGGTGGGAGTGGTGGGAGACATGAGTGGGGGCCTGGTGGAGGGTGCCCCTGGTGGCTGGGGGGTTGGGGTGGTGGGAGACATGGGTGGGGGCCTGGTGGAGGGTGCCCCTGCACTGCTGGGGGGTGGGGGTGGTGGGAGACATGAGTGGGGACCTGGTGGAGGGTGCCCCTGCACTGCTGGGGGGTGGGGGTGGTGGGAGACATGAGTGGGGGCCTGATGGAGGCTGCCCATGGTGGCAGGGGGGTGCGGGTGGTGGGAGACATGAGTGGGGGCCTGGTGGAGGGTGCCCCTGCACTGCTGGGGGGTGGGGGTGGTGGGAGACATGGGTGGGGGCCTGGTGGAGGCTGCCCATGGTGGCAGGGGGGGTGGGGGTGGTGGGAGACATGAGTGGGGGCCTGGTGGAGGGTGCCCCTGGTGGCTGGGGGGTGGGGGTGGTGGGAGACATGAGTGGGGGCCTGGTGGAGGGTGCCCCTGGTGGCTGGGGGGTTGGGGTGGTGGGAGACATGGGTGGGGGCCTGGTGGAGGGTGCCCCTGCACTGCTGGGGGGTGGGGGTGGTGGGAGACATGAGTGGGGACCTGGTGGAGGGTGCCCCTGCACTGCTGGGGGGTGGGGGTGGTGGGAGACATGAGTGGGGGCCTGGTGGGGGCTGCCCATGGTGGCAGGGGGGTGGGGGTGGTGGGAGACATGAGTGGGGGCCTGGTGGAGGGTGCCCCTGGTGGCTGGGGGGTGGGGGTGGTGGGAGACATGCATTGTTGATCAGTAGTGCAAGGTGACATGTGGGTTGGCTGGGGGGCATGCCCATGGTGGATGGGCTGCCTGCGGGACATGAGCAGGGGTGCAGGGTAGTCCCCAGTGGTGTGGGCTGCCTGCAGGGGCTGTGGAGGTTGTGGAGCGTACACCTGGGAGGACCCACACGGCCAATTCACGTCTGGTACTCCCCAGAACCCCTGAAATACACATACCCTGCTGAAATCGCGTGTGGAACTTCCCGCGCACCCCTGAAATACACGTACCCTGCTCGCACTGGGCCAATCGCGTGTGGAACTTCCCGCACACCCCTGCAATACACGTACCATGATGAAATCGCGTGTGGAACTTCCCGCGCACCCCTGAAATACACATACTCTGCTGAAATCGCGTGTGGAAATTCCCGCGCACCCCTGAAATACACGTACCCTGCTCGCACTGGGCCAATCGCGTGTGGAACTTCCCGCGCACCCCTGAAATACACGTACCCTGATGAAATCGCGTGTGGAACTTCCCGCGCACCCCTGAAATACACATACCCTGCTGAAATCGCGTGTGGAACTTCCCGCGCACCCCTGAAATACACGTACCCTGCTTGCACGGGGCCAATCGCGTGTGGAACTTCCCGCGCACCCCTGAAATACACGTACCCTGCTTGCACAGGGCCAATCGCGTGTGGAACTTCCCGCGCACCCCTGAAATACACGTACCCTGCTCGCACTGGGCCAATCGCGTGTGGAACTTCCCGCGCACCCCTGAAATGCACGTACCCTGATGAAATCGCGTGTGGAACTTCCCGCGCACCCCTGAAATACACATACCCTGCTGAAATCGCATGTGGAACTTCCCGCGCACCCCTGAAATACACGTACCCTGCTTGCACGGGGCCAATCGCGTGTGGAACTTCCCGCGCACCCCTGAAATACACGTACCCTGCTTGCACGGGGCCAATCGCGTGTGGAACTTCCCACGCACCCCTGAAATACACATACCCTGCTCGCACTGGGCCAATCGCGTGTGGAACTTCCCGCGCACCCCTGAAATACACGTACCCTGATGAAATCGCGTGTGGAACTTCCCGCGCACCCATGAAATACACATACCCTGCTGAAATCGCGTGTGGAACTTCCCGCGCACACCTGAAATCCACGTACACGGCCAAATCGCGTGTGGAACTTCCCGCGCACCCCTGAAATCCACGTACCCGGCCAAATCGCGTGTGAGACTCCCGCGCACCCCGGTATACACGCACACGTATTTTTTGTCAGAGCGGGTGTCCGTGTTTGTGGGTACCCCTTTGCACGTCATTTGTCCTGGAGGGCCACAGTATAGGACATTCATCATGGCAGTATAAAGGTGCTATTTGTTGGCGCACCTTTTTGCGCACATTTCTTACAGCCGCAGAGACGCTACCGCCTGCTTTCTTGTGGCGGTCTTGTTTGTGCCTGTGTGCTGGTTTGAGCGTGCGCTTTTTTGCCCTATTCTATTCCATGAATACGTGTTGTAGGCGAGCGTGTGGGCGTTCCGCGCACTTGTGCCCCGTACTTCCCCCGTGACGCCCACGTTTTGGCAAGTTGTTCCCCATTCCGAGTGTTACGCCCGTGTTCCGCCTACTTTTGTTGCGTGCGCCGCGCTATGTGCGATTTTCGCTGTGGCCTGTGCGATTTTCGCTGTGACCTGGCGCACGCAGTTAGATGGCCTGTGCGCCAACGTGCGCCGCGCACTTTTTTATCGCACATCCGCTGGTTTTCTCGCGCACGGCCTTCCATGAATCGATGTGCGCTTCTTTTCGTGCGATTTTCGCACTTGCACTGCGATTTTCGCTATTCCACTGCGATTCGCACGTTTTTGCCCACTTGCGCCGCGCTAATTATTCCATGAATCGGCCTGCAAGTCTCCACAAGCAGTTAGGTAAAACTCTTGTTCAATACTCCTGTGCTACACAGATCATCTTATTGCACACCTATGTTAATTAGTCATCCTGCATAGCAAGATTTCAACTTTTTCCAACAGGGGTACCCAATGACATGGCTTGATTAATTATTGTGATGCCTGAAATTTCATTGCAAGTCCAGATTTCTTGACTTTGCTGATCAGATGATTGCAGTGCTCAGTTTAATTCGTGTTCCTGTTGTCACGATTTTCATAACATAACTCTATTGATTTCTACTACACTTACCGTAGGATTTCAATGCATAGCTTATTTTATTATGTCATTGCCAGAGTTTACATTGCACAACAGGATTCACTCTCTCTGCTTACCAAATTATCTCATTGCATAGCTAAATTGATTATTTGCCACAAATGCAATGTATAGCTAGAATAATGTACTTGGCAGACCAGAGAAGCTAAATACATGGATGTACTAACTTCGATGCTGCAACTATTTGTATTGCATAGTTTGTCTGATTTACTTTGCTTACTAGACAATCTTATTGCATAACTAATATAATCAACTTCCTGCTACGAATCTCATTTTGCAGATAGTTGCATTCTTATCCTGCTGATGAGAGATTCAGATTGCAAAGCTGCACTGCTTGTTTTGATGCGGGAAATGACATTTCAAATCTAGACTAATCATTCCTTTGCTACCGAAAATGTCATTATATAGCCTGATTTAATTACCTTGCTGTCTGAAGAAGCTAAATTCACAACTAGGTTTGCTGCACTGCTGACACATGGCATAGCTCAATGATATTACTTTGCTGACTATATAATCTTACTGCATAGCTGTTTTAACTTTGTTGCCGCCCAACTCTTCACTTCATAGCCAGAATAGTCGTCTGTTTGCTAACCAGAGATCCACATTGCATAGCTAGACTATTTATTCCACTGCCAGAAATGTCATTGAATATCAAGCTTAATGTATTTGCTTACCAGATAATCTCATTGCATATCTATATTTACATGCTCTGCTTTACATACATTGATTTACCTCGATCCCACTGACTTTATAACTTCAATGCAAAATAATGGTGTGCATTGTGTTGCCAGACATTTTATTCCACAACTGGATTAATTCTTTCCACTCACTGGAGAATGTCATTGCAAAGCGAGATTGATTATTCTGCCACAACTATTTAGTACACAGCTTAACTAATCTACTTTGCTGACTAAAGACTCTCACTGCATAGCTAGTTTGGTCAATGTTCCCTATAGAAATCTTATTACATAGAGAGATAAACTATTGTTCTTTGTAACAGCCGGATATTCCATTTCATAACTATAATCATTGATTTAGCTGACAAGAGAATCTCATTGAATATCTTAATTGTCTTAATTGGTTGATCAAATCTCTTTGCATGGTTACTTCACTCTGTTTCACCCAAAATCTCATTGCAAAGACAGATTGACTCTCACCTGTCTGGCCAGAGATTCCCTTCACATAGCAATCCTGAAATGCCATTGCATTACTAAATGAACTCTTATTTTGCAGCCAGAATGTTCGTTGCATAGCCTAATAAATTGATTCTTCTCAAGCACAATGCATAGCTAGACTAAATGATCTGCAACAAATGTCATTTTATAGATATATCAGTTTTTCATGGTGCTAGAAATCATACTGAATAAGTAGATTCGTTCGTAGTTGCTTATTAGAAAAGCTCACTGCACAACTAGTTTATTTTACTGCCAGTGGTGTAAAGCAAACACTTTCTTGGCTATTGTTTTCAATGTACAACTAACAACCACCGAACAGCACTGAATTGTAAGCCATTAACTGCAAATATATATTAATCGACATTAATTAACCTGATATACCGCTACCAGCCTACTCAGCCTTTTCTTTTACAGATCCACCTCAGTGGGGTAAACATATGGCAGAAGTGTGCTACACAAGACAACAACACTATTTGTCTTCTTCTTCTTCTTCTTCTTCTTCTTCTTCTTCTTCTTCTTCTTCTTCTTCTTCTTCTTCTTCTTCTTCTTCTTCTTCTTCTTCTTCTTCTTCTTCTTCTTCTTCTTCTTCTTCTTCTTCTTCTTCCCCTTCTTCTTCTTCTGTTATTTAAAATAGAGATTGTGTTATTAATAAGACATAGTATGCAAAATGTCATCAGGTTAATTGGCACATACTTCCAAGTTAGTTAAAACGTATGTTCCTAGGTTTGGGCAGGAATACAGTGAGTACAAGTATGCAGTTAAAACATCTTGCAAAAGAGGGGGTTACTAATAATACATTTCACAGATTGACTTTGGGTTATCAAAACGTTCTTATGCTTATGCTCATACAGTATAGATTCTCTACATTTCTAAAAGTGCCCTTCAGAACTTTTTTACTAAACCAGTGTTGGTAGGGTGTTTGCAAATGTGTCTCTTTTCACTATTTTCACATTGACTTCCAGTGAAAAATATATAAGGGCAAGAGAGAGCAATGCTATGGACAATTATTAAAATAATAGTAACAAGAACAATCAAAAATAATAACAGAGATTGTTATTATCTAGCTAACAGTGTTAAACTTGATCCACTTAGCGACAAAACTATTAGGGAAACACTGCTTGGTTTGAAATCGGCCTCTCCCCGTGATGCAGTGCCTCTCCACATTGTGAAGGCTCTCCCTCAAGGGGCTATGTGTTTGCTGACCGATGCACTGCAGTACTCCTTTTCCAAGGGCGTTTTGCCTACTGCCCTGAAACATGCAGTGGTCGTGCCACTCTTGAAGAAAGTCAATTTGAACTACCGAGTGCCGGCTAATTATAGGCCTATCTCGCTGCTCCCAGCAATGATGAAGCTGTTGAATGCAGTGATTACTCCCCTGATTTCTAAATTCTTGGAGAAGAATGACAGCCTTCCAATCAGACTTCTATCCCAAGATGAGGACAGAGTCTGTAATTATCTCACTGTTAGATGTTCCGGGCCCGTAAAGAGACTGGAGTACTTATTCCCATGGATCTCTCCACGTCCTTTGATATGGTGGATCATGAAATCTTGCTGATTAGGCTCGAACAGGCCAGGGTCACTGGCTTGCTCTTGGCATGGTTTAGGTCCTTCCTGTAAGGACGCTCTCAAACAGTGTCCTTTCAGGCATGTCTTTCTTCTCCTGTAGAGTTGTCTTGTGGAGGGGAATACTCTTTTATTCTTATGCCGATGACATGCAGTTAATATTTTGGCTGGATTCTTCTTCAGTGGCACCCCACACAAAGCTGCCTGATTGCTTGGAGAAAGTGGCCAACTGGATGGTGACCAACAGACTCCAGTTGAATGGTAATAAAACAGAGGTACTGGTGATTGGGCCTCCAGGAAGGGACCATCTCTGGAACTCACAATATTGGCCTGAATCACTTGGTCTCTGCCCAGCCCCCTGTGTCTGGGTAAAGAGTCTGGGAGGTAAACTTCTGGAAAATGGATCAAGAGAAGCTCAGATCTCTGCCATTTGTGGCATGGGTTTCGGAAGGTTGAAGGCACTGAGGAAAATTCTTCCCCGGCTTCCTCCAGAAAATTGCATTACACTGGTGACTTCGACTACAATGGCTCCTTAGACTATTGTAATGGTATTTATCTGGGGCAACCAAAGTACCAGATCCAGCGGCTGCAGGTTTTTCAGAATGCAGCAGCACATCTGGCACTCAAGGCTCCTTACTTTACTTCCTCCGTCACTCTTCTTTACCGGTTGCATTGGCTGCTGGTGGTAGCACAGATCGAATTTAAGATTCTATGCTCTGTTCATCGAGACGTGCACAATGTCAGGCCACACTACCTTAAGAAGAAACTGGAAAGGTATTGTCCATTAAGAAGCCTCTGCTCAGAATCTCTGGTACTTTTCAAGATTATAAAATATCAACGTAAGCGGTTGGATGGGCGTTTTTTTTCAGTACTGGCCCCCACCTTGTGGAACGCTTTGCTGTTCCATTTGAGATCACTGGATGAGTACCTCTCCTTTAGGAGAAACCTGAAGACTCACCTGTTCTGTGCTGTTTTTTCCTCTTAGGTTGATCTTTGAACACTGGTTGTTTCTACCTGCTTCCCCTTCTTAGGGCCTAGATGCTTTCGGGCAATAATTATAATAATAGTAATTATTATAATTATTGCTGTTATTACTATAATTTATTGAACACATACAATAGTAGTAATAATAGCAATAGTAATACTCATTATTAGTATTGTTATGATTATTAGGGTAATAATAATATGCTATTATTATATGTACTCTTCATGATGGATGCCTCTTTGCTCTAAGTGCTGCAATACAAGGTTTTACTATTGGCCGAATGTGTTGGTACTGAAGAGTATGTAAGTTACACTACGCCTGGTAGTGACTAATGCAGCCTTTCTCCTGTTCTTGAGAAGTCCAAGCAGAGGCGTCCACGAATACTGAACAATATTACTAGAATAGTTGATTGTGTCAACATTAAAGAATGGCATTTCTGATACAGAGTCTGCAACTTAAAAAAAACGAAATCATGTGTGGTTGGGGCGATCTTTTACCTTGTTTAATTGAGAAACGGCCCCTATTTGAAATGCTGCAGAACGTAACCATGCATCACTTCACTTGCAACTCTCCTTGTTTTTTGGATTGGTTACAGTATGCGTTCTAATCAATCCACCGAATTCCGAGCAGTATGGGATTGCAGTGCATTTTCCCCCTCGTAATGCAAACAATTGTAAATGCCTCCCATTTTGCTCTTGCATGGCGTGAGGTATTTAATGCGTTCCTTTGACATCTACCAGAACAGGGCAAAACGTTGTCAGTTGTAATGAGAATCCACATCTGTGTCAGCAACACAAATGCTTGCAGGAGGAGATGTTCCTGCAATTGCCAATGAGTGCGTCAGGGGTAACAGACTTGTAAGCCGTGATCTGTGTCCCTGATTGGCCCGCCATAAACAGCACTATTGCCTGGATTGCTAAAGGACGTGCAGAGTCAATACACCATGCATACAAATGTCCCACATTGATGTATACCGCCTTTATAAATCACAAAGAATCCATTACCTGCTGATAAATCTGCAGGTGTTGCTCTCATGAGTGGGAGATGGGGTCTCAGGAGAGGGGGTTTAGAGGTGCCCTTGCACTTAGTAAATGATAATGCTATGAGGGATGTTATGGACCTCAGCGGCTGGTGGTACTGTGGGGGATGTGATGAAGTGAGGTTATTTTGTTTTATTTACTTTTAAGGGCAAGCAATTCTAGACTTCACGTTGCTGCTGTGCCTGTCCCAGCTACAGGCCTGTTTTATCATCACAACCCTGCAGCCCCCACCAACGGATAGTGCACCTCTGAGTGGTGAGAGAAAGGACAACATCAACACACTTAGCAACATTTGATTTTCCTAAAACACTAGAATGGACTGCAGTAGCTTGGTCTGAAATTATATTGCATTAATAGTTATGTACATATTTGAGTGTATATCAAAATTGCAGAATATTTGGGAGACACTCACTGCTATCCCCAAATTCAAACAGGAAGGCTCAAGCACAACAGGGAGTAGAACAAGTAAAGCTAAACATAATATACATATCCCATTATTGTTTACTGTTTTCCAAAGCAGCACATACAATTAAGGGCAGGGATTTACAATACAGTTTTGGTGGGAAATCTCTCTTGACAAGTTTAACTATATGACCTGATTTTGAACTGTTAACATTGTGCCAAAAGGATTTGGGATAAAACCATGGGACATTTCTGATGTTGGTATGCTGGCATCTTGGGGCTCTCAGTTATTCACCCTGAGTTCCAGGTATTCTGCTGGCCCAAAATGAGGGTTTCATTATCTGTGTCTCTTATTCCTTTGTACTGAGCACTAACTACCAACATATGTGTTGCATTGTATTTTCTATCCTGCATTTAGCTGGGTCTGCACACTGAAACCTTGGACTGACCGAGCCTTCTCTCCTCAGGGATCAGGGACAGATTAGTACACATTTCATCACTACACCTGCACATTACGGATTACAGGCTGCAGTGGCTGCATCTGGGTAGATTCATACACAAAATATAAATATAACTGACTTTAAAATGTATTTTGTAAGTGCTGTGGACCAGATATAACACCATTGATGCCTTCTGCTCTACATGTTGAAACAATGATGTTACACCTTAGACTAGCAAATGCATTCTGTAGATGTGTTCTGCCTCCTTTTCACACACTTTGGTTGAATCCCTTGATAGGGGATGTCTATTCGTTAGAGAGACTATAAACTAGGAGGTAACCCACACAACTTCCATGTGGTGCCCTTTTTGTTATTGTTGTTTTTCATGCGAGCACCTTTACAAAACTACAAAGAACACATAAAATTGCGAGAATACAATATAATGTTTAAAAATGTACAAAAATAAAAGGCAAAACAATATAATGGCACATACACAATATTTTCATCACATCCGATTCCCTAGAGGTCTCTCAGACTTAAAATACGGTACAAACCTAAAATACAATCCTATGACAAAAATTGCTCTAGTGTAACACAATATCAAAAGGGGTCCATGCTATTCGCATATTCAATATCAATGTTACTTATACACCCTCACTTCAGCATGAGCAAACCATAATACATTGTTACACTAAATGCCAACAATATCGGTATTAGTCACTTTATCTCATGCTGCCAGATGATTTTCAATGATTTCATAAAGTTGAACAGGGCCAATGTAATTGAATTTCTATGCCCACTCATACATTGGGACCACAAGGTATCGAACAAAAAAGCAGAGTCACTTTGACCATATGCCCCAAAAAATGTGGATATTGATTTTTCAAAAAACACACAATTAATCATCATATGCTTTAGAGTTTCATATTTGCTTTCTACATTGCAAAATCTACATTTCAAATCATTGATTTCACCATGTTTGTTACTCCAGTTCATCATGCGTTCTTTAGTCGGAAGACGATTAAATCTAACTCGCATGAGCATTGTACAAACCTGATAACATGGAACCGGTATAATATATGGAAGATACAGCTTTTGTTTAGGTCTAAATTTGGCATATTCGAGATAAGACTTGTACGTACCTATTAGATCACAAGTCATTGTCCAATCCCTTTGGTAGAGTTTTTTTTTCACAATCGGTGGCCATGTTACCAGATAGCCAGGATACATTGCAATAACATCAAGGGACTCTTTCAATTGCTTGAAAAATAGTGTCAAAGATGTTGGGTTACCACTAGCTATCATATCTGCAAGATCTTCATATAAAGAATTCTATGGCAGCTTAACATTTTTTCCAGATTGGTCATTCTCCTCCATACAAGCCTTGAGGCCAATGAGTTTAGACAAAGCTCATTTATGAGGGTCTCATTAGGAAGTGATTTTGGTAGGGGCAATACCTCCTTCCAAATCCTGCCTTGAATAATGTTAAGTACTGGCCCATTCTTTAATAAACAAAGATCAAGGCCATATAAAATGATCGCTTCCACCTTCAAGAGGTAGAATCCTACTAACGGTAACAAAGAAAACCTGCAAAGCTTATGAAGTATGATCTTCATTTGTCCGATCAGAGGAAGAATTTTAATGGAGATAGACAGTTGACACTTTACAATAGAATTGGAGTTGGTCAAAGATTATCCAAGATATGTCATACCCAAGGTACGTGGGATAGGAACACTATCCAAGGTCCATTTAAATTAGATAAGTTTTCTTTTGCTCATAAACACCACAATGTTTGACTTTGCCGGATTAGGGATAAGATTATGTTGTTCGCAAAATCCAGCAAAGTGAAACAATTTCTTTTGTAAACCAACCGGCGCACGATCAAGTAAGATCACGTTGTCGGCAAAAGCAAGCCAGTTTATTCGCAAGCCACCTAATTTGACTGGAAAATTGTCAGAGTATGCCAAAAGAGTGCCGATATCCGCTAGTACAAGTTAAATTGAATGGCAGCTAGATTGCATCCCTGTTTTACTGCTATGTATGTTTGGATGGGATCAGTTAATAAACCAGTGTGGTCGATTCGCACTCTATAGTTTGTGTTGTTATGTAGGAGTGCAATCATAGCAATAATATGAAGAGGGATCTGAAATTGTTGCATTTTTTCCCAAAGTATTTCCCTAATGACACTATCAAAAGCAGATGATAGATCAAGTAAAGCATAGAAAATGCGTCCGTTTTCAGATTGCCTAGAAGACAACAGGATGTGTGGTAGGATAGTTGCATTTAGCTGTGTTCCCATTGACTTCATGAAGCCAGTTTGGAATCGCGAAAGAGTTTGTCTCAATGATATATCTTGGTTCAGCTCCTAAAGATCCAAAGATGCATAGACTTTTGCGGCCATATCCAAAAAGGCGATAGGTCTAAAGTTCACTGTCTTGTCAATAGGGCCCTTTTTGTGAAGAGGGATGATGATGGCAGTGGCCCATGAAGTGGGCATTGTCTTGGAAAGAAAGATGTGGTCAAAAAACATTATTTTAGTAGAACCCATCACCAACAACCTTCAATGATGCATACTGCAGGACTATTATGATGGTAAAGTCATCGAAAAATTCTTGAATGAATTATAACAACAGGCTATGATTGGGTCAACCTTAAAATAATCATAGCTCATCACTGGCATTACAGATAGGAACTGGCCATGTGCTTCCTCCTGGACCAATATGAGCATTTTACCCCCAACTGCTTAGTGACGTCCCTGCCACACAGGATACGAAGAAACCTTACACACATGTCATTCTTGTTTGTCCTTAAGTGAGATAACCCTCTCAATCTTAGTAATGCAGAGGTGTCACAGGGAAATACAGTGATGAACGAAAACATATTTGAGCAATTGGCCCCGAACAGGGGGTGGGGGGGCATTACCACTTCAGGTAATGACCAGGGGCATATTGTTACAGGCCCGAGCAAAGGTCTACAAGGGGCCTATTGCTATTAGTACCCCGGCACGTAAGACTGGGGTCCTAAAAGCATTTTATTTCTGTTCTGAAACGCTCTGGTGTTTCGGAGCATAAAAAAAAAAGTAAACAATATGGCCACAGGGGAAGGAAAAACAAATGCAATTTTCCCTTTCCATGCCGGCCATTGAAAATGAATGTCTAAAAGTAAACAAACAAAATGGCCATCAAGGAAAGGGAGAAGGGACGACAAGTAGCCCCTTTCCTTGGCGGCCATTCAAAAAATAGGGAAAAATGTAAACACAAAATGGCTGACATGGAAAGGAAGAAGGGACTATGTGTAGTCCCTTCTTCCTTTCCATGATGGCATGTCACGGATCCAAAGCGGATGCACTGTGAACAGAAGAGATCCCAGCATGTTTGCTCCCGAAATGGACAGAAAAGAAGGTAAGTCAGGTTGGTAGGGTGGGGAGGAATTCTTTGGATGGGGGTTAGGAGAACAACACTCGCTCCCCAGCGGAGGAAGATGGAAGCCTCCAGCTGTGTGGTGGCTCAAAGAGGGGATTACCCTGTTCCGAGACTCCTAATTGGCTGAGTGGCTACCACAGCCCCTGTTGGGGACAGAAAGGAAGGAACGTTGTGGGGAGACGGATTCCCGGTCGGGTAACTCCCAGGCCATGGCCAATGAGATTGCGTGTTACAGTCTCATTGTCCCTCACTGGGTACTAATAGGAGCTTTAGCTCAGGGAAGACAAACAGAATAGTGTCCAGATTAAAAGCAAGGAATGTTAGGAAGAAGAGTAATCTGCATTCATTATGACTCCCTGTGTATATGCTAATGATAATAATCTGCTATTTAGGTGGGCATTCTGCAAAGCCTTGAAAATCTGTCTCTTTGCCTAATCACTGCAAGACTTTTGACTGCCCCCTTACCAATATGATTACCCTCCCTGAAGCTATGCCTAAATATAAATGAGTTAAAAAAAATTTACTGGTTTGCAACGGCGCCCTGATGACCAAGGGTTTAGGCACTTTACAAATGGAAAATTAAAAATGAATTCATTCCTCAGGTCCAGGAGAAAGGGAGTAAATGAAAGGTATATGAAATCCACAGCTCGCAGTGAAGGTCATCCTCTCCATGCTGTTGCTCCATGCGTGATTGAGAGTGACAATGAAGAACACAATTTCATTCAGACAATGGGTGGTGGCAGAACAAAGTAGCAGGCACAATTTTTGTTTGCAAAGAAATTAGTAACGTCATGGCAAAGAAACAACTGCAACATCATTAAAAACAGCAGATGATACTAACATCACATTTGTGTCATGGGTGCCACCTCTTGTGGCAGCATATCCACCACAACACCAGGGCCAGGAGTGGTATCAGAAATCTGTGACGTTTGTGTTTCGACATCCATGATTTTGACTATTTGTGTTTGACATAAATTATCATAGCATTCAAGATACAACAATCTACAAGGAAATGATGTAGTGTCAGAATCAGGGCTCTCATTGTGTGATCTGGGTGCATATGTGTCACATAATATGGCAAAATAGAAAGCAGCAAAAAATAGGGTTATCCTCTGTTTCTACAGAAGGCATGATGTTTTCAGATCATAGTTTTTCAGATCCCATCATGCCAACCTTGCTACATTAGCAAACTAAAGGGAACACCTACTCCTTACCAACCAACACAGAACCACGTTCAAACAATGTAATTTATTATATGTAATTATGGCATCACCTTCAAAATGCCTGGAGGTGGTTCTGCAGTACATTGGAACTTTTAGGTGAAGGTGGGGTAACTCACCCAGCCATTTTAAAGCTGGAAGAAATCCCGTGGTCTACCTAACAATATTTCTGTTGCTAAGGATGGGGGAATGAATGTGTGGTTCCTAAATAATTGTAAAAAAAAAAGCCACAACACAATAAGGAAGAATATGGTAAGCAGAAGTAGTTTGGTCCACAAGCTCTACATTTACCTAAGAATCAAAGAACCATCTCCTGTGTTGCTGTTGCGACAAGCAATGCACTCTTGAATATTGGACAACCAAGGACTAAGGGATTGCATATTTCTTATTGTCACTCTATGAAAGATCATAATTCATTTTCCACAGTTGACGTACATACATTGAACTCAGATACGTCCTTACTGACGGTTTAATGATTTACATTTCAAACATTTTCAAAATTAAGAAAAGTGTTTATAATTTTTTTTACTGTATACCTTAGACTGTTTTATTCAGAATGTAAACACAACGGTTTCATCAATGTATGTAACCTACATTAATATGGGTTTAAAAAGTAACACATTTATTATGCCTTATTGTGCTGCAGAAAATGAGCATATCATGTTATGAGATTGCCTCATTAGTACATTTAGGATTTTCAGAAATCAATAGAATAGTATTAACTCTGGCTGCTGAGCGAAATAATTGTAATTAGAGATGTGACTACTGTCAGTGATAATTATTTTGTCAACCTTTGTAGCATGATGTAGTAGGATATACAGTTATCTACAAAATGCACACACAATTATGCTGTATATATATTCATTATCCCCATCTATTTATTGATGTATTTAATTTGGTGTTAAGAGAGACGCGACAGGCAGAAACATTATACTTGTATGGGCTGACAGTAATGGAGAGAAAAGGTTTAGAGAGTGAGGAGGTTACAAATGGTGGCAAGAGACAGGAGGCGACACTAAATAGGTCTATCAAGGATCCCTAAAATACACCATTGGTAGATGTCAGGCCATAATTCTGCATTACCATCCACACTATATTTCGAGTACAGAAACACTATACTCACATCACTGCAGTCCTGTCATCAAGAGTTGGGCTGTAGCCCTTAAATGCGGTGGTAACGGTATTACAGCCGCATTTAAGGGCTGGCCCAATCACAAGTTGGGTGCTAAATGGGCTGTTTTACCTCCATCTTTTCTCTGGAGGTGAAAATCCCCTGTTTTCGGCTGTATTATCGCCGGCTGCATTAGCCGCATAAATACCCCATTGAATCCAATGGACCCAATGGGGAATGGGGATTTACTGTTAACACCCAACTCGTGATCCGGCGGTAATACAGCCGGACCGGTCGGTGCTAGGGCTATTACAGTCGGCGGCATTACAGCTGGGAATACAGCCCAACTCGTGATGAGGCCAGACACTTTTGTATAATCCATTTATCAGTAAATGGTAGCGCACTCTCCTTCATTGTTGATCAGTTTCAACATTATAGAGCATACCAAATTGTTTTCTCATTTGGCACCTTCGTGATTGGGACCTCACTGATTGCACTTGAGTGTGCTTGTATCAGAACCTTCACTTACCCAGAAGTGTTGTAGTGAAATGCACTTCGGGTAAGGTCCTTTTTTAACTGCCTGTAGTGTATCCTCAGTGAAAAATTGAAAAACCCTCAGCACCGCCAAATCAACTTATAATATTGTAATAAGACAGTGATTTATTTAGATATTTCAACATAAAGGTCACTTCTTTAGGTGAACGTGGGGCTTTAGAAATATCCAGTAGAAAATGAGATCCAGCACATGTCAAAGATAGCTGCAATATTTGCAGGATGCTTCTTAGACATGTGCCCTTCTTACACCTTTGCTGAAACACATACATGCAAACTAACTGCACCTGTCTAAGCTCTTCATGGTGTGGTAAAACACACAAATCTCACTGGACATATTACCTTAACTGGCATGTCAAACTATGTGCTATCCTGTAAAGTAGGCGCTCAGCAAGCTTAAGGTGATACACTGCTCTGTTTGAAAGCTTAAATACGCGTATGTGTACCCCATGACTATAGCATTGGTTGTCTCTAGGATATGACACCCCCAGACGTGTATTTATTGTCCCCCTGTACTGAAACACATACAAGAAAACTCACTCTCGATATCCAGCGTCTCCATGGTGTAGCAATAGATGCAACCCTCTGTGTATATGTTGCCTTAGCCAGCATGTCACATTATCTACTGCCTTTAATGTAGGCCAACTGCAAGCTCAACGTGATGTACTGTTCTTGTAAGCTTAGTTAAGCATTTACAAACTTCATTAACATAGCATTGGTAGTATATAGGATTGGCACTTGCCTTGAGGAAAAAGGGAGCAACTTTGTAGGCTGGGCTTGAACCTCCGACCTGTGTTTAAAAAACTGGCTTGACGTAAAATGTCCAAATTGCTTACAATTTAAAAAACGTAAATGCAGTAAGAACAGTTTTAAGCAATAACATAACCAAGGAGAACATGAAGGGATGTCAAAGAAAGGGAAATAGCCTTGGGTGCTCAGTTTGGAACTCTGCACCAGTCTTTACTGTTTTCTCTTAGATAATTGAATGCAACGTAACCACCTGTCAAGCGTCGTCAAGTGATTGCAAATATGCAAGCTTATGATTATACAGCCAAGTCACCAATGTGTTTCTTTTGCAATGGAGAGCCCCCTTCCATTAATAACAATTTAAATGCCTGTGATGGGGGGACAGAGGATAGAGTAGCTGGGGGTGATGTTAAGCAGTGGTTTTGAAAGTGCCACGTGCTGGGATTGCCTGCTAAAGGCGATCACCCTGAATACATTGATTACAACTTTCCCGATCGGCTATTTCTGCCTGTTTGGGATGCAACACAAGTGAAGTACTCTTGCTGGATGTGACGTCCCAGTTTGGTTGATGCGCATGCGCGGGCCTCGTTGTGGCCCCGCGCATGCGTGGTTTAATAAAGTGCGCCCGTGCGGCAGTTCCCGCCGGGACGCGGAGCAAGCAGCATCGCGTCCCGAGTGTTCTTGTGTGCGTGTCTGCGTGTGTGCCTGAGTGGGCCCCGGGGGACCAGATGTAACAACTGGCGACGAGGCAGGATCGCTGCCACAGCGTTCGCCCTACGGACGTGGGCGTAGGACACACGTCGTCGGCACGAGAGTGCACGACGCGGATCGAGCGAGAATGTTTGTCGCCTCGAGGCAATAGCGGCCTGAAAATTTTTTGGAACTTTTGATTGTCCCCAGTCTGGGGACAATCCAAAAAAAAAAAAAAAAAAAAAAATACAAATAGACAGGCACGAAGCCACGGATTGGACACAGCGAAAAGTGCGTGGAAGAACACATCAGCCAGGTTAGCGGCCTCTATCACACCTAGAGGTGCCTGTGCGACCTGTGAAGATGTCAGGCAGCGAGGATGAAGCGGAAGTGGCGACAAGAGTGGTGAGGACACAACGGGGATCGTTACTGCCCATGCAGGAATTCGACATGTCAGGCCCCCCGTCTAAGCTGGGTCCCAGGTGGCTCCTATGGGTCAAGAAGTTGGAAATGTACTTTACAGCGACGGGGACTTTAAATGACGACGCAAAAAGGGCGACCCTTCTATATTCAGCTGGCCTGGACATTATGCGCATCTATGAATCACTTGCCCTACCGGTGGTCACGTATGACACGGTCAAGACCGCGCTGGACAACCATTTCATCCCACAGTCCAATGTCGACTACGAAAGGTTCCTTTTCTGCAGAGAGAAGCAAAGGGAGGAAGAATCTCTCGATCAATTCTGTGCCAGACTTCGATTGATTGCCAGCACGTGTCGCTGGGACAACGACGAACTGATGATTAGAAACCAGGTGCTCCAGGGCTGCAGCTCGGGCAAATTGCGACGTCAAGTGCTGAGGGAGCCAGGATGGTCACTGCAGCAGATACTGGACAGTGGGAGGACTTACGAGCTAGCGGAATCCAGAGGGGCGAGTATGGACGCAGCGGTCAGGCCGAATGCAAGGGAGGAGGCCTTTGCTGTTTCCAAGAGAACTAAGCTGAAAGAAAAGTGGGCCCCGAAGGCATCAGAGAACAGGTACCCGTCCACGCCTGGGTCGATTTGTCCGGATTGCGGGTATGACTTGCCTCATGTTGAGGAGTGCCCCGCCAAGATGAGGTCGTGCGGGCGGTGCAATGGTCTAGGACACTATGCTCGCATGTGCCGCGCACCGGCCCCTGTACCCACCCAGAGAGGTCCCGCGAGGGCGAGAGGTGGCGGATTCAGAAGGCAACGCAGCATTGCTGCCCTCGAACAGGAGATACGGAAGTTACAGATCGCGGAGGAACAGGAAGAAGACGAAGAGGACGAAGAAGAGGTATTCTTCATCTCCAACATTGCCTCGGAGAGCAAAAGGAGGAGGCAGCCCAGGTGCGAGGTGGACATATTGGGGGTGCCGACCCAGGTACTCATAGACACAGGTGCTTCTGTGTGCGTGCTGGCAGAGGAGGACTACCAGAAACTTCCAGGTCCGCCGACACTGGACAAGTCCACGGCGAAGATATTTACTTTTGGAGGAGACACCCCGCTGCCACTCAAGGGTGTGTTCGTGTCACCTGTGTCGAAAGGGGGTAGTAGCATCAAGGCAAAATTCATTGTCACTGACGTGAACCCTCACTCGCTCCTCAGCTGCGCGGCGTCGGAGGCCCTCAACTTGGTTCATTTTGCATATGGTGTATACCAGATAGACATTGAGACACTGCTGGACAGGTTCTCGGGCATCTTCGAAGGCATAGGGAAACTTAAGGCACCCCCAGTGCGCCTGCATATCGACGAGTCCATCAGACCGACGGCCCTCAAGCATCGCAGGATCCCGTTCCACCTACGGGAAAAGGTGGAGGAGGAACTCCGATCACTGGTAGAGATGGACATTATTGAGAGAGTGGAGGGGCCGACGCCCTGGGTGTCCCCGATAGTGGTGGCCCCCAAGCCAAAGCAGCCTGGGGCAATGAGAATCTGCGTGGACATGCGCCTCCCAAACGCCGCAATTAAGAGGGAAAGGCACATCACACCCACTCTGGATGACATCATCGGAGAGCTTCAGGGGGCGAGAGTATTCTCGAAGTTGGACCTACGAGTGGGCTACCACCAGCTCGAACTGCACCCGGACTCCAGGTTCATAACTACTTTTACGACGCATGACGGCCTCTTCCAATTCAAACGACTGAGCTTCGGCATCTCATCAGCCGCCGAAGTTTTCCAGAACACCATCAGAGGAGCTTTGGCTGGCCTTAAAGGGGTGCTGAACATGAGCGACGACATCTTAGTCTTCGCGGACTCTGAACGGGAGCACATGAAGAGGTTGGAGGACACGCTCCTGAGGTTGAAGAACCTAGGGCTCACCCTTCATCGACAAAAATGTGAGTTCTTCAAGGACCGCATTGGCTTCTTTGGGTTCATTTTCCACGCAGCCGGTGTGTCGCCCGACCCCGCCAAAGTGAAGGACATTAAGGATGCCGCGCCCCACCAGTCACCTACGGAAGTGAGGAGCTTCTTGGGGATGGTTACTTATTGTGGGCGCTTCATCAAGGGGCTAGCGTCGCTGGCAGAACCACTCAGAGTGCTAACGAGGAACGACGCTGCGTGGAAATGGGGAGACAATGAGCAGGAGGCATTCCAGACTCTGAAAAATGCCCTATCAGATGGAGACACCATGGCCTATTTCAACCCCAAAGTGGAGTCAGAGGTGGTGGTTGACGCCAGTCCGGTAGGAGTGGGAGCGGTGCTGATGCAACCTGACGAACGTGGGGACATGCGCCCCATCGCATATGCGAGTAAGGCCTTTTCAGACACGGAAATGAGATACTCTCAGATTGAACGGGAAGCGTTAGCCATCCTGTGGGGCTGTCGCCATTTCCGGTTGTACATACTGGGCAAACCTGTAGTGGTGGTAACGGACCACAAACCGCTCCTGCCCATACTGGCTGGGGGGTCGTCCAAGCCGCCCCCCAGGATAGAGAGGTGGATGCTAGCCCTGATGGAGTACGGGGTGAAACTCGTATACCGACCAGGCACGAACAACCCGGCCGACTACCTGTCGCGCCATCCCAAAAAGGAGAACTCTGTCACCGACATTGGGGCGAATGAGTGCCACGGGCTGTTGTGTCAGGTGGTGGAAGGGTCTCTTCCTATGGCAATATCGAGGCTGGAGATGGCAACAGAGTGCTCAAAGGATGAGGTGTTCACCATAGTCAAGAATGCCGTGAGGAGCGGCGAGTGGAGGGAAGTGCTGCAGGACAACTCCCGCCGTCAAGCGGAGGCTCAGAACGACCTCTGGGCGCTCTGGAAGGTGAACGATGAACTCTCAGTCGCGGACGATGGACTCATACTTCGAGGGCGGCAAATTGTTATCCCAAGGGCACTGCGGTCAAGGATCCTCGAACTTGCCCATATCGGCCATCAGGGGATTGTCAAAATGAAGGCTCGGCTGAGAAACAAAGTATGGTTCCCGGACTTGGAGGGGCGAGTGTAGAGTTTCGTGAGGAGGTGTATCGCATGTCAAGCGGCGGCCCCGGGGGACAGAGCTCCGCCGATAAGGTCGATGGAGCGTAGTTGCAGACCATGGGAAACTGTCCATGTGGACTTTGGCTCGACGGGTCGGGGAATGTACTTCCTGGTGGCAGTGGACCAATGGTCCAGGTACCCCGAGGTGGAGGTGGTACAGTCGACGGCGACAGAGTTCGCAACGAAGGCACTAGACAAAATGTTTGCCACCCATGGATTCCCAGACCTCCTGTGCTCGGACAATGGGCCACCGTTCACCGGCAACCAATTCGCAACTTACCTCTGTGAACGGGGGATCCGGCATCGCAGGGTGTCCCCGCTCTGGCCGCGGGCCAACGGAGAGGCTGAGAGAATGATGCGGACTCTGAACAAGGTCCTGAGGATCTCCGCCTGTGGCGGTGAAGACTTGGAGAGGAAGCTTGTGGAGTTTCTGAGGGAATACCGGACGACGCCGCACCAATCCACGAAAGTGGCCCCAGCCGAAGCACTATTTGGGCGATGCCCGAGGGGAATGCTACCGGAGGAGGATGGCCGTCTGCCCAGAGTGATAGACGATGAGGGTGTCAGGGATGAACGGGCCAGGCGAAATGATAAAGAAAGTGAAAGGAGGGGTCTGCAAGAAAAGGAGGTGCGAGTGGGTGACACCGTGTTGGTCCGGAACAGGCACCCCGAGGGGAAGTTGTCCCTGCCCTTCGAGCCGCGCCCGTGGAAGGTAACGCATGTCAAGGGCACCATGGTGACGGCAGCCTGCGACCGAGGAACAGTCACGCGCAACCGGTCGTTCTTCAAACGCATTGAAAGACCGGCTGAAAATGGGACCTCTGAGGAAAGCGCAGGGCAGGCTGGTCCGCCAGGAGATCCGGAGAGTGGGCAGGCTAGTCTGCCAGGAGCTCAGGAGAGCGTGCAGGGAAAGGAACTACCGAGACCGGAACATGAGGCTTCTCCTCCGCCTCCCGCCTCGCCAAGGTACCCTATCCGCCGTGAGCGGCGGTTGCCCGGGCATCTCAAGGACTATGTCCTGGACTCACGAGACTGAGCTGAACGAGGCAAGGTGAGACTCCTGGGCGGTCATATGTCCGCCCGTGTACCCGGCGTGCAGGGAGATGCGCGCCCAACTGTTTACTTTGTTTTGATTAAAGTTAAAAAGGGATGTGACGTCCCAGTTTGGTTGATGCGCATGCGCGGGCCTCGTTGTGGCCCCGCGCATGCGTGGTTTAATAAAGTGCGCCCGTGCGGCAGTTCCCGCCGGGACGCGGAGCAAGCAGCATCGCGTCCCGAGTGTTCTTGTGTGCGTGCCTGCGTGTGTGCCTGCGTGGGCCCAGGGGGACCAGATGTAACACTGACTACAACTGAAAGGGCTCTGGAGAGCGGGTGGCAGGTTACATTCAGAACGTAAATCAAGACAATGGCAGTGCTACTTACAAGGAGTCATTCGAAATAACAGCCAATACACATAGATATGCCCCAAATAAAAAGAAGGGCAAATAAATGTGAAATATATGAGAGCTGAACTTTGAAAACTTGAATTTGACTGAGGGCAGCACTATTGGAGCCCAGTTCGCCCTTTCTCCTATGCACAGCGAGGCGGGATGGCAATCTTATTTTTCTTGGCCAATCATCTCCTTAAATATAACTGGGGCAAACCGAAAAGATAAATGGATTATTACAATTGATATTGGGGGAATTAATCATTTGAGATTGATGGTGAGGAGTGAGCCCAGAGATCCTGCAGTTGCTTTCTTCCTTGGGGCAGTCCTATCTTCTCATCACCAGCATTCTTGCCATGAAATACATCTGGTTGCCTGTCACTCATGATAACTGAAGCCCCTGAGGCTGCACCTGATGCCGCCCTTCATCACTTTCACTCACTTAAAATTCTAATTCAGGCAACACGATGATGGAGGAATCTGTCAGGTGACCAGTGGTTAGTCAGACATTTAAAGAGAGTGTTTCCAATCAAGCTATGTTTTAGAGCTGAGTGAACCATACAATACACTCACCACCTGTTTTATAACTTTGTGTAAAACATGTGTAATGTGTTGGACTCAACTGACCACTATGAAAAAGTGTTATTGGCTGAACACTTCAACAACATAAAGTTCAGCTAAAAGGTGACCAAAGGTAACCAAATGTAGACCTTATATAAACATTTGCTAACATGATACCGCCTTTTTGCTATATAAATCAACTATTGTCCCAGCATTGTTTGTATGGGAGAGGCTGAAGTGAGTACGTTATTTGGTGTTAATAGATCCCCTGTTTATTTTCCATAGAGGATGTCTGATGACCTCTGTGATGCGACCCCTAGGACTTGCATAAGGTGAATTCTCAAGAGCGTCCCAAGCACTTTCACGAATGGGGAGTATAAGACTGCCTCCTTAGTCCCATAGCTCAGCCATATGTTCCCAGGGAGAACACTACGAGAAACTGAGGGAGTTTTTCACATTCCTAAGGGCCTGATTGTGGGCCGAAATATGGATTGTGATATGAAAATCAACACACATGGTGTGTGTCAGCTGTTGTGTGGCTCCTAACCAAGAGTTGCACAAAAAGCACACAGCAGTAAGCAAAATCGTAAGTGGTAAATGTGATGTCAGGGGGAAGACAAATTCAAAGGAATTCAGGGATGTCAGCGGTCAGGATCTAGAGGCCACACTGTTTACAGTGTCTGATTTCGACATGATTGGCAGGTTATGTGTAACCTTGGGTGCCAGCGACCAGGACATGGGCTGAACCTCCTTCACTTCAATTGTAAAACACCCGATGAGAAACAGAAGCACTTGCTGCACAAATAGGGAGGAGGTGGAAACATTTGGCCAGATCCAATCAAACCACACAAAGCTAACGGAAAAATGGACCTGCAAATCAGAGTCCTTTTTTTAAATGCTAAATCAGTACCGGTATAATAATAGGCACACCCCTCTTGACTTGGTTCATGATTTGATGATGTTTCAGAGAGAAAGTAGTGCTGTTTTCAGGAGAGCACAAGAAGGAAAACCAGGAGTGTCAAGCCAAAAGGGTCAACTGTCATTTTGGATTGTGAAAGGGAGTTGGCTAAGCCAGTTGAGCCAGAATGTGGATGCAAACAGGTTGAATTGGCAGACTTGATTGAAAGGCCAGCTGAGTATCCTCTACCAGAGTTTGGCAGGGGACATGCTAAAACATCCCTAACAGTACAATTGAAGCCATGTAAGGACTCTATCTCAGAACATAGTGGGAGTTGTGAGGCTACTATCCAAAATTATGGAGAAAAGCTAATGTTCAGAACTACAATTGTGGAGAATCATACTGGAAACATACCCAGTAAGTGGGAAGATAACTATCTACCTAGCCTTCACAGTAACCAGGAGGAAAGAGGGATTCCATACATGGATTTCCCTGCTAGCTTTCAGGAATATGCCTCATCATCCTATAATAAAGGTTCATGACACAGATCAGGATCATGCCATGGGTCAAGACCAAATCACAATAATGACATTGATATCATCCTGGATGTAGACCACACGTCCTAGGAAAGGTGATGCCACTGCAAAGGAAGTTTGCTGGAGCACTTTAAAATCCAAGTGACTGAGAGTGACACTGCCATGGTGAATACCCAGGAGTTTTTGAAAGAAGACTTGGTATTTGATTCTGGACCAACTTTCCTTTTAATTAGTCCCTTTCAGAAAGCGTTTGTTAATACTACTTAAATCCTAATTTTTGCTTAGATGTTCTTCCTTCGAGTTGAACACTGACTTGTGGGCTATCCTCCACTGCTATCCAAGAACCTGGCAAGGTATAGCGTGAGCTGAGACACCTATTGACCATGGAGCCAACCTCCTATTACTGAGTTGGGAAGACCATTGTGATATACAGTTCATTTGGGGGGTGGGAATAACAAGGACGGATACCAAATCGACCTACTACACTTTGAGTTGACATTTGCTTACTTCTGGTTCATCTGAATTTTAGAATACACGTATTGCATTCAGACCTATGCTTGGCCGAGATCCCTCGCCCTCTCTTTTTGTGACATTCGGTTGGACCAGTTCATTGAACAGACAATGATATTTAAATGAGAACATCAGCGATGAGGAAGCTGATTGTGGGAAAACTCATAGGATTTAATATGAACAATGAGGCAAGCAGGATAACATATAGTACTGTGAGAGCACCCTTTTAAATGTTTATATTGTGTTATGTGACATTTGTATAGCACTTAGTTTTCATTGTCATGGCCTTGAAGCCCTTTGAGATATCTTGCAGTTCAACATAATGTAGCATGAACATTATAAGGTAAAATGTACTTTCAATTGCAGGAACATTACATTACAAGATCGACTAACCATTTGAACAGTACTTGAGAGCTGCTCCTTAGTCAGCTATCATCCTTCTTCCCACGGTATCCTTGCAAAATCGTAACCCTTCTCTGTATGTATACATGAGAGTGGTGGCTGGTCAAATGACTGATGTTACCCTTCCCTTCGCCGACTCTGGCTGTTTTTCCCTTTGTTCAGTTCCACTCTGTATTGGCACATCTTGACTCACAGACTTAATGGCACTAGTACACTGCGCACAGTATTATGAACCCAGCACAAATGCACTTTACGTTTCAGGATACACTTGTGCTTTGCTCCTCTTCTTGATGACTCCTTCCCCTTATCTGATTAAGTGCAGTGTGCCAAGTCCCACAGACAATAGCCACAAATAAAGTAAAGCTGAAGAAACACCCTGTTTTGTCACCATCCCACTGGCCCATGAGGTCTCTTTACTGGCAGATTCTGTGAATCCCCTCTTGTATTGACGTTGCGGCTACTTGTCATTTCCATAGATCTTTGGAGCACGTGCCCTGTGATGGAGCAAAAAAAGCTGTTTGACAGAAATCGGTGTCAATGTTATTGGCACCCATGTGATCACCCAAATCAACAGAACTATTAGGAGCAATTGGACTGTTCATAAATGAGAAGAAGTCAGAATGGGGCTGGAGGTCCTGTGCCTGTCGGCAAGGATCACTTAACCAGAAGTTGCTATTTATTTATTTGCTATATAAAGGAATAACACTGTGAACGTCTATGGACTAATGAAGGGATCAATTGTCTATGCAAGAGGTGGAATGTGTGTGTCAGAAGGCCTGGCAAGGTTTCTCAAATGTTCTTAGGTTTCGTGACTAGTGAGATATTAACTTGAGGGGTCAGGAGATCAGGTGAGGTTAGAGTGGAGATTTCCAGATAGGTGAAGGATGCTGTTTTCTTTAAGTTATAAGACATTGAATAAAGCTGCTTCCATTTCACATACTCCAAAATTGATGCAAGAGCTTGGTTTCTCCAGCAATGTGAACCCTTATGGCATAGCTAAAGACAGAAATGACCCAATTCGATTGTCTTAATGAAACATTTGCCTGACAGCAGAAGACACAAGATTGAAGGTGGCCTGCTCTTTGCAGGATTCTAATAACCATCCGACTGACCTATCACACTCTGGGTCTTATCGCGAGTTGGGCAGTATCCCGACGAGGATACCGCCCAACTGTATTTGTGTTACCACCCACCCATCTGGAGGGATTACCGCTGGATCACTGGTTGGGCGGTAAATGTAATTACCTATTCCCCATTGTGTCCACTGGACCCAATGGGGAATTTCGGCAGAATTACCGCCGGCGGTATTATCGTGCCGTAATTGCACTGAAAATCACCATTTATTCTGTGCATTGTTCCACAGCATAGAGCAGCGGTGTTACCGTGCCGTAATTGCACTGAAAATCACCATTTATTCTGTGCATTGTTCCACAGCGTAGAGCTGGGGGTCAATTCTGCCAAACTTGAGATTGGGCATACCCCTACATGCGGCGGTAACAGAGTTGCCACCGCATTAAAGGGCTACTGCTCAACTCATGATGAGGCCCACTGTATGGTACCTGCCAGTGCATGGCTATGGAATGTTCAGAACTGTTAGTGGACAGGGAATGAGCAAGCCCATCGGTATCAGTAAACTAAATCTAATCCTAAATTTGATTAAAGACATTTCAATATAGGGAAAAAAAAGAGCTCTTCACATAAAACAAGCCGTAGATCATTAAGTGAATCAATCACACGTACTAAGCAAAGCGTACAGAACCCTACATAAACCCTGATGCATTAACTTTCCTGGGCAAATTGCCAGATGAAGCACTACCTCCAACGTCAAAGTCAGAGTACAGAAGTCCTAGGTTAAAGAAGCGGTGATGTTAATTGCCACCCACATTCCACTATATTTCTACTGAATATTGCCTAGTTGTGTTCTTCTTTTTGTTTGCACATATAAAAAGAAAATCAACACAAACTTTAAAAAAGAGACGGGAATAAAAAAGTGACTGTGTTTGGCAAGGATCGGATGTCAAGGGGTTTGGAACCTATGCCTTTATAAGGCTAGGAGGTCCCAATCCCTGAAACCTCTTCATTTGCCATTCATGTTAACAATGTTATCACTCTCTTTCACATGATACCACCAAACCAGTTTTCTGGGCAGAGTTGACTTTTGTTTCTTTCAGAACTACAGCTACCAAAATGCACCTTGTTCCACAAGAAAACCTGTACTGGAATCAGGAGAATGGAATCAAGAACAGAAATGAAATTATCTATGACATTTCTACTGCTAAACAGAAATGAGGCACCCAATGCCGACCTACCAACCCCAGACCTGCCCCATGTGAATGGTTGGGTATTAGCAAACTGAGAGTGATAAGAGACTGGTTGGGAGCAGGTGAGACACACAAATCTCCTCCAAACCATACTATCAGGAAATCCTACCAGCACATGAATCAAGGCACTAGGAACAGTACTCTGCAAACAGAAACTGAAAAGGGGTGGCTAAGGAGCGTTTCCAGAGGTTTTCATTCCGGTAACCCAACGTCTGTGGAAAATACATAGAATGGACCACAATGTCAGGTGAGCACTACAACCAATGGAAAGTGGATGGTGGAGTTATAGAAAGAAAGAGAACAGTATAAAAGTGGAGTGAGCCAGATAGGATCACATTTATGGAACCATCTAATAATTGAAAATAATAAATCCTGTGGTAGTAAGCTAAAACTGCCAGCAGGTTGGCCTATAGATCTGGTGTTCCTAGCCTCATTATTAAATCCAATACAGAAACTGTTGCACATAGGAGGACTTTCTCCAATGGTAATAATTGAACATTCCCCAGAATATGAAGTACACATGTAATAAATCCTTCGATATTTAAATATCAATTTCAGTGCTAGGTAGACTGATGAGATTAAGGCTGGAGGAACGGGTTTGCAAACAAGCACTTTATATGCAGGACTATTTCCTGATCAGCATATTTTACAAGAAATTCCACAAGCCACTCAAATAAGGATTTCAGAGGATAGGGTATTGTCAGGATTCAATGAACGTGGTAAGCGCAAAAAAGTAACAACTGAAGAAGAACCATAAGGTGGATGGAAAAAAAACATGGCCATCATGAAAACCGTGCAGGAAAACAGTGAGGAGACCAAGGGATAAAAAATCTTGATAGTTTCTGGGAAAAGACGTTGCACACAATTCCAAAATGGCCTCCAGAGTAGAATTTAGGTGAAAACATAAACAAAGAAATAGCCTTTCACAGTAGCATATGGGACTTTAAGTAACTGGAAACAGCATGAACAAATTATTGGCAACAATCTTTGGCAGATTACTCCTAGGTCCCATTCCATCTCCTTCAGGATTGTTGTTGGATTCAATTAATTGGACTACTGGTGATTTCCTCCACATCTCTATTCCTGAATCTGTGATGAAGGTTTACCTGATCCACGTCTCTCTCCCTATTAACCCTTTGCTTTACATATGACTCCTCTCTCTGACATCCTGTTCCCTTGTAGCTTCTCTGATTCTTCTTGTTCCACCTTTGGCATTCCTGTGCTCTCAGGGCTCTCTCGCCTCTCAGTGCTTCCAGCCACCAAACACCCCAGAATTAGCCATCAAGCCTTCTGTCACTCCCTCTTCACCAATGCATTTTTTTTAATATCCCACTCTTTAAGCCTTCAAGGGTTTCTCTTCAGGATACGTTTTGAAAATCTTAATTTCCTACAGTCTGAAACCTGTATCATAATGGCAGTTTTTACCTCGATATTCAGGGTTATTTCTGCCTTTACTCCCAGACTACTGAGGATAGGATAGGGAGGTAGATGTTGGCAAGACATTGCATATGTATATCTTCTATATACCACCTCTTGTAAGGATATATATGGGGATTTTACTGCCAGTATGCAGTATGCAGTATGGAAATGCAGCTAGGCCAGTATTTCAAACTGCAGGCATTATTTGTAAAAGCAATTCGTCTGTGGGAAGTATGCAATATCTAAATGCAGCCATTTCAAAATAGATGCACAACAGGTGCACAGCAGTTTTCAGTAACAGCCAGCCTGCATTTTTTTTCAGAGCATTTAGTAAAAAAAAATATATATGTTTTAGCACAGTGTGCTGTCATTTTAAAATGAAGCGGTGCACATTTTTATGAATTGGATGTTTTCATGTGTGCGAACTGCATTAGAAATACATAACTAATTAATCTTGAACTAACTGCCTTACTGATATACTAATTTCCACCCCTCCCACTTTAGTTTCCATGAAGAGATGCACTCTCAGTCCATGTGAGCGTTTTCGTCTGTGGAGAGCACAGGAAGGAAGGAAGGAAAACAGAAACAGTTGCTTTGCAGAAGTGAAATCTTCATTGTCTTGAAAAACCAGAGCTGGTACAGGACACATTCTTTTATTTTGATTGGTAGAGATTGAGGGTGGATGGGCCACATCAATAAAGGGCTGACCTAGTGGTGATATGCAGGAGGAGTTTTCTTAAGGAATAACCAGGGGGACAGAGTTCTGATTGTGCTGGGACAGAGAGACAGACGGTGCTACATAATAAATGCTGCTGGACTCCATGTGGGTGTGAGTGCTAGCTATGAACTTAAACAGCTGGGAGCTCCCCACACATGCAAAGGAGTTCTTGTCACTGGGTCTGCAAATCGGCAAGGTTGTGCAGACAAAATCCTGACAACAAGAGTTTCAGACTTCACTTTCCTGGGTGAGTTAGTGCCAAGTGTGGAAAAAGTATGAATGGGAGGTGACATAATTCGTTGGCAGTTAAAAAAAAAAAACACTCCATGTTCATATTTCTCTGTGTTTAAAGTGCCAAACACCCCAAAAATTTTTTTTTCGCAATGTACATGTTTGTTTTCTGTTCTCTTTTATATTTTGTAGGAGATGCTGTGATATCATGTGGTAAGATGTATTTCTGTTTATAATTGTTATACAATACAGAGTGTACATTCATGCATCTGTGAATCATTTCTATACAGGGGAATCACAAGGGTTTGATGTTTATACCAGAGCGGTAAAGCATTTGCTAATTTACCACTGTAGCTAAAATAGCAAGTAAGGACAAGTGAATTAATACCTGCAAGGCAGGAAGGTGTGTGTAGGTGTTGTGAATGATTCCTTTTTTGCATGCTGAAAAGAATGCAGTGTCAGATGAGACACATAGATTACTGGATGTACATAAACCAGTAATACCAGCCACAAACCATAGGTGGTGTTCTGAATAAACTCATTGGGTTCTCTGAAATGTGATAGGTTTGGGGTTCTCTACAGGCGACCAATAGACATTCTAATAGAGAGGAAATGTTTGTTTTATGATGAGATTGTAGTATAAAAACCATGCTCACCACTATACCACAAAAATAAGGTAATTCTGAAAATACCACACAATAAGATACCACTAAAGTTACCACCCACACAAGCTAATATTATATTATCACCAAAATAGAGTAATAGTAAACTATCTCTAAATGTAAGGCCAGTTTACCACCAAAATATAACAGTAAGAAAATACTACCAAATCCCTAATTTACCCCAATAAGACAAAACCTCCTACAAAATGGTGCGTTAGGCCTGTGGGAACAGACTGTAGAGCATCTACTGGGCATGGCAAGTGTGTTTCACACTGCTATACGTGCATTAAAGGGAACTCATTTTGTGAGAGCAGTGTGACACTGAAAGTGAATTTCAGAATGTCTCAAATTGATGCCACATTCCCAGAGTTGGTGAAATATTTGGAGGCAAAATTATATGCACATGGAAAACTGTCATCAAATAATGCCACAGAGTGGCATGACCGTATCTATGGGGAAGTTCAGAAAGAACCACTGGACAACTTTTTTGAAGAGGGTAGCATAATTAGGGTCTGTCTTCTGAGATTATTAAATGCTGCTGACAAACCTGCAGAGAAAGACTGTTTGATACGGCTATGTTCCAAAACATGGTTCATTTTAAATAGGTATCTGCAAATGCAAGAAAATGATGCCAAGCTAATTAGAAGACTAAATGTCGAATTAGATGGAGCTAGTGAACTGGAGAAAAAGTTAAGAGCAGAACTGGAGGTATGTCAAAAGGGCCTGCAATCAAAGTGTAAAGAATTCGACACTCAAATGTCTCAAAGGAAAAAACTGTTTGAGGACAGTGAGCAAGAATTAAAACACTTGAAAGGATTGGTAGGGCACATTAGACAACATAAAGAGGAGGCTATTTTAGAGATGCAAGTTTTACAAAGAGAGAATCTAGAGAAAGAAGGTGAGTTCCAGACTGTTGAACAAGAGATAGCTAAAATGTTGCAAGAAAGGGGCAAGCGGGACAAAGAGTTTAATGAATGTCAAATGCAGATGAGCGATATGCAAAATGTAATTAATAAAATGGGTGATGAAAACATATACTTGCGTAAGGAGGCATACCGACTTCTTAAGAAGAGCAAGGATTTGGAACAGCAGATATGCGATTTCAGGTCCCAAGATAAGCAACAGGGCACCACATTCAATGGGATTGAGGTGAATTCCATTTCTACACAGGGAGATAGCGCCCCAGTGGCTGCGCCGGTGTCTGGGCTTGGTTGCAGTGCCCTTGGGGGGGTTTGACGCACCCACTGGGGGTTACCACCAATCCCATACACCCGGGACAAGGGTTGAACCACAAAGTAATGCAATTCCAGATATAGCGCCAAGTAGCCCTATCAAGATAATGAAGTCAATCAAGGCTCTGATCAAACCGTTCAAAAAAGGATGGTAGTGCTGTATAGAGGACCACTTAGAAGCCGTGCACGAAATATTTAAAGTCCTACACATACCCAAGGAACAATACAGACAATACTTTCACTTAACTCTGGATGCTCCCACAGCGAGCATCATCAGGGGATTGAATGAACAGGAGAACATGTCATGGGCAAATTTGAAAAAGTGATTAGGCATAATTTTTCTCCATTCCAGTCATTACCGGAGGCAAAGAAAGTTGCATACATGATCACAGCTGGGCCAAATACATCACCTCGCCAATTTATTCAAGACTTAAAAAGAGCTTTTTCTCATTTTGATGTATCTTTTAATCCCAATTCCAATGAGTTTAAAACTGCCTATTTTTATGGCTTGCAGAAAAACATTATATCACAGTTAGTCCACAAGTTTGATTGTGAGAAGTCCCTTGAATGGATTGTGCACCAAAGTACAAAACTGTATGAAGTCCTCTGCTGTCAATAAAATGAAAGAAACAAGATCAAAATAAAAAGAATCCTCGGCAACAATATTGGAGATCAGGTCGGCTAAAATGTCACGTGAGTCCGCTCAAAGTCCAGGCAAAAATAATATGACACCCGAACAGAGGGATACTCCAAAGAGGTTGCCGCCCTCGGCACCAATGTTTCAGTCACATAATTCTAGTAATAGGGAGAGTTACGTTAGCCCTAGGTACTTAGGAGACCAACCCCGGGCAGGATATCGACCTGATATGTCAGGCATGAACAACAATCAGAGACAAAATCAAGATCAAAGAAGTAATAGTCCCTACAAGACGTTCGGACACAGAGCAGATTTGAACCCCACACCCTGATATATGATAACCAGGACAAACCACAGCATGTGGATCGATTTACTGAAAATTGGAATCAGTATAGGGGACAGCACTCACAAAATGAGAAACAGGACACGAGGCAGAATATGAACTATGCTCCATGTCAATACAATCAATCACCGCCACTAGGGGATTACAACCAAAGAATAGGTACACCCCACTCCCCGCCACATGAATCAAGAGTACAGAAACAATTCAAATAGGAATCACTCTATAGAGAGATACCAGAATAGATTTAACAAGGGGGAGAAAAACCAATATCGGCATAGGCCGCAAAGAGAAGATTCTAGAGAAATGGAAAGATTCCAGTGTCTCGAGGCCCAAGTAAAAATGTTGGCTGAACAAATAGGAAAACTCTGTACCACTAAAAATAGTCATCAAATGAAGGGGCAGAAGGTCATAGAAGTGACCGGGTGGCTTCTGATAATAAGTGACTAAATATTCATGACACCTGCAATGATAAAAAGACAGATTCCCCTGATACGGTTTGCATAATGACCCTGAGCTGTTTAATGATTTAAAAATGAAACATGAGGTAGAAATTGCAAACACGTCTAAAAAAGAGGTTTGATTTAACCAAGCGTTGAATCAAGCGTTGGAAATTTGTACAAATGAAAAAGGAAAAACATCAAATTCCAAAGGAACAAAGAGACAGATGTAAGAAAGACAACTCATGCACTGATAAAATAATTGATGCGGGAGTAGATGTGAATGTTAGAACACGCTCCCTAGACAATCAAGATGATAATAAAATACAGGCAGGAAGAATAAGTACTAAAAAGGAGGGTACAGATCAGTCACCTGAAGAGTTCTTTGAGCCACAGATTTTTGAAGAAATTAAAAAGACTGACATTATTCCAAATACCAACAAATGCGCAAAATTATAAAATGACAAATTATCAGGTGATGTTTATATGCATATTCACTTGGAAAATTGCAGTGTGAACTCTGATGATCCCCGGATGTAAGGGTGAACAGTGACTACACTCCAAATGACCTCTGAACATAGAGAGATGAGTAAGGTTTCTCAAATGGAAATGGGCAGAAAGGAGGGAAAAATGTCCTTTCATTTACTGATGTGCTTAGGCAAGAGTGAGAAGGGTCTGAGAAAAGTGAATCCTGATATCAGTAAAAATTCATACTTTTTGTGTGTATTAGAGGAAGTTGAAGATATATATTATGCTCCCATTACTGTGGAAGATAAGTGCAATACCTTTGCAATGATTGACACAAGTGCACAGGCCACAATTATGTCGAAAGAATTGGTAAAAAGACTCAATGAAGGGAGATTTCCACAGAATCAAATCAAAGTGAGACAGAGTGAAGGCCCAGTGCATAACTTTAAGAGGTGCCTATCGAAGGTGTCACTGAAGTTGACACAAAGATAGGAAAACACAGAATGAAACCGGAAGTATTGATCACATCTATTTGTGAAATTCCATTCTTGATGGGAACAGATTGCCTGAAAAGATTGTCTCCTCTCATTGATGTGGTAAATGAGGTTCTGTGGTCTTTAACTAAAAGAACATTAAGGTCTAAGAAAATAAAGTCACAAAACAGCAGCGTTAATGAATGCCATACGGTTGCCAAATCGAATGATGCAGTGGAGGTGTACCTCCAGAATAGCTTTGTGCCCAGTGTCACCATTATGTTGATGTGTCAGGACAAAATGTAAAGTGAAAAAGAAAAACAATCTTTGCAGGTTTATTTGGATCCTAGGAAGAAATGGCAAACTGAAATAGATGAACACACTTTGTGCTTCTATTTAAAAGAGAAGAAGTGCAAACAGAACACAATCCCTAATGCAGACACAGAAAAACACATCACCCCTCTTGCTGAAATACATATGGAAGATGAGCAGTCATATTGGTATAAATGGCCATTCTAAAATGATAAAAGCCACGTTGGCGCTTGAACAAGAAGGGAGTTTTATTAATGAGAAACTACTGCAGTGAATAATGGTAAGGGAGGAGATCCCAAAATTTAGAATTAAAAACCAATACATCTCTGGTTTGGACAATCCAGATTTTGAAAATCGAATTGCAGGAAGGTGCATGCTAAAGATTAATGTTGGACAAAAAAACACCTACCACAATGTCTGGAAGGTTAGTGTAACACAAAATGATTTTTACATGGGCAATGATATCATGCACAGGATGTGTGTGGTGTTAGATTTCCTTAACCAAAAAATATGGTCCCGGCTAGGCGGGCCTGCATCCGAATTTGAAGACAAAAGAAAGGCTTATCATTGTGCACAACTAGTGCCATATACAATTGAACTACAGGTGAAGAAGGATATTACTATTCCTGCATTCACCAACCAGGTTGCTATAACACTAAAACACAAGAATGGACAGCAAATGAAGGATTCTGATGCATTTGTGTACTTGAATGAATCCATGAAACAGCAAGGGCTGGATTATGAATATACCCCATTGGTAGATATTGGGGAGGGGTCCGTCAAAATCATGGTGGAGAACAGAAGATGTCAAGATGTTCATTTAGAAGAGAATTCCATGCTAGGAATGGCCATACAAAAATCACATTATACTGCAGATTTCAACAATATGGTGATTGGAAATATCCCTGAGAGATATGGGGATGCACAGGGTGTGTTGCCAGAGTACCTGGATTCTCAACCCAAAGGGATGTTCAAAATTCAATCTGTGTACCCTTATGATTCCAATGAGACAGTGTGCTGTCACCAGGAGAATTGTATATTATTTGATTTAAATGAAAATGAAACAGGAAATCAGCACATTGAAATGGAGGCTGATATGCCAAAACATTTAAAATTGGCAGCTTTGCAGATAGATACAGCCACATAGTTGGAAGAAAGCACAGAGGTTCCTCCATTGGAGGATTTCCTGGAACTTTCAAAAATGGTAGAGGAGCAGATTCTGTTAGCAGATGCCTGTGATAGCGAAAAGGATAAGAATGAATTGACACAAATATTTATGGAATTTAAGGAAGTTTTTGACAAAGACGCATATGATTGCTGCCTAACTGATAAACATGTTGCCACATTACCAGAGGGGTGTGGTAGAAATCCAGTATTTGGGCGCCAATATCGATTGCCACTAGCATGCTTAGAGTCATTGGCAGAGATAATTAAAAACTTGGAGTCTAGGGGAATTATCAGACCCATTCATAGTACCTTCAACACTCCCATTTTGGGTGTATTAAAGCCAAATGGTCAATGGCGCTTGTGTGCAGACCTGAGGGAATTAAATAAAAGAGTGCCAGTGTCTAGATGGCCTCTGCCATTCATTGACCAAGGCCTTGCTCAGGTGTATGGGTCAAAGTTATTTACCACATTAGATCTTACATCTGGGTACTGGTGTGTGCCATTGGCAGAAGACATTGAGAATTTATTTACATTTTCATTTAATAAAACACAATATGCTTGGTGCTGCAAGGACATGTATGGCATTTTTGCAAAATGTAGTGGCATTTTGTTGGCAGCAGAAACACAGCATTTTTAGCCAGTATAATATAGCCTTATTGGTAGTATGCAAAGTACAGGATTTACAACACAGCCCAGCCCAATTTGAAACTGAAAATAATGAAATACACGCATAGAAAAGTTTAGCGCTGCTGACAGGTCAAATAATGAAGTGCACCATATTTTCGGATACCTCATACATGGAGACTACATCAATGCACATAAATACACACTGGTGTTTTATTCAGCTTGTACAGAACAGAAAGAATGCTGCAGCAGGAAACAAAAATGAAACAGTGACTCTGGTCTGAAGCTTCATTGTTTTGAAAATGAAGGGTGGCACAGAACACATTCTTTTTAACCTGATTGTGAGAAAGTGTCGGTAGACAAGAAACATCCCAGGTGACGATGTAATTAACCCATGGTAAGACTTTATGACATGTAAATAAAATTCAATATAATAAGTATATATGAAAACAAATGGGATGTTGTGTCATTTATGCATCTGTGAATGTATTTACATCAGTAATGTATACAGGGGAGGCTCATATCAGTGCAGTAGTGCATTTGTCAATTTACCAGTGCAGGTAAAATAACAAACCAGAGAAAGGTCAGCGGTCTGTGTGTGCTGTGGTTTACTTGCATGCTGATGGGAAGGTGTCTGAATGGACATATAGATTATTGGATGTCCATAAGGCAGTAATGTCTAACGCCGCATAGTTACTGGATGTTCATAAACCAGTAACACTAGCCACAAACTGTAGGTGGCGCTCTAAAATCATTGGGTTTTTCTGAAGTGCATAGGTCTGGAGCTCTCTACAGACAACTAGGAGGTATTCTAATAGAAAGAACGTTTTGTTTATGATGGGGTTATAGTATAAAGAAGAAAGCCATGCTCACCACTATACCACAGGAATAAATACTGCAAAACAAAATACTACTAAAATTACCACCAATATAAGCTAACAAGGTATGGTCACTAAAATAATATGATGCCAAACCCAATCTAAATGCAAGACTAAGTTACCACCAAATTACCACCAATATTTTTTTACGGTAAGAAAATACTGCCAAATCCCAAATTTACCGCAATAAAACGAAATATCTTACAGTCCAGAACACCATTTGGGTATGTCAATATTGGGAGCGAATTTGGCATAGTTTTGAGAAAAGCTATGCCAGATGCAGCGAAAAGAGGGACCATAGTTTATGTAGATGAGGTCCTGATAAAAAATGAAAACTTAAAAAGTCATTTTAATGAAATTAGACATGTACTTGACCAATTGCAAAAGGCGGGTGCCAAAGTATCTTTACAGAAAGCCCAATGGTGCAAGAAAAAGGTGAATTTCCTAGGCCATGAAGTAACTGAACACGGGTTAAATCCACAAAGGAGGCCATGCAGAAATTGAAAGACCCTAGAAACATGAAAGGACAGGATATAACAGGAAATGTATTGAAAATTATGCTGAAATCACTCAACCATTCACTAAATTATTGAAGCTGAATACGCCCTGGAAATGGGAAAAGGAGCAATCTCAGGCAGTTGCTAAATTGAACGAATGTCTCATAAAGGCACCATGCTTGGCCTATCACATAAAGAACAAAGATTTCTTTATAGAAATAGGATTCACTAAACAGTATTTGTCAACAGTGTTATCTCAAATACATGATTTGAATCATAAAACTATTGCTTATGTGTTCAAAGCTTTTTCTCAAGTTGAGATTAAATTCAGTGAATGTGAAAAGGCTCTTCTGACCACTGTATGGGCATTGCAACATTTTTGTCCCATTGTTCAACAGGAGAAGGTAATCATTGAGACAAATCATCAACCATTGCAATTTTTACAGAGTAAAAGGAATAGATCAGGCAATCTAGCACAGTCCAGAATGACCTCATGGATGTTGGCATTGCAGGGCTTTCCTCTAGAAGTGAGATATGGCCAGAATAAAAAGAGCCCAATTGCTCAAGGGTTGGCAGATCTACATGACTGTGCAGCTGAATGTATATCAGATGGGGTAGAGGTGGAGTCCAGTTTACAGGTGTTTTAACAATCACCACATAAAGCTTTTGATGAAAATACATGCAAGGAATTGCCAATTGTGTATCTCGATGGATGTGCTTTTCACATTGAAAATGACAGCAATAAACAGTTGGTGTCAGGGATAGGAAATGTCTGGTTGAGTTGTGAGGACATTCCTAGTATATGCATGAGAATTGGGGCTAGGAGTAGCCAGGAGCAGAGTTAGCAGCCATTTATAAAGCAATTACTACTGCAGTTGATAACAAATTCAGTGAAATTGCCCTGGTGACTGATTCTGAATATGCAAGAAATAGCTTTGTAGAATATTTACCTGGCTGGAAAGCAAGAGGCATGCTCACATATAGTGTCGGAGAATGATTTAACAGTATACTGGAGGAAAATTTGTGGATATTTGAAAACACCAGGAGATGATAAGGACGGAAATAATAGAGCAGATCAATTGGACAAGATTGGGGCTGTTATGGGAGAATTGTTGCCCATTGAACACTTAATTGGTGAAATACAAATAGATGCAGTTACACGCTCTAAAGCTTCAAAAGAAGTTGAACAACTTGTAGTGCAATGGAGTTATGATACACCAGACCAGGAACTGAATAAGGCACAAAAAGATGACCCTGTATTGGGGGTCTATCATAATCATTTGATGGACCCCGGACAAAATCCTTTAACTGAAAATGATTTACAGGAAAAGAAGAGTTGAGAATGTTATTAAAGACCAAAAAACAAATTAAACTACAGGATGGTCTGATGATCAGGGAATCTATAACAGGACAGATACAGTGGGTGGTACCTCTTTCATTCAGAGGGATAATGTTACACCATGCGCATGATGCGATAACTGCAGGACACAGAGGTTCACAAAAAACTTCAGAGATACTGAAAGATTAGGCTTACTGGCCACACATGTCCCAATATGTGGAATTATATACCAGGGGGTGTCTGGTATGTGCACAAGTTTAACCTGCTTCACCAATGCATAGAGGTCCATTGATGAAAAGAGGTTTAATTCTGGTCAGATTTACAAATCGACTACGTAGGGCCTGTAAAGAGATTGAGTAGGGGAAAAAATTATCTTTTGACAGTGGTATGTTTAATGTCGAAATGGGTAGAATGTATTCCTGCAACAGATTGTAGTGTGCAAACAGCAGCTACATTGCTGGTAAATCACATATTTTTGAGATTTGGGGTACCACAAAGAATAGAGTCAGACAGAGGAAATCATTTCACAAGTACCTTAATGAGCAAGGCGTGGAAGATATTGGGGGTAAAAAGGTAGTTGCACATCGCATATCGGTCCACCTCTTCTGGGAATGTTGAACGTTGCAATATATCTGTAGTTGAAATAGTAAAGAAGTTTGTAGCAAAGCAGGTTCTAGTTGGGATTTCTGATTACCTTTAGTATTGATGGCTATCAGGTCGACTCCTGCTAAAGCAACAGGTATCAGTCCCCATGAGGTGTTGACAGGAAGGAAAATGGGACTGCCACAACATTTATTATACAGGACGCATGAACAAACACGTGTGAGTGCATCTACAGTTCACGAGTATGTGGAAGAACTGAGAAAGCATTTACAACATGCATTTGCATTTGTGCAGCAAAATTTGAAAGAGCTGCTGATAGTGAAAAGTCACACTATGATAAAAAAAGACATCTGTGAAAGAGTAAAAAATAGGTGATCGGGTATATAAGTTTCATTTTGGGAAAGGTATACATAAAAACTCAAAATTTCTTGCGGCATGACAAGGTCCCTTTGAAATAATAGATAAAGTGTTCCCAGATCTCTATAAAATATTAAAGACATAGGGTGAAATGGTGACAGAACAGTTTGTTCATGTTAACCAAATTAAGCTCTGTCACCCAAAGCATGAAATCAGGATAATTGAGCAGGTAGAGACAGGTTAAGTGTACTGATTACATGGAAAAGAAAGATGCAGTTGGCTATTTCATAATGCATGTAACCTAATGACAAGGTGGTATGTCTCATGCCATGAGAAACCAGATACATTGCTTAAGATGGAGATAAATGCAAATATAAGTGTCACATTTGGAAAAGGTGTGGTAATGTGCATTGATGGAAGGTGCTGAATCAGGTTAACTTACTATGGTACAGTGTGGTAAAGTATTCCGCATGAACATTTTTGTGATGTATAATAATGTGAGATGTAAATATTGTTGTTTTACTCTAATATGTGCTTAAATGCAGGCATTCGAAAGTAACAGATCATAATGTTTTGGGACACATTTTTGTTTTTGGCAAGGTAGCAGAAAGGGTAAAATTGGTATAGTGCTATGTACTTAATCTGTTTCTTTTCTATTTGATTTAGACACAATTAACTGACATCTTGGCAGGGGTCAGAGGCCGCAGGACCGGAGCACGCGAGAGATGACGGATTCCTGCAGTCCAAGGGAGGAAGTCCCAGGAAAGCCCCGAATGGGGGCAAAGACCAAGTCTGCAAAAAGGAGGACAATGACAATGTCGTCGACAACATGGATGTTTGGCACGCTGATCGTGGTGAGTCTTAAAGCCACGGGAGCACAAGTCATCATTGAGCCCAGACCAAAATATGGAAGTGGAGACAAATAGACTGGGATGCTAAAAGAGATGATGGAGAAACTGTGTAGAAATGCCCAAGAGCACAAGGCTGAAAGAATTCCACTGAAGGGATGATGGAATGGAAATTTGGTGATCAGGACATCTCAGAGGTGTGGTCATGAAGATTGTGAATGCCATCAATGGAACAGTACTTAGTTGAACTTAATTTTGCAGCGTTGCTGGTGGAGCATAGTATTGTGCTATGTGACTGAAAATGGGAATAATGGAGACCCACACATTTGTTATTGTATTTAATTGTTTTAGTTAGTTATATTAGTCATTTGTTTTATCTATATATTTTATTTTATTGTTTTGTTATCATACATATACTCTAATATGAATTGTTGATTTCACACATATATAAAGACTATGGGCCTCATTACGAGATTCGCGGAATGGGTTAAAGGGCACCGCTAATGGAGGCGGATCCGTTAAACACGTTCTGCGAAATTACGAGGTCCGCTCGCGCGACCCGGTAAGGACGCCTGATAAAATCAGGCGTTGTTACAGGGTCCTGCAAGGGGAAGAGGGAGCTAACAATGGGCCGGTGGTAATCGGCCCGTTGTTAGCTCCCTCTCCCATTCCCATTGAGCTCTATGGGGGCTCAGATGGGAATGGGGAAGGTCCGGGCCCAGGTTCCCTGAGGGAGGAATTACCGGGCCCTCCGAACTGGGAATGGCCCGGTAATTCCCCATTCTGGGAACCCGGTAAAGGAGCCCGGTTTGGTGGCAGTCATAGAGCTAATAGCTCCATGGCTACCGCCAGACTCGTAATGAGGCCCTATGATTGAAAAGACATTCAAATATACGTGACACTTCGGTTTGAAATATACATGTACAATGTTCCGTTATACATGCACATGCACATGTCTGTGAGGACTGATGGGCCACATTTGGGATCTGTTTCACTTTTGTTATGATTAAGCAATGGTTTGTTATGAAATATTTAAATATTCATTTTATTAAGATGCTATTATTCTAACCGTGATTCAACTAATAACAATGGAAAAAGAGATATATACATTTTAAGATGTTTCCTCCAAATATGGGTTTATTAGCCAGAATTGTCGGAAAAAGGAGGGTATGTAAGGATATATATGGGGATTTTACTGCCAGTATGCAATATGCAGTATGGAAATGCAGCCAGGCCCAGTTTTTCAAACTGCAGGTATTATTTTTAAAAGCAATTAGTCCGTGGGCAGTATGCAATATCTAAATGCAGCCATTTCAAAATAGATGCACAACAGGTGCACAGCAGTTTTCAGTAACAGCCAGCAGGCAGATTTTTTCAGAGCATTTAGTAAAAAAAAATGTTTTAGCACAGTGTGCTGTCATTTTAAAATGAAGAGGTGCACATTTTTATAAATTGGATGTTTTCATGTACGAACTGCATTAGTAATACATAACTAATTAACCTTGTACTAACTGCCTTAATAATATATTAATTTCAACCCCTCTAACATTTTTAATGCAGTTTTTGTGCACAATGAAATGCATTCTATGTTTTTACATGGACAGTTTAAAATTCACTTTATTTTCCATGAAGAGATGCACACTCAGTCCATGTGAGCGTCCACTGGAAGGAAGGACGGAAAACAGAAACAGTTGCTTTGCAGAGCGGAAATCTTCATTGTCTTGAAAAACGAGAGATGGTACAGGGCACATTCTTTTATTCTGATTGGTAGAGATTGAGGTTGGATGGGCCACGTCAATAGAGGGCTGATAAAGGGGTGACAGGCAGGAGGAGTTTTCTTAAGGAATAAACGGGGGAAGAGTTCAGATCGTGCTGGGATAGAGAGACAGACGGTGCTACATAATAAATGCTGCTGGACTCCATGTGGGTGTGAGCGCTAGCTACAAACTTAAACAGCTGGGAGCTCCCCACACATGCAAAGGAGTTCTTGACACTGGGTCTGCAAAGCAGCATGGTCGTACAGACAAAATCCTGACAACAAGAGTTTCAGACTTCACTGGCCTGGGTGAGTTAGTGCCAAGTGAGGAAAAAGTATGAATGGGAATTGACATAATTTGTTGGCAATGCAGTGAGTTAAAAAAACATACTGCATGTTCACATTTCTCTGTGTTTAAAGTGCCGAACACCAAATTAGTTTTTTTTGCAATGTGCCTGTTTGTTTTCTGTTCTCTTTTATATTTTGTAGGCGATGCTGTGATATCATGTGGTAAAATGTATTTCTGTTCATAATTGTTATATAATACAGAGTGTACAAAAAAAACAAAGGCTGGGATTTTGATGTCATTCATGCATCTGTGAATCATTTCTATACAGGGGAATCACAAGGTTTTGATGTTTATACCAGAGGGGTAAAGTATTTGCCAATTTACCACTGTAGCCAAAATAGCATGCAAGGAAAAGTGAATAAATACCTGCAAGTTAGGAAGGTGTGTTTAGCTGTTGTGAGTGATTCCTCCTTTGCATGCTGAAAAGAAGGCAGTGTCAGATGAGACACATAGATTACTGGATGTACATAAGCCAGTAATACCAGCCACAAACCATAGGTGGCGTTCTGAATAAACTCATTGGGTTCTCTGAAATGTGATATGTTTGGGGGTACAAGCGATCAAAAGACATTCTAATAGAGAAGAACGGTTTGTTTTAAGATAGATGAGGTTGTAGTATAAAAACCATGCTCACCAATATACCAAAAAAATAAGGTAATTCTGAAAATACCACAAAGTAAGATACCACTAAAGTTACCACCATCATAAGCTAATATTATATTATCATCAAAATAGAGTAATACTAAACTATCTCTAAATGTAAGGCCAGTTTACTGCCAGTTTACCCCCAAAATATCACTCAATAAGAAAATACAGCCAAATCCCAAATCTACCCTAATAAGACAAAACCTCCTACACTCTGTACCATCGCCATTACTAATTTATGCTAACAGCTAATATGTGATTTTTTGCAATTTATCAGAGTTCCACTGAAGAGCCTGCTGCCAACCTTTCCTTTTAATGTCTTCCATTCTCCTGGACAGTGGAACTTCTGGGTGTGGCATTTGCCTGGGAATTCTAGTGTTTAGTAGTAAGGAAGACGTTGACATCCAAGTTTAAATGAACTACATTTGAGTTATGTTGATGTCTTTGCCTGTTGATTCCAATACATTTTGTGACATCACTCAGCCTTCAGCAAGCAAGATGCTCAAGGTAAAGTCCCTGGTCATTGGTTGGTCAGATGGGCTCTGATGAGATGCACTGTCTGTATAGTCTGACCATCCTATAACTAGCCCCAACAAAAATGCCCCTCAACCCTGGACATACTGGAGGAAACAATGATTACCTCCATGGTCTTAGACAGGTCAAGTTGAGACTTAAGAGAAGTCCATGTATGTAAAAAGAAATTAGGTAGTGCACTAATCAGACACTTAATGGTTGCTCCATCATGGGAGCCCAGAGACACATAGAGGCCAGGGTGGGTGCCTTAGTGAGTATCCATAGTGTACTGTATCCCCTTTTTTGTCTGCCTAGTCAGGTCCTGGCTAGAAAGTGAGGGGAGTTTAAGTTAGGAGTTATCAGTGGTAAGAGAAGACAGACATGGAACATTCCCATTGGCCGCCATGTCAAGTGTATCTCAAATTGAGCTTTCAGCCAAGCAAGGGGAAGCTTCCCTGATTTAATCCTGAAGCCCCTTGGTTGCATTTTATATCCAATTCATTTGATTGGTTGAAACCACCCATAGAGGCTTGAGGAGCTTAATAGATGGGAGCAAAGGAAGCTGAGGAGATAATCAGAAGGTAAGGATATTGCTGCAGTGTTGTATCTTTACCATAGCTTGTAAAGATGATGAAGAGAGACTATCATTGATGCACCAAGAGAATACATTATGTTATTTTTCTAGGAGGAGTGTTAAGCAACCTCATTCTCCCTGTTAGATGTAAGCCTGTCATCATGTTTTCTCAACATCACAGCAGGCACATATAGCGGCAACCTGTACCAGATGTGTTTTACCAAGCTTCGAGCTATAACCAGAAACACTAGTATTTTTTTGAGAGTAATGGGAATCTCGATGCACAGACTGCAAAGGAACAGACACTGTTCATTGCCTGCTCTGAGATTGGTTGTTTCATTGACACACAAGACCGAAAGGTGCTCACTATGCAGTGTGAGTATATACAATACCTATATAATTCCTCCAGAGACTTTGTTTGCCCTTCTGAAAGTGATTTTGAACGTTAACATGTATACATTTGTCTAGGTATAAAAATCACCCTTTATGGAAAACTCAAGAGCAACCCATTTGCAGTGAATATGTTGCATGAGAGCTATATTTTTATCTCAGATGCTGGTAAATGTTTATCTATTGGGAACTTCGGTCCCAATGTTGGGTGCTAGCCTACACTGTTTAAACTTTGTTCAGGGATTGATCCTTTCCAGGAACTTTCCTAATGGTTATGGAAAGCTACTTTGCCTCTGAAGGAGTAGGTTGCACCTACATTTAAAGCACATTAGGAAGACTAAGATGGAGGACTAGAAGTGTGCTCTCTGGCTTGGAAATATTGGGATAAGGCTTACATCCAATTAGCATTTTGTGTAACATGGTATAAGCCATGCCCATATTTTTTTGGCACATGGGGCCACATGCCCATTGTTTTACTTTTTCCAGATAGTACATGTGGATTGGTTGGTTATCACAGTAAATTTGTTATTTTTTAAATAGTTGTTTATCTGTTCAGTACCAGATTCAGGGAGTGATTGTCTCAAAGTGACCATCCTTGTGCCCTACATTATTCTAAAATGTAGTGCCTAAAATCATCTCTACATAGCAGGTGCAACACACCTACCTACAGGACACACATCATGTGGGATCTCTGCCACTGGACAACCTATTGGAAATTATCATTCTACTGAATTAAGGTGATGTTGTGTGAGTGTACTGAGTACCACACACCGACTGTCTTTTTTTAACGGAACTATTGCTGGGATAAAAATACTTGCATGTGGGACATCAAGTTTACCATGGAATAGCATAGGGGATTGGAGGATACTTGCTGGAGCAATGTGTCATCATGAGTGTAATACCAGAACAAATTCTAAAAGCAGAAATTCAACATGCATCTAAAGACTAGGAGCTTGAGGTTCGTGCCCTGAACAATCTAGCACTAGCAACAATACCACCCTATCATGCGTGCACAGCGTTGTACACTGCAACATATTACTAGATCTAGAGAAGCTTCCAGATGTGCATCTGTACAACATTGTGAAGGAACTGAACCTGATCAGTTTTGCCAAGGATGCCAATGAAGGCTGTAATTACATAGGAAACTCACACAACGCCCGATAACTGGACCATGTTGGATGGTCTGGCCATGTGCATTGTAAATGGTGGTATTCCAACAGGAAATTCCACCTCAGTATGATCTCATCAACACATGATATGTCCTCAAGAAACACTTCATAACTGTAGTAACACTTGGCACATCTCGAAAATAGTAAAACATTATTGGCAACCATTTTGGGGACCGAACCCATAGTCCCATGAATAGTAAGAGATTGAGATATGAATCAATATGGCTATTCAGACTGAATTGGAATGGGAACCAAGGAGAGACAGGCAAAGCTGTCTGCTCTCACAATGCTGAGGTGTCTTTTTTAATGTATAAATGTTAATAAGTGCACAGTGGACATGGCCAGGAGCAGAACTGATGGCCTGGAAGGTGCTGCATGCTTATAGGAAAACAAAAATAAAAGCCACATCTAATGGGCACCGCTAGCAAGGACAGAAATGAATGGTGCCAGCCCAGAGAACGGGTGCATGGTGTGCCACAGAGAGGAACGTGCCAAAAAGATAGCAGCCATGCAAATAACACACATGTAGATTTCATCCCTGAACTGTGTTACAGGTGTCCCGGTAAAGATCTCTAGATAACCAGGTGCAAGCATTCTGTCAATACCTTGTGAGTTGTACTGAGATACAAAACTCGGCCTCAGGCAAATAGCAAAGGAATCAGGAAATAGGTTTCTGGGGTCTCTGAAGCAGGGCAGCTCCTGGACGAGATGGATGCCTAAGGTTTTAGTATCGTTAGATACCTTGATGGTGTTGCCATCGATGATGAACGATTTGAAGGTATGATCTAATCTATTAAGTTGGTGATGGGAACCCAAGATGAGAAGCTCTGTCTTATCGTCATTAAGACAGAGCTCATGTTGTGCCATCCAAGCCTGAATGACCTGATAGACATAATTTAAGGCTTTGGTGTCCAAAGTGTGGTCTCCGGTGATGGGGATGAGTATCTAGGTGTCATTGGGGTCATTAGTGTAGGTGACACCCAGATAGTCAAGAATATCAAAGAGCAGTTTCGTGAACACGTTGTAGAGTGTCATTGAGACACACGATCCTTGAGGGCCCCGCACTGGACTGGTGAGGTTTCAGCGGAAGCAGAGGGGGAGAAGACCTTCATGGATCTATTGTCCGGGAAGGATTTAATCCAGGTGGTAGCTTTGTCTGAAAAGTGGGCTTCTGATTTGAGATGACAGCAGAGAATTTGATGGTTAACCAAATTAAATACTGCTGATAAGTCCAGTAATAATTTAAGGGCTAGATTCCCGTTATTTTTCAGATCCTCGATTTGAGTTTTTAAATCGATGAGGGTGGTTTCTGTTCCGTGCCTAGGTCGGAAGCCAAACTGTCTGAGACTGAGGAGTTAATTGGATTCCAGATAGTCCTGGATCTGCAGATAAGCAGCTTGGTCCAAGATTTTAAGCAAGAAAAAAGAAAACGGTAGTAATGGGCCTGTAATTAGTGGGTATGTTCGGGTCTAAGGGGGTTTGTTTGAGAAGGGGGATAACCCATGCATCCTTGAGGTTATCAGGGACGATGCATGTGTTAAATGAAGAATTTATGAAGGCAGTGATAAAAGGAGCTAGTTCATGGGTGGCCTCCTTGATGATGGGAGCTGGGCATGTGTCACACTGACAGTTGGAAGGTTGGAGTTTGCTGATGATAATTTAAACCTCTGAGATAGTTAGTGGTGAGAAGCTGAAGGGTTTATGGGTGTGTAGGATAAGGATGGTTTTTCCAATGGGAGAATTGAGCTGCGGGTTAGTCTGTAGGCTGATTTTTTGGCATTGATTTTGGATTGGAGTGTTGAGATTTTGTCGAGGAGCACTTTTTGAACACTAGAGCACCATATACTGTCTTTACTACTGGTGTCTGGAGGGATTGATGGTGATTCAAGTTCTTCCAGTATCTTAAAAAGCTCTTTGGTATTGGACTCCGCTTGCAGAATGCACTTGTTATAGGTATCTTTTTTTAGCTTGGAAGATGGCCTCTTTATAATTAAGGGATGGTATAAGGAGGCTCACCTTGTTGGTGTCAGAGGGATGACTTTTCCAGCGGGCTTCGGAATGTCTCTTTTCTTTATGTAACACTCTTAGTTGTGGCGTGAACCACGATTTGAGGTGTGCACGAGGTTTGTGTTTCCGTGATTTGATTGGGGCAATGGAATTCATCACTATGAGCATGATATAATTGAAAATATCAACTAGGACTGTGGGGTCCGTGCATTGTTTAATATGGGTAGGATGAGAGGGAACAGTTTTTCCCTCATTATATTCCTTTTGTTTGTCATACAAATGGAAGGAGCAATGTCCTGTCTAGAACATTGGTTGTTGGCTTTGATGTTGAAGGTGATTGTATGATGGTCAGATCAAGCACAAGGTAAGTTTGACACTAGATTAATACTGCAATTTAAATCGACCAGCCAATCAAGAGTTCTCCCCCTGTTATGGGTATGTTCCAGAATGTGCTGGGAGAAGCCCAGGTCAGTTAGGGTACTGGCAATGTCCAGTGCTTTGAGGTCGTTAGGGTCTTGGAAACCAAGATTGAAGTCCCCTAGTAAGATAATTTTACAATAGATCTTAGTGCTATCTGCTAGTATGGAGGTCATGTTGTCTGCAAAGGTGGTGACAGGTCCTGGTGGCCTGTCGATAAATTGTAAGGTGGCGGTTTGGTTAGGTGAGATGGATAACTTGACCGACACTAGCTCAGCTGATGGAATCTGTTGATTAGGGATGACTCTGAGACCGATGGAGCTTTTATGAATAAAGGTGACACCACCACCTTTAGATTGGTTGGTATTGCGGTCGCATCTAATGATGCCGCAGTCGCTGGGAATGGCGAGGAGCAAGTAAATACATTTCTATGGAGCAAATTAATACATTGTCTTCATTCTGGTCAATTCCAACAGGCATTGTCAAGCTCACTGGGGAGAAGGGGTGTGAGTCGAACTGGATGTGAACAGAGCAATTGGACTCCTGGAAAGCAGATCACAGATCACCATTTTCATCAAACCCTTCCATTTCAAATATTTGCATTATTTGACCTTGTACAGCTGGAGGGGTTCTTGGTCATGGATTTAGGACACATATTACATCATTACCTGCAGTGTTTGATTGTTTTACTTCAGCTACCAAGTGCTATTACCAGTGTTGATCAGGAGCCAAGTATCCTTGTTAGCTGTTTTATCAGATCCAATTCTTCACTGTGTGAGCAAACTTGATTTTGTTAAGCACATGCCTATGCATACCCATTGCCATCTAGCATATGTCAGAGAAAAACAGTATGGCTAGCACCAGAATCTAGATTGTTAGGAGTAGTGTACTGCTGGAAGAGCATTCAACTACTATGTTATCTGGCATCTGCAGGAAGGTGAACATTATTGCCATTTTTGAATCCCCAGCATGAAAACACATGGAGACTGGTGGCAGTGGGGAACATTAACCATGGCGAGAAACAAGAAGAGGTTTGTCACACTGCTCATTGGAGTTTGCCCGTCCCAGCTGTATGTTTTAGCAACTGTTCTAGCAACTGTAGTTGTGACCCCTGACATTGTTAGATACATGTTGCGGTCTGTCAGGGTGAAACTACATTTTGGTGACTCACCAATGTCCCAATCTAAAAAGAAGTGACTTAGAAAAGAATTGCTAAGAGATCAGAATTATTTTCCATCTGTTTGTGCGACACAGCCACAGGGGGTAACACCACACCACACTACAGAATGATGCACATTTATGAGAAAGGTATAGGCACCTCTCTACAGCAGATTTGTTTAAAAGTGAATCCACATCTGATGGATCAAATACAGCAATACAGAGTTTCAGGTGCATAACCCTTGTACTGAAAGTGGGGCCCTGTCTGCATAATTATCTTGTGAGCTACTTAAAATAAAAGGAATAATTTTTTTACAAAATAGAATGTTTCTTGTGCCAGACAATTGGTTTGAGCTTTTGATGCATCTGGCCACTATACCATGGGCACCTGTGTTCATGAAGAAGAAAAATAAAAAAAGAAAATAATGAATTGTGCACATTTTGTTTGGGGGTGGATTGTTGCATTTTCCTAGAACGGGATCCTGCTCAATAAAAAGTTGTTTAACAAAACTGGAGCCTTGTATGCAATATGGACACTAGAAGGCAGGACTGTTCACACAACATACACTTTAAGGACAAGATCACAAGGTTTGCGAATATGTTTTGCTGTTGTGAATTAGTTGGTCTCAGGAAACAGTCTAATACATGTTCTGTTGTAATAAAGTATTTGAATCCACACTGAATCTGTAGGTTGTCTACATGACCATAAGTCTGGATTCAGAGCAGCCAGAAGCATGGAAACTGCTCTTTTGGACACCCATGAAGATCTGCTCTCTCACCTTGACTCCAGCTCTCCCACTGTCCTCATCCACCTTGACCGCTCAGCTGCCTTTGATACATCCCTCCATGGGCCCTCTACCTTCACCCTCCTCAGAGGAAAAAAACCTTGGGGTCATCTTGGACTCCACTCTCTCCTTCTCTCCTCACAGACCTTGCCAAGAAGGCCCACTTCCAGCTGCACCTCCTCAGAGGTATTCTACCCTTTCTCAGCTTCCCCCAAAGCTCACTGTCTCCAGAGCTCTGGTTCTCTCCAGGCTGGACTGCTGCAACAGCCTCTTTCTCCATCTGCCTAAATTTACTCCTGAACTAATGCAGAACTGGACTGCAGGATGTATTCTTGGCCTCAAGCCCAGGGACTGCAACGTTCCAGCCTCAAATCTATGCACTGGCTCCCGGTGGCTGAAAGAATTAAGTTCAAGACCCTTTGCATCATCCAAAAGGCTATGTGGGAATAGGGCCCACCCTTTATACAACTCTCTCTGCCTAAATTCCTTCCTTCTAGAAGCCTTCGCTCAGCTACCTCAAACTCTTTGAGGGTCAAACATGTATCCAAGCTGAGGGTGGTGGGTAGATCTCTCTCCACTGCAAGTGCCTCCCTCCAGAACAGCTTCACTACCCCTCTCAAACTTGACCCGGTCACCTGAAGTTCCAGAAGCTGCTCAAGACCTTCCTTTTCTCTACTGCCTTCTCTCCCCCTCTTCCCTTCTAATCTTCCTGTGTGTCTGCCCTGAATGGTTGCCGGGTACCCTCAGAGTCTCACAGGGTACCAGGCCCCTCCATGACCAGTCCTCCTGCACTGACTGTGGGTCTACTGCACTCTTAGGGGCTGTATCTGTAACTCCTACTGCCGCCTGCCTTCCATGCACTTACCCAGAGCTGCGCTGCCCTGGCTGTACTTACCCAGAACCTTTGTGTCCTGACTGCACTTTGCCATTCCCTCTCCCCTGAACTTCCCCCTCTCCCTTTCCCCTTGCACTTTTGTTGCCGCACTTGCACAATATAAATGAAACAAGGACTAATAGGATTGTTTGTCCTGTCTTTGCTCTGTCCCCTCTTCCTTGATGGATTGATTGATATTTTATTTCTATCGCGCTCGTACACAAGTGTTTCAGAGCACGACAAGGCAAGGGAGGGGAACAGGGGAGAACAAAACAGCGATCTTACTAGGCCCAGTGACATTGAGAACGTACAAGTGCATGGGAGAGGGAGAGGGGACAAGTGCATGGAAGGAGGGAGAAGTGGAAAGTGTGAAGCAGAGGAGAAACAGATAAATAACAATAAGTACATAATAAAGGCAACAAACAGTGGTAATGCAGCCAGCAATTTGCAAGTGCTAGGTTTAAGGTTTAAGGCAGCAGACAGGGTAGGTCTGATAAGTGCAGGAAGAAAAAGGGGAGGCTGTATGGGTACAGATACAGACCCCAGTGCAAGGGGTGGCCCGGAGGCAGTGCAGGAGGGTGGCAGGGTGAGCAGGAACCTGGGCCCGAAGGACACAGGGTGGCCAGGTGCACAGTGCCAAGAGAGAACAGATCAGCAAGGGAGAAGGGGAGCCAAGGTAGAAGAAAAGAGTAAGGTCTTGAGGTGCTTCCGGAACCGGAGATGTTTCTCCTCAAGTTTTAGAGTGGCAGGGAGGCTGTTCCAGAGGGAGGCACCAGCTGAAGACAGAGATCTACCCCCAGCTCGTTTCTTTGAAAAATGACTGACCCTGAGGGAGTTGGAGGTAGAGGTGCAAAGAGCTTGAGAGGGGAGTTATTTGCAGAGGGATACCTGAAGGTATTTTGGACCCAGGCCGCAGAAAGCCTTGTGGACAATGCAGAGGGTTTTGAATTTAATCCTTGCATCCACTGGGAGCCAGTGGAGAGATTTCAGCGCTGGAGAGATACAATCCCAAGGCTTGAGGCCAAGGACAAGTATTGCAGTCCTGTTCTGGATTAGTTGCAGAGGGCAGAGAGTAGAGGCTGTTACAATAGTCCAAGCTGAGAGAACCAGAACTTGGGATACCATGAGCTTCTGGGGGAAGAGTGCAGTCAGAAATGTGACTTTTTAGAGACCTCAGAGATGTGGGCGGAGAAGGAAAGGATGGAGTCAAAGATGACCCCGAGGTTCTTAGCCTCGTAGGTGGGGGTAGGAGGAGGGCCAAGGGAGGCTGGCCAGAGAGTGAGGGGAAAGGATGGTGAAGGTGTGCCGATGAGGAGGATCTCCGTCTTGCTGGCATTCAGACAAAGATCATTGGCGGAATACCAATCTTGAATGGCAATTAGGCAATCGGAGATGAGAGAGGGAGAGGAGGTGACAGAGGGCAGCCTGAAAAGGAGTTTCCTTGTTGTGTGGCACCTAGAAACACTTGTGCGCAGGCGTGTTATTAATACCAAATCATATAAATGCTTGTAGTCATTGAAGCACACTCTATAGTGCTACAGCCCATTGCTAAATGTTTCAAAATTGTCACTTACTAATCCATTATGGTAGCTGTGATAACAGTGAAACTGACAAGAGACTGCAGAAGACAGACATGCATTTGCTATTCCATTATCGTTTGCTATGCTTTTGTGAGGTGTCGTGAGGTAAGGCGGTATGCAAACAGTTTAGTCAAGGAGCCAAAATTTAAGAATATTGGCTTGTCGAGCCTATTAAATCATGTGGTGATGTGGTTAGACCGTCAGATAGCACAGCGAGTTGAACACTGGCCCCTGATATCTGTGCACAGTCTGCTGTGACAGGTTTGAATCCCAGCATGGTCAACTCAGCCTTTCATCCTTCCGAGGTCGATAACTTGAGTACCACTCTGTTGGGTAATAATGTAATCCATTATTTCAGCTCTCTGAGACCCAAGGTTCTGTAGGTTCTATAATTATACCTGGGAATTACCAACTTCCTGAACTAGAGAGAAAAGGTCAGACATGTTCTGCTTGCACTTTAATCTTGCACAAGGTGCTTTCAATGCATTGTACAACTTACACATAAATGGGCCTCATCACGAGTTGGGCTGTAGCCCTTAAATGCGGTGGTAACGGTATTACAGCCGCATTTAAGGGCTGGCCCTATCACGAGTTGGCCGCTAAATGGGCTGTTTTACCTCCAGCCTTTCTCTGGAGGTGAAAATCCCCTGTTTTCGGCTGTATTACCGCTGGCTGTATTAGCCCGCATAATTAGCGCTGAAAATACCCCATTGAATCCAATGGACCCAATGGGGAATGGAGATTTACCGTTAACACCCAACTCGTGATCCGGCGGTAATACAGCCGGACCGGTCAGTGATAGGGCTATTACAGTCGGTGGTATTACAGCCGGGAATACAGCCCAACTCGTGATGAGGCCCATAGTGTAGACTTTAAGCCCAATATTATATACAAACGTATTCCTCAAATGTTGCAGATAATTGTCATAATGCATGTTTATATTTGTGAACATGTAATGCATCCTTGAATGATTTATATAAAGATTACTGCTAACTCTTCACGAGCAGCAGCGCCGGTGTTATGGCGAGCAAAGATTGAACATTACCGACAGGAGGAGCAAACACCTCGAAGGTGGAGGGTGAATGGTAGTTAGCTCAGGTTGCTGAATATCCTCACATTGGTTTAGAGGGTGTCCAGTCATAATATCAAATAAAACATTTCGAATGTCAAAAAAGTCGAATCAAAAATGTCGAAAATAAAAATGTTGAATTATTTTTTTTTTTGATTTTTTTTTTGGCTCTAGTTTATATAAAAAAAATAGGTAAAAACAAAAAAAAGGGGGTTTAGGGGGAACCCCCCACATTTCGAAAAAAAAGTCATACAAAATAAATTCAGCATTATTTTTTTCGACATTTTTTTTCGACTTTTTGACTTGCGAAATTTTTGATTTCAAAATTATGTCTATAAACCGGTTTAGAGCAATATTTGACTAGATTGAAGTGGAAAGTCCCTAAATCTTCTGAAAAGGTGATATGAGTATTTGCCTGATAGCGCAGTTGCTGTAAATTCTAGTTTACCCTAAAAAATGTGGCACCCAGTGGCAGACAGAGAAACACTGACATATTCACTAAGGAACACAAAGAGCTGCATCCTCCATTTATATAAGTGGAATATAAGCATTGATGTGCTGTAGGACACAAAATGATGAGGGCTTGGTACTTGTAATTAAGTCATTACTCCTTCCTCTGGAGACCCTCGTCTCAGTGCTCATGATGAGTCAATAGCAAAGCTCAGCAAAAAGGTTCCTGGAGCAAGAATGGAAACAGACCACAGGCCATACAAATGCTTACCTAGTGTTTATTTTCAAATGGTACAGTGTTGTCTAACTATGGAGCTGTTCACACCCCCAGTACAACTGACCACATGGATCAAGACGTTTCACTTTTAACCTGAGCATTCTGTTGTATTGTATTGTATTGTTTATTTATATAGTGCCTCTGACCCTCAGGTATCTGCGCGCATTACGTAGGTTGAATTGTACAAGGTTACAGGTAAACAGTAATCGGATACAGGAAAGTAAGTTAAGTATGATACATAGAAAATCCTGTGGGGTAATGTACAGTCATAGTGATTAGGAAACATCATGAATACAGCTAGTGCTTAGAGCATATTACATTGTAAATACGGTAGGCAATTAGCAGCTAAATAAAGATAGCAAGAGGAATCAGACAATAATCAGATCTCCTGAGTGTTAAGCCACATTTTAGCAATAGTGCTAAATCGGGAGAATGACGATTCTGCACGGAGAGCTATAGGTAGGGAGTTCCACAATTTAGATGCCAAGACAGGGAAGCTGCTACCTCCTGATTTCTGAAGATTAAATATGGAGACTCTAAGACAATGTAATTGTGCGGATCTGGTAGGTTGGTCTTAATGAGTTTTGCTGAATTGGCATGTGAGGTAATTAGGGGCTGAGTTGAACAGACATTTGTGCGTGAGAGCAAGGGTGTTGAGCGTAATTCTGTTCTTGACTGAAAGCCAACTGGAATTGCGTCTGGCTTTTGATATCTGATAGGATCTCGGTATATTGAGGTCAGATCTAGAGCATTATATTGCAGTATTTGTAGTTTTTTTTTTTTTAAGTTTCGCTTGTTAGTTCCCAAGTATAGTGAGTTGCAGTAATCCAATTTGGATAAAATGAGCACCCTTGCTAACGTCATGCAACTTGTTGTTGAAAAGAAGGGTCTGCAGGTATTTAGTTGTTTGCAAGTATAACCTCTGGTAGAGGCTGTCGCATTCACTTTTCTGGTCTAGGTCAAGGATGAATCAAGATAGAACCCCAATGTTTTGACTTCCTTGGGCACCAGTATGTTGATGCCATCTATAATGAATGGCTTAAACCTGGTGTCAAGTTTATTTAGTTTGGCTTGGAATCCAAAAAGTAGTAGTTCGGTGTTAAGATGGATTTCTGAACTCTGTCCTGGCGGCGCAGAAGTTCAGAAGGCCAACCTAATTACTTGGAACAGGGTAACCTCTGGACAAGCCAGACCAATCAGGGTAGCGATCGCGGCGGTCAAGACTAGGTCTCAAGAGGGGTGAGGGTGACTGAAAGCCTGCAATGAGCACACAAAGCAAGGACACTTACAAACTACTCCAAACAGGTGTTATATTAAAAATATATACACATTTATTCCAAGGCCTTTAAACAATGACCGTAGCGAGAAATCACAATACAACTCTAGTAAACCAACACATACCAAACCAATACAATATATATACAAATACAAACGAGTCTAAAGCGTTAGATGCACGAAATGTGTAGTCCACCTAGAAGGGGAGGAAAACAGGCAGTGCGAAATAATGATTAGACCCAGTCCGCCTTCAGAGGCGCCTAACTAAAAGGAAGTCCAAGCCCTACGAAGAGTGGAGCCTTGTGCTCAAAAGTACCTGCACACGCTGGTGCCAACGGGCAAAAAGGGGAGTCTCTTCGAGGGAATCAGGCAGTTCAGTTTAGTGCACAAATGAAGAAGAACAGAGTTCCGCGACTCAAGCGCAGCCTCCACTGTGGGCAGAAGCAGAGCGCGAGTACGGAAAGGCGTGCTGTTTTGACACAGCGGGGAAAAGCTATGGGCTCCTGCAGGAGGGCGACCAGTTCCTAGCTATGCTACTCACCGGTCCCCGATGCAAGCAGACCCAGTCTTCTCCGCGTCAGTTTCAGTGCTGGCAGGTTAAGGAGAGCAGGGGACGTCTCGTCGTCGTGTAGATTCTGCAGCCGCAGAGTTGAGTTAAAGATGTCCCAAACGAAGTGAACCCGCACAGTTTGTTACCACAGCAGGGTAACGGAGCGGACGTGTGTATCTCAGCCAAATGTATACTACTCACTTCAGACCTGGGAACGCCAAGTGTACGAATCGTGTGAGAGTGACAAGGACTAGAAATACAACACAACCTGGCGGCGGTTACAGAGCAAGACTCCTGTGTAGGCTGGTCAGTCTGCTGGATGGCCCAGAGACACTTCCGAAGGCTTACGTGCAGGAGATGGTGAAGATGCCGAGAATAGCTGTCCCCACTATTCCAAGGGTCGAAGTACCAGTACAGGCCTTCTGGTTCGATCAGAGGTAAAAAGGGTTTCACAAGGCGACAGCAGTGCAGAGGAGCAGTCCTTCAGCGGGTCACCAGCGATTCCTCGGTTCAGCCTCGTGGTTGCAGGATACTTGGCTCCTGTATTCCTTCGTTCGTGAGAACTCAGGAGATCGACCTGGTAGTGGCGTTTCCAGCCCCCTCTTATCCACGGTTCCCTTCGCGCCAAAACGGAGGGGACCCAATTGGAGATCCGCTCATCAACACTCACACCATACGTGGACCTATCACGGACCACAGTGGTCCCAGGCATTCACACCACCCTAGACTCTCTGGCACCCAGGATGTGTATTGGGACCAGACATCCCAGCCCACATCCTGGAGGCACACACAAGGCCTGTAGAAGCCCGCAAAAGCATCTGTGTTTCGCGGGAAAGTACATGCCCAAATAAGGAAGGCCCCGGGTCGGCTCGACCTGGGGAAGGTGAAGGGAGCAAGACGGTCAGCGGACAGGACAAAGGAGCCTCGTGGTCTGGCCATTTTGGGAGCCAGGCCACCATTTTGGGCTAAGCGCGAGAAACACGCTTAAAACGCCAAAAGGAGCTCAAAACACAAGAAACGATCGCTGCCACCAGTCCCGTCAGTGATTCACTTGCACCGATCAGTTACAATCCAAAAAGAGTATCTAGGACCTGTAGAAGGCTAGAGACCCAAGAGAGCAGTAACTTAGCTTACAGTGCCCTCTTGTGTCATGTTGCACGAAAGCCGCAACATGATAAAGAAACTACGGAAAACAGCGTTTCCCGGTACTGACTGTCTTAAGGGCATGTCAGTTTCCCCGTAAGAATGGAGCGAAAGCCCAGAGGAGTGCAGCAGAAGGCTGCACTTCTCTGGCAAAGTCTAGATCATGGTGAAAACAACAACAAAAAGTTTAGGGGTTGCCACATGGAAGGAAAATTACCCACAATTAAGAAATCTTTCCTAACATTCGGTCTTCTCACCATTAAGGCAAAAGCCATTTGAGGCCATCCATGCCTGAATGATGAGGTATATTTTATTCAGTATTTTTTTTATTTTTTTTATCAAGGTCCTACTTTCCAGTGATAAGGATGAGGACACGATTGAAAATAGTTTTTTTGTTTGTGTAGAGGACCAAGTAGCTGCCCAGCACATGTTGTTCATTAGGACTCTGCAAGTTTCTGCCCACGCAGCCATCAATGATCTGATTGAAATCCCCTGAATAACTGGTGCAAGGGTAAGACTGACAATCTGCTATATCTTTTTAACGGCTGTGAGGATTCCCTTGCTCATAGCTGACACCACTGGTTGAGTACCACTTCTCACAACTTTGAAAGTTAAGAAAAGCTTGGCAAACTTTCAGCCCACAATGGTCTGAATAAGCATGTTTCCAATGTTATCTTAACAAACAACAAGTCCACACCAGACGGGGGATCTGTGCCTTATGCAAGAACTGGGAGGACAACGTCCTCGTCCAAGTATAGGGAAACACATTTTTGGGGCAAGTTCACTGACCTTGCTTGCTGAACCAATACACTCAGGAAGAAATTACATCTACTTATCCCTACAAGCCAGCACTTCTAGAGTGCTCAACTCTTGAGGAATGTGACCCCTACCGAGGGGTGATATGTGCTTAATAACCAGGAGATTTCTGCCATCTCTCAGTGTTCAAAGTCGGACCCCTGAGATAAATCAGAGGTGATCATCCCAGAAACCCTGGCCTTGACCTCTACTCATGTGGCCGGGGAAAGGCAGCTGCAACCTGATCCATACTCTGGGAGTGGTATTATGTGGGAGGATCACAGGAGAGGAGGTTCAGGTCAGGAAGAATGGGAGAATACTGTAAATAACTTCCCTAAAGATTGTACCCTATTAATGACCCAATGTAAAGTTGGAAATCCTGAAATAAAAGTGAATAAGACGATGAGGACATCAAGTCCCATAATGCTCTGGGTACCGAGACAAGGAAGAGGGGCTCAGAGGCGCAGAACTGTAATGTGCAGTTGAGTGGTTCTAATGACCCACACCTGAGCGTTTTTTTTTTAATATTTAAATCCACTTCAGGTGCAGGACATTAGCGTGAAGCAGTGGAAACAGGAGAAGCAGGACAGAGACAGATCCGATAGATCAGCTACTTTGTTGTGAGCAGGATGCTTTGTTAGAGTAGCAGAGGTCGAGGAACCTGTATGCGGAGGACGTGCAACGGAAAGCCACATTAAGAGTAGCGATCGCATGGGAGAGAGTAGCTCTCCTGGTCCTACATGCTGCTCCAGTGTGTGGCATTCACCAGAGTGCAAGTGGAGCAGGGCAAGCTCCAATTACAGGAGCAGAGACAATGAGAATCATACCAGAGCTGTCAGTCGCCTGTGCAAACCCGACGAAGGAAGAAACACCTGCAGCAGGTCCAGAGGAGATGTGCAGAAATACCAGTGAGTTTCCCTTTGTTAGAAACTCCAGGGCAGTCAGAAGCAGACCGCTGGCTCCATACAAACCTGTTGAATATCAAACTATTGAATTGAAGCAATTTGGGTGCAACTCTTATCTTAAGATAGTTTGAGTTAAAGACCATTGTTACTACCATTGTCAAAGCCAAAAGGGCACAATATCTTAACACAGTAACGAAGCATATGGTAGCCAGCATTACCTCAGGCAAATAAAGGCAATTAAAGACACACAAAGTGAAGGTGATTTACAAAGATCACTTGTAGAAGAAAATCATAACCAGCATTTCCTTAGACAAGGAAAGGAAATTAAAAGAAACGAAAGATGGCAGAGAAGAAGCCCTCATTGTGTAACTTTTCAAGGGGGAGAAAACTATAATCTGCATTGCCTAGGGCAAATGATTCAGTGTGAAAGACATTATCAATGCATGACACTATTGTTGATTTGACTTTTTCATTAAGGATTGAATTTGGGAAAGTTTGCATCCAGCTTTACCACAAACAACTGATAGTAGTTGCAGGAGTTTTTGCCTGGCAGGCGACTAGACAAGGAAAGGTACACTTAGTGGTTAGCCCTGGCAAGCGAGTGGACCAGGAAGAAGAGAAATTGAAGTACTGCATTGTGAAAGAAGGTTATATTGGAAATAAAGTGGTACATTCATCAGTGTGCTCTGTTGAACATTTGTGAAATAATCCTGACAAAACTGTGTCACTTATAAAGAAGAATTGTGATATAATAAAAAGTGATTGGTCTTCAGAAAAGAGAACAATTATACTGCAAACGTATTTGATGTTTGAAGAAGAAGACTTTTTGGTTTAACAAGCAGCAGTTTGTGGATTCTTTGACCATTGCCTTGAAGAGTTAGAAATCCTATTTGAAATTAAGACAAGTATATTGCCAAGTGAAGAACCTATGGAATGAAGAGAACCTTGTGCCATACTATGAATGGAACTTGCCTATCAAAAGAACTTGCTTACTTTTGACTGTTGGGTTGGAAACATCCTGAATTGATGCAGGGGAAGGGGATTCAATCGTGGGTAAAAGGGTGTGTATTTAATTGTCTTTGTTTGAATCTAAATGTTGGTTTATGAAGTTTAACTAGCCAGATAATCCTTATATGATTTTGATGTTTGTATGACTGTGAGGAACAGAGATGTTTGGACTTTAGGAATGATTCCTTTAGCTTTGGGTTTGCTGGGCTAGGGAAAGTTAGGCATGTTCTCACCCTTATTGTTTAATAAAATGGCTACATGTGATAAAACTCTATTTGTCTGGCTTGCATTTCTGACCCCTCACAATTGCCAAGTTCCTTAAAAACTACAGGAGGATCACAGGGTGGAAACTACTTTTTTAGAAGATTTCAATAATCCAAAACCTCTCAGCCGCCCAAAACCAGTAGTCAGAGTGAGCGGGAGCAGTTGGGAGCGGTGCTCCTCTACTTGTTTTTTTTAAGTTTTACTGTTCCCATACTTTTATTTTAAAATTAAACCGTTCCAGAGTGGTTTGCTTTTAAAATAAAAGTGTAGGAAGAAGATTAAAAGAGGATTTCAGTGTGCTGCACACCAGGTGTGTTTGTATAGGGGTTTGGATTGTGTGTGGGAGGGGGTCTGATGATAGTGTTTGAGGGGAGCAGGAGCAGGTTAGCAGGGAACATAGTTCAACCAGTTCATTTTTGTACACTTCAACCACTGCCCAAAACCTCTCAGCAACCTAGCAAATGATGTTTCTCTGGAGGAGATTTCACTGCCATACACCGATTCCCAGTGGTGGCCAAACTCTTACTGACATTTTGTAAAAGGAAATTGAGGTCTGACATGGAATCACATGACATTGTGTTCAAGCCCTTCCCCTGGCACCATAAGAAGACCAGTGGTGTGCATATGAGCTCCTTGAAGAAGCACTTCTGGACAACAGGACTGCCTTTGTTACCCCCTCGGACAGACCCATTCATCTCACTCTCAACCTCTATGCCGGTAGCTTCAGCCAGCACAGTCTGTCACCTGAAGGGGCGATGGGAACATTGGAAGGAACATAGGTTCTCTGGCTCTGAAGTTCAGGTGCAGAAGAAAGCTGGATTTGCATGGCCAATACAGAGCTTGTTGTATGAGAGTTAACCTTAATGATCCAGTCCTCTGGATATTCCCTCTGAATTAGTGGAAAAGTTAAGAAGATGTATAGAAGACCCTAAGGCCACACACAAGATAAGAAATCTGTCCCCATGTCAATTTGGCCTCAATTGAGTGAAGAGAAGTGAGATAACTTGGATGCAAATAGGTCTTTTATTGGTGTTGCAAGCTCTCTAGAAATCAGATGGAGTACCTCCCTAGAAAGTCAGTATTCTAAAGATGATGAAACAACAAAAACAAGAGGCCTGTTGGGCAATAAACGTATTTCTTCTCTTGTGCCCAAAACCCAACGTTTACACATAGTGAAGAAAGGAACCTTCATTCTACTTGTCAACCTGTAAACCTTGGTAAAGGTCCCTAAAAAGATCCTAAGTATCCCCTCTGTGTGAGAGTGCTACCTCTAGCAAGCGGTGATGGACCGCCTATCTAGGTAAAAGATAGAAGGAGAGCTGTTCCTATCTATACTATCTGGTTTGTATGAACCAGCCGCTTGTATAGGACTAGTAAAACTATGGTGGTTGTAACTGGTTGCAGTCTATTTTATTCTTGACTGTTTAACCACTGTATAAGAAATAATCTGAGAGCATAAGATTAATAAAGTAACCTTCCAGCCATCAGCTCTTGTGTTTTGCTTAAATCACCCTGAGTGGGATGGGTATGCCCAGACATGGGTCCCATACCTGCTGGGCCTAGAGACCCAAGCTACTCCTTACTGATGAGGCCCAACAAGAACAAAACATGTCTGGGGATTCTTGAGGTCTTGTGCAGAAGGGATTTGACCTAGCAGTTTGGGCTTGACTGCCTCTTTTGGGGCGGGAACAAGCCTGATTTGCATGTGGTCATTCCCCTTCTGTAATGGCTTGGCAGGCATATAATGATGGTCTGGAGGGTTGCCCAGATCAATGCCAGAGGTAAAGATTAATTCTAAACCTTACATCTATCACCTCTTGTGTTTTGCAGAAGCTCATCTATGTTAATGGAGCGTTGTCAGTGATCACTCAGAACTTCCTACATTTTACTTAGTATGTGAGGTACATTATAGCCCACTTTATCACCAGGGCCTCTATTTCAATAGGCATAGTTTTTCTCTCTTGGGGAACAGTTTCAACTGATGTAGAGAGTAGGATGCTCAATGTCATCATGATCTTTTGAAAGAACTGCCCCAAGCAGATGTGTGAAGCATCTGTTCATAGAATGAATTCCTTGTTGAAATCTGCCACGTTCAACACAGGCTCACTGCACTTGATGTGCTTAAGCTTGTCAAAGCACAATTGACCTTCTTCTCGCCATTTTAATTTTGCTCTGGTTCAACATTTTTGAGTTTATCTGTAAGACAAGATATGATGGATGAGAAACTAGGGGTGCAATGTCTGTAATATCATGTACACCCAAACGGCTCATAAGTCTTTCTCTGTCATGACCTTGGGATTTCTTTGCCTGCTTTGACCGTTTCAGTTTGGGGTTGGGCCAATCCATTACCTATGGACAATCCATGAGACTTGACTGCTGATTGTGCCAAGTGCCATTTCTTTGGATTTGTTGTGAGCCTTACGTGTCTTTATGCTCTAGTGATTAGGCAGAGACGGTGTAAATGCTCTTTCCAGGATCTACTGTGGATGATGATATAATCAATCTATGCTTGACAGAAAGAGGCATAGCTTCGTAGGACTTGGTCCATTAACCTTTGAAAGGTAGCCATTGCCCCATGAAATCCAAAAGGTAACACCTTAAACTGAAAAAGACCAATGGTAGAAGAAAATGCTGTTTTCTCCCTGTTTGCAGGATTAACAGGGACTTGCCAGTATCCTTTTGTCAGATCAATCGTGGAGAGGAAAACGGCTCTCCCCAAATAGGCAATTAGATCATCAATTTTGGGCACAGGCATAGGGTAGCTGTTGAATTGGGAGATCACGTTAACCTTTCTAGAGTCAATGCAGAACCTCAACGATTGATCTGGTTTGGCAACTAATGCTATTGGAGAGGACCGGGGGCCCTGTGAGGATTTGATGGTATCGGCCCTTAACATATTCTCTATCTCCTGTTTGATGATCTATTTCCTAAATTCAAGTATCTGATACAGTTTTAAATGCACTACCTTCCCTGGGTGTGTATGGATATAATGGTACATTCCTTTTACCTGACCTGGTTCAATTCAAAGGCATCAAGGAACTGCTCTAGAGCAGTCAATTAAATCCTCCTTTTAGGTTTTGGGCAGTACGGCAGGAATCAAAGCAGTTCTACTTGATTCATCAGATAACAAACTGGTTAGTACCACTATAGTACCTTCGATGCAGTTTTCTTTCCATTCTTTAAGAAGATTGACATGATTGATATGATTCTTGGTCTTGCGTTGCCATTGCTAGACCTGATAATCATACGTTCCTGTCTGCTCTATTTTATCATAGGGGCCATGCCACTTAAAGAGGATTTTGTGCTGAGATGAAGGAAGGAGAAGAACCTTTTGTCCAATAGAAAAGGATCTCAATACAGCTTTTCTATCATGATAGCCTTTCTGGTGTTCTTGGGTCTTAATCATGTTGGTTTGTACTATGTTTTTGATCACAGCCATATGCTCTTTTAATTTCTGGGCTGTTTGAGAAATCTGTAAACAGCTTTTTTTCTGTTCCTCCCAGGTCACATGCAACATATGAAGGACATCTTGTGGTTTGCTACCATATAAAAGCTCAAATGGGTAAAATATTGATGAGGATTGTGGGGTCCTCATAATGGAAAATAAAAGGTCCATTGTGTCATAACATCTAGTTTTTGCTATCAGTTTCAACTAGTTTCTTTAAACTGTGTTTTAAAGTCTTATTGGACAGTTCCACTACACCATCAGTTTGGGAGTGATAGATAGAAGTTCAAAGTATGTTAATCTGAAGAATTTCCTTTACTTCCAACATGAGTTTACTCATAATGGTAGATCCTTGGTCTGTCTAGACATATTTTGGAACCCCAACTCTAAAAAAAAAAATTGAATTAAATGTTTTAGAATGTGTTGTATAGTCTTCTTCCATAAAGGAAAGGGTTCAGGATAATAGTTTGCATAATCTAATAACAGCAGTATGTATCAGATTCCCAATTGTTATGGCTCACAGGTTCCAACTATGCTGATGAAAATGATATATCAATGATTGGGAAAGACTGTTATGGACCTGGAGGGGGAATTTAGAAACAAGTCCTCTGACACAGGGAGTAAGTGAGTACAACATTGTTCATATTGGCATGGATACCAGGCCATAGAATCGGTTCAGAATTTGTGCTTGAGTATTGGTTGTCCCTAGATGGCTGCAGGTCAAATGGGAATGAGTAATTTCCAATATAATTATTTTGTGACTTTTGGGCACCATTATTTGTGATCTAGGGGCACCATCCGGCCCACTATATTCACTGTACACACAGTCCAGCTTTAAGGAAGAAAAATGGTCCCTGCTTTTTTCTACCTTCCTCTTCGGGTAAAACCTGAAGGAAAGGCTCAGCAAGTAAAGGATCATCCCTTTAGGCAAAGGCTAGGTAAGGCATAACCTCAGCCTCTTCTCCTGGTATCTGAGGTGGAACTGCCTCTGATGTAATGTGAGACTCTGTCTGCCTCCTCAAAACTATTGGTTCCTCTTTCAGTCTTGTTAGAGTTTTCAACTTCCTTGGTATTAGGAAAATAGAGCTTTTTTCCAGAATCCTCAGGGCTATTATCTCCCATGACTTCACTTGATATGCATCTTTTCTGTTATTTTGCATCAAAATGTTTATGTTACCTTTATAGTCAGGCAGGTCTAATGTAAGTTCCTGGGAAGGGATTGATGACTAAGTCTGCGTGTATTAAAACATAGACTCCAGCTTGGATCAATTCTTCCCAGCTACTGCACAAGCCAAATTCGATAGAGTTTTCCATGGCAATGATGGATCGAAAGCAACGGTTGTTGAGTTTTTCAAATCTAAGGGTTCCCCAGTTTATGTCAACGGAGCCCGATCCCACCTTGCCACCATATGTGAGGGGTCAGAAATTAAAGCTGGTTACAAAGTTGTCATGCTTTTGATTAAAGACTTTTGTTGACATAAATGGGTTGGGAAAATACGTCTCTGACACTGCTCTGAGAGCAGTTTCCCTACCAAAAATCAAAAATGAAGCATCTGTCTGTGTCAGGATGTCAGAAATCAAAACGGTCCTTGTGTCCAAATGTCCTACCCTGACCCTCACACTGCAAACCAAACAATAAGGTGAGAAGGGAAATGTCTTTAACCTGGTGTTTGCAAAAAAGTGTTCATAAATGAAAATAGAACAGCTCCAACATGAATGTTCTCCAAAGTAACAGAACCTTGATTCCAGAGGGCGGTTCCCTTCCCCTGGAATATTCAAAGGTATGGCAACATTTCTTTTTCTAACAGTTTTCTGTGTCTTTTTATTCCCCACAAGAATCCTGATAGGTACAAAGGTGCTTAGCCTCATAATTCCTTCTTTTAAAATGTTGCTTCTTTGTTCAACAAACACTGTCCTTTCTTTGGACTTCTTGTAAAATTGGAATTGCCTTTTATACTCCCCTGCCAGGACGTCCTATACACTTCCAACTGCCTGGTGTACTCTCCTGCCAGGATTTTTCATGTACCTGTAGCTGCCTGGTTTACTCGCCTGCCATGTCTTCTTACTTCTATACATATATACAATTTCCCTTTACATCCAAAATCTATTAATATATATATAAAACTCTTAGGTATGTTTCCATACTCAGCTGATGTAATTTATCAGTGTTAGGTTGCCCTCTGCTGTCAAAATGGCAAAGTGCACCTCTGTGCACTGCATACCGATAACATTAAAAGGACTTCTTGTCTCTGGTGTCAAGGGTCAGTCAAAACAAGATATGTAACTTAAAGTAGAGACGGCACACTCTATCAATCTGTGAGACAGGATTTGTACTGTAACTATTGTGAATGTATAACCATGCAGACACTTGGTGTGCCCAGCTGCCTTCATGTCGTCACTGGTACCATCTGAGGGCAACTGTGCTTGCTAATCCAAATAAAAGATTGTGTCATCACAGTTTTCCTCTTCTGCCATCTTGGAGAAGAGAAACTGGAAATCATTTAGTATGGATTGGGCAAAGTAGACCACACAAGTATACTAGACTGGAGGGACAGATTTGCTCCAAAGAAGGTTCTTTTCAAAGTGGATTCCGCCTTTCTACTGGTTGGATCATTAAGGACTTTACTATCTGTGGGCATCAAATGTTTTTCCATGGGAGTACTTATAATTTGGGATCTATATGAATTATGGATTAGAGACAAGCTTCCACTTTTTGCACCAGAAACATTTTCCACTAAGTAGTGTGACCCACTCAATAGTTGTCCACTCCCTTTTCAAGGATATTTGATCATCTTCACGACTGACACCTGTTCTGACCCAGTGGTATCATACCTGCCTCGAAGTCCTCCACTGTTGAGGAGCAACTGAGAGTCTCCTTTACAGGCTTGCGAATCTCAGTTGTTGTTTTAACTCCTTAGAGATATAGTGACCAATGGAGGGCTCTTCCTCATCTTTGTCATCATACTCATGTGTGCGGTCTGCTCTGTAATTGTTGTCCTCTACTGGGGCCCCTGATTCTGCTGTCTGCTTAAGTCCATTCATCTCCTCCTGTGATCTGGGCAAAGAAGGAGATGCATACCTCTCCCTCCTTCTTTTGTCCAAATGATGCCTGTCCTGTTTGTGATATCTATGCTGCTTTGCTGCTTGTCCCTCACTTTTCTCTGCCGTCAATGTTATGTGAAGCAACACATGCTCAAGCCAAAATCTTACATACCCAGGTACACTCAAGAATGAATGATTAGAAAACAAGAAAAGACTTGGTGAAAATCCTGCAGCACATTCAACCTTGCCGCCCCTGAAAGAACTCACTACTACACCAGATGACTGATGACCACTACCAAGACCAATTACCATAAAAACAACATAGCCAAGGCCAACAATGAAGGCACAGCCCTCGTCAAACTGTGAAGCACTGCATCAACCCTCTGCCCAACCCAAATGTAGCGCACGCCATCGAAAGATCCACCATCAACTCATTCTTCTTCAAAAAGATCAGCATGATTCGCAACACAGAGACATTAATGCTACAACTGTAGCACACTATGTATCCCATCTCACAAAACCACAACTACCTGGATAATTTTCACTACACTCACCATGGAAGACCTCACTGCCACAGTAGCATCCCTTAAGGCCACATCGTACATGCACAACATCTTCACTGCCTCCACACTCAAGACCCTTCTGACTGAAACACTATACCGGACCTTCATCAACAGCTCCCTAACTCAAAACACCTTCTCCATAACCCTCAAGACTGGACAAATCCTCCCAATTCTCATGAAAAAAGCAATAAACCCTAACAACCTCAGCAACTTCCACCCCATCACCCTTTGTCTTCCTTCCTAGGTCAGAACCTTGAGAAAAAACTAGCCACATACATCCTACAAAGCATCGAAGCCAACAAGCTCCTTCAGACCTACCCCTCCAGCTTCAGACCCAGATGCAACAGAGAAATGGCTACCATCAAGGTGACTGATAATGCCTTTAAAATCCATGATGATGGCCTCCCTTGCCTCCTAATTCTCCTTGCGCTCTCAGCAGCATTCAACACAGTAGACCACCAGACACTTAACAACAATCTCCAGCACTGTATGGATTTCTACAATATCATATGCAGTTGGTTCAAATTGACCCATGCTAATACACACTGGTTTGTAAAAATGTTTTTCTTCATTTCATCAACTATACTCATCACCTGTGGAGTCCCGCAAGGATCCATCCTATCCCCTTGATCATCAATCATCACATGGAACTGCTTGGAACCCTTCTCAGTATACACAACATTCACATCCACCAATACACAGATGATATGCAAATCTACCTCAAGATATCCTCTGTCAAAAACATTGACAGTCTAAAGGCCTGCATCTCATTGATCCAGTTGTGTGTGTCCAGTGCTTACCTGAAACTTATCCCTTCCAGAACTGAATCCCTACTGCTGAACAACAACACCAAACACCCGGACCTCAAGACCTGGGTCTCTGCTATGCACCTCAAGGGCTTCACACCTCATCTGGCAACCTGTGCAAAGTCTGTTGGGTTCAACATCGAGAGACACCTTTGCTTCAAACAACACATACAAGGAAGTACCAAACGGCTTAGTACCAACTTTCTCACCTGTGGAAAATCAAGCCCTTCATCTCAGAAAACAACTTCAGATATGCTTTCCAAGACTTGCTCCTTCCCCTGCTGGATGGTGGCAATGCCCTTTAGGAAGTCCTTTTTGTTGATACCCTGGTAAATCTAAGATGTGTCCTAAATATCATCAAATCCTGTTGAATCTACAAGGCTGTCACCCTGAGGTTCCTAGGCTACCTCAGAAGGCCTACATTCCACCAGAAGTAAGGACATGTGCAGACTTGAACCCCAATGGTGCAGGAAGAAAGGAATCAGAAGACAGCCTTCTCTGTCTACTCACCAAGTCTCTGGAAGCTCCTCTCCATCAACATCAGACTCGCCACTTTGCTTCTCCAATTCAGGAATGAGCTCACTAACACCAATGTCCACACACCCTAGACTCCCCATTATACTTGAGACTTAGTGCTCCGTTCCCTACTGCTTCCTCCCCTAGTTGGGTATAGATTGATTGGTGACACAATGCCCACCCCCTCTCCCCTGTTGTTAGCTCCTCACTCCCTTGTTTCTCTGCTTCCCTCACCATGTTCTTCCCCCTATCATTTGAGAGCACTCTGTTGCTTCCGAAAGCTAGGTGTGTGCTCACTAAATATAATAATAATCATTATAATAATATTTATTATTATTATAATAATAATTCATTTAGTCCATTTTTTTCCAGCTCTCCATACTACAATAAGGTTGGGTCACAGGGCACAGAGATAGAACACCTTGGCCCTCATTACGACCCTTGCGGAAAGCGACTGACCGGAGCGCCACAGCGTAAATAGCGTTTCCGCCATTGCACGAAGGAGCAAAGTGCGGCCCATTCCGACCCATCGGGCACGAGCACCACGCCACGGCGGAAGTGCAAAGTCCGCGATGGCGGAAATGACCCCAAAACGGCCCACATCGCCGCCGTACGGCGCCCTAGGTGCAATACCGCCACCCCTCTTAGCGGTCACCGCAGTGTGCGCCTACCGGAAAGTACGGTGACCGGAAATATACGGAAACGGAAGTTAAAACATGGGCCCGGAACGGGAAACATCCCGGCGTACACCTATAAAACCACTAAAACCACACAACCACTAAAATCACTACCCTGAAACACACCCCAACCCGTCACCCACCCTAGCGAAACCAAGACAAATGGGAAAAGTAGCGAAGAAAGCGTGCGACCGCAAGCGGCAGGTCCACTTCTCCCGCGAGGAACTCACCGTGCTAACAGAGACCCTCCAGGAGAATGCTGCCGTCGTCTTCTCCACGCAAATGACCAGAACGGCACTTGCAAACAAGAAGACCATATGGGCTCTGGTGGCACAGCGGGTAAGTGCGGTGGGGACCGCACCCCGCACCCCACAGCAATGCCGCAAGCGATGGGACGACCTGCGGATACGCGTCCGCAGCATACTCTCTGCCAACCGCAACATTGCCACAGCCACCGGGGGAGGTCCTGAATCACCCATCAAGTTGACCCCCTGGGAAGAAATCTGTGCCTCCACCATCGGAATGGAGAGCATAGAGGGAGTCGGAGGGATGGAGAAAGGAGTGCAGACATCCGAAGATTCAGGTAGGTGTGCCAGATAAAACAATGCCAAATCCACACAGTCCATCCATGTGAAGTACCATGCGTCCACATAGTGCAACAGAAACACATGTCCAGGAGAACGGCCACACACATCGGCCTGATAGCGCACGTTAAAACCCACAATAAATACATAAATAATTAAAAACCCCTAATACACGCACTACACGTGCAGCAGGCACACCCTAACTGCAGGCTGCCAAACAACTGCACCCTCACTCCACACACAAATCAAAGCACCTCCAAGGACCCGACCCAAATCACCCTCAGGTACCACCCCAGAGCATGTGATACAATGCCATTCCAATTCCCACAGACCCATCATTAACCCTCGCCCTCCTTTACTCCACCACAGGGTCCGATCCAAACGACGAGCTACAGGACACCCCTACCAGCACACCTGCAAAGAGGGCCAAGACCAACGGCCAGAGACCCTCCACCTCAGCTGCACGCATCAAGACACGGCAGCAGCACAAATCAGGTGGCAGCACAGAGGAGGGAACATCAACAGGCACCCCAGCAGCCAGCATGCCCACAACACCACCACCACAGGTCCCCCCAATGGATGCCACAGAAGGCACTGCCTCTGGTGGCAGCAGCACCATAGGTGACACCCCATTGATGGCAGCATGCTCCGACACAGAAAACGGGGATGTCGAAGTCAGATCCATCCATGACCTGTCCCAATCCCCCTGTCTGTCCCATCCCGTACAACATGAGGATACCACGCAGGGGCACCCACAAGACAACGACTGGCCATCCCCCCCAAGCCCTGTGGCAAGGCAACATGAGGACAACAGCCCCTCTGTGACACCCCCGCAAATGGGCATGGCCCAGCAGAGGCAACAGTCCCTCGACCAGTTAATCGTGCAACAGCAGCAAATGGCCACGCTCCTCAAGGACCATGCCGATGAATGTGGGGGCACTAAGGCAGACATAGAAACATCAACTGAGACACTTAGGGCAGAAATGGAGAGAGGCACAGAGACGCTGAGGGCACAAATGGAGAGTAGCACCGAGAGCCTGAGAGTCCAAATGGAGAGAAGCACCGAGAGCCTGAGGGGGGAACTGCATGCGACGTCCAAAGACGTATGTGCCGAACTTGCCGCAGTGCGCCGTGTGCTCACTGAGCTCTCGCAAACCCTTAGGGACATGCATGGACGTGAGCAGGCAGACACATCATCCGTTGCAAGTTCCGTCCAGGGCAGCCCCCAACGTAGATCTGGAAGGAACCTGCGCTCCACAGGCAGGGGTGCCCCTGATACCCGCAGAGGGGGCTTGCAATAGCGACAGCCCACTGACAATGAGCATCTTTGGACACTGGGGTTCGTGGGGGAGGTAGGAGGGTGGAGGGGGTGTGTTGGGCTCACTTGGGTGGCGGGTCGATAGGGTGTTCAACATGACATCACATATGCCATAAAAAGTGCACGATCAACCAATGAGATGTGTGGACATTGATTTCTGTGTACTAGGCCATCATAGGCGTACAGTCCATATTGTGCATGTCCCAGACACGCACAGTGCCACGAGTCCCGTGTCCATGTATCAGCCACCAGGCGTGAGTGCTAGAAGCATACATCAATGAGATGCTGACGAATGTCACGGGCCTCCGGTGCCTCGCAGACTCCATGAGGTGCTGCCACATCCCCACCCTCATCATGACCATCATCAGGTGCTTGCAGTTCTGCGTCAGGGGGCATGGGCACATTTCTACGTACGCACATGTTGTGGAGCATGACACATGCCATCACCATCTTTGCAACCTTCTCATGGCGGTACAGGAGTGCCCCGCCAGACCTGCTGAGGCAGCGGAAACGAGTCTTCAGTAGGCCGAATGCCTGTTCAATGACTACACGGGTACGTGAGTGGGCATGGTTGTAGTCCTCCTCATGCTGGTCCCGTGGGTTCCGGACTGGTGTGAGGAGCCATCTCTTCAGTGGATATCCAGCATCACCTGTATGTGGACGAGAAACGTATGATGTGGAATGCCATTGCTACGTACGCACACCCCCCCCTTCCTGCCAGGTCATTGCCAAATCACATTCCCCACATAATCATGCATGTAATGAGACTCACCGAGTAGCCAGGATCTGTTCCCTGCGTGTCGCTCCATGTAGCGTGGTATTGTAGAGTTCCTCAAGACCATAGAATCATGGGTTGATCCAGGGAATCGGGCACAACAATGTGTAATGATCCTGTTGGAGTCACACACCATTTGTACATTCAGTGAATGAAATTGTTTTCTGTTGCGGTACTGGGCCTCCATGGCATGTGGGACGACCAATTCCACATGGGTGCAGTCGATGGCACCAATGCAACCCGGTATGCCGGCAAGTGCATGGAATCCCACTTTTGTGTTGGTAATTTCCTGCTCCGAGCGTGGTAGAGAGATGTAGTCGTCTGCGTGCTGCAGGAGGGCATCGAGCACTTGCAATAGTGTCCGTGAGAACAGTGGCTGAGAAATGCCATGCAACTGTCTGACTGTGTGCTGGTAGGTGCCTGTGGCCAGGAAGTGGAGTACAGACACCACCTTCAGTAGGGGTGGGATGGCGGTTGGGCTATCTATTATGCTGACAAGGTCAGCCTGTGTCATGTCCACAATGGCGGCTATGGTGTCCCGGTCCAGACGGTAGAGGGTGTGGATCTGCTCATCAGTGAGGTTGAACGGATGTGCTCGGAGGCGTGGGATTGCGGGCTGCCTGCGTGGTGGTAGTGGCTGTGCTGGCGGCCCTTGCTGGCCCTGCCTTGGCCTCCTCCTCCTCCTGCGTCTCCTTCGTGCGGCCGGTAGCAGTTGGTGTTCGTCTTCTTCTTGGAGTTGGAGTAGTTGCAGTGCTATCAGGTCCCCCAGGGCCAACATCGCGAGTCCTGCCGGTAGCATTTCGGTGTGGTTGTGGGAGGAGACTGGCTGTGCAATTTATGTGTTTTCAGGCTGTATGGCCTCCACCTGTGGTGATTAATTCCACCTGTGCAAGCTGCTCTCCCCTTTGGCCGAGCACGTCCCGCGCACAACGCTGCAAATCTGGGAATGGCATCTTGCTATTGCAATCATGTATTTGTACCCGATGGCCGTGTAACATTGGTTGACATGTTCATTCTGCTGTGGTCCCATTGTTGCACATACTATCTGTGCAGTCGCGAACAGACTTGTGAAGGGTCAGTGGAACGTAGTACTCGAGTAACGGTGGGCCCTCATGCATCACTTTACCGAGTTGCAATGACGGGCGGGGCGTCCCATTTGTGGGTGAAGGCAGTTGCCATTTTCACACACAGCCGCACTCGATGGAATAATTAGTGATTTCAAACGGCCACAGATGCCTTTTCGGCGTGATGTTGCAAATGTGGAATTCCAAGGGCGGCGCTTTCGGTTTCCAGCTAGCGGCGAGGAGATGCCCACAGGTCTGACTGCAAATATAACGTTCTGTTGTTCAATGTCCTTGAGACAGGGCCTATGGCGAGGAAGCAATGATTGATATGAATAGTTTGGGATGCGCAATTGCTACGTGGGCGATGAGGCCGGCCGTTCCCACATACATGTTACTTCACAACACTGGAATTACGGGCTGGGGCACTGTGGATTTTGCAGGCTGCATAACGCACAGACTCAATGGATGTTTCTAATGTTATGTGAGTAATTATTCAGGCGTTTTGATTCCGGGATGAGGGAATGATGAATGGATGCATGGGCAGGTGATTTGATACAGAGTTTGCCATGTACAGGGCTTCTTGGGATCTATCCGCCTCCCCTACGCTATGTGATGCAGGGCTGCCATGGTGGGACCATCGTCTATCTGGCCTTGTTGAGCCCTCCCTGTCTCGACACGCCCTCAGACACTTGTGTCCATGCACATTAACATTCCCATCTGATGGATTCAGTTTTGACAGACGCATGCACAGGTACACTCGTTTGTGATGGTGTTTGCACCTCGATATAGATGGTTAGGAGTCGCAAGTGGTTTTGGGGTGGTGATGATCCTTTGGAGTGGGCTAGCATGCATATGGCTGTGGATTTCGTGTGATCATTGAAGTGAGTTGTTGGAATGTAGTTCTGATGGCCATTCTGTTCTTTTTCTTTTCTTTTGGTTGACAGGTATCTCCTCCCCTTTTGCCACTGCCATCTGTATGCCACTCCTGCAGATGGGTTTTACTCCCGACACCTGCTGCTTCGTGTTAATCAGTGGAGCAGCATTACGATCTTATGGGACGATCGCCAATGGCCCACATGCCCTTACGCAGTACTGGTGGCTCGGAGCAACATTTCGGCCTTTCAGCTGGACTAGTGCCTCCCCATTGGGACGGCCCTGCGGTTCTGTGCGCTTCCATGTTGCCTTTTCGTACGTGAATGTGGCTCTGTGTACCATGAGGGAACAGGACGACACACAAGTAGTGGCTGGTCATTTCTTGCGGATGCAGCCCACAATGGTGATTGGTGTTTAGGAGTTCATGGCCTGATGGCTGTATGGGCTTGGTGACTTTGATGTGCATTAAATTTCTATTCTGATTTGGCCCGTGTAGCGTTTTTCTTTGCAAGTGATGTGGCATATGCCTATTTGGGGGGCGATGTATTGTGAGGAGATCTGCATTGGGTTCCAGCTTCGGAGTTTAGTTGCGTGGTACTGTACTGGGCGCGTTTGCCTACTAAGCCCGTGAGGTCAGGGATGGGGGCTGCCAATATGACAGTTTGAATGTTGTCATGCTCAGGGGCGGGGGATTGGGTTTTGTGTAACAGATGCCGGTCAGCCAGGTGGACTGGTGGAATGATGTGATTCTCGGAATATGGCTGGTCACAGGTGCCTGTGTTTGCGTGCGTTTCTTGGTGGGGGACTGTGGTCATGTCCATTGGGATGGCTTCTGTATTCGTGCCATCTGTGCCCTGCAGCTCCCTTTGGCCCCTCTTGTGTTTCTTTTGTTCGTTGCCATGCATGGGTGACTTGTACATTTCAATGGTTGCATTGTGGCTTCATTGCACCTACGGGGAGTTGTACTTTGTGGGCAGGGAGCGGTGTACAGGCACTCAGTGGGGCCGTTTACGGTTGATTCGCGATGCCGTACTTCTCACCATGGCGGAATGGTACATTACGCCATGCCTGATGGCGTTAGGTACATGTCCGCTAGGGTCGGAATTGGCGTACCGTTGCGCCATGGTGGTGTTTGCGGTTTCGCATGGCGCGCGCGCGCGTGCTTGGTGCAGTTAGCGTTGGCGTTCACTACGGTGTCGCTAATGGCTTCGTACTTTGCGGTGACGGGTCATAGTCGCACCGAGCGCTATTCGATGGCGGTATTGCATTTCCGCCATCGTTTTCCGATTTCCGCAAGGGTCGTAATGAGGGCCCTTGACTTTTTCTGGGACTAGATCTCTGACCTGGTGCCAGAAAAAGTAATAAAAAGTCAGAAAATAAATTAATGCAGCCTACAATAAGGGTGTCCATACTCCACTGTTATTTTATTAACCTGGTCATAGAAAATGTGGGTAGGATACAAAGAACGTATTCTGAAAGTAAGAACCACTTGCATTGTTGTAGCAGAAAGGTATGTATCACAAGCTCTTGCATTATAGCCGTGGGCTTTCTCGGATTCCAAACAACCAATGTCCTATCAAATGGTTGTTCAGTGCTGCTGGTGTATTTGTTCAAAACTCGTAAATGTGTGTCAGCAACAATTAAAATGTAGGAAGAAGAAGAAGAAGAAGAAGAAGAAGAAGAAGAAGAAGAAGAAGAAGAAGAAGAAGAAGAAGAAGAAGAAGAAGAAGAAGAAGAAGAAGAAGAAGAAGAAGAAGGGTCAGATCTTTTTTTATTGTATTTGATTTAAAACCTTTACAATTTCTTATTCAAAATTAATAAAATGACACATATCAGATTCCATAATAGATTGCCTATAGAATTAGTCTAATACAAAATTAAAAATAATTTAAGATAAACCACTCCAATAAACATTAATAAAAAAATATTGATAAACATATATCACAGATCCAAGAAGCTTAACAAACGTATGCCTCTTTGCAGATGAGTTCCTTCAATTTAGTGTCAATTATGCCAAGATCAAAGTCAATCTAATAACAAGCTTAGTACTCTCTACCCTCATATATCTTTGCAATAAAGCCTCACGAGACAAGATGGAACACAAATACATGAAGTTCCCAAACATATTAAGTCTCTCATGCCCAAAATCTGCACAATAAATGACCAAGTGTTTAAGAGACTCCATCACTGAAACTTTTTGACAAAACCGGCATGATCCCATTTTAAATTTGATGCCACATTTTCCCCATTGAAGCAGCCTTTCATTAGTTTGATATTGGTTGAATTTATATCGCAAATACAGGTTACGACCTGAAGCAGAAGGAAACTGTAAGATGTATCTGGGTCTGTCCCCCCACTTCCTTCTAGACAAGCCAAACTCATAGTATGAACTATATGAGCCAATTGGATCTGAATGACAGCTCCAATAGTAAAAAAGCTTTTTCAATTTGCAGCTCAGCAAACCCAATATAAAGTCCTCCTTGGAGATCCCCATCAGGTCTAATAAACTATTCATTTTTTCCGTATAAGCTGATAACGACTTCAAGCATCCCAGGGTCAGCTGTTCATTCAGATGTTCATAGTGTGAATTACAGGGTGGATCTAGAATTGTTACATAGTTATTTAATAGCCGCCAATTCCATTTAGCAGACAATGATAGCAAACCCAATTCATGATGAACAATGTCATTAGGAATGGAGGAGGCTAAACCAAGTACTTTTTTTCAGAAACCCCCCTGCAAGGTATCAAGAATATCATTCACCTCATAAAGGCACATGTCCAGAATGTAGAGAATACATGGTTCCACTTTTAGGAGATAGAACTGTAGGACAGGTGGGAGAGAGAAACTACAATATTTTCCCATAATTATTCTCATTTGGGGAACTTGGGTTCTATTTTTTTCTTGTATTCTTTCCTTCCACCAGACTTAGAGAATGAATCTGATAAAGGATAAACCAGATATTTAATTGATTGAACTGTTTCAATTATGACTCCATCCATAGACCATATATAGCAACACCCTCTTTTTTCCCATCTGCCAGGACCAGTATATTGGATTTAGATTGATTCACCCTTAAGTTATGGGCTAAAGCATAATGCATAAATGCATTGATCTTATTCTACAGTCCAAAAGGGGTTTTATCAAAAATTAAGAGATCGTCAGCAAATCCAACATAATTCAGTTTAAGCTGACCGATTTTGATTGGGAAGACAATTTCTTTAGCCCAGCATTCCTCAATATTACATATATATATAAATTAAATAAAACCGCTGCAAGAGTGCAGCCCTGTTTTAGCCCAAGGGCAGAAGGAATTATATCAGTGAGCGCACATTCCTTCTTCAGTCTTACTCTATAATTAGTGGATGAATGTAAAAGCGTAATAAGCGCCACCAGATGTTTTAGAAAGCCCATTGCCAGCATCTTTTACCATAGAAGTTCTTTCAACACAGTATCAAAAGCAGAACTTAAGTCAAGAGCTGCCATGTAGACAGCCCCCATGTGGTTGTGCTTGGTGTTCCATTCAATATGTGATATTAAAGTTGCATTGAGTGGAAATCCCATGTGGTGTTTAAAGCCTGTCTGGAATTTCGAAAGTGTAGCATTACTCTTCATAAACTCCAGAAGCTCCTCAAGAATAAGCTGACAAAAAACCTTAGAAGATGCATCTGTGAGGGCAATTGGTCTAAACTTGAAGGGATCATCAATTGGTCCTTTCTTATAGATGGGAATTATAAGTGCAGAGCACCATGAAATAGGAATTATTTGAGTGAGGAATACCGCATCAAATTTATGTTTCAGGATCATTGCCCACAATTGGATATAATCTTTAAATAAACATGCAGGAATACCATCTGGTCCAACCGCTCTTGAGGGATTTAGTTTCATAATTGCCCTAATTATATCGACTAACAGCCATGGTGATTGAACTAACATGGCATTTTTGAATTCATATTTTTTTTTGTTAACAAATTTATTTGGTAATTCGTATTTCAACTTGATATAATTAACCCACTCCACGGCTGAGATAGCATTTTCCTTTACACCCTCATTCGTACCATTAATCATCATTAAGATCAACCAGACTTTGCGTGTATCACTTTTGATGAGATAATACATCATATTCTGATTATCATGTATAATAAGCTTAGTTTTTAAGTTGTTCACAGCATTTTTATAATTTTGAAAGATTACCTTTTTTAGCGAATAGTGTGTTAGCATATCAAACACCAACTTTTGAAGTTGTCTAATCTTCAAATTTTTAAGTTTCTTTAATCTAAAAATCTCTATATTAAAAGTATGAGCATGCTGTGTGTATTATTACAATATCTCCAATAAGTGAGTATTAATCCTCTTTTATATAGTTATATCCAACAGGACCGAATCAGGGTATGTCAATGACATGATTTTATCCATTAGTGGATCAGCTTTAATCCGACAGATCAACTGATGACAAGCTTAAGGATTCCACGTGACCGATAGGCCTACCCTATCATTTTCTACCAATTTCAGTACCTGGTTGGGTTTATAACCCCAGTTATCCAAATTCAATTTTAAGGAAATTGCCTGATAATCACCAAAGCCCAGATCCTTGATAACACTAGGATCTGATGTATTATAGAGTACAGAAGACAAAAAGAAATGGTCAATATGAGAGGTCAGTCCACCTCGCGACCATGTGTTTGGAGACTCCTTATCTCGAGTTGCAACAACCTGAATATCCCAATTCAGGAAAAAATCCACCCATTTTTTACCATTCTTAACCGTAGGAGATGATGTGGATAATTTCTGTCCGGAATACAACTCATGGAATAAGCAGGTACAATTGGAATCACCCCCACCACAACCCACACCTGTGTATGACGGGTAAATGCACCTTCCAAGTATGCATCAAGATTATCAACCATCACATTAAATGGAGTGGCGATCGTATTCCAATAAATGCACGTGATTAATAAAGGATTTTCACATGAATAACAGGGTGTTAATTCCACAGCTAACACTGCTGAATCTTTATAAATAAGTTTCAAAGTTAATTTACAAGTATTATTTATCAGAAAAGCTATCCCCCTGAAGGCCTGCCCATTTCCCCTCTAGAGGAAGGTTGGGAGTAGGATTCAAACCCTTCCACATTAAAATGGCGTACATGCATTGTTTCCTGTATTAGGACAACAGCCATATAGCTATTATCGTCTACGGTATCCCACTATTGACGAAAGTTTGCCAGCCCACAACTGTTCCTCGACAGGCATACAAATGGGATCTCATACTGATCAGGGCTAGGGTGGCACTAAAGATGCCGTCCTGGTCACCACAGTGGACAGGTTATTGGTTCCATTAAAAGCAGCGGCCATGGATAACAGTTGTCTTATAAAATATTCATTGGAGTGGGGTAACTGACCCAAGTCCGTATTATCTTTTTCAATTATTACAGGGGCAATTGGTATGTCCAAGAAGCTTTTTGCATCTAATTCAGTATGTCAAATATAGGGAGGCAGGCCAACATATTCAAAATTCTCTCTCTGTTCCTAGACTAATTTCATAATTAGCCTGGAGTAAAAACCACATATCATCCTGTTATTATGATTGGTGGCCAATCTCACCCAATCAATATCATCTGAACACAGAGTTCTTAAACAAGGAATCGTGTGGAAGGCTTTTAACAGAGAAGATCGATTTACGTTAATTTTGCCATTAACCTTACATTTACTCTCCCATCCCAATATATATGGCAAATCCTGATTCAAATCAGAATCATGGATTACCTCTTTTTGAGTAACACTCACACTTCCAGTCAATTCAGCAGCTGCTGGGGCAACCATTCCAGTTTGAGGCCCATTAGGCAATACTATTGGCATCTCCCCCTTCGTTGGTCTTGGATTAACACCATTATTATGTGGGTAGTTATCCATCAATACTTTTTCTGGCTGCTCTTTGGGTCTGTAAACATAATGTCATTAGTTACTTGGACATCCCTACCCAAAATCCCCATCATCCATGGCTCACCAGAATCCCCCATTCCCACTTCCCCCATTCCCATTGGCTCCATCTTATTCTCCATTGGTCTTTTCTCTTTTCTTTTTTCTTTAATAAATGAGGTTCTCTTATGGACCAAAGTATAGAACTGGGAAAGAGATAACTGCAGATCTTTATAAAGGAAAACTCAAAGGTGGTGCAACTTCGCAGAATTCACTGACAAAAAGAATGCCATGATGGTTTATATTTTATTTGTAGAAAGTTTCTTTCGGGAATACAAAACGTTCCCGTAAGTTTTGTAGTTCTCTTCTCCATTTCCATTGAAACCCGGTCTGTGCCAGCTATTTAAGGACCTTGTTCTCCCTCCTCTCCACTTTTCATTCCATTTTGTATCTTTGCTGTTAGCCTTTCTCCTGTGTTAAATTGCTTATTTTTAAAACCAGTCGTTTTTAGCCTGCATTCGGTTTTAACTTGAACATTTGTGGGAATCTTATTTTTTATTGATTTTACCTGTGACTTTTGTTGCTTTTACCTTCTTGCTGCTATTCCATTCAGTGCAATTTGAATCAGAAGCCATTCAGGCTTCTGCACACACTAAGAGAGAGAAACTACAATACACATAAGTATTGTAGTTCTCTGCTTTATTTCCATTGAAACCCGGTGCGAACGTGCAGATGCGGCAGGAGCAAGCCGGTCTGTGCGGGTCCATGTCCGGATGTGACAGCTGTGCGGCCGACTACTGACCACTGGAACATGGGTGTGGTGGAGGTTTTGGCAGCCATTGCGGAAGCTAAAAATAAGTTACCTTTGAAACCTTTTGACGTAAAACATCGTGAGACTGTAAGTTCTTCACAGGGGGAAGTCTGTCAACTAGAACTGTGAACACAGAGGATGATATTGGGGGAGTATCAAGAACAGATGTGATTAGGACTCCAACAAATACAAAGGATGTTCTAAATGGCACTCATGTATCTAAGGCCAACTATGTTTTGAATAAGGGAAGCCAGCAAATGTCTGGAATGCAATGCCCTATAGCATAGCATCAAACTCTACGGTAGAAGTGACATTTGACAACCCACAATGTGTACCTGATAAGAAAAACTCACACAGACGGCAACAAACTATCAATAGGACTTGTATACCTTATGAATCCCTACAGGAATCACACATGGCTGACAATCCTAATAGAAGGAACCATGAGCCGTGTTCTACTTACAGTCCAGTGAGCACTAGTTCCAAAGACCCGATAGGGCCCACCATGAATACTGTAGAAAACCACTATGAATCTACTTGCAATAGGGAACAAGAAACTCACCAGGGGAACAAACCACTTATAAAGTTACTCCCTGTGGAGCACCCGAATCTTGCACTACTGAATACAAGATCCTTAGTAAATTATACACTTGATGTACATGACTACATTTTAGAACACAAAGTAGATATAATGTGCATCACAGAAACCTGGCTGTCAGAAGCCCACAGTCCCGTAATTGGGCAGGTAACACCCCAGGATACGTATTTTTCTGTAGACAGGAAAGCCAAAGGGGATGATTGGTTGTAATTTGCAAAAAAGAACTGTGGATATTTGACATGGAAATAGATTGTGGGGGATGTGACATAATACACAGAAAGATCATTCCAAATCATAATCATATCATCAATTTCTTGCTGCTATATAGGCCACGTAAGGAATCCATGACATTCAATGAAGACCTTATTAATTTACAGATACCAATACAGACACCAAACTCTGCAGTTATCAGATTAAGAGATCTGAACCTCTGGAGGTGGGGACAATAAAGATAAAAAAGACGCAGAATTAGAAACTCTTTTAAAAAATGAGAATATCACGGTTTACAACTATCAGCCAACACACATTAAATGCAACACGTTAGATTGGATTGCTAGTGGTAATATACCACTGACAGAGGTAATAACCACTCCATGTGTGTGGTCTTACCATGCTTCCATCAGATGTGAAATCATGCTCCCCGTCTTGCTAAAACACCAACACAAAAAGACTAGAAGGTGCTGGGAAGAAACTATTGTAAAACTACAGCAAGAGACTCGGCAGAGTTCATGGATGTTGTGTGGTCGAAAACGAAAGAATCAGACCATCCTGATACTTTTGTTGATGCTTACAATGCAAAGATGCACCAATTATTGGATAGGCTAGCTCCCAATAAGCTGCCAAGTGCAAGGGATAAGCCCAACCATCATGAATGATTTTCAACTGAGTTAGCCCAGCTGAAAGCAAAAAAATTACAAACGGAGCAAACTTGGCAAAAAGATCAACACTCCACTAATAAGACAGCATGGTAAGGCAAAGAAAAAGACTATAAAGAAAAAATCATCAAAGCTAAACATATTTATTATAACACCCTAATTAATAAAGCTGGGAACCAAACAAAGAACTCTTTAGAGTTTTGAAATCCTGGGGAAAACCCAGAGCCCTGACGTAGAATATTAATCCCTTCAAGGAGGATTGCAAATGAGCGCAACAAAAATTTGCGGACAAACTTCTGCTTGCCCAGAAAAAGATTAGGAAGGAACCTGCCGGGCTGGAAACAGTCATAATCGTAAAAAAATCTTAGAGAGGAACATCAAAGTAGACTATGTGAGAGGTATATTCCATCTAATCAGGGTATGTCCTCTAATGGTTTTAGTTTCAAGAAGATAACTGAGCAGGGAATTAAATAAATTCTGAAAAATATGAATCCAACTAATTGTCTGGGAGACCTTCTTCCCTCAAAAATAGTTTTTGAACATCAGGGCATTTTTATCCTGTTTCTTTGTAGATTTGTCAATGCTTCCTTTAAGTATAGTACCATCCCGCAACTTATATAAGATGTGGCTGTTACTCCCTTGCTGGGAAAAATAGGGCTTGAGCCAATGGACAGAACAATCTGCAACCAATCATGAATACCCTGTTCCTTCTCAAACAAGTGGACAAAGGTGTGGCTTCACAACTTCAGACACATACGGAAGTGGCAGGAATCTTTCATAGGAAGCAATCAGGTTTTAGATGCGCTCACGTCACAGAGAGTGCCTTGGTTGATCTTCAAACACACATGTTGGAAACCTTGGAAAGAAGTAGACTAGGGATGCTGACCCTTTTAGATCTTTCAGCAGCCTTTGATATCTTAGACCATCAGATATTACTGGAAAAGCTGAGAGTGACTGAGGGACTCTCTGGTACGGCAATAACCTGGGTGATATCATTTTTGGAGGGGCGCAGATCAAAGGTGTATTGGGGCGACAACGCATCTGAGGCAATGTTATTGACACGTTGAGTCCCGCAGGGGGCCTGCCTCTCGCCACTGCTTTTTAACATATATATCCAGCCATTGTGTCAAGAGTTAGAGAGATTATGATTCTTTTTCTCCAACTATGCTGATGACTTTCAGCTCACAATGAATTGAGTGGAAACTTTACAGATGACCAAGTGATGCTAAACAACATATACCAGGAAATTAAGAACTGGATGGCCACACACTGGTTATGTTTGAATTCAGCTACAACCAAGCTAATGAGTTATGGCTCGAGACAAGCAAGGAAAAAGCTGTGCCAGGCCTATGAAATCTTCCTGATAGAAGAGAATCAGATAACAGTTGCGACTAAGGTCAACACTCTAGGGGGGTCTACATGGAGGTAAACCTCAATATGCATGCACATGTTCAACTGATCATGAAAAAGTCCAACTATTATCTTAGAATTCTAAGATTGATTAGACCAATGATCTCAAAGGAGAACTGTGCCAAGTTGGCGAGGACTGCTATTCTCTCATGGTTGGATTACTGCAATTCCATTTTAAGGGCAGCGGGCAACAAGTCCATCCAATTTTTCAAAAATCATGTACGCATCATTGTGCACCAACTAACATGAAAAGATCCAGTATCTGTAGCCAGGAAAGAGCTATACTGGCTACTGATTGCAGCGGGAGTTGCCTTTAAGATGCTGATGCTTGCTCACAAGTGTATGCCCCCTTATATCTCAGAGAGAGGTTGGTATTATACCAACCTATGAGAAACCTGCGATCGAAAAAAGTATTCCTTCAGAAAGATGACCGCGTAAAAAGAGCCCAGGGAAGAGGTCGCTCTTTCACGGTTTTAGCAGCCCTGGCATGGAATGAACTGCCAGAATCCATGTAAAAAGAAGATAGCCACTCTGTTTTTAGAAAACTTCTGAAAACGAGGTTATTTGAGTAATGTTTTGGAATTTTTGGAAGGTCTCCTATTCCTTCTGTAGTTATCAGCGCCCAGACTCCAGTCACTAATAAACCTGAAGCCCAATTCCTAGTGGACTGCAAAATTAGGGGCCATGCGTGGAAGCCCCAATACTCATTTCAGAAAAGTGTACTCTACCACTTTGATGGGCTCAAAGTTGCTGTATCCCCACAGCTCCATGCCATACCCGGCAACAGAAATAGCTTTCCCATTGTAAAGCACCAGCCCGACCGGTTTAGCCTCAAACATATCCATGGCTCGTGCCACCTCACCTACCCCCTATAGCCTGTTTGAACCTTGCAGTCTGCTTGATATCATGGGCTTCAGCACTGAAATCTGAAGGAAATCTAACCCCCAGATAGTCAAAACTGGCAACTCTAGGGATAAAGACCCCCTTTCTAAATATTGCCTGAAATTTTGGAGGACACTTCCCCCACTACATTCCATCACTAACGATTTTTGAGCATTACCCTTTAGATCCAGTGAATCCATAAATGAAGAGTAATCATCGATCAAGCACTGCTGGACTCTGAAAGTGTGTGCCAGCAAAACCGTGTCACCTGCATAAGCCAGGAAAGGCACACACCAACTTCCCAGTCTGGGGCCATCAGGAGTGGAATTAAGTAAATGGGCATACATTCCATTAATGTATAGACAGAAAATATCCAGCAGTACATTTGGAAAATTCATGGATCTGAGCACAAACCACAACTTATTACGATTGTCCTTGACAAAGGTGGTGCTCAGATCCATGAAAGCAAGGAAAATAGGTTCATCCTTGATATACAAAATGTCATAAGTTAGCCCTGGGCTCACCTGTTTGAACTTGGAGTTCTGCTTCTTAGTCGCGGGAGGCTTGTCCTTTTTCTTGGTGCGAGTGTCTCAGAGATAAGAGCATGCGTCTCCAGACGCCACCCTCCCAGCCAGGGCTGGAATGACAGGCACCGGAGGGTACCATCTGATTAGAGGTGTGAACAAGTGTCAGTCCCAGAAGGAATCCTGGAAGGGGCCAGGGACAAATTACCAGGAAGGAAGAGTCCAAGAGGCGCGCTAAACAGCATGCAAGAATCCAGGGAGAGAGAAAGGGAAGGCGGCATCAATGGAAGTAAGGAACGGGAAGGAGAGAGGCTGCCCAAACAGGGGTATTGAATACGAGGAACAAACAGACGCACTGAGCTCAGTGTAGAGCGGTGAGACGCGCTGCAGAGTTCGAGTCCGGCACCTATCGGCTGTGACAAAGACAGGATCCCGGAAACTAGACCGCTGATGCAGCTGGTAAGACGTTGGTCGCCATGTTGGAAGGAAAAATGGACGCTGCAAGATGGTGTTGGGTTGACCACGATCTCAAGAAGCAGCAAGCCCATCGAGTCATGACAGCATGCCCCCTCCGAAACCCTGTCCCACCAGGTCTGCCTGGGCGAATCCGATGAAATCTATGTAGAAAACGGGGGGAATTGATGTTGCCAACGGGTTCCCACGTACACTTGGTGGGTAGCCTTTCCATTCCACCAAATACTGCAGCCGACCCCTCCTACACCCCGGGCTTACCTGTTTGAACTTAGAGTTCTTCTTCTTAGTCACGGGAGGCTTGTCCTTTTTCTTGGTGCGAGTGTCTCGGAGATAAGGGCACGCGTCTCCAGACGCCACCCTGCCGCCAGGCCTGTATTGACAGGCACCGGAGGGTACCGTCCGATGAGAGGTCTGAACAAGTGTCAGTCCCGGAAGGAATCCTGGAAGGGGCCAGGGACGAATTACCAGGAAGGAAGAGTCCAAGAGGCGCGCTAAACAGCACACAAGAAGCCAGGGAGAGAGAAAGGGAAGGCTGCAGCAATGGAGGTAAGAACGGGAAGGAGAGAGGCTGCCTAAAAGGGGGTTATGGAATACGAGGAAGAAACAGAGGTGCTGAGCTCAGTGTAGAGTGTTGAGATGCGCCACAGAGTTGTCGAAGACATGATGCCAGAAACTAGACCGCTGATGCGGCTGGTAAGATGTTGATCGCCATGTTGGAAGGAAAAATGGACGCTGCAAGACTCTGTTGTGTTGACCACGATCTCCAGAAGGGGCGAGCCAATCGAGTCATGACACAAAGAGCCACCACCAAACAAAGGTACACAGACTGCTCAGCCATTCCGAGACCTGGTCTAAACCCCAACTGAATGGGGGAAAGAATATTGTTACATTCCACCTAAGACTCGAATCTCCCCAGTAGAACCCTCCCCAAGATTACTGCCCATGACTAAGAAACATGGCGCACACCCCCTGCACAAATAGCATTGAAACCAGAGTCAAAATCGTGGCCCAGAGATCTGGTTCTGATAGGAAGAAGTCTACTGGAAAATTATCAGGGCCTGGAACCCTATTTCTTGTCTGACATTTTATGGCTGATACAATTTCCCCTACTTTTAAAACAATGGAGGTCATTATGAGGTTGGAGTTAATGAAAAAAGTAATGCAGAATGGTAATGCGGCATCATTAACGGGTCTGGGTCATTACGACCCGACAACCCGCCAATACCATCACCGCCCGTACCATGCCCCCTCATACCGGCATGGGCGCGTACATGCGCCCCTTCGGGGAGCAAATACCGGCATGCCGGTAATTGGAGGACATCACAACCCACGTGGGCATGCAAATACCGGCATCCCGAAGGTGGTGATTAGGGGCTGCACGATGGTGGCCATACAGGCATCGCGGACCACCCGTAAACAGCAATCAGCAATCAAGGCAACTGCCACAGGTGCACACAATCACCACAGGTGGACTCAATGGAGCCTGGCCCAGTATAAAAGGAGTACACCTGCACACCACATCCCTTCCTAATCCAAAATGCTACCACTAGCTGTTGCAATCATGGTTTTGGAGAACATGCCTATACTGCTACAACTACAGCAACAACAGCAACTACAACAACAACTACAGCAGCAACAACAGGCAGCACAGAGGAGACGCAAAAGGAGAAGGAGGGTGACACAGGCCCAGCAATTACCACCAGTGCAGCCCGTAGTTCCTCGTAGGCAGCCGCCAATCCCGCGCATCAGACCCAGTCCTTTCAATCTAACCCTTGAGCAGATCCACACCCTGTACCGGTTGGACAGGAACACCATCACCACCATAGTGGACATGATACACAAAGACATTTTTAGGCTGATAGAAATACGCACTGCCTTCCCCCGCTACTAAAGGTGGTGTCTGTGCTCCACTCCCTGGCCACAGGCACCTACCAGCACACAGTGGGCCAGCTGCATGGCATTTCCCAACCACTACTTTCATGCATGCTGAACCAAGTCCTGGATGCACTCCTGAAGCACGCTAGCACCCACATATCCCTACCATGGACTGCCCAGGAGATAGCCGACATCCAAAGTAGGCTTCCATGCACTGGCAGGCATGCTCAATTGTGTTGGTGCCCTGGACTGCACCTATGTAGAATTGGTAGTTCCCCATGCCTTAGAGGCGGCGTACCGCAATCGCAAGCTATAACACTCCATCCCGCAATCGCAAGCTATAACACTCCATCAATGTGCAGATGGTATGTGACTCCAGCAAGATCATCACACTTCCCGGATCAACACATGATGCCATGGTGCTGCGTACTCCATGCTACCCCGTCACATGGAGCGACATGCTGGGCCACGTGCCTGGCTGCTTGGTGAGTTGCCTGAGTGGCCCATGGCAGTGCATCGGGGTAGGGATGTGTTGCGATGCATACCCCACCTGGGTGGGAATGGGGGGGATGCATACTCGACCTGGGTGGGCATGGGGGGATGCATACTCCAACTGGGTAGGAATGGGGGCGATGCATACTCCACCTGGGAGGGAAAGGGGGTGGGATGCATACTCCACCTGGGTGGGAATGGACGGTGAGTGGAGAATGCACGCAGAGCTAATGACACCTGACCTGAACCTCCCAACCCCAACATGACACATCATTGGCACACAACTGACCATTAACGCATATAAATGACCACATGTGAGACGCACAACCTGCCCACTATGTGTATATCAAACAATGCATGACTAAACAGGATTGCAACTGTGCCAATGTGGCTAGTGTGACCATGCACAGTGTAGTATACACAGCATAAATGGGAGGCTAAACATTGTCGTACAACCGCCATACATCCACCTCAGCATGCATTATTTAACCCTGCATCATCTATTGAACGACATCCAGACTACCACACCTCATAGCAGTATAGTATGCATCTAGATAACATTTGTGCATACGTACAGAGACATATGCATGTCCACTCCAAATAGCTGCGGGCAAAGCTGCGGGCATGACTGTGATTCCTGAAGGTGGCAGCACAGAGTGACTCACACCTATTTGTATTTGCTTGCAGGTGATGGGGGATATCCCTTGAAGCCGTGGCTACTTACCCCTGTGCGGAACCCGCGGAGCAGCCATGAAGAGGAGTACAATCGGGTTCACACCCATACCTGTGTTGTGATAGAGCAGACCTTTGGTCTGTTGAAGGCGCTGTTCCGCTGCCTAAGCAGGTCTGGGGGAGCACTCCTTTATAGGTCTGAGAAGGTGGCAAAGATCACCATGGCCTAAGTCATGCTGCACAACATGTGCGTCCGGAGAAATGTACCACTGCCACCTGACATTGACATGCATGCACCAGGTGAGGATGATGAGGATGGAGACGGAGGTAAAGCAGCACCCCTGCCAGTACGTGATGCACAGGATGGTCATGCAGTATGCCAATCATTGATTCACAAATGCTTCTGAACCACAGGGACTTTGATAGACAAGTGTCAGTTACACACTGGGTCCATGAGGTCATGCACAGAGGGAATGTTGGGAGTTGGGCACTGAACACCGTCATACATTAAATGGATACACACGAAATGAACAATGTCCAGGCATCAAATGTTTTTTCTCACAACAGGTGTATTGGTTCAAACTGCAAAAATGTGACAACCCCCAAACCCCAGTGAACTCCCAAGCCCCCCCAGTAAACTCCACCCCCACAATAAACTCCCAAACCCCCCCAGTGAACTACCAAACCCCCCAGTAAACTCCAACCCCCCATAAACTCCCAAACCCCCCCAGTGAACTCCCAAACCCCCCCAATAAACTTCCCCAAATGCTCCCATTCACCCCCAACACTATGTGAGCCACTCCCATTGTCCACCCTCACTATTTGCGGGACTTCTTGCTGTCCGGGGGCAGCATTTCAGTGTGCCTCGCACTCCTTCTCGTAGGACACACAGGGCTGGTGGGGACAGAGGAAACAGGTGTGGTGGCTGATGAGGAGCCGGTGGGGATTTCCACACCTGCTGCAAGTCGTGGCTGCTGCATGTGCAGCAGGATGGATGTCAGTACCTGTGTGATGGCCCCCAGACAGTCTCTCATCAGCACTGCTGAGACATTGACTGCGGCTGTGTTGGCTGTTATGGTGGCTGTGGTCCCTGCTAAGGCTGTGGCTATCTTCCACCTGTTATCCTCACCATCTGCTATGTATTGGCGCAGGAGCTCCAACATCGAGTCCTGTCGGGCCCCCACCCTCACCAGCCGTGACTCAAGGCTGTTGGTGGGAGCAGGAGTGGTGGGGGGTGCTGTCAAGGGGGCCTGCTTTATCGGTGTTGTCCTCGGGGGAAGGGGCTCAGGTCGGAATCGTGCAGGCAGGGATCAAGTGGGTGAGGGCTGAGTTTGGGGCGGAGGGGTGGACACGGGGCTTGGGGTGCGTGGACATGCCACATCCGTGACTGCTTCTTGGTCCACATACTCCTCCAAATCATCTTTGGTGGTGGCCAGTGCTTCTAGGCCCTCCCCTTCCACTGGTGTTGGTGTAGGCATCTGGATGTCAACAGTGTCAGGCACATTGGCTGTAGGTGTTGGCAGCTGGGTGTCGACAGTGTCAGGCACACTGGCTGTAGGTGTGGGCTGCGAGGCTGCCCCGGAGGTGGTGGTGTTGGTTGCCCTTTTCTGTGGCCAGGATGTGGATGCCCTTGTGGTGGTATCCTGGCTGGCATCTTCTCCATCGGTGCCTGGGGGGGTAGAAGAGATGCAGGGCATCAGTGATGGTGTTACATGCCAGATGCATACTATGGTGCTGTGCAGTATTTCATTAATCATTCATTCATGTCATGGCATGGTGTGTCACACAGGGTAGTCTGAGGGGGCATTTTGGCATGTGCTGCGTGGCAGGTGGCATGCCATTGTATTTGGGTTTGTGTGATGTATTACATGGGCACGGGCCATGTGTGTTGGCTGTGTGTTGGTAATGGGATTGGCACTCAGAATGCATTTCTGTGTGGCAGGGTTTGGCCCTCCATCTGGACTTGAATATGTTCATGTGGGTGTTAGGACATGCATTGCCTTGCCTAGACTCTCTACCACATCACTTGTGCTATGTCATAGTTTCCCCTACAGGGATCTGCAGGGTCATTCACCTCCTTCTGGTGATGTTGCCGCACCCGTCTCCATCTCCCCAAATCTCTCGATGGACTCCAGATTTATGAAGGTGCTTGCTGTCTCCTCCCAGATGGTCAATTTGGCAGGAGAGTAGGGACCCCCGTCTGTGGCCATGCCCTCCCTCCTGTTGCTTGCAAGGATGTTATGGACCCTGAGGCGGAGGTCATCCCACCTCATCCTGCAATCCTTGACACTCTGTGGGTGGTTCCAACAGCAGAGAACTTGCGGGCTACCTCCTGCCAGATGTCCCTCTTGCACTGCTGCACCTTACGCTTCAAGTTCTGACTTTTAATCACATCAGCATGTGCGGCAAGGGTGTCCGCAAGCATGTTTAATTCATCATCAGAAAAGCGTTGTTTTCGCAGGCGGGGGGTGGTCTTCGGGGTTGCCTTGGACATGGTGTATTTATTGCCACTGGTCTCTCCTTGAAACAACTGGTGGTTTGGGAGGATTGCAATGGATTGTGTTTTTAAAGATGGCCGCCGGCGCATTTGCCGTTCTGACACGATGACGTTACTTCCGGGTCCGGTATTATGAGCCCGGTATTTGCATGCTGTTATTACCGGGTCGGTATTTAGGGGTTCCTCCTAGCCGGAGGTGTTATCAGCGGGTCCCGTGATGGCGCTATCGGGGGGTTGGAGGGCCTTTAGCGGTATGCCGGTATGGCCATTACCGGCATGGGGTTTTGCGCGTGCTCGAGCACTCGTAATCACCCGCTATTAGCGGCGTCATACGAGCACAGACCCGCTCTTACCTCCATGGCAGTAATGGCCCCGTTTTTACCACGCTACTCATAATGAGGCCCAATGTTTCCTTCCATTGAATATGGCAACTGCTGGGTTGGTGTCTATGACTTGTCATTGCCAATTCGTCTGTTTTGAAGGTGTGTGTGCCATCGAAGTAATAACAACAGGGTTAATTACGGCTTGCTTAAGCCGGGGTAACAACTATCATCCCAGACCGTAGGGGTATAATGCTACACAATAGACGGTTGGACGAGGGAAGGATACTTCAATTAGCAGTATGAAGCTGCCATAGATCAATAATGGGAGAAATGGGGGAGGTCCAGGGTGGACGCTAGATGATGAACGCGCCACAGAGTTGTCGAAGACAGGATCCCAGAAACTAGACCGCTGATGCGGCTGGTAAGATGTTGGTCGCCATGTTGGAAGGAAAAATGGGCGCCGCAAGACTGTGTTGGGTTGACCACGATCTCCAGAAGGGGCGAGCCAATAGAGTCATGACACAAAGAGCCACCACCAAACAAAGGTACACAGACTGATCAGCCATTCCGAGACCTGGTCTAAACCCCAACTGAATGGGGGAAAGAATATTGTTACATTCCACCTAAGACTCTAATCTCCCCAGTAGAACCCTCCCCAAGATTACTGCCCATGACTAAGAAACAGGGCACACACCCCCTGCACAAATAGCATTGAAACCAGAGTCAAAATCGTGGCCCAGAGATCTGGTTCTGATAGGAAGAAGTCTACTGGAAAATGATCAGGGCCTGGAACCCTATTTCTTGTCTGACATTTTATGGCTGATACAATTTCCCCTACTTTCAAAACAATGGAGGTCATTACGAGGTTGGAGTTAATGAAAAAAGGAAGGCAGAATGGTAATGGCGGCATCGTTAACGGGTCTGGGTCATTACGACCCGACAACCCGCCAATACCAGCACCGCCCGTACCATGCCCCCTCATACCTTCGGGGAGCAAATACCGGCATGCCGGTAATTGGAGGACATCACAACCCACGTGGGCATGCAAATACCGGCATCCCGAAGGTGGTAATTAGGGGCTGCACGATGACGGCCATACAGGCATCGCGGACCACCCGTAAACAGCAATCAGCAATCAAGGCAAATGCCACAGGTGCACACAATCACCACAGGTGGATTCAATGGAGCCTGGCCCAGTATAAAAGGAGTACACCCACACACCACACCCCTTCCTAAACCAAAATGCTACCACTAGCTGTTTCAAACGCTAGATGATGAACTGCTCTCGCCCTCTGGTCAGGTACACATTGCCATACCTATGGTGGAAAGAAGGGTGGTTGTGTCTTGGGTAACCTGAGTGTGGACAAGCCTCAGTATGGGGCCTTGTCTAGGAGGGAAGGAGTCGTCAGGTGAAACTCTTTGTGTGGGATGGTAGGTGTTCCCCACGTGGTGATAGCACCAAGAGCCTGTAGGGAAAGGCGAAATCGGGGGGCAGCCGCCAAAGTTGTAAGTTGCTGTAAGAGAGGAATTATATCTCGTGATGATGAATCAAGCGCCTTTTGGCTGGCATGAAAAGTATGAAGGCATTGGGATTTCCAAGTAAATGTTTTATTCACCCTAATGCCTCAAGGTCCATTGCATGCGGGCGGTTGTCCAAATCAAAAAATAAACAAAAAAATGTCTAACATTTTTTTGTATGCCTTTTTCAAGAAAGGCAAAAGAGTTTTTGAATTATTATCCATGAGCCATTTGGCTTTTGTCTTAAAAAAACACACACTCCCACTGGTTCTGGTGGTGTGTTAGAAACCCATTTTGCAATGGGTTGTGGTGTTCAATATCTTGGAACCCCCTCCTTGTCTTACGGATAACATAAGGTGTTGTGGAGGGGCCACAACAGGTGTGGCCAACCAGTTTCGATGGTTATAAGCGGTTGTAGACCATCTACTTCAGGACACAAGATTTCTTCGTGTGATAATCAAATCACTGACTGACCTCGTGGGTAGGACAGCATAAACAGCATGAACAGGCTACACAGAATTCTGTATTAGGAAACATAATGGAACATTGCAAGGAGGGCGTAAATGACCTCTAATTGCAATGTTGCATAACAGAGTATTCCAGAAGGTTCAAAATCATATCATGATAGCTTTTTTGTTTTAAAGAGAGTGCCTGTGTTCTTTTTTTGAATTAGAGCGTAGCCACAGAGTAGTGGCTTAAACTTAAAACTCTAGAACCATTGGCCCAGAACATCAGGGTGAGAGGAGGGTGGTGCAGGGGAAGGGAAAAGAAGGGGTGGGAGTGGAGGGTGTATGGCCCTGAGACTGGGTCTGGCTAATACAGCTGCGTGTGCCATGTGGGTCACCAGAAATGCGGGGGCTCAAACAAAGTGCAGGAAAGGCTGAAGGTTCCTACCTCGGTGCAGTCCGGGAGGCAAGTGATCTCCATTGTGTTGGAGTCATTCTCGTTCGTGCTGCGGCGCTGCGTCTGTATGAAAGGAAAAAGCCGCTGGGTATAACGAAGGACTGGGCAGCTGGGTCACGTGCCGATTCCCATCTTCTCAAGCACTGACCAGAGATATTGCCATGAAACCATGTCAAAAGGCTTTTGGGCATCTGGTGTTACAGCCACCGCGTTGGCCTTAGGGTCGATCCTAGAGATAACATTGAACAATCGCCGAATGTTTAAGGCCTTAGAGCAGGCAGGGACAAAACCACTTTGATCCGGGTGGATCCAAAATGTCATGATGTCTATTTGCTATGATCTTGGCGAATATCTTGGTGTCGGTATTCATGAGGGACAGAGGCCTGTAGGAGCCGCAATCATCCAGGGGTTTACCCGGCTTGGGGAGCACAGTGATGACAGCCTCTCACAGGGACTGGGGGAGGGTAGCGAGGCGTAGCGACTCGTCCCACACCTCATACAGGTGAGGAGCCAGAAGGGCGACATGCTCTTGATAGAACTCGGCAGTTAGGCCGTCTGGACCAGGAGCTTTTCCTTTAGGGAGGGCCGAGATGACCGGGGCAATTTCATCTAAGGTGAAGGGTGTGTCTAGCTGCTCTTTAGTGGCGCGAGATATGAGGGACATGGGAATGTGGTCAAGGAGCGCATCCAGATCCTGTGGGCTGTGCTCGGACTGCTGAGCATAGAGGGTTGCATAAAAATCAGCGAAGGTCTCGAGAATGGGTTGGTCGGACCACTGCCGAACGCCGTCTCGGTCGAGAATGCTATCAATCCGGGCTCTACCCCCTTCGATCCAGGCTAGACAGGCAAGGGTTTGACCAGGCCTCTGCCCCTCGCCATAATTCCGAGCCGCAATGGGTCGGGCAAAGTATCTAATCTCGCTGAGGGGGAGGGCCTCAAATGTGTCCAGTTCAGTTCGTATCTGTGCTAATTTGGGTGGGGAAGGGGCGGAAGCACACTCACGCTCCAGTTCTTTGAGCCTGGACACGGAGCGACAAAAGGAGTTCCTGATGTCCTTCAGGACCCCAGCCTCTCTGGAGATACACATGCCTCTGATGAAAACTTTGAATGTCTCCCATCTAACCCCGTCTGTTGTGTCATGGCGTTTGATGTTATCAAAAAACGAGGTGATATCTGCAAGGATTTCGGCCTTGAAGACAATATCGTGTAGTGCCTCTGACTTAAAGCACCAATTGGAGTGGCAGGGGAGGGCAGGCTGCAGAGCTATATCCAGTGTGAGCGGGGAGTGATCAGAGAGCGTAGGCGGCAATATCTGCGTATCGAGTGTTTTGCCAATGAGCCCAGCCGACAGAAGGAAAAGATCAATTCTGGAATGACTGTCCTGCACAGAGGAGTAGAATGTAAACTCCCTTGTCAGTGGGTGGAGAGCTCTCCAGGCATCGACCAGGCCAGCAGGGCCCATGTGTGTGTGGAGGCGGCGGGCCGCCCTGGACTGTATTCTGGGTGCAACGTCAGATCTGTCCAACTCAGAGTCTAGTATGAGATTCATTCCCCCCCCCCAGATGATCGGGACCCCAACATATCTTTGGAGCATGGTATGATTTATGAATTAAGGTGAGGACCCCCCTGGATTGGGAGGAGTAGACCGTGAAATATTTTTTGGGGCCCCATGCCGGGGCAATAGAGGACGAAAGATGTGCGAGGGCATGGGTATCTTGCAAGAGGAGTATTTTGACCCCGTGCCTCTGGGCGTATGCAGTTATCCTGCGGGCATTTGTGAAGTTATTGGGCCCTCTAATGTTCCAAGACATTAGCCTAATAGCCATCCTGTAATTTTCAGGGGGCGTCCCAGCAGCGTGAAGCATTGTCTGTTGAACATGTGTTGAGTATCAATGCAAAGGGGCGTTGCCTCGCGCCCAGGGCCACTACTACATTGCCATTTTTGTTATATCATCCCACAGCTATACCCCCCCTCCCTCACTGCTCCCCCAACACAGCAGAGTCCAGAAACTCACCCGATGACCCCATGCGAGAGTGCCAAACACAACAGGGCAACGCTCGCCCGTACGCCCAACTGGGGCGCAACCAGTTATCATAACAAGCCAAACTCGGCATTGCAACTGCAGCGGGGGTCGCTGCTGCCGTGGACCCGACATACATGAGTGATCGGTGCAATACACCGTAGATCGTACAACGGTATCACATGTTATGTTTCCAGGAGACATTATAACAAGTTACGACAAGCAATGGATATGCAAGATAGAGGATTCATGAGATAGCAAGGAAAATGCAAATGACAAGCGTGCCAGTGGTACAATAGGAGGCTCAGGCATTGGGGGCGAGACAGGCCACCTCAACCCTCTTCTAATGGCTCATCCACCGGACCGGGGAGAGGAATATGGAACTCAATGAATTTCACCGCCTCTTCTGGGACTGTGAAAAAGTACAGCTTATTGCGATGGGTGAGCTTCAGCCTTGCGGGGAACAGCATGGTGTATTCCACTTTCCTCTCTCTGAGCAGCTTTTTCACACCGTTGAATTGCCAAGTGCAGAATGTGATCCCTATCCCTGAAGCTGAGAACCTTAGCAATAATTGGCCTAGGGAAATCGCCCGGCTTGGGGTGGGGGGCTAACGCCCGATGAGTGTGTTCAATCGTGAAGAACGGGGAGAGTTGAGGATTGCCCAAGAGGTCTCTCAGGAGGTTTTCAACAGCATGTTCCATTTTGCCTTTGAGGGCTGCCTCCGGGACCCCCACAATGCGGATATTGTTCCTGCGGGATCTGGACTCTAAGTCGTTGCACTTCGCCTTGACTTGCTTCATATCGCGCACCAGGTCAGAGACCGTGTTTTGTAGCACGTGCACCTCATCCTCATTGGCCCCAATCCTGGTCTCGGCCTCAACCAGCCTAGCACCGTGCTGATCCAATTTGGTGCGCAGTGAGGCTACACTAGCATTTATGTCATCTAATTTTTCATGGAATGACGCAAAGTTCTTTGCCATGGTTTCCATCAGTGTTGTAAGGTCTGGCTGAGGGGAACATGAGGGTATGTCTGGTTCATCCTGAGGCAAGACAGCCCCCCCTTGCTCTTGTCTAGTGAGTTTTGGCATACTTGTCCATCGCTCCAGTTTTGTTGGCCCCGCGTGACTTGCTGGACATGTTTGGTGACACGCTAAGACCCCGGAGGGCAGTTTTTGTAGGATGCAAGTACCAGGCGTCAGGGCTCTTGGGGGCAAGGGTTCCAGGAGGGGCCACAACCTCCCATCCAACGTCGGACCAATCACTGTATAGGGGTTAGGGCAAAGTATACACCAGGCAGGTGCGTTTCAAGGCGCAAGTACCTCCGTGCAAGAGCGGGCAGTGCATCGGGCTGTCCCGAGCGGCAGAGTAATTTGGAGGGGATACTGCCGAGTGGGGGGCACCAGAGATCCAGTCGGGTCGCTGGCAATCAGTGCCGGCTGTGTAGGGCAATGCTGGCCCAAGGCGCCTGGTGGGCGAGGGGCGCTGGCAGGAGGATGTACAATTTGAAAAGGCTGTCAAGGTGCCACAGGCAGCAAGGCGATAGGGAGAGGGCAGCAATGGAAACACCAGGACCGGACCAGTGTCACGCGGGCAACCAGGGGAGTCGCGCTGCCTCACCAGGGTGTAAGGCACGCAGTCCCAAGGTAGCCAGGTAGATGTGGGGGGAATTATGCCCTATGAAGTGCAGAGAGCACCGCCCCCAGGAATGACAAGCTGCAAGGGAGCGGTGCATAGCAGTCCCAGGCCCCCTGCTCCTCACCTGTAAGTGGCAGAGTTGTGAAGATGATGTAGGCAGTCGTCCAAGCAAAGTGAGGCCCCCAACCAGCAGCAGTGGCCAGCCCACGAGGCGCCAGCAGGAGAGCCACGCCGTCTCTGTAGGATCCGGGCCACTCCAGCCACCACCACGGGTCCAAGGAACCGGCGGAGGAGCCGCCAGGCAGTTCAGGCCAGGTGTCCGAGCCGCAGGGGACCCCTCCAGCAGCGAGACCGCAGCGTGATGAGTGATGAGAGGATCAGAATCAGGATCCACCCGCCGCAGGACGGCCCCAGGGGCAGGCGAAGAGGGAGGCCACGCGGGTGAGCCGCCGGCACCCGGCCACAGGGAGAACGGGTTGGGGGGAGGGACGTGCCGCCCCATAGGTGCGCGAGGGCCCGACTCCGAAGCGGGCCGGGCGGAAGAGCGATCAGGCCCGCCGCCCAAGCGGGAGAACACAACGCAGCTGTCAGGAGGAGCCGGGTGCCCCGTCAGGTCCGGATGGCCGACTCACGCGGACCACAGGCAGTCGAAGCCGCAGGTGGAGGACGCGGCCCAAGAGGCCTCAGCTATCAGGCGCCCGGTGCAGGAGCGGGCCGCCAAGACGCCCCGATGTCCGCTGTCCTCGTGAGGGGGGACCGCTCCGGTGGCCCCCGCGGCTCGATGTAGTCAGGCCTGCCTGCCTCGCTCACCCTCCATGGGCAGGTCGGGGAGAGGAGTCGCATTGGGAGGCCGCAGGCACCAGGCACTAGGCAGCGGGGAGAGTGGGGCCGGGGGAGGAAGCGCCGCCCCAGCGGCACGCGACACCCGACGCCGAAGCTGGGCGGGCGGAGAGGGAATCAGGCCCACAGCTCACAGAGTCAGGACTCAGCACAGCAGGGCAGCCAAATGGGGTAGGAGAGCCGACTCACGGAGGGCTCCAGGGGTGAGGGCCGGAGCTTGACTATGAGCCCAGGAGGCATCCGCCGTCAGGCGGGCAGCACAGGAACGGAGCGGCGAGAGCTCCAATTTTCACCCCAAAAAGATAAGAACGTAGCTGAATCAACCAGCAGCACGATGCCCGCCGCCTCAACCTCAGATGATAGAGAGAACCGCTGATTTAGGCAGATAGCTAGCAGACGGGCCATGGAGCAAGAGAGCTAGGCAGCCATCTTGCAGGCTGCTCAACAGCGCCCCCCGGTTACGCTCTAATTAAAAAAAGAGCACATGCACTCGCTCTTTAAAGCAAAAAAGCTATTGTGATATGATTTTGAACGTTCTGGAATACTCTGTTATGCAACATTGCAATTAGAGCTTATTTATGCACTCCTTGCAATATTCCATTATGTTTCCCAATACAGTATCCTATGTAGCCTGTTCATGCTGTTTATGCTGTCCTACCCACGAGGTCAGTCAGTGATTTGATCATCACACGAAGAAATCTTGTGTCCTGAAGAAGATGGTCTACAACCGCTTATAACCATCGAAACTGGTCAACCAGACCTGTTGTGGCCCCTCCACAACACCTTACGATATCCCCAAGACAAGGAAGGGGTTACAAGATATTGAACACCACAACCCAGTGCAAAATGGGTTTCTAGCTCACCACCAGAACCAGTTGGAGTGTGTGTTTTTTTAAGACAAAAGCCAAATGGCTCATGGATAATAATTCAAAAACTCTTTCGCCTTTCTTGACAAAGGCATAAAAAACATTTTTAGACATTTTTTTGTTTAATTTTTTGATTTGGACAACCGCCCGCATGCAATGGACCTTGAGGCATTAGGGCGAATGAAGCATTTACTTGGAAATTCCAATGCCTTCATACTTTTCATGCCAGCCGAAAGGCGCTTGATTCATCATCACGAGATATAATTCCTCTCTTACAGCAACTTACAACTTTGGCGGCTACCCCCCGATTTTGCCTTTCCCTACAGGCTCGTGGTGCTATCACCACGTGGGGGACACCTACCAGCCCACACAAACAGTTTCACCCGACGACTCCTTCCCTCCTACACAAGGCCCCATACTGAGGCTTGTCCACACTCAGGTTACCCAAAACAACCAGAAACGTGGACAACACACTGTGCACACATTGATTTGGACGATCTTATTACATATAGGTTGTATATTTTTATATATATATCTAGAGATATTAAACAAAGTAAAGGTGCGGGGGAGAGGTGCTCAGCCTTGGTACCTAGGCTGGAGATAGAGGACAAAAGAGAGTGTTTTCCTATTAGGAAAGCTTCGTCCCCTGCACACTATCTAAAAGGCCAAAGCCTAATGGTGATTAGAGAATCGTTAAAGATGGAAAGTCTTTAAAGGCATTTCAGATATATATTCAAAATTTCACTAAATAATTAAATTTTGACAACTTGAAGGATAAATTCATAAGCAAGACGATTTATTATTCATACAAGATGGTAGACCCAACGCGTTTCGAGTAGCAAACAACTCTTCAAGACACAACCACCCTCCTTTCCACCATAGGTAGGGCAATGGGTACCTGACCAGAGGGCCAAAGCAGTTCATCATCTAGCGTCTACCCGGGACCTCCCCCATTTCTCCCATTATTGATGTATGGCAGCTTCATACTGCTAATTTAAATTTGCCATCTAAGTGCCATCTTTGTGTGGGTAGGCAAACATGATTGCTCTTTACTTTTTTTACTTGGATAGGGTAGAATGTGTCAGAATTAGTGTATGGCAAGACATTATCAGCACAGTATTGCCTTAGGGTGGTCACAGTTATAATACGTCTTTTAAATATATTTGCTGACTATTGGATGAAACCAAAACGCTGGTGGTTTTGTTTCCACTTCCTTTTTGTTGTTGGTCATTGATAATGGTGGGCGTGTGTGCCATTTGTTAGACATAACTCACTTTTTCACTTTTTTGAATCAATAAAATGATACAAGCCATTTAAGGTTTTAAATTTATGAGGAAGGACCTGTTTTTGGGATGAGAGACATTTTCATGTTTGACTAATTTGGTGTTTTAATTGTGGTCCCAGTAATTTATGTGACCCCTCGTTATACATCTTATATGAGTATCCAGTACACAGAGGATGGACAAATAAAGCACTAACCCTTAATTAATGACACTGAAGATGGTCCATGATTGGCCAATGGTTCAGTTCTATGCTGCGTGGATGTCCAGACACAGGAAGTACCTCAATGATATTAAAACAGAGTTTGTTCAGGGACCGCTCATGCATAATGGGTGACAGGACAAGTGACCTATTTGCATTTTTGAAGGAACCAGTGGCCAGCCACCATGAAAACGTGAGCAATCCCTCATTTGCTGAGTGCAGCACAGAGGGCGCTCATGTTCTGCCTGGATTGGTGGGGAAATAAAGTATGTTCCACGAAGATAAAAGGTGTTGACAACACTTCTAAGACCTCATAACACATGCAATTCAAGATTTAATTACGTAAAATCAATATACATGAAAGGGACTTCTCACATTAGTTTTAACCTCGTGGAACAACTTGTGTGCGTCATATGAAAACACATTGATGTACCCAATCACAGAAATGCAATATTAACAATGTTCCTCCCACCCAACAAGTGGCATACCACAGAATATAAATATAACAGCCTCACCATAGGCGATCGCCCCACATTCAACATACATACAAACTGCTAGCTATACTGCTCATATATGTTATGTTGCCCCATTGGGAACTTGCACTGCCTGGCGATCTCAGATACATGGTATGTGCATCAAAGACACACATGTCTTTATGATCATGACACAGAACACATAGAAACAGACCCGGATGGCCTCTGTATGCATTAACACAACCGCTAAGCAGTCTTGCATTGTGCCTCTCTAACTCAATCCACACTCATAACTGTTTCATAACCCCAGAGCGTCTGGAGACCATGCACGTGTAAACTGAGCCAGGAAAGAATAACACTAAAAAGCACAACATATTGACAATTTAATGTTTGGAATATGAATCCTACATTTGGAATGCAAGTTCTCTAGCTAAGAAAGTATGTGTTTGAAATAATGAGGTTTATATCTAGGTTTGGAGTGAGAGGGCGTTACCTGAAATGCAATTTCTACATATTGAAGGCAAGGCCTTGCATAATGATGCAAGTCATGATGCAAGTCATGTAACACACCTGAACACCCTAAGAGCAGGAATGACACAAAAAAGAGTTAGCACACGTTAGAGTTGTGGAGTGCTGTCCCTGTTACATTGCATATACAGTATATACAAGCAAACTAAATGCACCTACTGATGATAGGCTAGACCGAATCAAATTCCAAATTCATACAGGAAATGTGCCTACACTTTAATCAGTAAGAGAAGTGTGCAATTTATATTTCGCCCCAAGAATAGAACACAACATTGGTATAAAAAGAGCATGCAGTCTTCACAATGCACTCTTAGTACTAGGTAGCAAATGTGCTGGGAACACTGCGGCGTTCACTGCTTTACTTGTCAAAATGTTCTGCTCTGACGCCTTGCTAATATGTACAGCTAAACTGTACTGAAAGGAGCTGACATTCAATGACTTGTAGCCGTAATATTCTCTGACCTGTGTTGACTTGCATTAACTAGAACAACATCAGGGATGCCGTCAAAATAATAACACTGAACAAAGGGCCATGATTCGAACTTCATACTTAGCACAGTATTAAGAAATGTTTGGCTGCATAGAAAGGGTATGTTTTCTTCTGGAGCAGGCCAACAACCTGCCACTAGCATGCACACACGAAAACCAATGTTTAACTTGACCTAGTGCAACACACGGCAGTATGCAAATAAATGTGGACGTATTGTTACGTTTGCGATCTGACTGTACATAGATGTGAAAATATAACACAGGGTAAGCATGGCAATTCACACGTGTTGTTTGTTGCTATGATGTCATGGTAAATATGTCTTAGCAAGAACCTGCTTTAAGGATGATGTTGTACACAGAACAACATGAAAATCGTGCCTTTTTTATTTCATTTATAGTGTGTTATTAGATGACTTGCATCTTTTTCACACTGTCATTTAAAATCAATGTACAGTTTTATGTTAACATTTTACATTTCATTCATTTTAAAATACCTACATAAAATCAAGTAAAACATTTTTTGTTGTCTGTTTTTACATTTCATCATGAGTAATAAACAGTTCTCTCCATAAGTTTCCCCGATACAGCATCCTTCCTCTATTTCCACTAGTTTTTTGTTAATTATCTCCCACACATGGAATGTCACATGATTTAGTACTGACGACCTAGCAGCAAACAATTCACTCCAAAACACATCAAAATTGGGGTTACAGTGCTTTTCATACGCCAATGTGTATTCTGTCTCTAGTTCTTCGCATTGAGTTAGATGTCTGGCAGTCTCAAGGTATCTCCCGCATAATCTGCATCTCCTTTGTTCTCGAGGGATTGCCTTCCATGCGCCCGTATTTTCAAGTACCTTGATGGTTTGGAGTCTAAGTGATAGAATTAATCTGGTCATTTTAGGGTATTGTTTCCTGGTTAGGTAGAGGCAAGGGCTGTTTCTATCAAATGCCTGTTTGGTATAATCTCTGTATTTGCTCAAGGTAGCAAGGTGCGACAAGGCAGAGTCTATGTCATAGGTCCTAGCGTTTTCAGGATTTTTTGCCAGATTGTATTCTAGCCAGGTCTTTGGTATTTGTGTATGGCTGATTTTGTGCATGTAATTTATACTTCTAGCCTCAAGCTCACTGCACCATTTACAGGATTCGAATCTCCTAGCATGTAGAGTGGAGAGCGCCAGCAAGCTATCAGGGCCTGCTAAATCGAACATTATCTTGGCCCATAAATTACATGATGCCAAGGACCAGCGCATGGCGATGGAGGCTAGGCCCAGCTCGAGTCTAATGGCCTGAGTAGGAGTGCCAGGCGGAAGGCTCCGTAATGAGCGCAAGCTCTTCCCTTCCAGCTTCTCAATAGGCGCGTCCCATTTCCAAGGGAGAGTTTCTAAGGCATACATGATTGTTGGCACTATTGAGGTTTTATAGGCTAAAAGCTTAGTTTCTATATTCCTTCCTCCTTATCCATCGATGGTTTTCTTTAGGACTATCCATTTCCCCCACACTTTTTGTGTTACTTCCTCTAATATATAGGTAATCATGGATTTTGTTATGATATTAATACCCAGATATCGATAGCTGTTGGTGGTGTCAATTCTTTCTCCTCCCAGCCACCAATGATTGTTCTTCCTGGCTGTGCTAGGATTCCCAAATATCAGGATTTTGGTTTTGCTGATATTGGGCGTGAGAGACAGTTCTTGTGCAAACAGGTTTAATGTTGTCAGAGAATTTTGTAGCCCCACTTTAGTTCGATCGAGGATCAGCACGTCATCAGTGTCAATACACGTCAAGCCTTTGTTACCATATTGAGGGGGGGTATTATGAGCTGCCCCCAGTCTTCTTGCCAGCATGGAAAGATATAAATTGAAGAACAAAGGGGCTAGTGCACAGCCTTGTTTCAGCCCCCTCCTGGTAGGGATGCTTTCCGAGAGGGCCCCTTCCTGGGACAACCTAATTCTCACCATTGTGTCCCCATAGAGGGCTTTTATGAAATAGAGCAGAGAAGGCTCTATCTCCCATTCTTCAAGCATGGACCATAATTTGGCTCTGTCAACACTGTCGAACGCTGCCGTGAAGTCCACAAAAAATGCATACAGAGTCATCCCGGGTTTTGTATCCAGGTCAGATATCAGGGTTAGCAGGGTCCAGATGGGGTGAGTAGTTGAACACCCCTTTCTGAACCCCATTTGATGGTACGTTAAAATACCCTTTTCTGTAGTCCAGGTCGTGAGTAATTCAAGGAGAATGTTAGCAAAGACCTTACTACTACAGTCTAGCATAGCTAGAAGACGGTAGTTTTCAGGCTTTTCCCGATTGCCTTTTTTGAAAACTGGGATCAGGATTGCCTCTTTCCATGTATCCGGGATCACTCCTGATTGGCAGATCTGTATAAACAGTTGTCTCGGGGCGCTGGCCCTTATCTCTGGGTCACTTTTCAGGATCATATTATTTAGTCCATTTAGTCCATCAGGACCTGTAGCACTTGAAGATTTTAGTTTCTTAATTCTTGTCTCAAGGTCTGTAGTTTCCATCAGCTCTCGTATTATGGAATTTTGTTGCTGCACAGGTATCAGACAGAGTCCGTCCGGACCATCAAATGAGCCTTTAATGAACTTTATCCAGCTTGCCTCGGATACAGTAGCAATTTCTTTTTGTGGCCTTGTAGAGTGCTGTGCTTTCCCTATCCAGTACCAGAATTTCTTGGAGTCATTTGTTCTTATTAATTTGTTCAGATGTTTCCACCCGGCATCCTCAATGGATTCTCTATGATTTTGCAGCCATGAGTTGTAGTTGTTCCTAATGTTTTTTATCTGCTTTTTTTGGACCGAAGTGTTAACTCCACATGTGTTCTCCAACTTTCTGATGGCAGAATTCTTCTCTTTCTTTTTATTGGCTATATTAGGGTCAAAATATTGACCAGGTCTACATAATTTCTTGTATGCCCCTTTCTTAGACGTCGCAGCATCTGCTTCCACCCGGGCATAGATTCGTAAATGATGTCTTGTACTCTCTCCCCTTCTCTGTTCTTCAGATCATGTCTTAATAGAGTATTATATGTCAGTGTGGTCTTTCGGAACCAACAAACATGATTCCCCCATTGTTGACCGTCACACTCTCCTTCATTTGTGTTTTAGGACTGCAAATGTAATCGTGTAGTTTGCAGCTTAGCATTACATGATCACTGGTCTTGTTCTCCATCAGAGTCAGTTTCACCAAGTTCGAGCTCTCTTGTTTATTTATAAAAATAAAGTCGATCCTAGTCGAGATTATTCCATTTGACCATGTAGCCTCATTTGCGTTGTTCTCAACGCGGATGGGGATAGATCGAATTCGGCCATTGTTTGCAGCCAAGCTCTGGCTCTCTTAGAGCCCTTCCTTCGGTAGCTTGAAATGCCCTCCTGCTTTCCCCGGGGGGTTGCCTTTTCTATATGACCACAATCCACGTTAAAGTCCCCGGCGATTATCACTCGGCCATCCTTGTTAGAGGTTAACCATGCTCTTAAGGTAGCTACTAGTGAGGCTTTTATCTCTGAGGTCTTAGCCCCTCCACGGGGGTCAGATAGAGTAGTGACCATAATAGGGGAAGAGCTCTTGTTGGGGCGTGCCTTTTTAATGGAGCACCAGCTGGTAGAACTTTTGTAATACCGCTCCATTAAGTGCCCACATTTGTCTTTCTCCACTAAAATCTTGAAAAACAAATGTGTCCTACTTGTTCGAGCTTTGAGAGGGCTAGAACTAGCCGTGGCAAATGGCTGGAACTAGCCATGGCCAAGCTCCAGCAGTGTAGAAACGCAAATGCTGATCCAGGGCTCTGAGAGGGCTTCCAGCAGTCGTCCACTAACCTAAAGCAGCCACAAGGTCCAACCTGATGTCTTCTAAAGTCCACACACACACACACACACACACACACACTCTTGTGCAGAGAGTGGTAGAAATATCGTGAGCCAAACAATGAAACACACAACACAAAATGCAAGTAAGAACGGTATCTTGATGCATCTCTTCGGGGTAAGTGCACCATGCCTAAGCAGCCTACGTCCTCTAGAATAGGCCATAGGCACCCAGCATTTCTTTGCACCTCTCTCAAGGCAGTAACATGCACACATAAATCATATTTTCTGAATATTTTCTGCAGTGCAAACATATTGCCGGTTTTACCCAGTGGAATATGTACATTCTACGGGTCTGGGTTGAACTGCACCTCAAAATGGAAAGCTTAATTGCTCCAGTCTTTTCGTGTACATGTGTTTTTACTGCATATATACAGCGATTTCCAGAAGAGAATTAAATCAAAAACGGTATAGCAGAAAGTCTTAACAGTGGATATATTGTAATGTCAAAGATAATATACCATAGACGCACATTCTACCGACAGAATGGAATGCATTACATTACAGCACAATCATCTCTCAGCGGGCAGTATGAAAACCTATTAAAACATGTTCGCTGATAAAAAAAAAAAAAAATAACAGCCTGAAGCCAACATTCAATACAAGGAAATATAGGTATGATTATTGTGGGAAACGAACTAGTAAAATGCAAACTAAGCTAAACAGTGAGCTCAGGAAATTGAAAATTAAGAGTAATAATGTATTGAGTCTTTAGACACACATGCCTAACTGTACCTGGCTGTCCGAATTTATAAGAATCTAAAGAAACATGAAAGTACGTTGAGAATATGTTTATCTCTTTGGAAAAAAGTGTCCTTTTTATTTCTACTTTAATAATCTAAACATCACTGAGCCTCAAGAATATATTTAGACCACTAATGCTGTACAAGTCTACTATCAAAGAAACAGTGCCGGAACACCACATGCTTTTGAAAGTCATGTTGGACCCCAATTCCCCCATGCACTATGCTGGCCCAAATGCCAACATGGATCATGCTTGTGATAATGACCCACATGTTCACACTGATCTGCATTCTCCTGAGTGCCCTATTGTTACCATGGGTACAAATCACTTAGTGTAGTATCTGACAGATCCCACCAGGCTCCGCTTCCTCATGTTGCTAGGCAACGTGTTTGAATTTATTTCCTGCAACATCCGCCGGCAGGCGGAGGAGCCGGCGGCCACGATGAAGGCCATATAAAGGCCCTGTTTGCCCCCAATCATCACAGCAGTCCCTGAGAGGGGGAGGGGGCAGGAGCCCCCACAAACCCCTGAGTCATCAGCTACTTCAGCCACAGCACCGGACAGAGCGTGACAAATGCACCACGCTACCTATCACAACCTGGTGCCCCCCAGCAGCTGCTCATCTTCCTACCTGGTGAGCCTTATGCACTGCCAAGCTTCAACTGAAGCCCCCTGTGTGAGTACTTTAGATGCATCCTGCATTAAGTGGCCCGAAGCCCCATCGTACTCTTTGTTCGCCTTAGCCAAGAAGTCGGGTGCAACGCGGCGCCAGGGCGAGTCTCGGCTTCCTCATGTTGCTAAGCAACGTGTTTGAATTTGCTTCCTACAACATCCACCGGCAGGCGGACGGAGCCAGCGGCCACAACGAAGGCCAGATAAAGGCCCTGTTTGACTCTGTTTGCTGCGGCGAGCCAAGAGCCTCTGACCCCACCTATGAGTTGCAGTCTCAGTATACCCACTACACTACTGTTTGCCTGTGATGCGCCGTTCAAGGTAATGCCCGGCCCATTACTTAGAATCTCTAAACTCGACGCGCAGCATCTAAACTGGTATCAGGACCCACTGTACTTCTCCTCGTATACTCTAGGTCTGTATGCCTAATAGTATTAGAAAACATACCAGTTTACACCTCTAGACTGTGCCTTTCTTTCTCTGCCGTGCCAATACCAAACTAGCCTACTCCTCCCGATTGCATGTAACCCTACTGTGAAGGAAACTGAACTCATCTGTATATTTGCTCTCTTATTAGTAAATTGAACTAATCTACTTAAACAGATGATGCAAGTTTGCACATATCCCTGATAAAACTGAAGTTATCTACCAGAGTGTATTTTGCCCTACTGCCAGCAAGTAGCCTATTCTACTAGAGAGTGTATCTAATTCTACTGTTAGAAAACTGAATTTGCCTATGCAATGTGTATTGTGTAATATCAGTGTCTATTGTGCCCTACTGCGAGCAAGTAGCCTATACTACCAGAGAGTCTTTCTAATTCTACTGTTAGCAAACTGAATTTGCCTACCCTAACAGAGTGTATTTTGCCCGACTGCTAGCAAAGAGACCAAGTCTGCACATTCTGACTCATTGTCGGCAAACTGCTCCAGCACCTCCTTTCAGACTGTATGCTGTTGCACGAAGCCTGATTAACTGAAATAGCATATCCTTTCATACAGAGCGCTCTATGTACTCAAACCACTACTCAGGTGTTAAATCGTATCCCCTGTTTGTGAAATACCACATACTAACAGACCTCAAGTGCACCATGTATGCTAGTGCCCTACAAACAGGCTTACTGTGGGCCATACGAGCCCTAGCTCTAATGTCCAGTATTATAGGCCCTTCTACCATACCTGCTCCAGGCTCTACCACAACAAATAACATGGCAGCTATAATGGGTACTACACCCACCTCACCGCTACCCAGTAACCTGAGACAACTGCCACCCCACGTTAATCACACCCAGGGCCTACCCATAACTAATTTACCCTGCCAAATCTCTACTAGAAACATCAGACTCCGCTCTAGACTGACTAAACTATTCGAACCTCCGGCCAGTTCTTTGACCAACATAGACCTTAGGAGAAAATTCCCCCATAACAAACAAACCATCATAACCAATAATAACTATCCCACTACTCTATCCACCCGTAAAACTGACAGTCTTACCCACAAAAAAAAAGCAGAATAAACCCCACATTGCGATACTGACTGATGAAGCAAACAACTGTATTGCACCCAATCCATCAAAAAGTAACCTTGTTCCAGACCACAAGGGGTCCCTGATAAACTCTAGATCCATAGTAGCTCATGCTACAGAGGTAACCGATTTAAATCAGGCAGAAAACAATGACTTTCTTGCCCTTACTGAGTCATGGCTACATACAGCAGTAGGCCCTGCCCTCATGCTCGCAGTACCTGACAACTATACCATTCTCAATGCAGATAGAATTGAGGCTCGGGGAGGAGGCTTAGCTCTCATAGCTAAATCAAATCTAGCCATGAGACTAGTCCCATCTCCTGATGCTAAATCCTGTAAAACCCTCATGGCCAAACTACCCATCTCTGACTCCCAAACACTCTCTATTCACCTAATATATAGACCTCCAGGTCCCATCAGTGCATCTGAGGAGGACATCCTGTTAGGCAGAATTATATGCAGTACCCTTTGGGAACACCACACACAATTAAGATTACAAGTGACAGTACAAATTCACCTTTGGTACAAGCCTGTACTACACAGTAAAGTGGTAGCGATGGCTGAGCAGCCAGACTTATCTCAGGAGTAAGTGAGCAGTATGAAATCGTTACACAAAGGACAGCAGTTACTATGATTCAGGCAAACACTGATTCAAGGTCTTCAAGTAAAAGTATATACATTTATTTCACTCTTCAGTTGTATAACATTACACTATTATAAGCAATTTAAAAATCACACTCTTTATACACCACACCACTTCCCTTAAATCCCAGACAAGGTAAGTTCACAAAATGAAGTGAGAGCAAAATGTCACTCCAGCTATTTAAAAGGGAGGGAAAGACAAAGTTAAATAGAAATTGAACCACACCAACTGGTAAGTACTCAGGGCAATAGAGCAAGAGGAACTACAAGTGATAGAATCAGGTAGAAAAGGCTTAGGGCCAAAGTCAATAGTACAAAAGTCTTTTTCTCAAGATCACACGGTTCAGGGTAGTTTGCGGTTAAGTTCATTCCACGGGTTTTGGACGAGGTTGGGTGGAAGAAAAGTTAGTTCACAGAGAAGAGAAGGACAGGCCCTCGGATTGGAGAAAGAGTTCACACACTTTCCCTGCGGATAAACGAAACGAGCAACCGGGTTTGCACAGTACCTTAAAATGGAGAGGAAGCTGCAGCTGCGGCGGACGTTCCTGGTAGTTCCAGTAGGCTCACGGTTCCTGAAGCAACTGTCGGACTGACAGGAAGTAGGAAGACTGGAGGGTCCTGCACTACCCAGTAAAGAAACCAGCAGCAGAGCAAAGCAACAAATAAAAGGTGCGCTCCTTGAAACCCAAGCAGGGTCCGACCTTCCTAGCTATCCGTCCAACTGTAGCTCTGTACAGCAAATTTCACCAGTGAAGGGCCCTGGCTTGCAGTTTGGGTGAACTAGTTGGTGCCACCAGCTCAAGGGAAGAAGTTTCCTGGAAGATTTTCTCTGACGTTGGCGATTACTGCTACTTGCTGGTCTTTGGGGTTGTTGAATCCCAAATTGAGTTCCCCAAGCAAGAGTACTTGCAATGTGTTTTTTAAATTGTCGGAAACAATGGTAGAGATGTGTTAGGGATAATTCTCCCGAGTGGCTAATTTCCCTTACCTACTGAGTCCCTCAGGAGCTTTGCTGGATTTCTAGGATTTTTTCACCTGGTAAGAGTGTGAGCCTTTCTTCCCACTCTTACATGTGTTTTGCTGTGTGTGTTTAACATGTTATTGTGTTCACAGACTGTGGGGCTTCACCTACTCCATAGGCATCATCTTTTTACTGTGTGTTACACAGCATCTTCAGTGCAGTAACACAGGGTTGTCTTTTAGACTTCCCAACTCAGACTCAGTTTTCTGGGTCTACTGTCTACTACTGTCTACTGTCTCCCAGAACATGTAAAGTTGCCATTGACTTTATTAGTCTTTTACATTCACAGACCCAGTACAAACTATCTTACATAGAGTACTGGAAAGGGTTAATACTTGTCCCTTTTTGTCTGTTTCTCTTGGAGCATTGTTTCGCTCCCGTTTTATCAAGACTTGGCTGGTGGCAGTGGTAACTACCCTATTTTCCCTACCGTGGTTATCTGAAATAACTTTGGTAGTATTTTGGGCTATCTTGGTAGCCTCAAACTTAAACAAGCTAGACCATATAGGTTTTAATATGGTTCCGGCTGGGTTAATTCGCCATTTCCTTTTGAAAATGTATTTCTCGTGTTTTACTCCGCATGCCAAACCAGGTTTGGTTCCTTTGTTCACCGTCTTTTCACAGGCTTCTACACCTTAGAAGCACTCCTTAGGCGCCTGAAAGTCTGGGTAGGCAGGATGTGTGGGAGGGGTTTTAGGACCCCTGCCATGGGTTCCCTTGGTAACCCAAGTTGCACTCCTGTTTGATTAGCTAGGTGACTGTCCCGCCAGGACAGCCACCCTGCTGTGTGATTGACAGCCAGGCTGTGTGAATCGGGGAAAACTGCATAAAAAGCAGGTCACTGGAATCTGGAAATGCAGAGTCGCTACTGGAACGAAAGACCCAAGGAGGATCTGACAGAAGAGGACCCCTACAACGACTGCTCCACCCGGTGAAGCCCTGCTGCAGGTCAGAATCTTCAAACTCCAACGACAGAGGAGATCTACCAGGAATCTTCTTCCCCTGAGCTGCTGGGACCAACTACTTTGCCCAAACTGCAAGCCAGGACCCCTGCTCTGGTTGCATTTGCTGTACAGAGCTACAGTGAACCGGCTAGCCAGCCTGGTCGGACCCTGCTTGGATTATAAGGAGCGTAACTTTTATTTGTTGCTTTGCTCTGCTGCTGGTTTCTTCCCTGGGCAGTGCAGGACCCTCCAGTCTTCCTACTTCATGTCAGTCCGACAGTCGCTTCAGGAACCGTGAGCCTGTAGGAACTCCCAGGAACTTCCTCCTCAGCTACAGCTTCTTCTCCATTTAAAGGTACTGTGTAAATCCGGTTGTTTTTTTTTAAAATCCAGCCGCGATGAAGGTGTGTGAAACATTTCGCCATTCCGAGGGCTTGTCCTTCTCTACTCTTTAAACTAACTTTTCTGCTGACCAACTTCATCCGGAACTCTTAGCAAAGACTTAACCACAAACTACCCTGAACTGTGTGATCTTGAGCAAAATATTTTGTCCTATTGACTTTGTCCCAAAGCCTTTTTGATTTGATTCCATTACAGTAGTTCCTCTTACTAGATTGCCCTGCATACTTACCTGTTGGTGCTGCTCAATTTTTACCTAAATCTTTTCCTCCCTTTTTAAATTACTGGAGTGCCATTTTGCTCATACTTCATTTTGAGTTTAACTTGTGCAGAATCTATTGGGAGTGGTGTGGTGTATTAAGAGTGTGATTTTGCAACTGATTTACTTCAGTGAAATGTTTTACAACTGATGTGTAAATAAATGTATATTCTTTTACTCAGAAACCTTGAGTCAGTGTGTGTTTGAATGATAGTAATTTTAGTCCTTTGTGTTACTATTGATACTGCTCACTTGCTCTTGAGATACGTCTGGCTGCTCATCCATCGCTACCACTTTACTGTGTAGTACAGGCATGTACCAAAGGTGAATTTGTACTGTCACTTGTAGTCTTAATTGTGTGTGATGTTCCCAAAGGGTACTGCATATAATTCTGCCTAACATGCCTTGGTAAATAAAATCTACCTCATCATCCAGGCATGCATGGCTCACCATGGTCTATGCCTGAATGATGACAAAACTGAGCTTATCTTTCTGGGAACTACATCTAATCTCAATAAACTTGGCCCTAAATACACCTCCTTTAATATTGATGGCGACACTATTAAGGTAGCTAAAGAGGTAAAAACCTTAGGTTTTTATTTGGATTCCACCCTCACCTTTGCAAACAGGTTAACTCCATGACCTCTGCCACTGCATACACATGTAAACTGATCAGAGCTGGCAAACCATTACTTTTTTAAAATAGCTGTACCATTCTAGCCAGAGCCTTAATCTTGTCCAAATTGGACTATTGTACATCCCTATACCTGGGCGCAAATAAGTATATCGTCAGTAAACTTCAGATTCTCCAAAATACTGCCCTTAGAGCAGCACTGTTCATAGCTAGAAAAATGCACATTTCTGAGGCAAGAAGACAGAATAACTGGTTTTCCACAAATGACAAAATCTTGCTTAAAACTCCCTCGCTAACACACCAGTGCCTCAACACCTCTGCACCCCGCTATCTCATAGAGAGAATCAACAGAAAATCTTCCAACCGGCCTACCAGAACTGTAAACACAAATCGCCTGATTGTACCCAGGTTCAAATTGACCAAAGCGGGTGGCAGTAGCTTCTCAGTCAAAGCTGCTCAGCTTTGGAATTCATTACCCCTTCCCTGAGGGTGGACCAAATGTATCTGAACTGCAGATATATCATCAACAACTGGCTCAAAGAAAATTACTTCTAATATACCATAGTCACTGTCCTACGAGCGCTACTCTTTTGCACTGTAAATAGACTCTGTTATACTTATTTGATGCTGAACCTCTTTCTTTAAATTATGTAATGTTATCCTGACTTTGTTTACTGTATGTATCTAGCATGCAATTTACCCTTTCTTTATGACAACTGTGTAACGCTAAGCTGAAAATATCCATGTATCATTTGCGCCCTGATACTCTTGGGTCTGGCGCGCATTACAAATAAATTAACTTACAAACAAACAAAGCATGCGGTTCCAAGAGCATTGCCAAATGAACAGACATGACCGTATTTTGGTATTAATGTATGTATAAAGGTATATCTATTACAGAGTTGGTGATAGAAGGCCCTGATCTGGCCACTGCCACACTTACTCTGACTACTATCAGAATGGATGATATGTTGGATTGATGTTGGCATTACTGTGAGTGCAAGGACAAGGGATGATACATTTGATTAACACTGCTCTGTTGTGTGTACACACAAGAAAATATAGGTAGCTGTAGAACATGTTATAGGAAATAAACATGCTTTAAATCGTATACATACACGTTTTTGACCTTCATAAGTAGGGAATTCTATGCACTATGTTTTCTACAACATTTGTGTGTGTGTTACACTGTTGTTGTATTAACATATTCTAGTATTGGTTCATGGGAAACAAATCAAAGGTGGATTGAAAAATATTTTTAATTTGCATTTACCGTTAGTAACATTTCCATTTTGTTCAACTTTTTCTCCATTGCTCAGACTGTGATGTTGGTGGAAAGGAGACATATTTTTTAAAGTTAATTTTCAGGTTCTGTAAATATCTTCTGTTTCTTTTTAAAGTGATTGTGAAAGTTTAGCGGATAATGAAGTATGGATGGTTGAATTACTTAGACACCTGATGGTTTATTCTTAGTGCAATTTACTTGAGGCATACTTTTGTTACTTTGGTTTGTGTGTGTATTCCTTTATGTTTTAAAGTAGTAAGATACCTATTGACATATTCTAACTGTATCCTATTGTAAATATGAATTCCAAGTATAATTTAATGGCTGCATTTTGGTTTAAGTAATATTAAGTAGCAATTTTTCAAGTTTGCTGGTATCCTTTGTTTTGAATAACAGAAGTGTTGTTACTTTCAAGCCAATCACATATTTGTTTTACACATGCAGTATGGTGTCCTGAAGTGTTGTGGAACAAGTGTTATACACTATGCCTATTGTGGAAAATGGTTTTCTGCCAATAGATACTGTGTGTGAAAATGATGAGTTCATAGTTATGTTAAGTGCCATCTGTGTTGCATCTTTAAATCATTAATATTACATATTGGGCCTTGCTGAAAGATTGTCTTATTTGCCAAATGTGCACAACATGCTTTGATTTGCATTATGGAGAAGTTGTTGAAATGGAACTGTATCACATTTTGGCATATATGTATACACAAATCATTTATTGGGAATATGCTCTCCAGATACATGGTAGCAGAGACTGCATTGCATGCATGTTTCCAAGTCTATGACATCTGTTGGATTGTGTTTAAAGGGAGGTGGTCTCTCTCTAGTGCTATTAGGAATTATTGTGGATCCTACTATGTTTTTATGTTGTATTTAACAATTATTTCACAGTAGTCCAATACCTGTCTTACACATGATACACTGTAAATAGTGCCAGAGTTGTTAGTGGTATTTCTGTGCAGTATGAGTAGTTGTAAACATAACTGTTCTGAGCCATGTAATTAAAGCCAACAATTGGTGGCAATTGCAAGAGTAGATTGATGCTAAATTTGCATATGATTTCACTCCAGTTGTGGTCTTAAATTTAGAAGAATCAGAGAATTTGGCCTGCGGTTGATTTTAAATTTAAAGGTGCTACATTTTGGTTTTTGTTTGTTTCTTTTTAATGAGGATTATGAGAAGATCTGAGGTATTTTCATTGTGTACAAGTTTGCTTTTTAAAGGTTTACTTTTTCAGATACAGGCCACATGTGCAGATGTGGAGTGTACAGTGCACGTAGGCTGTAGAATTCAAGGGTGCAAGGAATGACAGCATTGACTTTGCATCAAAGCATACTATGAATTAACCAGTGAGCACATGAAGATGTGCAAGTTCTAAGTACCTCATCCCTCTGTTGAAGACTGTACTGCTGATGTCTGCAAGTGCATGGTAGAGTGTTAGACTTTGTGAATAGAAAGGTAACATTATATGCAAGAGACAGCAAAGATATATCGCTCCGTATATATATCACATAAAGCAGAAGGAAAACAGCTTTAGTGCCTGGATTTATTTTATTTTTTTATACATTTGCCAAAGTAGATGTGGACAAACTGATATTATAATTCTGATATGTATGAAATTCAGAAACTGTTCCAATTGCTACAATAACTACACCTTGCTCTATTTCAAGTTTCCATTTTAGTATATCTCTGCAGTTTATCTAGAGAGGTAATACTTTTTCCAATCCACCTGTTTTAAGATAGATTTTTCTAGGTTATTTAGGCATTGCTGTGGCTTGTTGATATATAGGGACTGTCATGCTTGCACTTCTGCTTTGTCAATGCAGCAGATGTGGACTATGTGTTTCTTTTTTCAGCATTGTTTCGTTGAATTGATCATAGTTTACAAGGGTTGGCATTAAATGCATGCATTGTTGATTCTGTTGTTGCAATTGTTCCATTACATCAGGTGCAGTTGTCCTTTGCCCTTACAGCTTATTTGACCATCTATTTCTTTTAAGGATGAGTTTGAGTGTTCAGTAAGTACACCAAATCTTATTCTCTTTAAGATGTGAACATATATTTGATCTGCAGACTGACGCATGTTTTGAGCAAGTTGTATATAGTGAAATTGACATCATACACTCACGTTGCCAATACTGCCAAGAGTGGTATGACATTCTTCATAACATAATGTTCTGAACATGGGTTAGCCTTTAAATGCTGCTACTTTTAGCAGATCTTCAAAGACAATTACATGCATTCTTCCAAACAGTTATTCTTGTCCTGCCTTTTGGACTGCATTCTTAGGTAAATTAAAGTGAGCATTAGGTTGCAAAACATGTTTACATCATCTACTAGAAGGACGTTCATATGTCGTAGAATTCTGTGAACTCCAAATGCAGCTTTTGCTGATTATTTGTAATATGGGAGGATTAGTAGTCGGTGTAAAGTTCCCCTATTTTGTAAGCAGCAAACCTTTTACAACAGCTGAAAGGTTGTTTCTTTTATCTCCTAAAAAGGTTCAAATCGTTTTAATTAAAAATGACTTTCACAAAACCAGCTTTGCCATGTGCATACAAGAGCAGAGGTTTTTATTTATTACAATTGCAGGTTGTGTTTTCTTGTTTTAATCCATGATCTTCAGGTACTTCTAACTAAACAGTTAGTTGTTCAACATTTGACTGTGATATGAGCACTGACAACTCTTCTTCAAACTATTTGTTTTGGTGGTGTTTTCTACTTCATTTGTTGTTACTTTTGTTTCATTTTGAATGAGTGGGTCTCCAAGTGGTTCTTGGCACATGTGAGAATTGGTTGACTCCCTTCAGTAGTTTATTGTCAAGTTATCATTCTATTTCTTGTTCTTGTCAACATTCATTATCTATCATGTTTATGTATTGTTGAAAATAGTCATTCATTGTACTGCTTTCATTTGCTTTGAATCCAGCTTTAAGTTTATCATGGTCACCTACCATTTCTCCCTCTTTTCTCCAAGGTTTGAATAGTTATAATAGGGCCATGTAATAACATGTTCTTTTGGTGGAATTGATTCTTTTACATAGTTAATTAGACTGTGTTTTGAAAGACTTGCTAGACTTCCATCACAATGTTAAACTGCAGATTTGCCATTTGCTTCATTTGGCATGACATTATTTTCATTATTTTTAATTAAACTGTGTTTTGAAAGACTTGCTAGACATCCATCACAATTTTAAACTGCAGATTTGCCAGTTGCTTCATTTGACATGACATTATTTTCATTATTTTTGTATGTGTAGTTTTGTGCAATGTCATACATGCACATGTTTTCCAAAGCAGTACTTCTGTTTGGATAATATGAGGCAATCAGATTATTTTTAAAACATTTATTGTCAGCTCATATATTTTGTAGCTATACATTCAATTTATTGGTAAGATTTTGGTACTCTTTTTTCCCCCATGAAACTGGAACAAGGTTGAGCCAAAGAGTGTTGTCACATTTCTCATAAAATGTTGCATCTGTTAAATGATCCACAGCTTCATATGATCCACACTCTCTATGTGAAAGCAAATCATTTCTTTTTTTTTAAAAAAAGCATTTGATTAGATGATAAGTCATCCCAGAGTTATTTTAGCTCAGTTGTCTCCGCTTTTCTAATATATGCTGTGACATATATTGCAACTGCAGTTGCATTGTCTGCAATGTATTTAATGTCTATACTGTATTTCTCAAGAATCCACTGATAGGATTGTACTAGTTGATGTACTTGGCTGCTTCATCTCTTTTAATGTTGTATTTTTTGGGGGAGATTTGCATTTTACACTAAGACATGACTCTAATGTACTTGACCTTCTACAAACTGTTCTAGGGAATCCAAAATGACATTTCAGGAAGTATTTTTCTTTGTTTTTGTATTGACATCTGCAGTATTTGCCAGAATTATTTTATTTATTTAATTATTTTTATTGACATTTTGTTTATTACAAACTTTCACCAATGAAATGAACATAATAGAAAACACATTTTTAAATGACAATTAAAAAACAAAACAGGGAAGAGAATAGAGAACAAGAAAAAGAAAAAGACATAACAACCACATTGTTTAGATTAAAATTGCATAGACAATACAAATACTATATCATCAATACATCCAATATTAATATTTCATAAGAAAGCCATTTAACTTCTTCCCTGCTTACAGCACAATATCATTCCCGCAACTAATCCCACTCTTCCTATAAACAGATTATTCTACTTGAACCAATTTACATATCTCCTCAATAAATGTTGTCAGTGCAAACATACATTTGTAATTTTCACCACTGCATAAATAATCCCACTATTCAGATGCCCTCCTAGAAGGAGTTTCCCGGAAAAACTACCCCAAGAATTGTGTTTTCAAATTAGTTATAGCTGGGCAGTAAAGTGTCAAGTGCTTCAGCATTTTTTATGGGACTTACAAAGACCACATTAGTCCTGGTTATCCACAAAATGTTTGCGAGTATTAAGAAACTCTTGCGTATGAAATAAATTCATTCTAAATCCCATGAAGATTGTACGATGATGCAGACTGAGGAATTGTACCAGACATTTAGGCAAGGTCTTCATGGCATTTGGTTCCCTACCCAGGTATGCAAATCATTTGTACTGAGCTTTTAATGTTTCTGTGGAAATCCAATCCCAGTCCCATATTATCCTGGTTCCATGTGTTAATATCCCTGCAAAGATATCACTATTTTTGCGGTGATATTAAGGCATGGAACCTGCGGGGGACACCCCTGCAACCCCCGCATTATTTTAAAGGAGCGGGGGACACCCCCACAACCCAAGCTCCCAAGAATCCCAAAAATTACCCCCCTAAAAAATATCACCTATGGCCGTTCCAAACAACCATATATACAGCAATATATTTGGTGGGGATAATATGTAGTGATACCATTTTGTTTTTAGCTGCATCTGGATTGGAGTAAGACAGTTCCTCCATGACATCTGCATGGCACAGTTTTGCTGTGCAATGCATCCACCACGATTCTAGAACACCATCCAACTTAATTCCTCTTTTGGATTTTAGTGCATTAAATTACTGAGGTGTCTTCTATATAATTAATTCCTCATAAAGTAGTAGGGATTTCCAAGCCACTATAGCATACATTCAGAGAAGTCCGAATATGTGCCTTATTATCGCTATTGTCATGCTTTCGGGGCAGGTGACGTGTTGCCACAATTATTTTATTGAAAATGTAATATTTGTGTTAGTTGTGGCAATAAGACAATGGTGAAAGTATCTTGAAACAGTTTCAGGATCAAGGGAACATAGCTTTTCTGTGCTTTTTAAGTCCTATTCTACCCTTACTTTGGTTTGCAGTGAATAGGAAGACATTCAGGTCATCTCCTGCATAACTGAGTGTAACCAACCATGTTGACAGGGCTATGTTACTTAACATTAAATGACTAGCAACACAGCATTTTGGAACCAATATTGATATGATATGGTAGATTATTTATAACATGCTTAATACACAGATGTTTCTAAGCTCGGACCCGGGGATCAAACCTGTGTTGTTGTGTGATGTCTTGCTTCCAAGGGGAGCATGTTGCCCCTGTGCTATCCTCCCGAGACTGTTGTGCCACAAATATTTTACAAGAGGTTTGTAATACTTTACTCCAATACTTCATCATTGTCTTCTGAGTTGCTAGTTTACTTTCAAACAAAAGATGGAAAATGCATTCAATATCTTGATGGTACCTTGGATCTTCAGAATACATTCTGAAAGAATGATATTCGGATTCCCTGATATTTATGGGTCTTTTATTGTGTCTTCCTCCTTTTCTTGTACGGAAGAGTCATGGAAAACAAAATGCTTCTAAACTGTTTTCCCATATTCTCCTTGCAAACCCTTTGGCTTAGGAAAATTGTGTATGTGTCTAATGCATCTTCCACAGTGTATCTGGACTGTAGTGGATGGATTGCATAATGATCAACATGTTCAAATTGCCCCGTTAGTGGTATAGCTTCACATATGTATGTTGTTTCTTTAAAAGTGTCTTCTATGATTATGGACGTTATTATAAGAATTCCATTCTGGAAACAAGGGTGCCCAAATCTCATCGGCACCCTGGTTTCTGGATGGACACATTACAAGTCTGCCTGTCGGGGCCACTGTGCTGACAGGTCTGACCCTGCTGGGCGCAGTGGTCATGATAGGCAGACTTTCACGGGAGCACCAGCACTGTTAGCAATGGTGCTGGTGCTCCCATGTCCCCACTCCAATAGAGTTCCACAGGGATTTACAAGTATACCGGCCAATGGACTCGGAATGAGCCGGTGGCACTGGGAAGTCAGGTGCCAGTAAATTATTCAGAGTCCAGCGGCAACCCACTGGCAGCACCGGCAGAGTTGCCAACGGACTCGGAATGAGGCTCCATGTCTTTTTAGTATTCATTGTTTTGTTTGAGCTACTCTAAGGTTTCTTTCATATTGTGTAACTTGTTGCCAAATATTTGTATCTTTTGTTGGACCACTATAAACGATTATAATTAAAGCACAAAAAAGGTAGCAGGTGGAATATGTTTACTAATTGAATTATAATATTCTCACATAGATTCAGTTGTTGGCAAGCATTAGGATGTGGAAATATTGTTAATTTATTTTTGATTTCCCAAAATGGCATTCGGTTACCATCAAGCTTATTATTGTAGTATGTGCCAAGTTTTAAGTGGTTAGTTATGCTGTATATATTGTCTGCCCTTAGGAAAAAAAGCCAATTTGAAGCATTGTGATTATTCATTGTGTTTCTGTTGGAAATATCTGTGTATTTTGTAATTTTCTTGTAGAAATTTCTGTTAAGAACAGACATATTCTGTATGGAATGTCAGCAGAGATGTTCTGAAAATGTGCAATGTGTTTGAAAGAAAGATAGTGGTTGATAGTTCCTAGGTTTGTTGTATTTTGTACTTCTACTTCAGTTCCAACATATTTACTTTGTCCGTCTTTCATTTGTCGCATGACATCTTATGCTGTTCCAGTTAGGATACTGTTTTTGAGTTTTTGTAATTCTATAGTGGGATTTGCATCACTACATAATTTGTGCATAGGGTTACGCACTGTAGAATAATATCTTTCTAGCATTCGTATGAGACTTTACCGGAGATGCAGCCTAATGAAAATATTCCTAATCCGGTGTGGATGTGCAATGGAGAGGAGTAAATGTTTTGTAAAATGTTGATTCTAATTTTGTCTTTCATTTTAACATATTGCTTGAAACATTGTTATAAACATTTGAATGATTGTTGTCACACATTGCATATTTGGCTGCTGGCCCTTTGTAGACTGGAAGACCAGTCTGGACATGAGGAAGTCTTGGTTGAAGATTTGTTTAGGGACTTTTTTCGATGACGGTTTCTTTTGTCATTATGGTATCTCCTTCTATTTCATAGCCTCTTCCATAAGTATCCATGGCAATTGGATTTGTTTGCTTTTGGCTGTATGGTTCTTCATTGAAATAAGGTCTGGTGCTACTGGTGTCACACCATTCACCTGCACATAAGTTGCAAACATTTTGTTTGGTGATTTTGCACATATTTTGAAGATTTATTTGCAATTTCTCAATACATTTTGTTAATGGTTTCATTCTGTTTAAAACAAATATAAATATGTTCATTTTAGTTTGAATGTGCTGTTAGTTAATTATTTAATACCAGTTTTCAGTGATAGTTTATTTTGAATTGAGGAACATCACTTTTCATATTTCCTTATGAGATTGACGAGGACTCTGCATTGGAAATATTTTTGAGAAATTCATTTTTTTTAGAATGTTTTATTGTGACTACATTGATATTGGAAGATATAGTTCCCATGCCTGTTTTGTTTGTTGGGGACTACTTTTCTGTTTACATTGTTTTAGGAGGAACTTGATTACTTTTCTGTTTTGATGCACAGATAATACCTTTGTTAGTAGTGACTGTGGATGCACTTTCAAGAGCAGAGTTACTTGTTGTCTTGCTTGTACATTCTTTAAAGTGTTTTAGTGGAGCTGAGTATTTGACTTTCCCTTGTGTTAACCTGCCTGAGCTTTTCTTTGTTTACTACGCAGTTGAGTTTTAGAAGGCATTGTTTGTAGCTGTTGGAGAACAGAAAGTGTGTACTTTGATGTTATTATTGATCATTGGTATCCATGAATAAATTTACATTTGGCACTCGGATAAAGAGGAAGAATGTGTGGGCATTGGTATGCATTAATATTGACCGTCTCTGGGGCATAGCTCAGGGGCAACATGCTCACCTTGGAAGCAAGATGACACGGAGCACTACATGTTCGATCCCCGGGTCCGCGCTTGGAAACCTTTGAGTATAATAATAACCTATCATATCATATCATACTGGGGTGAGGAATAGGGATGTTGAGATATTGACATGGATGAATATTGATTAGTAGCAGGATAAGGAAGATGTATGTGGAGGTCTTTTGGATTGCTACTATTGTATTGGGATGCGGAAGTGGGGGGAGGGATAATGCAATGGGTTACAATTGGATATAAGAATGAAGAAGATGGTGTTTGAGTAATGATATAGATTTGTATTAGGTAGTACTGTGAGGATGAAGTGTACATGCCTGATGAGATGAACTATGCTTTGAAACAGGGTCGAGTAAGAGGGATGATGTGATAATTTAATGACTGGCATTGGGTAATGGGAAGATAAAAATGAATATGGGTTAAAAATATAGATGATTATTTATATATATTTCTTTTATATTTGATAACAATGTGTATTGGCATTTCAAAGTAAGATGCATAGTTGACCAAGAGATTAAAGAGATAGCCGACATCGGGAGGACAGTAGGCACGATCATCATAAAAACAGTACATAATCGGTGCAAATTGTAAAACAAAACTAAACCTTCAATGGCCAGTGACAGCTCAATTACGTATTCATATTTCACCAAAGGAGTCCATAAAGCAAATCCAAAAACCCCCGACATACCCACTATCTAACCCTTTAGTCTCCCATCTGTCCCAAATCTACCCACACTTTTGCGGACAACCAATGTACATGCATCCATATCCCGCTCCCTTTTTGACATTGTGGACTGAGCACTTTCTCCCCACAACATCCCAATATTGTGTTTAGCTTAAACTAGGAAAAAGCAGGATCTCCCAAAATACACAATAGAAATAGTATCCGGTCCATAGGCAATGACTGATCAAGTTCTGAAGACAGACAACATGAAAATGGCCCTTAGAACCTCTGTATTTTGCGACATAGCCACAATGTATGGTAGTATGTGCCTAGTGCCGTCCAACATTGTAGAAATTCAGGAGTCATAACACGGCCACATTTAAATACAAAGTCTCAGGCATAGTACGTTCAATGGAGGATTTTCATCTGTATCAGCCAAAGCCCAGCAGGAATGGCGACCTCAGAGATATTAAAGCTTCCTGCCAATCTTCACCTTCCATCGGACCCGTATCTCATTCCCATTTTGACCTGAGGTTTGAAAGTGAGTGGGGATTAAAGCTTAGTATAACCTGACCCAAAGTTGAGATGGGCTTTCATAGGATCAGTGCATCATTAATGTTGGCCTCTAATGGGAATCATGAGGGAAGTTCATAGGAGTCATAACACTGTGCAGACAAAGTGTGTTTTGAAACTCTAGATAAGAAAACTGATCACTTGCTGTAAACATAAACTTCTGACAAAATGCATCGAAAGTCTGAAGTTGATCTCTAGCAAGCATATCTTCTAGCAATCACATATTCCCATTTGGCCACCTCCTCTCAGAGTCCAGGCTCCCGGACTCCTTAAGATCCTTATTACCCCAAAGTGGAGATTTTAAAGACACAGGACTTTGATGGTGAGGATGTGAAGGCTCCTGTGACTACCCTCTTGGTGCACATAATTTTCTTTAGGTTGTGTGTGTTTCTGTAACTTCCCCCTGGCTTAGTGTTCCTGTACCTCCCCCCTCCCTTAGTGCTCCTACTGTGGTGGTCTGGAGATTCACCCTTTTACCCCCTCTGATTTTACCATCCATGATCTCGAGAGAGACCCTGGCCCCTTCGACCCCCCCATTTTTTTGATCCCAAAGGTTTGGCATGGTAATTCCTCACAATCCCCAAACAATACTCTCCTTAAAAGGCATAACACTCATCTTTAGAGGTTATGCTTTTAAATGTATACCCACCTTTTAGAAAATTGACAAGCGAAAAATCTTAACGTTAAGCACCAAACAAACAGCTGAATAAAGGGAACAACAGTTACAACCTGTTAATGGTTTAGCGCTCCACTAATCTTGGACACTGAACAAAATCAACATTGGCTGAAGGGATCCTGTTAGTACTTAACAAATGCCAAAATAATATATTTACAGTGAGTGAATAGCATATTTGTAGGTGTCAAAAAGGCATTTCATGTTTTAAAAGGGCATCCAAAATAAGCCTTTCTTTTATCTAATTTAATGTTTAGTGTTTTGTAAAGCACAAACATTAATGAATATAGATATCACTATGTTATAGAAAATAGGGTGTGATAGATTGGGATGGAGAACTGGATGCATGTGGACAAAAAATATAAGGAGTTTAGAGTGCTGATTCAAAGCCAAACCGCCCCACTTCTTCTTGAATAAAGAGGGTGGTTTGAGCCTCCTTAGGGCTGGCGGTCACCATCTCCCCTCGCCAGTGAATCAGAAAAGTCTGTCCCTTACCTCTCATCCACAGAATTCCTTCAAAGCCCTCGTTCCCACACTTACCTTCTTTTCTGTCCATTTTGGGAGTGGACGCACTGGGAAAACTTTTGTGCCTAGCATGTTCGCTTTTGATCTGCAACAGGCAGTCATGGCGGGCATTTTGTTTGTTAACTTTCTTTCATATTTTATGAATGGCCGCCATGGATAGGGAGAGGGAACCACATGTAGTCCCTTCTCTGCTGGCCATTTTGTTTATTTACTTGTTTTCAATTATGTTCAATTGGTGCTATTGAAAGGGAAACAGACTTCATCATCCCTTCCCTGGCGCCCATTTTATTGCCTTTTTTTCCCGGATCATTTCGGAACAGAAAAGACAATGCTTTTAGTACCTCGGTTTTATGGGCCCCTTGCAGGGGGGAATTACCACTTCAGGTAATGCCCCGGGGCCTTCCTTAAGGCCCTTGCTTCGCTCAAGCCTGTAACTACGGCACTGGCACTGGGGCATTACCTGAAGTGGCAATGCCCCATCTGCTCAAGGCTTATTGCTTAAATAAATTCAAAAGTAGTTGGTCCTGAAATTATTGCAAGAGAGTTTACTCCACCTGCCTTAATAATAACAAACATGTTTCAGCAGTTTTCTAAAATGTGGATAGTTCATGTGCAACCTTACACACATTTTATTGAGACCTACCTCTAATCCCAGTCCTGCATCAACCCAGATCCCTCTTCCTCACCACAGTAACCCATTACTAACCCTACTTTTACCGTCAACTTCCTCGTCCTTGTCACAGTAGATTATTATAAATCCATGACATTACTTTCATCTCACTCTTCCTCATCCCAATAATCCATTATGCTACCACTCTCTTCATCCTCCTATGTATTCCATTACCCCACCTCCCTTTTCCTCATCCCAGTACCCCAATTATAATCCTCTGTGTTACCCCCACCTCCCTCTTCCTCGTCTCATTACTTCATTCTGAATCATACCTTTACTGTCCTTATTCCATTACACTATTATAAATATATTAGTTTACCCCCACCTCCTTCTTCCCTGTTTTAGTACTCCATTGGTAATCCATTCTTATATGGTGAAAAATGATTAAATACTTGATACACCCCATGTTGCATAACTGAAGAACACATATTGAGAACAATGGTTATGTAACCAGTTATATTATCAATAGAAACATGTGGAATTACAGGTGGCTAGGGGATGGCATAATAAAAACCTTGTCATGAACAAACTACTTTAATTAAAGGACAATTAAGGTGAATAAATTCAGTAGAAGAAAACCCTTGAAATTCAGAGGATTGTTCTTTAATTGAAGTAATGTTAAGGTTCTGATTAAGTGCAACAAACCCCATGAAATTCAGCAGGCCCTCGATGCTGTTCTTCAGACACTGTGCTATCATGGTGTTGGTTTGAAAGCTGAAAGATTCCCTCCCTGTGTTCAGTCCTGGGATTTGGCCAAAGCTCTCTACAAGCAGCAAAGTGTGACTTTATCTTATGATGAAATTCAAAGCATAGTGAGATAACATAAGAAAAGGTGTCTCAGACCATTATTGCATTCAGAAGGACAACCATCTGGCCCTTCTCGCTTTACCTACCCTGTTTGTTGGACATTTACCTCTGCAACAGAGCCTGCAAAGGGAGCTCGAGCTGCATATTATCTCCATAAATTGATTTACTACTCTACTCGGACAGCTTACTTCAAAATAATATACAACCCTGTCTCACCATGAACCAAAAGACAGTCAAGACATGTCATGTAACAATTTCTCATGGACAGCCATTTGTCGATTAAGATGCCAGGACTTTTCTATCTAACTCTATTGGTTTTCGCACTTTATTTGCTTAATTTCTATTACCAGCAACATTCACATTTATACAAAGTCATTATTGACAAAAGGCACATTTGGCTCAGGCTCGGTAGGCACAGCTACATATGTATCATTCTGGATTTATCACAGGGCACCCCCTTGAGCTCTTCATGCATCCAGCATTACATTGAGCAGTAACTTACAATTCTCCAAATGTGCCAAATAATCACAACCCAATCATCACAACAGTTTCGGGCATAGCCTCCTCCTTCTTTTTGCAGAACTGTGATCTACCCATGCTATCGTAAAATAATAATTCCATAATGCATCCCTCCCTGTGTTTGTAGCATCTATGTCCCACTTTGCCGTCCTATAACATTCACCTGTCTTATTTTCTTTTCTCCTGCAGACTAAGTTATGACTACCCCTTCAGAGGAGCAGGTGGATGTGTTTTCCCTAGCTCCCGCCCCTTCACCGCCATCATATTGGAACAGCAGGAGAAGAGCTCTATGTGGGATCCCATTTGTTGTCTCCCTGTCACTATGGGATGAGGGGGGATGGTAACTGGTGTCAGGCTGAACACTTACCTTATACATTAACAGGGTAGTGGCCCATCGTAGGCTTAGGCTGCCCTTAGCTGGACTGAGGCTGCCCTAGAAAATTACAGCAGGCATGCTGTGACGTTCTAGCACAATGGTAATTATACAGGTACTCGGTGGCCATGGGGGCCCCAGCAGACTTTGATCTGCACCTCCCCCATTCTCACCCCCAGGAAATCCAGTACAGTACATTCTATTGAGATGTTATGTTTACCATGTATGCCCATTGAGTTAGAGGTAGTGTATGCTTAACTGCCTTGACGCCTACTCAGCATTTTTTAGTGTCGAGGTGTTAACATTGTATAATGGTCTAATTATGTCCCTTGGTATTCCCTTGAGCCATGTGCGCACTGGCGCTTTACTTACGTATGGACTCTACACGTTGTATTGGGCTTTAACCTGCCCATACCAGTATGGCTGCTGTTGGCACTCGCGCGCATGCGCAAAGTTGCCACGGCAACGAATACATACAATGGAAAGCAGCCCCGCGCTTACGCGTCGGATGGCTGGCTCTCCGTCGGTGCTGCCAGGTGTGTGTTCACCCTGCATAGTTTTCCTAAATTTTAACTTTCGGCCGCCGTGCGGGTGATCAGGAAGTATAGGGCCTCTGTGTGTTGGATGACAGACAACGCGGGGATGTTGAGCACAGTCGGAGCCCTTGTTGAGGATTTAGACCTGGTGTTGCGAGATTATCATCACAATATATGTAGAGTTGGTATTTGGGTTAGGGATGACTTAATACCATGGATTGACTCACGGGGATGCCCCCCCATACAGTGTGCACCCCTGCGAGTTCGGGAGAGTTTCATGGATGTTAAATGGATAACATGGCATTCTCTGTAAGTTTTGTGGCGCAGTGTTTAGTGCTCTCTACACCAGAGTTAAGACTTTCATGGTTTTTGGAATGCAGAGTGGGATGGCCTTCACCCACAGCTGGCCATATATAGCGATAAATGCACAAGGCTCAGATAAGCACATCTTAAACTGTTGGTGACTCTGTAGTATGCGTGGGATGTTGAAATTATGTACACATTGCACTCATTTCTGAGATCTCTAGAGTTTGATGATAATTGACAATGATGCAGTCCACGGTTTATCCTGACACACCATCCTCTCCTCCCCATAGGATACTTGGTACTCCCATATTAGACACAAATCTGTAACCAGACTCAGTGAAGCACTGCGATCCAGCTAACCGGTTTTTACTACCTGTTATCCACTGCTGATGAGCCATGAGGTCGGTGGTTTTCCCAATAACATAAGTGATTTGATTGTGTTTAGTATCCTAAGAACCTTTAGTAATTGATTTTTTTGTATTTTCTTGTTACTTTATAGAAATCAGAATTGTGGGAAACCTGAAAGAGTTGGAACAAATAGCAACCATAGCCCTGAGAATTGATTCTGTAGTAATCCGAAACGCTTTGGCAATTGGCTGAATTCAATGGTGCTGTTTGGAATCATTTAAATGGACATTGCTGATTTACTCAAAACAATGTTCTAGTGTGTTTGTTGTGAACACTAGTCATTGCAAATTGGTTTGAAAATGTTCCTTCTTCCTATTTTCTGTTGGTAGCAACCATTACTCCAGAGCTACTCTGAGAATGTAATATAGGACTCTCTGTAACAAAGTGTGGGGTACTTGTTGGTTTACAATTGTACTCTTCCTTATGATTTACTTTTCTTTATTAAAAAAAAAAAACGCTTGCGCCATATTTACGTTCTTTCTTGAGAAAGATAATAATGTTCTAATAATTGCATATTTAAAGTTTACCCTCTCTCAGTTTGAGAGCAATACTAGTGAATTGTTCATAAATATTTTTCTTGTAAAAAACTTGGTGGTAGTCGGTACTCCCCTATGGATCCCAGTGTTGGGATTACTGGGGAGACAGACCCGTGAGTAACATTTGGGAAAACCTTTTGTTCCCAATTGGAGTGCATATGGGGCTACCGGGTGGTAACACACGGTTCCGTTTTGTCGAATTTCTCATTGACAGCCATTTGTCGATTAAGATGCCAGGACTTTTCTATCTCACTCTATTGGTTTTCCCACTTTATTTGCTTAATTTCTATTACCAGCAACATTCACATTTATACAAAGTCATTATTGACAAAAAGCACATTTGGCTCAGGCTCGGTAGGCACAGCTACATATGTATCATTCTGGATTTATCACAGGGCACCCCCTTGAGCTCTTCATGCATCCAGCATTACATTGAGTAGTACCTTACAATTCTCCAAATGTGCCAAAGAATCACAACCCAATCATCACAACAGTTTCGGGCATAGCCTCCTCCTTCTTTTTGCAGAACTGTGATCTACCCATGCTATCGTAAAATAATAATTCCATAATGCATCCCTCCCTGTGTTTGTAGCATCTATGTCCCACTTTGCCGTCCTATAACATTCACCGGCCTTATTTTCTTTTCTCCTGCAGACTAAGTTATGACTACCCCTTCAGAGGAGCAGGTGGATGTGTTTTCCCTAGCTCCCGCCCCTTCACCGCCATCATATTGGAACAGCAGGAGAAGAGCTCTATGTGGGATCCTATTTGTTGTCCCTACACCGCATGAAGTGTATGAGAGACAATATGTACTCAGGTGACCATACCGAATGTACCCTCATACTCAAAGTGTGGCAGGATATAAGCACGCACGGTTGGATTTCATGGAGTGCTGAGTAAAATCTGACTAGGACAGATTAATATCATGAAGAAGAAATACGAGGACATACTGAAAAGATGTGCAAATACTTAATAGTAACAATGTAACTGAAGTGACAAAAGATGAAGGAACTTGCTAACCAACAAGCATAAATAGGCAGTAATGTAAAGTAGATGTGATTTATTTATTATTATTTTTTTAATTAATTGGTTTTATATGGTTTTACAACATAGAAAACCTTTTGCCCTTTCATCAAATTAAAACATTCAGTATTAACAAATGTGTATACGTGTCCTTCACCTCCAGTCCATTTCAAATTGAAGCCCCTAATTAGGGGTGGCTTTCTTCAAAGACATCCCTCTTCTCCACTTGCATTTTCTCGAGTCTACATGCCCATTTCGGTGTTTCCAATTTTCTCAAAGATTTTCATTTTAAGCGTAATCGGGGCTAATGTGATAGAGGTCTTCTCTCCTGCAATTAACACCCTCCAACAATTGTCCACCGTCCTAGCCCTAAATTTGTTGATCACCTCTCCCAACAAATTAGATCTTGCATCTTTCACAGCCAAACAGAACAAAGTCAAGTGTTTCAATGTTTCGTTCGACCCCTTTAGTTGACAGAGTCTACACAACACTTCCCTACCGATCCCTTTTCTTGGTCTCAAAACTTCTCTTTTTGGCAACAAGTTCAGGCGAAAATGCATAAATCGTCCTCTAAAATACCAGTTCAGAAACAGTTGGAGGTATTTTGGTAGTGTGTTTAGTTTCCTTACTTCCTGATGGTATTTGCCTTACAATTTATGTGCTTGTATTTCTTCCTCAGTTGTTATCCAGTCTTTCATATACAGTTTCCTTCGGCCAAATCAATTATGATTGGTTGACACATAGAACGGCACTCTTTTAACATTTTTCCAAAACCTCTTTCCATTGCTTTCTTCAACACTGCAAATACTCCCCTTAGGGTTTCTTCAATGCTTATCTGGTAGAATACGAGAGATTTCCAAGTTACTATAGCATTCATGGATGTCTAGCCCAGTTCTATCCTGAGTGCTTGCATTGGTGTAATCTTTGGCAGCCGGAGAGCCCGTTTCCAGAAGATTCTGTCCACTTTAGGGTAATTGTGTGCTGGAAATGAGAACGATGTTTCTGCGCCATATGTTAGGATTGGGATGACCTTTATCCGACAGAAGGATATTAACGGAGCCAATGAAAAGCCACATAATCTTTTTAGTAGTAGGCTCCCCTGGGCAGCCACATTTTTAGCTTTATTTCTCAAAGCCTCCACTCTTGGTGCATCACTTCTGCTCGTATTCAAGCACACACCCAGTTAAATGAAGGAGTCTACATCCAGAATCTTTTTTGTAGATTCAATGCATAGGTTTTCTTATTGCGACCCCCAGTTGTCGCTGTAGGCCTATTGGTGTCTGATCCACCAACACAATGTTATCAGCGTATAGCAGTCTGCCAAACGGGACTCCTGCGATCTTTGGCAGGAAACATCTGATAGCTGTAAAGGCATTTTTTAAGTCTGATATGAAGAGGTTGAATAGTTCTGGGGCCAATGGAAACCCTTGCTTTAAGCCTTTATTAGTTGGTATTGGGTTTGATAAGAGGCCTGATTTATCTTACCTCACTCTTATGATGGTGTCTGAGTATAATACTTGATGGTTTCCAAAATGGCATTAGGACATTCCCAATCCAATTGCTTTTTCCAAAGTTTAGCCATTTTCTGGTGTTGAAGGCCTGGGTTAGGTCGATAAATGCCATGAAGATCTGTCCCTTATTTCTCTCTGCCCAGAGCCTTTAAGGTGTTAATTATACAGATGTTCAGGGGAGTACCTATTCCCTTCACATACCCTGCCTGCCATTCATCCCTATGGCCACTCTTAATACTTCCATTTACAAGACCTTTTAAGGTCAGTGATGCAAACACCTTACCGGCTACATCTAGCAGTAATAGCGGGCGGTAGGTATCCAGATCTGTCCTTGACCCCTTTTTAAAGATAAGGATAATAACTGCTGTTTTCCATGTAATCGGAATCCTTTGGGATTTTACGATGCATTCGAAGAGATTATACAGAAATATTGCCCATTGTTTTGGATCTTGCTTCATTAGTCATCCCATCTGGACCGTGAGCTCTTGAATTACTGGACTTCACAATTATCTCCTCAATAGATGTTAAGTCAATGCCCAAGGAATCCCATGCTGTAGTCATTCCTGCTGACCTTGGATTTTCCTCTTCCTCGTTGTCAAAAAGCTTAGCAAAGTAACTTGTCCAGGAAGCAGCTGATATTGAGTTTGCCATTAGGGCATCTTTTATTTTGTGGGCTATCCATCTTGTTTATTATAGACCATATTTCTGCTGTGTTTTTTGTCCTGATCCTTTGCAGCATTGCTTCGGCATCTCATTGAAGCAAACTCTTTTATGTATACAAGTCCAATTGTGATACTGTTGTTTCAATGTATGCCTTATTGCACTAGCCTAGCTTGTACAGCTCTTATTAAACAGGTGAATGCGACAATTAAGAATTTTCTTTTTTCTGGCAAGCTCTTGGTCATAGACATGACGATGAGACATGATCGTTCTTTTATTTCCTCTGACAGTTTTGATCTCAAAGTGTTGGAAGAGTGTAACATAATCAATCACTTGCTCTCTGTCACGATCTTTTAATGCTAATATTGACCTTTTTAGTTTCTCTATGAGACAAATGATTTTATCCGGACTGATCCTCAGCCTGTTTCTGTCAGGTATTAATTTAATCACTTTTTGAAATCTATCCCCATTTTGAGTGTACAGTGGAGCACATGTAGGTTATAGCGAATTGTGATCACTTGCTACCATTATTTTCACCTCCATTGCTCACAGAGTCATTGTCATATTACGGGAGACACACATATAATCAAGGATTTTACCAAATGTTTCCCCTTTCTCATTATGTTTCCTAGGATGTCTCTCTGAACTATACAGTTTAAAATGTCTATATTTCTTGAAAGTAGACCATTCCTCCAAGATTGGCCTCTTCTCTCTGCTCGAGGCATTATTTGTAGATCATCTTTAATTAGTCATCTATTTTTATCAAAACAGATACAGTTCAGGTCTCTGGATATAATGAAGCTGTGTTTCCTTTTGTTGATCGATCAGTTCTGTGATCTGTTCTGGCAAGTCATCACTATGGCGTAATGCAGGGTTCCAATATATGTTCATAATAACTAGCACCCTTTGAGCACTTTTTCATCATTTTGGTAGCTATCCAGCCACAACCTGTATAAGGACTCGGATAGAGCACTTGTAATGATGTGAAGTACATTTAATTTTTTTATAGCCACCAGGAGACCCGAAATTGGTCGTCCTCTTAGTCGTTTTACTGCAGGATTCAGAAAGACACTATAACCATCCAATGATAGGGGTCTCTGTGAGCCATGTTTCTTGTAGACATAGGACATCAAAGGTGTCAATCTGGAGTGCTTTCTTTTCAAACAAATGGATGAATCCCCTGGTACTCCAACTTGCAAGTGTAAAGACCTTTTCCGGTCGGGTATCATGGCATTATGGTTTATTGATTTTCTCTGCCAGTAGCCTTGTCAACCAATTCCAGTTTTCCTCCTTGCCATCCCTTTTTGCAGTTGAGTTCTCAACCTCTAGTGCTGTAATCCTCATGGTCTATCAAATTGTTTTTCATCTTGCAGATCTGTTTATATATTGGGTCTCTTTGTTGGCCTCTTTTTCTGGCATTCTCACCGCCCTTTATTTTTCTAGTAAAAATCTTCCCCGGTTATCGGACCCGACATTGGGGATCCTGCTCCATTAGATCAAAGCCCATTGGCATCAGGCAATGAGCTTCCTCCATTAATAGTTGTTTGATCAGGGTTGACGAGGTGTAGAGAATAACCCCATCCATCCTCTCTTCCCCGGGGAATTCAATTATAACCAAATCATCTGATGTTAGGAGTCTTAGATTACGGACATGATGGAGCAGCCGAACCATGTTTGCCGTATTCAAAATTAGGCCATCATTAAAATGTAGAATTCTCTCCAATACCAAACCATTGCTTCGGCAAGGATTTTTCCTATGCCTATCCTTTGAATAGTCATTTGTATTGTGAACATTAGTTGACAAGGCCTCGCTCGTCGCCTTCTTCTCCATCACACTTGAATCCCCTCTAAGAGTAGCTCCCTTGCATCTTTAGTTGTGCTGCAAGCTTCTGCATTTATTATGGTATCACCCATTGAGAGGCTGCCCATGAATTCTGAAAGTTCTGGAGAGTCTCCTGTTCATTTTGTTCTCATTGATGAGTTCCAGGATACTATGAAGTAAGTTGGAGACTCTAGCTGAACTGTGGTCTCGGTACCAGTAATGAACCCTTCTAAGAAAACCATCTTCAAGTGGAGCATAGCCAGCATACTGGTATGGTATTTTAGGTGATCTCCCATGTTCTCGTACAGTTTCATGAAGGGGCACTTTGTCGCCACTAGAGTCGAAGCCACATGAAATCCAGTTATTTAGACCTCTCTTGATAGGGATCGATATGTTCTCTGGTGGGGGCTTATTTATCGAACTGCGTTGTCATTGTAGAACTTTCTTTTGTCATCCATACTGTAGGTACAAGTTCTTCACTTAGTTCTATTCTTCCTCGTTTTTGAGCACTATTTAATGTTCTTGATGATTTTAATGTTCATTTCTGGTGAGACAGCTGGTAAGGGAATAGTAATATTACCTTTTTTCACATGTACGTTTTTCTGCAGGTTGCCAGCCCTCGCCACCATCATAGAATTCTCCAGCAACAGTTGATCTGGAATTTCTCCTATCACTTCTAGTGCCTCCACTGTATCTATATCTATCACAGGAGCAGTTGACATTTGATCACCAATGTCCATCGCTCTTGCCTCTTTGAAAAAAAAAAAAAACTCGGAGTTGTTATGTCACAGCCTTGGAGTCTTCCAAATGTTTTTTTCTTGTTGCAGCCACACCTTTAAATCAATTTGGGGATAAAGCCTCTTCCTCTTCCCCTTAGGTTGGCCTTTGTCATTGTTTTCCGGGGTATTTGAGCACCAACCCTCCCCCAACCCCAAGACGATAATCGGAGCGGTTAGGCTTTTCCCCAAGGCAGACTCCTCCTCACAAACAATATTTGTTCCCTTGATCACTTTTGCTTCATACAGCATTGTCATGTCTTTCAAATCCTCGAGTATTTCTATCCTGGTAGGTCTAGGAATTAGATATATAATACTCATCTCTCCCTATGGAGTAAATGTGTTTGAGGTGTTCTCCCTTTCATTAAAATGTGTACTTACACTTGCATTAACAGACCTCAGATTTTGCCGGGCCTTACTTTCAAGACTTTCCGTCTGCCCTGTCATTTGGCTCCATTTATTTACTTTGCTTCTCAGCTCCGGTAAACCTCCTTCTCCGCCTTCTTGTATTCCCACTTGCTGTTTCAAAGCAACAGCTTATAAAGGGCCTGCAGGGGGGCTTCTAATAACATAACCTGTGTTGGTTAAGGAAATCAGAGTTGACCACCCATCAATGGTCGTTTGACAAGAGTCAGCAGCAGCATGTTCATCCAAATACAATGCTGTACTAGCAGCGATTAAAACTTCAACATAAAACAGGTATGCGAGGCAGGCAGTAGTTCCAAAATCCTGTATGGTTTGAAGGGGTGGTTATTTTCCTAGTGTTGTTCTCTCATCATCCTTGCTGTTAGTGATGCATCTAGTGTCGGTGTAAACTCTGCCGTGTTTCTTCCGGCCGGCTTGGTCTCCGCCTCCAGTACCGTAGACAGACACAGTTGTGAAAGAACAATTAAGGGTTTGTTTTCCATTTCCATTGTGAAATGTAGTAGCGCGCCGCAGAAACTCGGCGCAGACTCAGCCAGATAGCCAAGACTGCTCTTACCTCTGCTCTCAGCTCTTTGAACGCTCTGAGTTGTGGGCTGGGTTTTCAAGCAGGATCTAACTAAAAAAAAAAAACAGTAGAAAGATTGGTCACAGGAAACAAGCAGAGAGGCTCCTGTCAAGACTGCTCTCACCTCTGCTCTCAGCTCTGCGAACGGTCCGCGTTGTGGATGGGTTTTCAAGCAGGGTCTGCTTAAAAAAAAACATTAGGGAGATTGGTCACAAAAAACAAGTAGAGAGGCTCCTGCATGACTACCCTCACCTGCATGGACGCTATGCATTGCGGGCTGGGTTTTCAAGCAGGGCCCGTCTCGAAAAAAAAAAAAAACAGTAGACAGACTGGTCACAGGAAACAAGCTTAGAGGCTCCTACCAAGATTGCTTTCACCTCTGCTCTTAGCTCTGAGAATGCTCCGCATTGCAGGCTGGATTTTCAAGCAGTTTCTGCCTCAAGAAAAAAAAAACTGTAGAAAGACTGGTCACAGGAAACAAGCAGAGAGGCTCCTGCCAAGAAGGATCTCCCTCCTGCTCTCAGCTCTGCGACTATAGAAGCTTGCTATAGAGAAAAATATAATGAGGAAGACCATGATAAGAAGATGCCAGACCGGGATGCAGAGTCAGGAGACATTGGAGAAATAGCTTTGTGTGCCAAATAAAAAGGATACATTCTGTGTTGGCCTGGGATCAAGGGTGCTATTTTAAGGAATAATTGCAAGGCACAAGGGGAGGCTGACAAATGTTTATGTAAAACATATTTCTCTTAGATTAAAGAAGAAGAAAACATTTGAAAGAGCAAAGTATTGGACAGTTAACAGTGGTTAATGTCTATACAAAATGGAGTGAGCAAGTGTCTAGAGGCTAAAAAGGAACAAGACCACCCAGTATAAGTAAATCAAATAGCAGTAATAGTATGGAGCAGGATTTTCACAGTTTTCCATTATTAGAGAAAGGGGGAGGACCACCACAATATATTTCATGACCACAACTGGATAAAGACTATTTAAAATGTAAATTACTGAGTTTAATCTCTGATGCAGAAAAATGGATTTATGAATTAGAAAGAATGACCTCATGAATGACGTTAGCCATAGGTGACATAAACGGCCTGTTAGCAGCCATTCCAGTGGAGATGGCTGATGACATTTGGAAGCAAGCAGGATACGCAGGCGTGTCTGCACAAAACACAACACATGATGGAGTGCCATTTAATAAGCAAAGCAGATGCAGAACAGATGTATGACGGGCGCTCAATATACAATATCCCAATACACTAGATATGAGCGTGTTTATGACTCAGAAAATGGGAGCGGATGAAGACCCTGTTGCCTTTATTCCAGATATTCAAGAGACATGGTGCCCTGCAACAAGAGAACTATGGGATAAAATGGTGGCATTATTTTACCTCATTTTGTGTCAGGGACTGCCCGAGCCAGTGCAATGGCAAATGAAGAAACAGATGGGAATGGAAGCGAAACCATGGCGAGAAATACAGTTGTTGATTGTGCATCAATGCCGTTTGTTACAGGATAAGAATACATAGAAATCCAAGAGCAGAAAGAAGGAGGAGTCGAAGTTAGTTCAGAAGAACTTATCAAAATTAGCCATAGAGGGAGCGGTATTGATGAGTAATGAGGTAGTGGTGACAGAGGAGATGTGACCAGCGCAGCAAAATAATCCAGTGTACCCCATGGATCAGGTTTGGTACAATTCTTGATCAAGAGGAAGAGAGAATGGGTCTAGAAGAGGAGGACAAGGCAGATTTCAGAAACCTCAGGGATGAGGAGGATTTAGTGGCGGATAACCACAACAATGCTGGAATTGCAGGAGAATAGGACACATAGCCAGAACATGTAGAAGCAGAGGAGGCATGCAGTAAAATTGGAAAACTCCAAGAGGGGCATGGGCTTTGTTCCACAATATAATGCAGAACCACAGGAGTAGATGCCCAAGTTCACATACAGACATGTGTGCTGCAATTACAGCAGAAGCAGCAAGCACCATTGCAAATGCAATCGCCACAAAGGCAACTTCATCAAGCACAGACACAACAGGCCATGATACCACAATGGAATATGAATACAGAAGTACAGCATGCACCCACACCCAAATTAGGGAGTGTAACCGTGGTAGGAGGAAATCCTTTCACAGGTATAGGCATGAAATTATATCCACAATAGGGCAGCCCGCAGAGCGACCTGATTTGTTCAATATTATCTGTGGTAACAGACCCCCAAGAGGAACCAAGGGTCAAGGTGATGATAGGAGGCAACTTGACTAGGGGACTACAAATACCATAATGCAATTCAGCAAAAGGCAAAAAGAATTCTCTCAGAGAGCACTGGGAGCATCAAAGATCTTTAATCCCATTACTGCTGAGGGTTTTCCCTCAACAGTGCCCAGGCCTCTTTTGCACATTTCGGTATTTTGGCATTCTTCCCTTGTGACTTTTTTGTTACAAGTTATATCCTGGCCAAATGTGCACCCCTTTCTTCCCACATTTAAGCAGTCATAACACCACCAAGGATTTGTGGTTTGCTGTAGTAGGGGGTGAGCAAATACCAAAAATGGTACCTTTTGTGATTTTTTTGAAAATGCCAATAAAATGATGTACAACAAAGCATGTGTTTTTTTTTCGTGCAAGAGCTAGGAACAAAAGGTTTGCATTTCTAAATTCACCATCTTCCAAGTTTTCAACAACAGGTTAGTGCAGACAAATACATTATTTTTCATAAGTGTACCATCAGTTTTGTGAATGGTGGGCGATCCTTCTCTTTTTATTAATAGGTCATGCTTGCATGGAATGGAAGAGGAGGGTATGAAAGCTGACTGAGAACACAGAAAGGCATACATTTCTGAAAAGTAGATAGCATTCCAGGTTCAGGAAGAGGTCATTTGCGCAGATCTGGCAAAAGCTATTTACCCATAATTCCCATAATTTGCAAAGAAATTGCAAAAATGACTGAAAAAAGTATGTGCTGGATATGTTTGCACTTGTAAGGTAATGGCTTCTGTGAATATTCAGAAAAGCAATGCACTGCTACATTCCCACTGACTATTCTACTTAGGAAATCACACATTGTTTGTAATGTTTAACAAAACAAGCAATACCACGGGCCAAAAACCATCCATCCTACACAATATTTGTATGCTGATAGCCAAAAGGAAGCTACTTAGCATTTGAAAATAACTGAAACCAATGTGGTGAAGAATTCCAAGCATACATTTTTTGAAAGAACACAGTCTGACCTGTTGAAGGATAGGTGACTTGTGCAGGTCACAAAAGTGTGCAGTGCCTAAAGCAGTGACTCAATGTAGGGAATATTTGGGAAATGAAATGTTGGTGTAACAAAGCTTAGTAGGAAATTTATGAACACATTATGACAAACAATAGAAAACAACAAATGTCCAACCTTCCCACATTCCTACAGGTGTTCCTATAAAAATGGTACCTTAGATGTGTGGGTGTACTGTCCCTGGCCTTAAAATAAAATGGCTAAACCACAGGTATGGCAAACTCTCTGGGAAATGTGTATTAGGCCTTTTGGCCAGCCCATTGGTTTACTCCCAGGGCATTACTCCCAAAAAAGAAAACAAGAAACTGCATACATTTTTTAAAAGAAAATGCATGTCGGAATTCAAATACACCGAGTGTGCATTTTTCGCATGAGCATTTTCTACACAGAATGCATGGCAAATGCAAAAAAGTGGAAAAAAGAAAGTATTTTGAGATAGTTTTGACTGGTAAAACACTGAAATGCATAGCAAACAGTGCATGACCTACCTTTTCATGTTGCCACAGGTGTCTCAATAAAAATGGTACCTCACATGTGTGGGTCAACTGGCCTGGCCCAAACGGAAGCGGCAAAACTGCCAGCATGGAATTGCTCAGTGAAGAGCATATTTGGGCTTCCGGCAAGCAAATGCATTGAGGGCTCTGGCATCACAATCACAAAGGAAGGTGGGAACCCGATGCAGTTTTGAAAAGAAGAAATCCAGGGGAATCAATATACATATTGCTTTCGGTGATCGCAGAATACTGTTTTACCCACAATGCACTGAAAATCAGAAAAGTTGGAAACATACAATATTTTGATGCATTAGCCATTAGGAAACCACAGAAACGGACAGGGAACAAAATAATTTGTACCTGACCACATTCCCACAGGTGTCTCGTTGATATGGGTAACTCATGTGTGGGTGCACTGGCTTAGTCCAAAAAGGAAAGGGCTAAAGTACGGGTATGTCTGGTGCTCTGACAAAACCAGATCAGCACTGTATCTAGCCTTGCAGGCAGGGCAGACATTAGGACTGGGGTGTCATAGCCCCAGGGAAACATAGAGCTCCATGCATTTCTGAAAAGAAGACACCAGAAGAACCCAAAGAGGTCTCACTTATGTGAATCACACTAGAATGTATTACCCAGATGGCCGAGCAAATGTGAAAATCTATGGGGAAAGTAAATAAAATATTGAGATAATTTCATCCAGGAAATCACTGAAACACGTCGAGACAAACACATGTACTACCTTCTCACATTCCCACAGGTATCCCAATAAAAAGGGTACCTCACAAGTGTGGGTGCACTGACGTGAGCACAAAGGGAAAATGATAAACTACTGGTAGATCAAATGCCTGGGAACACCAAATCCATTATAGATTTGGCTTTGTGGACAACCCACATATCAGGGCCTAGGGTGTCACAGCCACCAAGGAAAACAGGGAAACTGATGCATTTCTGAAAAGAAGACAACCGTGTGAATCCAAAGAGGTCTAACTTGAGTGAATCGCACTACTATGTGATAACCAAATTCAAAAATCTAGTGAAAAAAAGCAGTTTTGAGATATTTGGGACCTTGAAAAACATGCAGGCAACAACACATGTCCTACCTTCCCACATTTCAACAGGTGATGAAAACAGTACCTTACAAGTGTGGGTGCTCTGACCTGGACTCAAAGGAAAAATGCTAAACCACTAGTACACCACACGCCCTGGGAAGACCAAATCCATACTGTATGTGGCTTTGTGGAAAACCCACATATTTGGGCATGGGGTATCAAAGCCACCAAGGAAAACAGGGAACCCCATGCAGTTCTAAAAATAAGACACCTGTGGAAATCCAAAAAGGTTTCAAGTGCGTGAATCACACTAAATGTATTACCCAGAATGCCCAGCAAAGTCCACAATCTAGGAAAAAAACACAATTTTGAGATATTTGCAACCAAGAAACCACTGAACTATGCAGACAACATAACAGGTCCTACCATCTCACATTCCTGCAGGTGTCCTGATGAAAACAATACCTCACATGTGTGGGTGCACTGACCTGAGCTCAAGGGGAAAAGGCTAAACCACTGGTACGCCAAAGAGACTGGGAACACCAACTCTATGCTGGATCTGGCCTTGTGGACAACCCCCAGATTTGGGCCTGGGGTGTCACAGCCACCATGGAAAACAGGAAATCCCATGCATTTCTGAAAAGAAGACCCAGAGGAATCCAAATAGGTCTCACTTGCATGAATCGTGCTAGGATTTATTTCCCAGAATGTCCAGGAAAGTCCAGAATTAAAGGGAAAAAACACAATTTTGAGATATTTGCAACCAGGAAATCACTGAACTATGCAGACAACAACACATGTCCTACTTTCTCACATTCCCACAGGAGAAATGGATAAACCACAGGTACACCACAAACCCTGGGAAGACCAAATCCATACTGATTTTGACCTTTTGTACAACCCACAGATTTGGGCCTGGTGTGTCACAACGACTAAGGAAAACAGGGAACCCATGCATTTCTGAAAGGAAGACACCCATGGGAATCCCATGAGGTCTCACTTGAATAAATAGCGCTACACTGTATTTCCCAGAATGCCCAGCAAATATCAAAATGTAGGGAAAAAACACAATTTTGAGATATTTGCATCCAGGAAACCACTGAAACATGCAGGCAACAATACATGTTCTACCTTCCCACATTCCCACAGGTGTCCTGAAGAAAATGGCCCCTAACATGTGTGGATGCACTGATGTGGGTGCAAAGGGAAAAGTCTAAAATATTGAGATACCAAACGCCCTGGCAAGACTAAATATATACTGAATTTGGCCTTGTGGACAACCCACAGATTTGGTCCTGGTGTAAAACAGCCAGCAAGGAAAACAGCGAACCCCATGCATTTCTGAAAACAAGACACCCATTGGCATCCAATGAGGTTTCACTTGTGTGAAGCATGCTACAATTTATTACCCATAATGCCCACTAAAGGACAGAATCTAGCGGACAAAACGCAATTTAGAGATTTTTGTGAACAGGAAACCACAAAAACAAGTGGACAGCAACACATGTCCTACCTTCTCATGTTCCCACAAGTGTCTCAATGAAAACGGTACCTCAGATTTGTGGGTGCACTGGCGTGGGTGTAAAGGGTAAAAGGGTAAACCACTGGTACACCAAACACCATGGGAAGACAAAATATATACTGAATTTGGCAATTTGGACAACCCACAGATTAGGGTGTGAGGTGTCACAACCACCAAGGAAAATAGGGAACCCCATGCATTTCTGAAAAGAAGACACCCATGGGAATCCAAAGAGGTCTCCCTTGCGTGAAGGGTGCTAGAAGTTCCTACCCACAAAGTGCAGAATCTAGGATATAAACACAATTCTGAGATATTTGCAACCAGAACACCATTGAAACACGTGGGCAACAGCATGTGTCCTACCTTCCCAAGTTCCCACAGGTGTCCCAATGAAAATGGCACCTCATATGTGTGGTTGCGCTGACATGGGAATAAAGGGAAAAGGCTAAACCACTCGTACACCAAACACCCTGGGAAGACAAAATGTATATGGAATTTGGCCTTGTGGACAACCCACAGATTTGGGCCTGGTATGTCACAGACACCAAGGAAAACAGGGAACCCCATGCAATTCTGAAAAGAAGACACAAGTGGGAATCGAAAGAGGTCTCATTTGCATGAAGCGTGCTAGAAGTTAATACCCAGAATTCCAAGCAAAGTCCAAAATCTAAGGGAAAAACACAATTTTGAGATATTTGCAACCAGGAAACCACTGAAGCTTGTGGGCAACAGCATGCGTCCTACCTTCCCACATTCCCACAGGTGTCCCAATGAAAACGGTACCTCACATGTGTGGTTGCACTGAGGTGGGTGCAAATGGAAACGGCTAAACCATTGTTACACCAAACACCCTGGGAAGACAACATATATATGGAATTTGGCCTTGTGGACAACCCACAGGTTTGGGTAGGGTGTCACAGCCACCAAGGATGCCAGGGAACCCCACGCATTTATGAAAAGCAGACACCCGTGGAAATCCAAAGAGGTATCACTTGCCTGAAGCGTACTAGAATTGACTACCCAGAAGTCCAAAATCTAAGACAAACCCCACTATTTTGAGATATTTGCAACCAGGAAACCACTGAAACACGTGGTCAATATCACATGTCCTACCTTCCCACGTTTCCACAGATGTCCCAATGAAAACGGTACCTTGCATGGGTGGGTGCATTGACCTGGCCCCAAAGTGAAAAGGCAAAACTACTGTTACATCAGACACTCTGGGAACACCAAATCCATACTGTTTTTGGCCTTGTTGACAATCCACAGATTTGGGCCTGCGGTGTCACAGCTACCAAAGAAAAAAGGCAACCTCATGCACTTCTGATAAGAAGGCATCTGTGGGAATCATCTGTCGGAATCGAAAGAGGCATCACTTGCGCTAAATTTCTTAGTCAGAATGCACTGCAACTTTACAAATTTGACCAAAAATACACTATTTTCACACATTTTCCACTGGGAAACCACAGAAACATGTGGGCAACAACTCATGTCCTATCTTCCCAGGTTTCAACATATGTCCTGATGAAAACCAGAACTCATAACTGTGGGTGTGCTTGCCTGGGCGCAAAAGGGTAAATTGTCCATATGCCAAGTGTTCTGGGAATACAAGAATCACTGTGCATTATCCACTGCCATCCTGTTTTTCCTCTTCAAACTCTCTCACAGGCACCTTTGCTCACTCTCCGCATACGTACAGTATATTGTGCAGCAGGAGACGCATGGTTGGTTTTAGCAAAGCAAAAAAGGTACTTGTGAACAGTAAAGCCGAGTCAAGGCACCAACCGCTTTACTGGCCATTCATACACCTTTCATGTCTGCAGTCACATGCCATCCAATTTTGCAGTCGCACCACTACCAAATCATCAGCTGCAAAGCATCTATATCTGCATATTTATGTCAATTGGACATCTGCTCACATGGCAACCTTGTCTCTAAGCAATGGGGGTCATTACGAGTTTGGAGGTAGCCATGGTGCTATTAGCACTCATAATGACCCCCAATGTCTTTCACACAAACTTCATGTACTCGCATATCAACTGTGCCTGCATTCAACAACAGTCCTTTCGCACCATCAATATATGCACACTCATAGCAAGTGGACATCTGCCCACATGGCAAGCTCAACTATAGGCAATGTCTTTCACGCCAACTTCATGTACTCGCATATCAACTGTGCCTTCATTCAACAGTCATGTCGCACCACTCATATCTGCACACTCCTAGCAAGTGGACATTTGCTCACATGCAGTGGTCGAAGTGGGAGGGAGTGGTTGGGAGTGGTGCTCCTCTACTTTAAAAAACATGTTTATCTGTTCCTATACTTTTGTTTTAAAAAGAAACTGTGCTGGAATGGTTTCGTTTTTAAATATAATTGTAGGAAGAAGTTGAAATTTCTACTTCAGTGCACTGCACTGAACAATCCCTTAAACAGCTGGGGTGTTTGTTTGGGGGCTTGGTTTGTGCGTGAGAGGGGGTATGCGGATGGGTTTTGTGAGGAGCCGGGGCAGGCCAGCAGGGAGCATAGTTCCCCTACTTATTTTCGTATACTTTGACCGCTGCTTAAATGGCAACCTCGTCTCAGGCGATGTCTTTCCCACCAACTTCATGTACTTGCATATCAACTGTGCCTGCATTTAACATTCATGTCTGACCAACCATATCTGCACACTCATAACAATTGGACATCCGCTCAACTCGAAGCCTTGTCTCCAGGCAATGTCTTTCACGCCAACTTCATGTACTTGCATTTCAACTGTGCCTACATTCAACAGTCATGTTGCACCAACCATATCTGCAAACATACACAAATTAAATACATATCCACTAACATGCTAATCATGTCTCCAGTGATGGAAAAGTGCATTCACATCAATCATATCTGCATGGAAAGCTCAGCTTTACCGTACTCACAAAACAATCACATCTTATTAATTCTAAATCAAGAGATTCCAGTAATACAAAAAATGAATTTTATTAAAGTAACAAAAAATAAAAAAATAAACATGGCAAGGTGGTATGAGTTATACACGACATTGCTGCTAAATACATGGCATACAGTTCCCAATTTCCTTTCGCTTAGCATCAATGGGTGGCATTTTGAAAACACACCTTGAGTCGAGGGAGCGGGAATGGTGTTTGCTTCTTGTCCAAGGCACGCCTTGGGTGTAGGGAGCTGGAATGGCATTCCTTTCTAAGGCAAGCCTCGAGTCGAGGGAGCTGGAATAGCACTGCTTGCCAAGGCACACCTCAAATGAAGGAAGCCAGAATGGTGTTCCTTTCCAATGCATGCCTCAAGTGGAGTGAGCTGAGGATGACAATACTTTCTAAGGCACACCTCGAATGGAGGGAGCTGGACTAGCATTGCTTTCCAGGGCACACCTTAAGGGCGGAGAGCCAGAATGGCATTCTCTTCTTGTCCAAGACAAACCTCAGGTAGAGGGAGCCGGTATGGCCTTCCTTTCTTTTCTAAGGCACACCTCGAGTAGAAGGAGCTGGACTAGCATTGCTTACCAAGGCACACCTGAAGTGGATTGAGCCGTACAGGTGTTCCCTTCTTGCCCAAGGCACGCCTTGAGTGTAGGGAGCAGGACTGTTGCTCCTTTATAAGGCATGCCTCAAGTGGAAATCCATACTGTTGGAAGAGGGCTGGCTTGGAAGGGCATTGGGCACAGTACAAATGTTTTATCCCTTGGTTTATAGTCATTCCATCGACAGCCAAAGCATCTAATGCCATACCATCTAAAAAAAGCATCTAAAAAAAGCATCTAATGCATTTCTTTTTCATTTCTCTTTTTAATAGACCCCACAAACCCCCCTTTTTTAACCGTTAAACCCCATTTAAAACCCATTTTTATTCAACTAAACCCTTTATCATCTAAAGAAAATGCATTAAATGCTTTTTTTTTTAGATCTTTTTTCTTTTAGATGGTTTGGCTGTCGATGCTTTGGTTGTCAATGCAATGACCGGATAACGTATCCCTCCTCCTTCCTTGTTTTGTACACACCTTACATCTTCGGTATGGTTGTTTCTTCCTGGATGTGGCAGGAACATAATCAGCAAAGTGTCGTTCTTGCAATCGGGCTACAGTTGGGAGTTGGTATATGCACAATTATCAGGGAATTTTCAACTGTGTTTTCAAACTTCAAAAATGTCAATTTTTTTTGTGGAGCAGCTGCATGATATACAACATATGCAATATATGTAGCATGAAGTGCCAACTTCTTGTACCACATGCACAATGTACATGTTGCATAGAATTGCTCAAGCAATTGTTCTATTTGGTCTACTCCCCCATGTACATGTTGCAGTCCATACACTTGGGCTTCAACTCTTGCTGAGCCTTCTCCTGCAAAGTGTAATGGGAAGTAATTTCATGATGTATAGTACTCAGCATGTGCACATCCCTTCTGTCGCAGAATTTTATTGTCAATAGCTCATCACGCTGCAAAGCTGGAAATGCTCCCCTGTCCAGCTTCTTACAAACAAGTTGTCTGGAGAAGCCTTTGACGTTACTGTGGATTGTATTGCATGCTAGTGTGCCCAAATTGTACAATTCCTTGAACAGTGGTATTTCTGTTTAGAAATTGTCCACATACAACTGGTGACCCTTCTGGTACAATGATGCAGAAATATCCCGCTCAATCTTCTCACTTATCCCTAACTGGGCTGGGCAGCCCAGAGGGTTTATGCTGGATTATTTTCCAGTGTAGACTCTCATGTTGCAGGCATACCCAGTGGTACTTTCACATAACATGTAAACCTTGATTAAATATCATGCTCTTTTTCTTGGAATATACTGCTTGAACTTTAGCTGGCCTTTGAACAATACCAAAGATTCATCAATGGATATGTTCTGGTTAGGAATATACACCTCAGAAAATCAATGTGCAAAGTACTTCAGTAATAGGTGAAACTTGAATAGCCTTTCACAATGTGGGTCAGTTCTTGGTAATGCTGCAGAGTTGTCATTGAAATACAGCGACGTGGCAGTGCTAGGAAACAATATCTACCCATTATTGCTGGAAAAAAGGGCTTGCCAATGAAGCTTCAGTAGACCTGTGTAGTAGGTTAGATGGCTACTGCACTATAGCCATGAGCAGAGTGCAACTCCAAAATGTTGTAATCTGAAAACCCATATTTCGAAACCAAAGGTGTGGAATGGGTTTCAGATTGGCACTTTGTGCCCTCAAGAACTGTTAAGCATAAAGATTGGTTTGCTCAACCACATTTGAAATGAACCTGTGATTGACAAAAGGTTGAAAAAGTCAATAGGCTCAAAACCATTTGTATTCTCTGTGTACCCTGATAATCCAGTGAAAGGTGACACAACAGCTGAGCCATTGCTGGAGGCACCCAGTCAGACTCATCGGCCATGTGATGGACAGGCTCATTCCTCGCACGTCCTGCATGTCCCCTCAACCTTGCAGGTGAACATTGTTTGGGAGGTGCCTCAAGAGGTGCATGTACACTTCATTCCATTCCTCATCAGATTTAGAGCTTGATCTAGCCTCAGCAGAAAACTCACTTCCCAAATGTACTTCTTGCTCACCCTAAGAAGCAGAATCTGGTTCAGAATACACCCCACTCACCCTCACATCTGACACTACCCCCAGCCAGGCCCCTCAAGTCATGACACCACCAACAGGCCTTACCTCTGCCACCACCTCAGTCAGCCCTCTGAAAGTTCACCCAGTCTCCCCACACCACCCTCACCTCTGACACTACTCCCAGACATCCCCTGAAGTCCTGACACCACCCACCAGCCCCTCATCTCTGCCACCACCCCATTCAAGCCCCTGACAGTACACCACCCTCCCCATGCTGCCCTCTCCTCTGACACTACGCCCAGGCAGCCCTTCTAGCCCTCACACTATCCACCAGCCTCCCCTCACCTCAATACTACCCCCAGCCAGTGCCTCAACAGTACATCCCCCTTCCCACAATGCACTCTCTTCCAACACTACCCGCAGGCAGCCCCCTCAAGCCCTGACCCAACCCTCCAGCCCCCTTCATCCCTGACACCACTCCAGTCAGCCCCCTGACAGTACACCCCCTTCCCCACACTGCCTTTACCTCCGACACTACCCCCAGGCAGCCCCCTCAAGTCCTCACACCACCCACCAGCCCCCCTCGCCTGTGCCACCTACCCAGTCAGCCCCCTGGCAGTACACCCTCCTCCCCACACCACCCAAACCTCCAACACTACCTCCAGGCATCCCCCTCAAGTCCTGACACCAGCCTCCAGCCCGGCTCTCCTCCACCACCATCCCAGACTTCCCAGACAGTACACACCCTTCCCCACACCATCCTCACCTCTGACACTACCCGCAGGAAGCCTCCTGACAGTACACCCCCCTCCCCACACCACCCTCACCTCTGACACTACCCCCAGGCAGGCCCCTCAAGTCCTGACACCACCCACAGGACCCCTCACCTCTGCCAACACCTCAGTCAGCCCTCTGACAGTACAACCCACCTCCCCACACCACCCTCACCTCTGACAGCCCTCTCAAGTCCTGACATCACCTACCAGCCCCCCTCATCTCTGCCACCACCTCAGTCAGCCCCCTGACAGTACACCCCCCTCCCCACACCACCCTCACATCTGACACTACCTGCAGACAGCCCCCTCAAGTCCTCACATCACACACCAGCCACCCTCACCTCAACACTACCTCCAGGTACTCCCCTCAAGTCCTCACACCACCCACCAGCCCCCCTCACCTGTGACACTACCCCCAGGCAGTCCTCTGAGAGAACATCTCCCTCCCCACACCACCCTCACCTCTGACACTATCCCAGGCAGCCCCTCAAGTCCTCACACCTCCCACCAAAACCCCTCACCTCCAGCATCACCCCAGGCAGCCCACTGACAGTATACCCCCCTTCCCACACCACCCTCACCTCTGACACTACCCCAGCAGGCTCCTCAAGTTCCCACACTACCCACCAGCTCCCCTGAGCCCTGCCTCCAACCCAGTCAACCCCCAACAGTACACTCCCCTCCCCACACCACCCTCACATCTGACACTAGCCCCAACCCCCTCAAATCCTGACACCTCCCACTAGATCCCCTCAACTCCACCTCCAACTGATTCAGCCCCCTGACAGTACACCGCCCTCCTCACATCACCCTCACCTCTGACACTACCCCCAGGCAGCCTCTCTAGCCCACACACCACCCACCAGCCCCCGCCCCTCCAACACTACTCCAAGCAGCCCCCTCAAGTCCTGACAACACCCACCAGAACCCCTCACCCCATCAAAACCGCAGTCAACCCCCTGACAGTACACCCCCTTCCCCACACTGCCTTCACCTCCTACACTACCCCCCAGGTCGCCCTCTCAAGACCTCAAACCACCCACCAGCCCACCCATCTCCACCTCCTCCACAGTCAGCCCCTTGAACAGTATACCCTCCCCTCCCCACAACACCTTAACCTACGATACTACCCCCAGGCAGTCCCCTCGAGTCCTGACACCACTCAATGGTCGCCCTCACCACCACCACCCCAGTCAGACCCCTGACAGTACACATCACTCCCCACACCACCCTCATCTCTGACACTACCCCCAAGCAGCCCCTTAAGTTCTCACACCACACTCCAGCCCCCTCACCTCTGACACTACCCCCAGGCAGCCACCTGACAGTCATCCACCCTACCCGTATAATGAAACACTGCAACTCACTTGAACCTCTCTGGACTGCCTCCACCATGAAGCAGACCCCAAACATGTCCACCGTCAACATGATCAACAGGAAGCACTGAAGATCAATCCAGGACCAGAGCATCCACTGTCACTCTGTGGCAGACCTGAATCTGCAGCACCCCAACCAGACAGCACTATATTGCACAAACAACACTGTGGCCACCCCATCTACGTCTGAGAAGTGAATCCAATGCAAAGTGGCATGTGCATATTGGCCATGGGTCTTTGCAAAGGCATCAAGCACAGTAACTGAATGTGTGTTGAGGACAGAAGTTAACAGAATCAGATATTGACCACATCCACAAATAATGACCAGGCACGTTACTAATTAGTACAATAGTAAGCACACAGAGCACACTTGGTTCCTTAAGGCAGTGTTATTGGATGTTAGGAGACAGAAGAGATAATCGTATGCTTTGTTTGCTATTTTTACAGGGTAAATGGCAGGAACTCTACGGAAAAGTATGCAATGTATGCATTTGTGAAGGTGTGGGCAATAAAGAAGGATTTGATGTGGCCAGCAGCGTATTACTCAATAGGTGATTACCAAAGTACTGGGTGATTCTGTGGTGCTTGGAGATGGGAGAGTCTGAAATAAAGTAAGGGTTGCAAGGAAGGATTTGGTGCTTGTGTTGCAGGCTGAAGGGAAGGAGGAGATGTTGTATGTCTTGCTTTACAACACTGTACATAGTTGTAGATGATGTGATAGACATGACTGCACCTGTGCATAGTTGAATGCTGTTGTAAATTCTAGAATGGAATGGGCAACCAGCTGGAATGAGAGAGCTGTCTAGATTGGAAGAACAGTTGTAGAGGCAGTGGTGTTGCCTCAGCTCAGAGCCTTTCAAATGATATTGGCAATCTGTATGCATATATAAAAATGCATGTACTCATCCTGGCTGCATGTCATTTTATAATACAACTCTAGAAAGCCTTTTTTCCATAATTATACTGTTATTTCTCCCATATTTTAACATGAAATGACACTTTGTTAGATAGCTGTGTGTGTTGTGTCTGATTACTATTATAATCATTTGTAAAGGATGTTGATATGGTAGAATGTATGTTAAATATGCAGAATGTATAGAAAGGAAATTGTATATAGATTGCATGCAGTATAATGCATTAAATGCTATTATGGTTGAAATGTGGATAAATAGGTGGCAGTGGTTACACAAATGATAGATTTAATGAAGAAAATAACAGTTTGCACAGTGCAGTTAATAATATGGGTAAATAAAAATTTGGAGCGCAGAAAACTTTGCAAGTGACATTTGATCATAGCAGATGGGGGAAATGACAGTAAGCTTGTTATACAGGGTAAGTGTCAGTTACTCTGTTTATATGAAATTATACAAGAGATGTATGTGTACTGTGCAGAAAATATTCAGTAGTTTTGTTCATGCATGTGCATGAATCTGCAAGTAGAAATGTTGGATAGTTTACTAGTAGTTGCTGTAGGTGCTTTGCAGTCACAGCCCAATTGTACTCAGAGTGATCTACAGTACATCTAAAGTGTTGAATTGTGATGATGGAGTTAGATCTAGAGTTCTTGGATATGATTGGTGAATGGTTGTGTGACTGCTTAACACTAGCCAATGAGGGAATTGTGCAGAGAGTGAAGTGGAAAGGGTAGAAGGGCTGCCCCAGTGTTACACTCTGCATGGATACCGTGGCTGTCCTCGGACAGGACATGACGCATCCCGGGTTTCTCAGGAAATCCAGCATGGAAAGGGGACTGTAGGGATTAGCCAATGAGATGTTGAGGTTCTGCTTTGTATTGAGAGAGGCTGTGTGTAGTGAAGATGGCATAGGTGGAGAAAGTCAGGGTGTTGGTGCTTGAAGATATGTTTGTGAATGGTTTGGAGCAGTATGCAAAATGTAGGAATGTGGGAAACAATTTTGATGTAAAAGGAGTGGAGGTGTTGTGGAGCACTGTCCCTGGTTTCAATTTGCAGGCAATGGTAGATGTTTGTCAAGATATGGCTAGGGTTAACAGTCCACATGTGGTTGTCCTGCCCTGTGGTGCTTTGATTTGGGTTATGTTAGTGCCCCTACTTTGTTGGAAGATCTGCAAAACTTGGTTCAGGCAGTAATGAAACTACTTCCAAATGCCAAGATATTTTTATCTGGTTTGATATCTAGGGCAATATGGGAAAATAGTTCTGTTTTTTGTCCTCAGCAAAATGTCACTAGGTGGTTAATCAACCGAGGCATGTTCGCTTTTATGACTAGAGCTGGCATGTGCTTTTACAACATTGACAATATTGACTCTGGTAATGTTGATTATTTTAAAGAAGATGTCATGTCTGTATTTTTTATGGGAAATGCCATGCTGTTTTAGGACATATGGATTGCTTTGGAGAAGCTAATGTGATGATTTCTGGAGGAAACTAAGGGAAAAAAAACCCCACAAAGAATATAAAATAAAAGGTGTTTCTGAAGCATCTGCTAAAAAAACAAAAAATAAGGCTCTTTTCAGAGCCAATCTCAAAGGGGAAATGGGGCACACTATTTCAATTTTAATTCCCCATGCTCAGAGTTTACGATTTGTCCATGGACACTGCGGTTGTCCGCGGACAGCGCGTATTACATTTGGGAATTTTGAGGTTGAGAGGCATGCAAATGAGACTTAGCAGAGCAAGAGATTGGTCAATAAGGTTTACTGGGTGTGATGTGTGAGCAGAGACTATGTCAGAAAGTCTTTTTTCCTGATAGGAGAGCAGATTGCTATGGCTGTGTGTTTCAGAAAACAGATTGTCTGGATTTTGGGAGACTTGTGGATAAATTGGTTGCAGGTGCATGCAGATCGCTGTGGAGTGGCTGCACATCTTGGATTCCCTCATGTTGGAGTGCACTGGCATGGAGTGCGTGGAATGCATTGGCTGGATTGGGTACCTCTTTGTGCTACTTTGGTGACACAGCGTCATCCAGACATTATTATTATTCATTGCGGAGGGAACAGTTTTTTTGCAATGAAAGAAGGACTCGGGAAAGTCAGGGACACGTATCCAAAGTAATTTTTTCCTGTATTGTGCAGAGACAAATGTGGCTGCATTCTTCTTCATTTGATCCACAAATGGAGAAAGAAAGGCGCAATGTTAACAAGGCTGACTGTGCCTTTTTACGAGATGTTGGTATGTCCTCTTTTCACAATGAAAACATTATGTTTTGTAGTACACACATTGTTCGCAGAGATGGAGTACATCTTACTTATGCAGGCAATCAGATTTTTCTGGAAAATTGCAGTAGGTATTGACTATTTGAAGTTTCTGAATCCACAAAAAACCCACAAAAAGGCTCTTTTCAGAGCCGCCACTTCCTCCCGGAGAAAGGTGCAATGGTTCTGATAGGGCAGCACCCCCAACATTTTAGAAGTCTGCGGACTGTTGGCAGACTTCTAAAAATGCACAGGGCCTTGCAGCATTTCATTGACATTTCTATTTTTGAACTGTGAAAGGTGGCTCTGAAAAGAGTCTTTTTTTTTGTTTTTTGTTGTTTTATATATTTTTTGGTTTTCTAAACACGACACACAAGGAAAGGGAGGGAAAGGAGCATAAGGAAGGGACACCAACCACAGGGATAAGAAAGGGCAGGTGGATAGAGGTAGATGTAGGGTGGGCCTTATTCAGGTAGGTAGCAGTCCTTCTCAAGCTCCTTGACCACAGTCTCAAAAGCACTTTGAAGGTTCTCCCCCCCGCAGAGTACTGTGTTGCAGTAAATGCACAATACTGTGACCCTCGAAAGGTAAGGATCCACAGCATCATGTATGGCATGCGAGGCAGCTGGAGGGATGTGCTGCCCCACAGGAGTGTCTCTTCTGGTAGCAGGAGCATAAACGGAGGATGCTGCAGGGGAACTCAATGTACTGCCTTACGAATAGCCCCACTGTGGAACGACTTGAGGGGTCTCTTCATTGAGGTAGTACCATAGCTGTACAAACCCGGTTTCCCATGACTCAGCACCACCTTTCAATGATTGCAGGTCACCTTGTTTGCACATGCTTTTGGTACTCCATCAAGAGTGGTAAATAACCTCCACACCCAAGATTCACAATGAGTGCTAGTATTGGGGAATTCCACTACCTCATCCTCTTCATCACTCTCCTCTGCATCCTCACTCCTTTTCCTCTCTGCAGGCCCTTTGGGAGGTGTTGGTGGTGGAGGGGTTGGGGGTAGTGCTGAGACAGCACTAGCACCAGCAGCAGCCATGGATGCCATCAGGACAGCTGTTGCAAAAATTGATGATTTTGAGGTAGGAAAAGCAGGATCAATCTCCACTTGTGCTAGAAAGACAGAATGAGCATCAGCTCTGGGGTGTGGCCTTTTATAGAGGTGCTGGTCGCGCTTTGCCGACACCCGCGCTATCCGCTGACACTTCAAACACCAAGAAACACTTGAAACACTTGTGTATAGGCGCGTTACAAATGCCATATCATATCATATCATATCAAGAAATGGTTCCAAAAGTAGGCAGATCGCAAGGGACATGGTCTGGGACATTTGCAAGTGTGAACTTTCCGAAGAAAATACTTTGGATTGCTCCAAAAAACACTTTGTAGGTGTCCGGGACAGTATTTGTTACGTTTAGCGCGGATGCGGTCACATGATGGCATCGTGGACACGTTTGTGAATGGGACGGCTCTCCGTAGGACACCAAATGCACGGGATCCGTTGTGCGCATGCGTGCAGGTGTTCTACGGACAGTATTAAAAGTGTGACACATGTGCGCCAGACAGTTGCGGACAGGCACGATGTTCGTAGGGGCCAACGGTGTGATACGCATGCGTGCGGGTGTTCTATGGACAGTGTTCAGGTCCCCGAACAAAATAAATTTGTGTCACAACTTTTTGCGGACAGGCGGACGGACCATGTGTTCTACGGATATATTCATACTGTTTGTGGACAATGCAAACAGGCGGGATGTTCTTAGGACACTTTAGGATCATGCGGATGTCTTTAGTGTTCTGTGGACACTCCCATTTTGGCTACAGACAGTTCGAACAGGTATAGTGTCCTTAGGATACCCCCATTTTGGTTAATTATGGACAGGCAGACATCTTGTGTGTCCTAAGGACACTTCCATCTTGATTGAGGACAGTGCGAACAGGTGCACTCTCCTTAGGGCACCCCCATTCTGGTCAATTGCGGATAGGCGGACATCGTGTGTGTCCTAAGGACACCTCCATTTTGATTGGGAACTTTACAAACAGGTATAGTGTCCTTAGGACACCCCCATTTTGGTTAATTGTGGACATCCCGGAAACCCGCGCCATTCACGGACACCCTAACAGCCTTTTTAAACACACTTAATATTTTATTATTGTATAAAAGTATAAAAATTATGAAAAAGAGGGGGAAGCAGAAACTGATACAAATACAGGGGAATTAGGGTTTTGTACATGATGGATGCTAGGGGAGGAAGGGATGGAAGTGTCATCATAACGTTTTTCTTGCTCGGGAGTTTTTGGGCATGGTTCGCTGGGGCATGGAGAAGGGGTACAGGTACATGTGGGACAGTGATATTTAATTTTTTCTTCAATATAGTCCTCCACAAAGTTTTTTAAAATAATACAATTTGACATTAATAGATCCATTTTTTGCTCCATTCGCTGCAGATTATTTTCTATGGTCTCTGTTTCTGTATTATTTTTAATGTCTGTATGGTCTGTTAAAAAAAATGTGTTAAGTACACATAAAGTAATGGTTATTAATTGGTTTATATAGAGAAGTGTATTGTCTACCATTAGTATCACTGTGTTCACTCATTTCATCCCGAGGAATATTTTCTTCCAGCCATTCCAAAGTACTAGACATTTCTGTGTAAAAAAATAAAATAAAATATTACTTTTAGTGTACCTAATACAGAACGTTTATAAATATATAACATAAATGTAGTGTACTCACTAGTTGTGTTTGCTGTTACTGCTGCATAGGTGTGCTGTTGATTTTTGCTGTGCAGTTTCTGTGAGGTAATTCTGTTGGAGGCATATTTATTTTGTTTTGGTATATGCCATTATGTTGCATATGCTATGAAATTGGACGGTTGGTGTCTTACATATACATGTCGACTTCCTACTTATTATTGAATGTAATGTATTTATGTGCTGCTTTTTGAAGATGTTCAGTGTTTTTATTGCATGATACAACAATGTAAGATACCCCCTGAGTTTTTGGATAGTGTTGGTGTTGACCAAGTCCATCTGTGGATATGATCATGGTCCACGGAGATCAGAACCACTAGCGCAGTTAGGGAGTTCAGTATGTTCTATGTTATATGTATATAATCTAGGGGAATCCTAGTAAACATTTATCAAATGTGTATTATTTATATCCATATTCAGTGAAAAAACTTTGTTACAGGAACGTTATGGTTAAGTTGCGTTACTAAATACCTATGAAATTCAGTGAAAAAATTGTTGTTAAAGGGACGTTATGGTTCCAAGTAAAACCGAAAAACCCCTGAAATTTGCCAGTTATGGTAAGCTAATTGGATTAATGCATTGCTTAATGCACTACGCACCTCATGATATTTATTTCAACGATCCTTGACATTTTTTTATTAACATTACAATAAGAATCCCTTGAACAGACTTTTCATGAAAAGTAAATGCACATGTGATGTCATCAGTGATGTCATCAATGACATTTGGGATGTCATCTTTGATGTCTTGGGTGTTAGTTTTAGCAGTGCACGGTTGTGGCGTGAGTTATGGTTTCTTAGCTTACCACACTGGTGAATTTCAGGGTTTTTTCGGTTTTACTTGGAACCATAATGTCCCTTTAACAAAGTTTTTTTCACTGAATTTTATAGGTTTTTAGTAGCGCAACTTTACCATAATGTCCCTTTAACAAAGTTTTTTTTTACTGAATATATATAACAATAAGAAAAAATAACATAAATCAACAAACCAGGACAAATTGCATAACCACATATTAGTAACAAATGATACAATAACCAATTAATTGAAAGACAGAAAACAAGCACAGAAAAAACTGAAAAAACAAAATCAGAACAGAAAAGGCAAATAGTAAATAACATCTGGACTACATGCTGGTCCTTAGACTCCAATGAAGGTGTAGAGCTCCTCATCAACATTATGTCATGAAGGGAATTTCTTTTAAAAATCCACAATCATTCTTGTGTCTAGCTGTCAGAGCTTCAATGTCCTGCCCCACTACAAGGATGCGTTTTGTCATGTGCCACTCCAAAAAACGTGAAGCCATCCAGACAACCATTATGATACGCAGAAAAGTGTTTGGCAATTGGATAGGAAAAGTCAGCATTCTGAATTGCTCGGATGCATTGCAAAATCCTTATTTTAAACTTGCAGGTCATACTTCCTACACACCACTTGAAGCATGGGCAACTGAGAATATAAACAAAAATTCTGTGTTACAATTAATGCTACTGCGTATAGTAAGCATGGTGCCCACTATAGGATGTTTGAATGAGGACCTTCAAGTAGCATATTGACAAACCTTACACCTAGAACACTTAAAAAAACAAATGATATTCTGAGCTAACCATGTTTGTGTTTTCAATGGTGGTAGGAAACTGGAAAGAAGTTTATCATTCAAGGAAGCAGCTCTATGAAAGATAAGGCAAGGGTGAGTTGGCTGGGCTAAATTGAGATCCTTATAGGCTCTAAGAACATGCCAATACTTATAAATGATTTCATGAACAGAATGTGAACCATACGTTAAAATCAATCTGATATGTGAGTCTGAATCAGTAATGCAGGTGCTTGATATAATCAACAAAGAATCGCGATCGAGATTACATGCTTTCAGAAAAGCTCTTTCCACTGTTATTTGGGAATAACCTGGGTATCAAAATCAGCTAAACTAGAGCAGTTACATCAAAACCATATAAATTCCCCATACAGGATACTGTTAATCAGGATGATTACTCTTGGCTGCTAAAGGCTGATTAGAACTGGTTGGTGTGCAAAACACAGTGGTACACAGACCATCAGCTTCGTTATGTATCGTGACATATAAAAATACTAGATCACTATTACTATCACATTCCATTAAATTTAAATTTAATTCAATGTTATTCAGAATCCCAACAATGAACCAGCCACTCGCCCTTGCTGCCTTTCCAAATAATAAATAATCATCAATATACCTGTGCCAGCAGGACACTTTGTTTTTATAATATTCATTAGCGAGGTCCAACATAGCTGTTTTCCCACCACCACATGGTGAGATTGGCATATGTGGGGCAAACTAAGTCCCCATTGCTGTTTCCCTCACCTGGTGGTAGTATGAATCATTGAATAAAAAAATACAGAGACACTGCGTCAAGAGTGGCCAGCAGCATGCCATCTTCCCAGGGTATACCATTAATATGAGATAAAAAGTCTTTGGTATCCCTCAAAAAAGAGGGAAGACAGACACCAATGCATTTAAGCACTCATTGATAAACCCGGCTATTTTTTCCAACAGTGATCCTAAAAGAGTGACAATAGGTATTTTTCTGGAGGGGCTTATGAATTTTTGGGGAGGAAATAAATGGTATGGAAAACAAGGACAGAGGTCCAGAGAAATGTGGCCATATTATGGTCTAAGATGTCAGAATCCAACATTTTTGTAATAATGCTGAGAGATGCATGGTAATTTGGAAAATGGATTGCAATACAGTTTGGTATAGCAACTCCGATCTCATAGTTGTCTGTTAGCCTTAGTGATATAATCAATACGGTCCAATAATACAACATTGGATACCTTCTCTGAGGGCTTGATCACTACGTCAGGTATATTTTGAAGTCAGAGTAAAATGTGCTCCTGTTTAAAAGACAAATTGTGTGGAATGTTATGCCTTATATGTCTCATCTTTTTTAGATCTGATATAACCAGATCTTGAAAGGCTTCGAGACAGCCCGCTCGTATATATACTACATGGCTTGGGGTAGTGGCCGTGTAGCTATTTTTAAAATGCTTAACTCATTGGAAGTCCACTTTTTGGCCAGCTTGTAACTTTGGCGCTGTTTGACGAATCATCACCAAACTTTGCAAAGAAAGTATATGGTCTACTCTAAATGATGATGCAAAGTTTGGTGTGGTTTTGGCAAGGGGTTACAAACATATACGGGGTGTCCCAAAACTTTTTAAATCCTCAGAGATTGAATGGAAAAATGATTTGCTCACACTTACAGCCCAAACCACGGGACAGATTTGTACCTAAATGACGTGAGGAGTGGCGGCTTGGTCCCCAAAGCATGGGTTTGCAAATGTGGTATAAATCCGTTCAGTAGACATTTTTAAAATGGTAAAAAATAGGTTGAAAAAATGAGTGATATCTGCATCTTGTTTGCAGACTCACTTCCTATTTCAGTGTATGCGGACACCTCTGGACCAATCAGAGAGCCATGTGACATTCGCAAACATCATACATGACCAATGGTTGCTCAATTAAAAATGTGAGATGCATCAAAACTTTTGAAACGGATGCCATATTGGATTCATGAACCTTGAATGTTTGTGCAAAGCTTCAATGGATTTTGTCAAGTGGGCGCTAAGTTGTATGAATATTTTTTGTACATACATTTTGACACTTATCACTAGATAAAACATGGACGGATTTGCAGCAAACTTGTGCAAGGAGCATTGGCAAGGACCCAAATGCATGGTTTCACACATTTTTTAAAAAGTGTCATAATGCAAGTACAATAAATTGTGATATATCTTTGGTGATTGGAGTATGGCTTGTGGCCATGGCCATACCCGGACAATCTGGCCATTGGCCATGACAACGAGAGACTGCCAATAGGGTGAAAGTTGGCATGGCCCCCACAGACTGGCTATGTGGTAACATTTTTGGAAATCGGGATAGGTTTGAATGGTAAAATCTGCTTGCGGTGGCAGCCCAAAGTGCTGGACGGGATTGCAGCAAACTTGCGCGAGGAGCATCAGCAACGACCTAAAAGTATGCTTTTGCAAATCTATCTGTGCTTTAGTTTTTCCAAATTGTCAAAATGTAAGTACAGAAAATAGTGATATAACTTTGGTGCCTGGACAGTGGGCATGGCCCTCGGCATGGACAAATGTCTACTCTGATTTGCTTATTGCGGAATGCAACATTGCCGAAGCCCATGCCCCATGGATTATGGAGACCAGCTGTGGCTGTAAGCAAATAGCCCTGGCCATTGGTCACATTATGAGGGTATAGTGGACACTGAACTACAATGCAGGGTAGGTGCAGTGGATAACGGGGGTAGTTTGGTGGGGCTGTGGTCATAGTCGAGCCTCATGACCTAGTCAAGTCAACCATGACTTGCATCCCCAGTATGCACTGCTGATAATGTCTTACATCATTATGTGTTGCAAAAAATATAGTTGTTAAAGCAGATTTATAGTTATTCATATATGCCAAAAGAGGAATTATTATTAACTTACATGTTACATACATTGATGTAACATCATGAAACATTTTCACTATTATAAACCTATGAAATTCACTATAAACACTTTGTTAATTGGACGTTATGGTTAAGTTGCAGTAATAAAAACCTGTGAAATTAAGTAAAAACACTTTGTTAAAGGGACTTTATGGTTACATTGCACTAATAAACACCTCATAAATTCAGTGATAAAATGTTGCTTAAGGGATGTTATGGTTAAGTTGCAGTAACAGAAACCTATGAAATTCATTGTAAACATTTTGTCAAAGGGACATCATGATTAAGTTGCACTAATAAAAACCTATGAAATTCAGTGGAAAAACTTTGATAAAGGGACATTATGGTTAAGCTGCTGTAACAAAAACCTATGAAATTCAGTGAAAAAACGTTGTTAAAGAGACTTTATGGTTAAGTTGCACTAATAAAAACCTATGAAATTCAGTGAAAAACCCAAACATTGTTAAAGGGACATTATGGTTAAAAGTAAAATCGAAATAACCAAGACATTTGTCAGTTCGGGTAAGCTATGCAACCATAACTCACGACATTGCCATGCACTGCTAACACTAATACTTAGAACATCAAAGATGACATAACAAATGACATCATCAATGCCATTACTGATGACATCACATATGATATTACTACTGTGTAACAATGCAAATGGAAGGTCACTTACAGTATCATTTACAGCATATCAATGGTGATAAGTAGCCTTCGAATAAACTACTCCATTCACAAAAAAGGTGCTTATTGAAAAGTAAACTTTGAATACACCAATCAAATAATACATAAGGAGAAACAATGAATGCAGTTTGGGGCATAGCATTAAAATATTCTTAAAATGGTATGTTTAGGCAGTACAATGATACATCGAAGCATATCACATTCTTAAGAAAAGTATTATCTGGGCGGACCTGCTTCTTGTTCTATGCCTGTGCATTATGACCTCAGGGCAAACCATAGGAAAAAGTACTTCAGAAAATAGCACAAGGTCAAGCTCTATATGCAGTGTACTTTTATATTATGTGTATCATGGATTGAATGTAGAATAACCACATGAAGTAGTCAGCTTAAAATTAATACTGTCACTGAACAAAAGCAAGCACACCAGATGTGTGATGTCATTAGTGATGTAATCTATGATGTAATATCCAATGTCATATTTGGTGTCCTTGGTGTTAGTGTTAGCAGTGCATGGCGCTGGTGCGAGTTATGGTTGAATAGCTTACCATAACTGGTGAATATCCTGGGTTGTTCGATTTTACTTGTAACCTTAACATCCGTTTGACAACGTTTTTTCACTGAATTTGACAGGTTTTATTAGTGCAACTTAACCATAATGTATCTTTAACAAAGTGTTTTCACTGAATCTATATATATTTATAGTTGCAGTGTCATTAAGACGAGATCTTAATGCAACAAACCCAATGAAATTCAGCTAAAGCCAACTTAACGTTGAACCCCCTGTTGTAGGAGCACATTGTAAGGCCAAGGATAGGTGGTGAGACAACATAGGAAACAAAACCATGGCTGATTATTTGCACGATTAAAATGCAGCAAAATGATCATGATAGGGCCGCGGTAAAGGTGACTTTTAACACAGCATTCAACAATGCAGAGCAGTGTGTGTTGGGAGTGTTGGGATGCATGTTTATATTCACATGCCCACCCAAAAGATTCAGGCTCAGAAAAATCTATTAGCACACGCAAAAGTGAACATGTGCGGCTGCATGGCGTGGAAATAGAAAAGTTGGAAAGATAGATATGGTTGTTTTGTAATAGTTAAGGAATTGTAGCTAGGCCCAAGTATTGAGAATAAGTGATATTGTAGTACAACAGCCAAATATAAAGTATCGCAATAATGAGATAAACCCTGGTCCCAGGCACGAGAAATACTGAACCACTGCAATATTGGAAGTGAAGCCTAGTAGTTTGCAATCCGTGTTGGAAGTGTAGATGCATAGCACGATAGAGAGTTCAAATCATCTCCCCTTCCTAAGCCCCAGCAGTGAAACTGAGAATAGAGGCCTTCAGGCCAAACAGATAAATGTTTAATTGTATAAAGCTGTAGGCCTGGGAAACCAAAAAGAATGTGAATGGCTGAGCACGGGCAGGGCTGCGCCCCTCCTGACAGACACACCCAAAGTAGCTGGTATAGAGGAGCAGAAAATGCCTCTACAGGAAATGCCGCCCTCCTTCTACCTATATGCTGGAAGCCAGAAATCATGCCATGCATGACACCAGTCGTTGTGCCTATTCTGCTGAGAGTCTTTGAGAAAAAGGTATCCAATTAGAAAACCCTATCTGATGTAGTCCCGTAGAGATGCAAATATCTTGGAAGAGGTCCCTGAAGGAATATGAAGATGAAAGAAAGAGAAGTTGGTGACGTCACAAGAAATGAGCGTGACACAGTGAGAAGACTGGCTGAAGAAGAGGATGTATAGACTTTATGGAATCTAATGACGAAGTAAAAAATCAAGTAAAGTTTCAGATGCAAAGTGAAGATTGCATGTGAAGAGCACTGCAGAAAATGCAAGCCGTTTAATAACTCTACAGATGCAGCAACGCAAGTAGACTAAGTAATCTTTGAAGCTAGTAGTGAAAAGACTGCAGGCGGTGCTGCCATTATATAGAATCTGGACTTTGGTGTCACAAACTTTTTGTAAGCTTAAGCCCATGGAGAAGATGTGTCACAGCAAGAAAGCAGCTCGAATCGAGGATAGACCGAGAAAGGCTGGTTATCTATCCTTGAAGAACAGTGAACGTGAGAGGCTGAGTCATCCCTTGTTAAGGTGCAAAGAAGGAACACTATTAGTGCCAAGTTGTATTCAATTAATACAATTAAATGCTATAAAATGAGCTGAAATGCGGTCTCCTGTGACGTGGGCTATGAATGGAAATAGAGGTTGGACATGCAGCTCTAGACTTAAGATGGCATGTGCTAACACTCCCATATTTTCCAAGGAGCAAGGATACTTTGCAAGGTCAAGTTCAAAGTCTCCATGGCAAATGGCATGGGTGATGAGAGATGTTGGCCTAATTGGGTGGGGAGACACGGTCAAAGCCAAATGTTCCAGAAGGGCACAAGCAGGCCAACCCATTATAGAAGGACATATAACAAAGAGCTTGTAGTATGATAGCCAATGATGAGCTGTGTTTCAAATAACTGTTGAAGATGACTTGCACTAGGGGTGGTCATAAATTCTCCACCTGACTGTAGAGACCCAATCACAACCCGATCCCTTATAGAAAGTGTACTTAGATGTTCCTTGTAAGCCTATCACAACGCTTCATAGATTATTCTTATTTGCCACGCAGTGTGACGTCACGTATGATGAGTTTTTACTCTATAAATGTAGGTTTTTATGAAATGCTTCAAGTGAGATTATGCTGTGTGACGTCCATTGATGTCTGTTGTAACTCCTTGTTTTAGACAATTGATATTAAAACAGTAAAACAACTTTGCCTTATTCCTGAATTGGTTTGATTATTTGGTGTAAGTGTTACTCTGCATCCAGCCTACTGCACAAGATGCCACTTATTTAAGAGCCATAAACTCACTGGGCTAGAGGTCTTGATCTGCCAGAATGTCCAGTCTAGATTGAGGTCACTAGCACCCCCAGGAGAATGGTCATCCTATTTGAACTGCCAGATGCCCATAAAACAGAAGAGTTATATCCATCAGAATTTGGGTGATTAGTGTGGTCCTCGAAAAAGGCCCAGATGAAGCTTTAGGGAGGGGCAGATGATAAGAGAGGATCCAGGAGTGAAACACTGTGTGATTTGTGAGACAAGAAGCAGGTGTGATGAGAACCCATTTTATTAAGTGACGGGAGGCATGGTGGGGGCACCCACATGTCTGGCATAAGAGAAGTGTACCATTATTCTAAGGAGCCAAATGGACCTTGGAAATATCCACTGAGCTCATGCTACTGACCAGGTGCACACCATGTGCACAAGCCAACAGGGAGATTACCTGGCCAATCAAGTAGTGGAGAACCAAGATTATGGAGTAGGAGGCAGACGTGATAGAGGGCAGGGTAGAGTAGGATGTGTCCAATCGGTCAAGGGAATACAGCGGATTGGAAGTATGTTTATAGGTCATAGCCAATGAGGGTGTATACTGTTTACATCACACATTATGCTCTCTTCCCTAAAAAAAAGCATGTTCTTGCTTTAAATTAAAAGGATGCTCTGTGGCAGTTTGGTTCGACAGGACATTCCCTCAACTTTTTCCTTTTTGTATCCAATATAAACTTTGTTTTCCTTGCAAAGAGGTGCACCAAGCTGTTTCCTTAGAGAACGGTTTGTACTGTCTGGTGTCTGGAGTTCTTGCCTTACAAAGTTGGTGACCCCTGATGTGATCCGAGACCCTCTGTGGTAACAGAGAAATCCTGCCCACACATTCAGGGGGGCCACACCCACCTGCAGTGACCAGTTCCGTGTGCACAAACTGGAGGGGTTCACAGAAGCCATGTTGCCTGAATTCCTGTCAGCTCTTTGGAGTGTGGCGCCGTCCCCAGATTATTCAAGCCATTGATGGGACCCCATGAGGGAGAAACTTAGGATAGCACATAGATGTAAGTGCACCTTTTGCGGGAGAAAACAACAGGGGAGCAGGTTGTGTGAGCATGTGTTGATGGTGAAGTGGGGGTGAACTGGAGAGACCACATGGTATTACATTTTTATTTTTGATTATATGAGTTCAAGAATAAGAGTGGAACGGGATCCTTTTTTGACTGGGGCAGTAGACAGGCTGTAGAATTAAAAAAAAACACAGAGAATAAAGGTAGAGGCCCTGTATATTGAATAAGAATGGCATCCCTCCCCCGCGATATAAAGGGTGTGCAAGGATGAGTGGTAGTTTGTTATTGTCCTTTATTGGTGTTTTTATTATGGAGGTATTGAACCATGTGGGGTCCGGGAGTGTTGTGTAGTATTTGGTGGAGTGTGAGTAAATTGCGTGTGTTTGGGACAAATGTGTGTGGATTGTAGTGGTGTGAAGAGCTTGCAGTCTGTGGGTGAGGGGTGACAAGTGGGCAGAGCAGTGGATAATAACAGGAAAGGCGTGGGGCAGGGGTATCAAGGCACCATAGGATAGGAGGGCCTGGGTTGACTGAATATGTTTTAAGCAGGTAGGGACCATTAAAATTAAGTTGTCGACTCCACTGGAGTATATGTGTAAGGCCCCCCCTTTATATCGGGAGAACATTATGAATTATCATTGAGAGTGGAGGGCCAAGACGAGAGGGGTAATGTATAAACCCTGGCCAGAGAAAAGGCACAAGTAACAAGGAGGTTTTGGGTCACAGGTATACATTCTTCACCCCCAAATATAAGGGGAAGAAATGGAAGAACAGAAAGGGTGTCCTAGAATTATGGAGGATGGTGGAAGATTTGGAAGATGCCCCCCAGATCCTACGAAAATAGCAATTTGACCACTAGTAATTTGTGTCTGAACCCCAGCAGTGCCAGGATGCCCTGCCCCAACAAACAGTATCCGTAGCACAGTTTACTCCAGCAGTGTGTTGACCCACAAACCCAGCAACAGTGTACACGAACCCCACATACGTCCCACTGCCCGCAATAGTCCCTTAGACGGTGGCTCAATATTAGACTATCCCAAATCCCATAGCATCCACAGCCACTGGAGCTCAAGTACACAGATAATCAGAGTGAAGACCACAGAAGGAGATAGAAGAAGCATTGAAAAAGATAGAAGAAGAGTAAGCAAGATTAAAGCTGGATAGAGGGGATGGGCAGAGAGCCCCAATCGAGACAGATGAATGGCGAGCAAGGGACATTTTATTCAGAATTCATAGTACTGTGATAAGGGATGTGCATGTTGAAACTGAAGGTATAATGCAAAAATTCAGTAGGGCAGTATAGAGGGAGACCATGGGCCAGTAATTTAGATGACAGTTTGGTACAGTCCAATGCCGATATGGTTGCAGTAGCATTGGAGGAAAGGTGGGATATGAAAGAGGAGCAGGGGGAGGATGATACTCCACCCATTATTTTGCCATAGGTGGAAAGTTTGTGGGGGAACAGGTTGAGTGCCTGCCATAGGTGCATGCCAGTGGTCAAGGGCAAACAAGGAGGAAAGAAGAAGTTGGGAAAGCAGGTGGGGCCACAGTTCCCGTTATTACACAAGGGTTCTGAAGGACACAATATATCCCATGGCCCCATATGGACAGGAAATATTTCAGTATAGTGCTACCATCCCTTACTGTGGGCACAGGCAAATGAATACTCACATTTGAGAAGCAGACAGCAGGTATTACTCTATCTGTGGGTGACAAAACACACTTTTGTGCCTCTGTATAGGGAGACCAGGCAGACAACATTTGGATCAAGGCAGGGTATCCTGGGGTGTGAATAGGAGACAATAGTCACAATGAGAACCACTTTATTGACTCTAGAGCCTGTGTATGGGTGGTGCTGCAGCGCACATATCCTGACATAAAAGATATGCAATCTATAAAGTCACAAATAATGCAAGATAATTAATGCCTGCCACAGTATATACTGAAAATGCAAGAAATGTGGAGGGCAGAGAATGGAGAACCATAGGACAGGTGCATAACATTTTTCTATAACAAAGTCAAGAAAGGCCTTCCCAAGGAAGTGCAGAAGGAGCTAGAAAAGATGATGGGGATTGAAGCTAAAAGGTGGGGGAAATACCATCAATTATTCTACACCATTTTAAAAGGCTCAGAGAGAAGGCAAAGGAAATGGCAGAACCAAAAGAAAAAGAGGTAGCAAAACCAGTACAAAAGAAGCTGCATAGTTGATGGTAGAGGGGGTGGTAGTAACTGTGTCATAAGAGGGCAGACAGAGCAGATGGCAATATCGGGAGAGGTACAAGTGGCCTCCAGTGGTGAGGGAGTTATGATTGGAACATTGGGTATCAGGGACAGTATCAGGGAGGACTACATCAGGAAGGGTACCCTAGAGGGAGGGCAGAATTTGCAGGATTTCATGGTGGCAGATGAGGATTTGGAGGGATGGTCCCCAGTGGAGAGAAGAAGAGGCAATGTTGGAGAATGGGCCACTTCTTATGGGAGTGTAGGAGCAGACAATTGGCAGCATATAACCTGAAAATGGCCCTGTATGCCAAGACCCACCGGCCCTTACCCACAGCCATACACTACACATACCTCAGAACCTCCCTTATGGCACCCAGTTGCCATGACCCCTCCTGCACCTCTACTCCATGTTCTGTAGATGCCAGCTCCAGCACCTAATAGCACACCAGCTTATGCGATGCATCCAGCACCACCACATCACCCAGAAGTGCCGAAAAACAATGAGGTACCTCATAGAATGGTCAAAAACTACCAGGGGCCAGTGTGGTAGGGGAGAGTCCCTTCACCTTTGCAGTAACAAACACCTACCCAGATTAGGACAACCCCCAGAGAGCCTTAGCATGCCCAGTCCTGTCAATCACTCCCAAACCAGAAGAGGAACCATTGTTGGGCATGGAGACAACACACCATCTGTTGTTATGATACAAACTGGAACAACAAAGTAATGCATTAAGGTGGGGTATTTCCACTTATCAGGTGAGGTAATGGACACTTAAGTGTTCTCTGGGGCAATACAATTGGTTCCATTCACAGAAGAATTACCCATTAACATAGGACCAGGAAGTGTGAGCACCATTATTGTTCTCAGTGGCCTCCCCTGTGAATTTTCTGGGAAGGGATGTATTGAGCAAGTTGAACATGACAATTTAATTTACAGAGGAATGTGTAGTGTGTTCAACCCCAGGTATACGCTATGTAAGGGCAATGGTCATTTTGCATGCACTGGGACATGAAGGGGGCATCCCGAGGGGTACCAGTGCACCCCAAAATGTTCCCCTATATTGCTACAGTATTGCTTAATACAGTGCCAGTCATGGCTAACCAGCCGTTGAGGGCACCATCTGAATTTTTGCTCATGCCATCCCAGCCCCAAGCCCATGATGCAGGGTCGATTATCACACTATATCTAGAAGGAGTGGTGGTTTTGCAGGGCAAAATATTGTTGATAGGGATATATGCCGAAGGAGGAGGATGGCACACTGTTCTATGCATTGACACAGCACAGCCATTGAGGGGGGTACAGGACGAGCAACTCTTTGAGGAAATGGACAATTAGTCAGAGATGATATTTGAAGTATGTATCTCATGTGAAGAGATTATATTTGAAGTATGTATCCCATGTGAAATAATGATTCAACAACAAAATGTTCCATGCCCTATGATGTTAGCAGGCAGTGACTCCCAATTTCCTCAAGGTGATGTAGTGCAGGTGTCAGATGGGTTTTGGACAAGCAATTCAAACAATGTAGGTCTGTTGAAGGTTGTAGCTGCAATACCTATCCCCTTAAACCTGGAGCAATCCTACCCCGTTAAACAGTACCGATTGTCTAAAGAGGTAGGTGAGGGGATATACCACAACATTACGGCACTTCTACACCAGGGTATTATAGTAGTCCCCTTGCAATACCGCTATATATTGCGTCAAGGAAGAAAAGGTGTGAAGTTGGAGGATGATTCAGGACATATACCCCTAAACAGTATAGTGCAGTAGAGTTTCCTATTCTGCCAAACCGAGCCAAAATACTTTGTTACATAGCCACCACTGCGACTTACTGCAACTCACTTTACTGTCATTGACTTCAAAAAATGCATTAGTCTTTACTTCATTGCATTCCCAATTCCTCACTAGGTTCACCTATCGTGGAATGAGGTTACAGCGTACTCGATTAACACAGGGATACTGTCAATCTCAGGGTATTTTTAACAGGGTACTCCATGCTGATTTAGGAAACATACAAGTGCCCAGTACCATTATCCAATACATTGACTATTTGTTGGTGTGTAGCACCAATGAGCAACAGTGTAGAGATTATTCCATCACGCTGTTGAAATCGCTAGCAGACAAATGATACAAAGTGGACAGCACAAAGATGCAGCATTGTCAACAGGAAGTGTTATATTTAGGTCAACTTATTTTGATGGCGAGACGGTAACATCTGAGTGCACAGGTGCAGTGTGAAGTACCCCCCAGCCAGTTAAAGGTAAAGACATGCAATCATTCCTGGGGCTATGTCGTTATTGCAGGGCATGGTTTTTTGACTACACCACATACACAAGGCAATTATTAAACAGACTGAAGGAGGCCCAATAGACAAAAAGGCCCATCACATGCACAGGATAGATGCTTACAAGTTTCCAGGAACTCAGGGATGCCATTAGCACAGCCCCCTTTTTTCCCAACCCCTGACTAAAAACAAGTAGTTTCATTTGCTTTCTCATTCAGACAGATGCAAAAATGTACCATGGACTAGAAACCCTTGGTCTACTATAGTGTCACACTTGACTCAGTAATGAAGGACCAATTTCCATGTGAGCAGGCTCTGGCAGAAGCAGCCTTTGACATTGAAAAATCTGTCACCATCACAATGGGTTGTTCAGTTACATTATGAGTTGAGCATGCACTATTTGCAATTCCTGAAAGGTCCATATCCACACTGACGAAACGGAGAGCATCAGCATATGAGGTCATGTGTTTATTTATTTATTTTGTGGTTTCATGTTTTTTACCTCCCTCATAGAAGAGTTCTTGTTCTAACTGGTTGTCCGGTAATCCGTCAGGCTTTACTAAGTGCTCCAAATGTAAGGTGTGTGCTCATACAATGGTGCAAAAGTCTTTTAAACATCCAATCACAGGGGTTATATATGAGAGCAAACATTTTATTAATTGTGACACTACTTTTGTAGTCTATATTCTTTCATGTCCGTGCTCGAAATGGTATGTAGGCAGTACCACCTGCAAACTCAAATTGAGAGTTCTTCAGCATTTGAGAGCTACAAAAAACTCTGACCCTACGGATCGTATGGCAAAATATTTCAAGCAAGACCACGGCAATGACATCCGTCTCCTGACTTTCTTTGGAGTGGCACATGTCCCATACATCAAATAGGCGGTGACCGGACCCTAAATCTGAGACAGCTAGAAATTAAGTTCATTTTAGACTTTGACACCAAAACACCTAGGGGCCACAATATAGATGAGGAGCTTTATACTTTCTTTGGAGTATAGACATCTGTTTTCCTTTCTAATTGATTCTGCACAATATTAGATCTTTTTGCTCCTTACATTTGTGTTTTTGCTTTTTTCTCCTGTGTTTTTTCCTCGTTGTTTCCCTATGTATTTGAATTTTTCTTTGGCTGAAGTCTGTGTGTCTTTCTTTCTTTTGGTGAAGGAATGACCACTTTTCTTTTACCCTTCTCTATTTCATTTTTGGATTCTTTTTATTGTTTCGTTTTTTTGTGAGGGCTTCGGATGCATTACTCATTATATGGGGGTTTATAATGTTGGTGTTGTTCTATTCTTTTCTTGTGGTTCATTGAGTTTCTTTGGAAAATCTATATTTGCTAATAACATGGAGCACTTAAATGCCTGCATGTAAACTCTACATTGTGAGTTCAATTGGTATTTTTTCCATTCTGTTGTTCCACGTTCCAAGATGTCTGCTGATTTTTCTGCACCAAGACCTCCTTAATGTTGTTGCCAATAGTGTACATAGCAGTAGGACTACTGTTGGTCCTTTTATTACTGTTGTCTGCTTTGATGCCTCACATGTGAACAAGCGCCGAGTGGTGAGCGAAACGCATCATGTCTAGCAAGATTTGTCCCATGGCATCCTGCTTTGGTAATTTTTAGGTGACTGACCTATTGCTTGACAATATGCTTTTTTAAATAATAAAAAGCACGTAATTTATTACGAGTGGAGTCAGTGTTTTTCATCTTTTTGACTCTTCACAGTGGAGATTATTTTGTCGCCTGGAATGCGGTTTGCCTTCCTTCTTTTTCTTTTTTTATTTTTTATTTTATACATTTATTTAACGTCCAAACCCTGAGATATCACGGCATAGTTACAGACATCTTAGTAATATTTCAAAACATGTAAGTACATGCATAAATCATACAATTAGAGTCAACATAATAAAGAAGTTACATGTTTTTGAGTTACATCAGGTTGCTTGAGTAAGGCTAGAGGTACTGGTTTCTGGTTGGAAGAGGGTGGCTTAATGACTATGGATATCTGGTTATCCCGTTACTAAAATTGGTTAAAAAAACAGATTATTTTGTAGTTTTTTGAAATTCTGGAGGGAGTCTTCCTGTTTGATATTTAATGGGAGTGAGTTCCAGTGATTGAGGGCCATGACTGGGAAGCTGCTGCCTCCCGCTCTGCAGCTTTTGTAGCGCGGGACCACCCTGAGTGTTCTAATGGATTCTCTTTTACTTATTGAATTGTTGATGTAGGAGGGTGCTTTCTTAGTGAGACATTTTTGGGTGATACACAGTGTTTTGAAAATAATTCTGGCCTTGATGGGTAGCCAGTGGGTCTCCCTCCTAATATTAGAGATGTGATATTTTGCATGAGTTGTAGTTTGTCTAGGTTAGCATTTGAGGTACCAAGTAGGAGTATATTGCAGTTGTCCTATTTGGAAAATATCAGTGCCCTGGCTAGGGTAATGCATTTAGAAGGTGTGAGTAACTGACAACTTAAGGCAATTTGTTTGGATGTGTAGGAGGTGGATGAAGATAGTGCATTTACGTGTTTTGTCATGGTTAGGCTAGTGTCTAGATAGATCCCTAGAGTTTTAACTGTTTTGAAACTGGAATCAGAGTGCCATCAATATTTATTGATGTGTAGTAAGAGTGGAGAGCGTATAATGAGAATCTTTGTTTTCTCATCATTAAGGCATAGGGCCTCATTACACGGATGGCGGTAAGGATTTACCGGTACCGGTAAAATACCGGTACCGGTAAATCCTTACCGCCTTACTACGAGGTCCCTTTGCGGGTTGGGGGATTTAACGCCTGCTTTTTGCAGGCGTTAAAATCCAACCCACTAAGGGACATCGGAGCTAATTACGGCACCTCAAAATTGCGGTGCCGTAATTAGCGCCTTCCCCATTCCCATAGAGCCCTATCAGGCAGAAATGGGAATGGGGAAGGGCAATGGCGGAAAGGGGATTTACCGCCCCTCCAACCTTGGAATGGGGCGGTAAATCCCCTTTCCGCCAAGGCGGTGCCGGTATTTTACCGGCATGAGCCATGGCGCTAATAGCGCCATGGCTCACCGCCTACCGTGTAATGAGGCCCATAGACTGTTCAGCACCATCCAATTTTGTATTATTGCATTGATTTTTTTAATGATTAGTGTGTCATGGTTGCAGACTTCCCTGTGATGGGTATGAGAATCTGCGTGTCATCTGTGACATTGGTGTAGATGACACCCATAACATCCAACACTGAGAACAGAAACTTAGTGTAGGCATTATATAGCGTAGGCGAGAGACAGGACCCTTGAGGTACCTCAATGGGGACTGCCATGGGATAGGCAACTTCTTTGCCAATGGATACTCTAGATGTGTGCTCGGCTAGAAAAGATTTAACCCAAAGGGTGGTGTCTTTTGAGAACCTGAAGTCATTTGATAGTGTGGCACAAAGCTTATCGTGGTCCACTAGATCGAATGCTGCTGATAGGTCTAGCAACAGTAGTATACAGAGTTTACCTGTGTCCCTGATGGTGTCCATTTGGATTTTCAGATCGGGAGTGCCGTTTTAGTCTACATCTCAATTGTCTGGCACCCAGGATCTGTTTATGTTCAAGATAGGCTTGAATTTGGGTGTCGGCTATGTTATCTATGATCTTGAGCAGAAATAGAACCGTGGTTATTGGCCAGTAGTTGATGGGGATTGTAGAGTCCAGTGATGGCTTTTTCAGAAGTGGGGTCAACCATGCTTCTTTTTATGTTAGCTGGGACAGTATTTGTGCTGAATGAGGCATTTACGAAATTAGTAATGATGGGTGTAAGAGTAGGGGTGCATAATTTCACTAAGTGTGCCTGGTAGTTATCCCGTTTGAAGTTGGATGCTTTGAGTTTAGAGATGGTATATTGCACTGCAATTTGCATCACTGGCGTAAAATGGAATAGCGTATTCAAGTGGTCATTGGTTGGATTGATGGGAGTCTCAGGGTTATTTTCAATCTGCTAGGATTTTTCTTTTAGTGAGAATTTTCTTTTGTAGTAGATCGATTTTGGAGGCTAAAGCGTTTTGGATAGTGGTTTTCCAATTCTTTAAGCATAGTAAACAGATCCTTAGTATTCAAGGTGGGATTGTTAATGCAGGCCTTTCATGCATTGGCTTTATGGGAGATGATTTCTGCTTTGTATATTTTATTAGCATCTCTGAATGCCATAGCCAAGTCAATAGTGAGAGATTTTTTGTGGATATGTTCAAGGGATCTTTTAGTCCGGCTAAGCACGACTAATTCATCATTGAACTAGAAGCTTGTTCTCTTGTCAGTACGTTGTGTTTTAGTGGTAACGGGTGCTATTGCATCAGTGGTAGTAGTGAGGCACTCTTGGTGAATATTAGCAAGAAGACATGGGTTAGCACTTACAACGGTATGGGAGGCCAGAGCATTGTTGAGACGAGGGGATAGGTTGTCAGCTGTGAACTTTCTTGTGTTTCTTGTTTCAAACATGTCCCTTATTGTTGTCTTAGGGGCATTTCTCTCATTGTTGATGAGGGTGAAGTTGATGGAGTAGTGGTCGGTCCAGCCAAGGGGTACAATTGACACAATGCTGACTTGGGTATTGATGTAAGTATCCAGTAAGAGGAGGGGATTTTTAAGGGCTGATGGGTCTCCCGTGCAACATACAGCACTTTTAGACAGATTGATCTATTTCTCTTGCAGCCCCACTTGTCACAGTCATCAAGTGAGCTGTGCACACTAACAGCAGAGGAACATTTTCCCCTGAGAACGATCCAGCAGACAAAACAGCTGAAATAGAAGTGTAGCAGTGTTTCTTCGAGTGCTGGAGATTGAGGCATACCCTGAAATAGCGAGGGTATAAGTTCAACTAGAGGTTCCATATACAGCAGTTCCAATGAATCAGATCATACAATTACAGGGACAGGCACCCCAAGGAGAGAAACAGTCATTGTAAAAAAGAAGATGTATGCCATCCCGCACTGACCTAATATGGAGACAAGTCATCACAGGTAAGGTAGTGATGACCCAGGAATTGGTTATGGTTGCTTACAAACAGCTGCATTACTTCTTGCATGTCTCTAAGAAACATATAGCTGTGGCCATTCAAGAGGATTTGTTTCTGCCATACCTCTAGGAATTGCCAAATACATGTATTAGCAATTGTGTCAGCTGCCAAATGTGCAATAAGGGGTAATAATTGATTACACTGCGTGGCACATTATGCCGCCCCAGTGGACCATTCTGAGAACCGCATATTGATTTTGCCGACATGGGCATGCAATATCTATCAGTACCTCATTTTTATCGTTCACCTGCTCTCTCAGTGGATTGAGGCTGAGCCATGTGCACATCCAGACGCTAAATCAGTGGTGACATTTTTAGTTCAAGAAATGTTCCCCCCGATGGGGGGCGTGTGAAGTTCTTAAATTCAAAAACGGCACTCACTTTTTCAACAAGCTGTTTAAAGAAAGATGCATTGTTAGGTATTCTGCGTAATATGTGCTCCATATAGCGCCCCACGTCCAACAGCATTGTGGAGAGGATGAATGGCTTCTTCATGAGCAAATTGTCAAAGTTCAAACTTATGTGTGACACTACAGATTAATTGGGTCTGCTGTTTTTCACTGGCCCTTTCCAGTTTAGGGAAGCAGCCTGTTAAGGACCATCACCTCCCACCTCACGAGATTGCGATGGAAGGGAAAATCACTCAGACATATGATTATCACAGGGCTGTAACAATTTTGAGAGATGAATTGACAGGATAATTGTATCAGTTAACCAGATGCATAAAAGATCTTTCTTGCCAGATAGCACCAAGAAGAGAAGAAGCAGACGCCTGCATGGGGCTTGTCCCTGCAAGCTTGCCACGTACATGGTGGTGAATGACACCCTGTCTGTGGTGTAAATAAAGGAGATGCAGTATTGGGTGCATCTTTCTGATGTCTGGAAGTCTCACCATACAGCGCCCCCTTTGCCAGATTCCCAATGCATTCCTGAATAAAGTACCAACTGACTGAATGAAGTTGCCAGCCCTTGCCATCATTTGTAAACAACAATTCCAGTGAATGATGTGTTTTCCTTCTAGACTATATTTATCCAGTGTTATAACAAGCGTGTTTGGATACTATGCAACATGAACCATTCTGTGATTATTGCATGGTTGTCTTGTTATTCTCACCCCTGCAGATTTCTCATCACAATGATGAGTTAATAATGTAAATATTGTACATATGTCTAGGATTTATTGTATTATTACGCATATATGCGTGGCGACAGTTTATATTGTTGGGACATATAAAGTGGATGTATTATATGGTGTACAGAACATGACATTTTTCTGGATAACCATCTCCTGTTCCAGAAGCACCTAAAGACCTTTCTCTTTGCTTCTGCTTTCTCTCTTCCTATCCCCTGCTGGTTTCCTGTCTGATACTGCACTGGTCCCCTGGCTACCCTCTTATTTCAGGCCCCTGCCCGCCCAGTTGCCCACCCACACTGTCTCCCGGTAGCCCTTGCACTTGTGTCTATATCTGTAACCCTACAGTCCCCCCTACCTGCGCTTTTGGACACCTGCTGAATGCACCTACCCTTGCACCTGCCACCTGCAAGCCACACTTCTTGTTATTTTTTTGATCCCATCTAAAGCACTGCCCCCTCCCCTTTCCCCTGGCACTTTTCCCCTCCCCCTTCCCTGCATGATCTGAAGGTTACTTGGACTACTAAGATTGTTGTCCCTGTCCTCCATCTATTCCCCCTTCCTTTCCTCATTGCGCCTTGAAAGACTTGGGTATAGGTGCGTTACAAATGCCATATCATATCACATGAACATTTCATTGCAGAGAGAGAGTTGTATATTTTAATAGCAAGATCAGTGGAGAGTTCAGAAAAGCAAAGAAGATGTGTGTGTTATCTCCAAAGAGTTGGTATGAGAACCCAAAGACAGAGACACATGCCCCAAGCGCAGAGGTGTAGAGTTTAAAGTGGGGAGTACCCAAGACAAAACCTTGTAAAAACAACTACAGTTAAAGGAGTGAATTGAGAGGTGTTGTTGTTCCAGAAGACAGGTAATTGCTGAGGTGCCAGGTAGAATTCATTCCAGGCAAGGGCTCAATCACAGATCATAAGAAGAGCAAGAGTATTAAGGAGATCAATGTTATTGACAGTGGCAAAGGAAGCTCTGTTAGGGAGAATTCTCCGTTTAGGCTGAATTTCCTAACCTAGTGAGTCCCCCAGCAGCTTTGCTGGATTTCTGGAGTTTTTTTTTCCATCCTGCCAAGAGTGAGACTCTTTTCGCCCACTCTTGGACATGTATGTGTGTGTAATTCCTTTTGAGATGTCAATGGCCCTCATTACGACCCTGGCGGAAAGCGACTGACCGGAGCGCCACAGCGTAAATAGCGTTTCCGCCATTGCACGAAGGAGCAAAGTGCGGCCCATTCCGACCCATCGGGCACGAGCACCACGCCACGGCGGAAGTGCAAAGTCCGCGATGGCGGAAATGACCCCAAAACGGCCCACACCGCCGCCGTACGGCGCCCTAGGTGCAATACCGCCACCCCTCTTAGCGGTCACCGCAGTGTGCGCCTACCGGAAAGTACGGTGACCGGAAATATACGGAAACGGAAGTTAAAACATGGGCCCGGAACGGGAAACATCCCGGCGTACACCTATAAAAACACTAAAACCACACAACCACTAAAATCACTACCCTGAAACACACCCCAACCCGTCAACCACCCTAGCGAAACCAAGAAAAATGGGAAAAGTAGCGAAGAAAGCGTGCGACCGCAAGCGGCAGGTCCACTTCTCCCGTGAGGAACTCACCGTGCTAACAGAGACCCTCCAGGAGAATGCTGCCGTCGTCTTCTGCACGCAAATGACCAGGACGGCACTTGCAAACAAGAAGGCCATATGGGCTCTGGTGGCACAGCGGGTAAGTGCGGTGGGGACCGCACCCCGCACCCCACAGCAATGCCGCAAGCGATGGGACGACCTGCGGATACGCGTCCGCAGCATACTCTCTGCCAACCGCAACATTGCCACAGCCACCGGGGGAGGTCCTGAATCACCCATCAAGTTGACCCCCTGTGAAGAAATCTGTGCCTCCACCATCGGAATGGAGAGCATAGAGGGAGTCGGAGGGATGGAGAAAGGAGTGCAGACATCCGAAGATTCAGGTAGGTGGGCCAGATAAAACAATGCCAAATCCACACAGTCCATCCATGTGAAGTACCATGCGTCCACATAGTGCAACAGAAACACATGTCCAGGAGAACGTCCACACACATCGGCCTGATAGCGCACGTTAAAACCCACAATAAATACATAAATAATTAAAAACCCCTAATACACGCACTACACGTGCAGCAGGCACACCCTAACTGCAGGCTGCCAAACAACTGCACCCTCACTCCACACACAAATCAAAGCACCTCCAAGGCCCCGACCCAAATCACCCTCAGGTACCACCCCAAAGCATGTGATACAATGCCATTCCAATTCCCACAGACCCATCAATAACCCTCGCCCTCCTTTACTCCACCACAGGGTCCGATCCAAACGACGAGCTACAGGACACCCCTACCAGCACACCTGCAAAGAGGGCCAAGACCAACGGCCAGAGACCCTCCACCTCAGCTGCACGCATCAAGACACGGCAGCAGCACAAATCAGGTGGCAACACAGAGGTGGGAACATCAACAGGCACCCCAGCAGCCAGCATGCCCACAACACCACCACCACAGGTCCCCCCAATGGATGCCACAGAAGGCACTGCCTCTGGTGGCAGCAGCACCATAGGTGACACCCCATTGATGGCAGCATGCTCGGACACAGAAAACGGGGATGCCGAAGTCAGATCCATCCATGACCTGTCCCAATCCCCCTGTCTGTCCCATCCCGTACAACATGAGGATACCACGCAGGGGCACCCACAAGACGACGACTGGCCATCCCCCACAAGCCCTGTGGCAAGGCAACATGAGGACAACAGCCCCTCTGTGACACCCCCGCAAATGGCCATGGCCCAGCAGAGGCAACAGTCCCTCGACCAGTTGATCGAACAACAGCAGCAACTCGCCACACTCCTCAAGGACCATGCCGATGAATGTGGGGGCACTAAGGCAGACATAGAAACATCAACTGAGACACTTAGGGCAGAAATGGAGAGAGGTACAGAGACGCTAAGGGCACAAATTGAGAGAAGCACCGAGAGCCTGAGGGGGGAACTGCATGCGACGTCCAAAGACGTATGTGCCGAACTTGCCGCAGTGCGCCGTGTGCTCACTGAGCTCTCGCAAACCCTTAGGGACATGCATGGACGTGAGCAGGCAGACACATCATCCGTTGCAAGTTCCGTCCAGGGCAGCCCCCAACGTAGATCTGGAAGGAACCTGCGCTCCACAGGCAGGGGTGCCCCTGATACCCGCAGAGGGGGCATGCAATAGCGACAGCCCACTGACAAAGAGCATCTTTGGACACTGGTGTTCGGGGGGGAGGTAGGAGGGTGGAGGGGGTGTGCTGGGCTCACTTGGGTGGCGGGTCGATAGGGTGTTCAACATGATATCACATATGCCATAAAAAGTGCACGATCAACCAATGAGAAGTGTGGACATTGATATTTGTGTACTAGGCCATCATAGGCGTACAGTCCATATTGTGCATGTCCCAGACACACGCAGTGCCACGAGTCCCGTGTCCATGTATCAGCCACCAGGCGTGAGTGCTAGAAGCATACATCAATGAGATGCTGACGAATGTCACGGGCCTCCGGTGCCTCGCAGACTCCATGAGGTGCTGCCACATCCCCACCCTCATCATGACCATCATCAGGTGCTTGCAGTTCTGCGTCAGGGGGCATGGGCACATTTCTACGTACGCACATGTTGTGGAGCATGACACATGCCATGACCATCTTTGCAACCTTCTCATGGCGGTACAGGAGTGCCCCGCCAGACCTGCTGAGGCAGCGGAAACGGCCCTTCAGTAGGCCGAATGCCTGTTCTATGACTACACGGGTACGTGAGTGGGCATGGTTGTAGTCCTCCTCATGCTGGTCCCGTGGGTCTGGTGTGAGGAGCCATCTCTTCAGTGGATATCCAGCATCACCTGTATGTGGACGAGAAACGTATGATGTGGAATGCCATTGATACGTACGCACACCCCCCCCCCCCTTCCTGGCAGGTCATTGCCAATTCACATACCCCACATCATCATGCATGTAATGAGACTCACCGAGTAGCCAGGATCTGTTCCCTGCGTGTCGCTCCATGTAGCGTGGTATTGTAGAGTTCCTCAAGACCATAGAATCATGGGTTGATCCAGGGAATCGGGCACAACAATGTGTAATGATCCTGTTGGAGTCACACACCATTTGTACATTCAGGGAATGAAATTGTTTTCGGTTGCGGTACTGGGCCTCCATGGCATGTGGGACGACCAATTCAACATGGGTGCAGTCAATGGCACCAATGCAACCCGGTATGCCGGCAAGTGCATGGAATCCCACTTTTGTGTTGGTTATTTCCTGCTCCGAGCGTGGTAGAGAGATGTAGTCGTCTGCGTGCTGCAGGAGGGCATCGAGCACTTGCAATAGTGTCCGTGAGAACAGTGGCTGAGAAATGCCATGCAACTGTCCGACTGTGTGCTGGTAGGTGCCTGTGGTCAGGAAGTGTAGTACAGACACCACCTTCAGTAGGGGTGGGATGGCGGTTGGGCTATCTATCATGCTGACAAGGTCAGCCTGTGTCATGTCCACAATGGCGGCTATGGTGTCCCGGTCCAGACGGTAGAGGCTGTGGATCTGCTCATCAGTGAGGTTGAACGGATGTGCTCGGAGGCGTGGTATTGCGGGCTGCCTGCGTGGTGGTAGTGGCTGTGCTGGTGGGCCTTGCTGGCCCTGCCTTGGCCTCCTCCTCCTCCTGCGTCTCCTCCGTGCGGCTGGTTGTAGTTGGTGTTCGTCTTCTTCTTGGAGTCGGAGCACTTGCAGTGCTATCAGGTCCCCCAGGGCCAACATCGCGAGTCCTGCCGGTAGCATTTCGGTGTGGTTGTGGGAGGAGACTGGCTGTGCAATTTATGTGTTTTCAGGCTGTATGGCCTCCACCTGTGCTGATTGATTCCACCTGTGCAAACTGCTCTCCCCTTTGGCCGAGCACGTCCCGCGCACAACGCTGCAATTCGTGGAATTGTATCTTGCTATTGCAATCATGTATTTGTACCCGATGGCCGTGTAAGATTGGTTGATATGTTCATTCTGCTGTGGTCCCATTGTTTCCCATACTATCTGTGCAGTCGCGAACAGACTTGTGAAGGGTCAGTGGAACGTAGTACTCGAGTAACGGTGGGCCCTCATGCATCACTGTACCGAGTTGCAACGACGGGCGGGGCGTCCCATTCGTGGGTGAAGGCAGTTGCCATTTTCACACACAGCCGCACTCGATGGAATAATTAGTGATTTCAAACGGCCACAGATGCCTTTTCGACGTGATGTTGCAAATGAGGAATTCGAAGGGCGGCGCTTTCGGTTTCCAGCTAGCGGCGAGGAGATGCCCACAGGTCTGACTGCAAATATAACGTTCTATTGTTCTATGTCCTTGAGACAGGGCCCATGGCGAGGGAGCAATGATTGATATGAATAGTTTGGGATGCGCAATAGCTACGTGGGCGATGAGGCCGTCCGTTCCCAAATACATGTTACTTCACAACACTGGAATTACGGGCTGGGGCACTGTGGATTTAGCAGGCTGCATAACGCACAGACTCAATGGATGTTTCTAATGTTATGTGAGTAATTATTCAGGCGTTTTGATCCCGGGATGAGGGAATGATGGATGGATGCATGGGCAGGTGATTTGATACAGAGTTTGCCATGTACAGGGCTTCTTGGGATCTATCCGCCTCCCCTACGCTATGTGATGCAGGGCTGCCATAGTGGGACCATCGTCTATCTGGCCTTGTTGAGCCCTCCCTGTCTCGAGGCGCCCTCAGACACTTGTGTCCATGCACGTTAACATTCCCATCTGATGGAATCTGTTTTGACAGACGCATGCACAGGTACACTCGTTTGTGATGGTGTTTGCACCTCGATATAGATGGTTATGAGTCGCAAGTGGTTTTGGGGTGGTGATGATCCTTTTGAGTGGGCTAGCATGCATATGGCTGTGGATTTCGTGTGATAATTGAAGTGAGTTGTTGGAATGTAGTTCTGATGGCCATTCTGTTCTTTTTCTTTTCTTTTGGTTGACAGGTATCTCCTCCCCTTTTGCCACTGCCATCTGTATGCCACTCCTGCAGATGGATTTTACTCCCGACACCTGCTGCTTCGTGTTAATCAGTGGAGCAGCATTACGATCTTATGGGACGATCGCCAATGGCCCACATGCCCTTACGCAGTACTGGTGGCTCGGAGCAACATTTCGGCCTTTCAGCTGGACTAGTGCCTCCCCATTGGGACGGCCCTGCGGTTCTGTGCGCTTCCATGTTGCCTTTTCGTACGTGAATGTGGCTCTGTGTACCATGGGGGAACAGGGCGACACACAGGTAGTGGCTGGTCATTTCTTGCGGAAGCAGCCCACAATGGTGATTAGTGTTTTGGAGTTCATGGCCTGATGGCTGTATGGGCTTGGTGACTTTGATGTGCATTAAATTTCTATTCAGATTTGGCCCGTGTAGAGTTTTTCTTTGCAAGTGATGTGGCATATGCCTATTTGGGGGGCGATGTATTGTGAGGAGATCTGCATTGGGTTCCAGCTTCGGGGTTTAGTTGCGTGGTACTGTGCTGGGCGCGTTTGCCTACGAAGCCCAGTGAGGTCAGGGATGGGGGCTGCCAATATGACTGTTTGAATGTTGTCATGCTCAGGGGCGGGGGATTGGGTTTTGTGTAACAGATGCCGGTCAGCCAGGTGGACTGGTGGAATGATGTGATTTTCGGAATATTGCTGGTCACAGGTGCCTGTGTTTGCGTGCGTTTCTTGGTGGGGGACTGTGGTCATGTCCATTGGGATGGCTTCTGTATTCGTGCCATCTGTGCCCTGCAGCTCCCATTGGCCCCTCTTGTGTTTCTTTTGTTCGTTGCCATGCATGGGTGACTTGTACATTTCAATGGTTGCATTGTGGCTTCATTGCACCTACGGGGAGTTGTACTTTGTGGGCAGGGAGCGGTGTACAGGCACTCAGTGGGGCCGTTTACGGTTGATTCGCGATGCCGTACTTCTCGCCATGGCGGAATGGTACATTACGCCATGCCTGATGGCGTTAGGTATATGTCCGCTAGGGTCGGAATTGGCTCACCCTTGCGCCATGGTGGTGTTTGCGGTTTGGCATGGCGCGCGCGCGCGTGCTTGGTGCAGTTAGCGTTGGCGTTCACTACGGTGTCGCTAATGGCTTCGTACTTTGCGGTGACGGGTCATAGTCGCACCGAGCGCTATTCGATGGCGGTATTGCATTTCCGCCATCGTTTTTCGATTTCCGCCAGGGTCGTAATGAGGGCCAATGTGTTCGATGGGCTATGGGGTCTTTTACTCCATAGGGTCTCATATGTTTTTCTATGTGTGTTACACCGCACCCTACGTGCCGTAACACCGGGGAGTCCTAGCGGACCCCCACCATAGACTCCATACCCGGGGACTGACTACTGTCTCCCCGGGCATGTAAAGTCACCATTGGCTTTACTAGACCTAAATTTACTAACAGGACTAGTAGAAACCATCTTATTGTGGACGTACTAGTAGGGGTAATTCGATTACTCCTAGCCCTGTTACTCGAGGGGGCACTGTCCCGTCCCCCCTCGTCGAGTTTTGGCTGGTGGCAGTGGAAACTACTTGTTATGTTCGACCCCGAGCATAACCCTATGGGATTTGTCCCATTATTGGAGATTGATCCTTTTTCTCATTAATCTCTAACGTACCACCGATCTACTTATCTTAAATAGGTTTATCGGGTGGTATTTCCTGCCAGAACTCGGTTTGTAAAATGGCGTCTGTGTTTGTCTCTGTGACTCCTAAACCAAAGGTTGAGCCCTTTCTTCCACTTTTGGTGGGCCTCTGTAGAGAGACCCTCCAAAGTGGTGCCATTCTGTCTGGGTTACCTCAGGGGTGTGGGAGGGGGTTTAGGCACCCTGGACCGAGTTGCCTTGCCAACTCAGGTCGCACTCTGGAGTGATTGGCCCAAGTGGTGAGCGTTCCCGCTCACCACTTAGCATGTGTTGATTGACAGCTAGGCTGAATGAATGGGGGTTTTCTGCATAAAAGCAGGGCTTTTGGGACTGGATCTTCAGAAGTCGCCACAGGACCTAAGAATCCGACGAGGGTAATGCTGAGCCGACCTGCACGACGACACCTCCGGTGGAGCCCTGCGGAACCGACTCACCACTTCCCGACGACAGAGGAGATCTCCCTGCCGGAGAGTCTCTTCCCCTGACTGGTGGGAACAACCAGTCCCCTTTGCTTTTTATTCGCCTCAGGACGCAGTGGTCGAATTGCCCGTGCAGAGCACCCCGGCAACCGGATAGCCACTACCCCTGTACCGCGACCAAAAGGTGGTGCCTTGTGACGGAGCACTCCGCGGCTGGTCTCTTCCCTGGTGGTGCACCGGACTTCATTTTCTTCGACGACGAGACCATCTCTACGCTTGGCAAAGACCCGACCTGCATCCACCACCAGGAACAACTGCCCCCGCCGGAGCTGCCCTCCACAACAAGGTACCGTGTCCGCCTGGCTTCCCTTTCGATCGGTGCGAGTGAGGTGTCTTAATCCTCTCCGTTCCATTGGGTCGCCTCCAAGCTTTTCTCATTCGTTGTTCTGAACTGGTTCAACCTGCCGATAACAATTTGCTACACAGACTCGAATGCATCTCCACTAGAGACTTTTTGGGACATCGCACCTTGCCTCCCTCCGAGTGGGCCTGGCCTCTGAACTTTACGATCTATTGTGATTCTTGCCTTCCTGCCTTACATTTTATCCGCTAGGATTGAACTGTGTTGATTTCATGACCTGCCTATCTTTTACTCTCCCGTCCTAACTATATTCGAGTGTCATCTGGGTTGAGGTATACACCTCTGTCTGAAAATAAGTGGTACCGGTAGAACCTAGAGTTGTCGATATTGCTAGGGGGATTGATCGTCTACTTCGTAGAGTAATTGTGTTTGATTTGTTTGCCGTGATTTGCCTTAGTGTTTTTCATAGATGTTCTGTTATAAATAAATGCCTTAATATCTTTACACTAAGCCTCGTTGCATGTTTACTTGTCTTGCTGTGAAGAATTGTCCTATTTTGTATACTCCACATACTGCTCAACTTTTCTTGAGAGAAGTCTGACTGCTCAGCCACAGCTACCACGTGAATCTGTGTGGTGCAGACTGCTACCAAGTGGGTTCACCGCCAACGCCTGTAGTCCTAAAACTTTTGCAGTGGTCCCAGAGGGAACTGCACAGGTTTCCGCCTAACACTGGTGTACAGCGGTGGGATTTGTATCGAGTATACAGTTTAGAGTGCTTTTCGACACTGTAGGATAACTAACCACAAAACTTTGCACAAAAAGCAACTTTCAAAAACATGTCTACGATGGAAACTTACAGTCAAGAGTCTTTGTCAGGTGAAAATTCTGAGAGTTTGCGAGCTCTCTGTAGGCAAGAGAATCTTTCTGTAAGAGGCAAGAAGTTAGAACTAATCGAGAGATTGCTGGCGAACCAAAGTCTGGGTACTGGTTCAGAGGAACCAATCTCTCCAGCAACTGTAGATAACAGTGATGGTGTTGATCTGAATCGTAATTCTGATGATAGCGATGAAGAGGCTGACGAGGACGGCGAGCCTAACAAAACTGTCTCACCTGCTCCTCTACCTGCCTTACCAGCTGTGCCTACGGGGCCCATACCAGGTCCCACAAGTAACCCTGCTTATTTTGAACTTGAAAAAATGAAGCTCGAACTAGAATACAAACGGTTCTTGGCTCAATCTGAACAAAACCAAGAGCTCGAGTTCAGACGGATGAATGCCCAGGCTGAGCAGAAGCAAGTTGAGTTAAGACTCAGGGAAATAGAACTTAATCACGAGTTAGAGATGAAAAAGTTGTCTATGGAAAATGCTTCCCTCTCCTCTGGTTCCTCTAGGAGCTCCAGTCCCAAAAGACCCGGATGCCGAAGGAATTAGTGGGTATGTATGAACGGAGATTGGATGTGTTGGATTGGTTGAAACTGTTTGAATACAATCATGGGCTCAAGGACATCACCGGGAATGCGTTGCTTCCCTGGTTGTTCTCTAGGCTCCCTCCTGTTGCGACTGATGTGGTAATGGAGTTGGGGGAGGCGGATAAGACGGATTACGAAAGTGTGAAACTAGCTTTGATAGCTAGATTCAGGAAGACCCCTTCCCAGTATCTTAAGATGTTTAGAACCCTCAAAAAGCATGATGGTACCCCTTGGGCTACCTGGGTGAGTGAAGGGTTGAAAAACTTAGAGGGATGGATTAAGGGTTACAAAGTGAACACTTATGATGGTATGAGAAATCTTTTTATGTTGGAGTCTATTTATGCTGCCTGTTCTCCTGAGCTCAGACAGCACTTGGCTGATTCAAAGGAATTGGATTCCAGGGAGCTAGCTAGGGCTGCTGACTTGTGGGTTGCCAACAGGGCTACTCATAAGGATTCTGGGGCAACTCAGAAAAAGGATGAGGGAAAACAGCCTAAAAAAGACTCAAAAGAGAATTCGCATAACTCACATTCCAAAGAGGGCCCCAAACAAAACCAGAAGGGTAAGCCACCGGGAAAACCACAGCAGAATAGTATGCCTTCTGGTGCAAAACCGGAAGGAGGGCAGAACAAGCCACCATTCCGGAAAGCATTTGGTAAATGCTTTGTTTGTGGCTCAACTGACCATGTGAAAGGAGATCCCAGATGTAAGGGTAAACCTTCAGGGGTCCAGCTTGTCTCCTTAGCCTTCGCTCCAGAGGAGGAAGTCCAAATGGCAAGTGGAAACTTTCTACTGCTAGCTGACGAACCCATTGGAGTCTCAGCCAGCGTTTCTTTAGTATCTCTGGGGTTGTGGGAACAACAGAATTTATATGTCTATAATTCTATCCCCGATAATACTAAAGAGTATTATAAGGACAGTGTCCAGGTGAATGGTCAGGAGACTCCTGCCATTAGGGACACTGGGGCCAGCATAACTGTGGTGGATAAATCATTTTTTCAGGACGAGGATGTTGCTAAGGCACCCAAACGCCTCACCAAGTTAGCTGGAGGGCCTGTGCAGATGCTTCCCCAATTACCAGTTCTCATCCAGTGTAACGACATGACTGTGAAGATACCTGTCAGCATACAGAGTGAGGTACCAGGACGGGTACTGTTGGGTAACGATTTGAAAACTCTCGGAGTTGTATCGCATACTCCCAGACCTCCTAGTAAACGGTTACAGCAGCTAACCAGACCTGCAAGAGAGAGGACCATGCGCGGAACTCTCCAGGAGATGATGAAGAAAGATGTCACACCTGCTCCACTGGAATTGTCGGCCGCTGTCTCCAAGAAATCAGAAGCGAAAGGGAAACCTAAGGCTTCTACCCTGAAACCAGCCGCCAGCATTCCAGTGCAGCCGACACAGACTTCCCCGCGGTTGTCCAAAGTCACACCCGTAACTCCACCTCCAGCCGAGGCTGAGAGGGAGGTACAACCCTGCGTGGTAGAATTAGACTCTGAGGAAGAGCTAATGGAAGGCCAGGAACTCATTGGAGATCTGGATCCTGTTGACCATCCTGAGCTGCAGTCGTTACTGGCAGAAGGTGGACCCAGCAGGGCAGACTTCAGTAAGGGACAGAGAGAATGTCCAACTCTGGAAGGTCTTCGCCACCAGGCAGAAGCTCAGGTTGAAGGGCAAGAGCCTGGGAAACACAGGTTGCACTGGGAAGATGGCCTCTTCTACAGTGAACTGACTGAGCCTGCACCTGGAGACTACAAACGACTTGTAGTACCCCAAGAGAACAGACCACAGTTCTTGCAGTTGGCCCACGAGATTCCTTTGGCTGGTCACTTGAGTTTCAAGAAGACTAAGGAAAGGCTCTCCCTCTACTTCTATTGGCCAAATATGGGGGCCGAAGTAGAAAAACACTGCAGGAGCTGCCACACCTGCCAGACCTCTGGTAAGGATGGCTCCAAGAATGTGGCACCGTTAGTGCCTCTCCCAGTTGTGGGAGTCCCATTTGAGAGAGTAGGGATTGACATCGTTGGTCCCCTTGATCCTCCAACCTCCTCAGGCAACAGGTTTATACTTGTTGTAGTTGACCATGCTACTAGGTATCCTGAGACAATTCCTATGAGGACTGTTACAGCTCCGGCTGTGGCTAAGGCCCTCCTTGGTATTTTTACTAGGGTCAGGTTTCCTAAGGAAGTAATCTCTGACAGGGGGTCAAACTTTATGTCCCACTACATGAAAGCCATGTGGAAAACCTGCAGAGTTACTTACAGGTTCTCAACGGCTTACCACCCCCAAACCAATGGGTTTGTGGAACGGTTCAACCGAACCATGAAGAGCATGATAGGTGCTTTAGAGGAACCCCTTAAGCGCAAGTGGGACCTTCTACTGCCATGCCTTCTCTTTGCTTATAGAGAAGTCCCTCAGGAGGGAGTAGGTTACTCTCCCTTCGAACTACTCTATGGTCATCCCGTCAGAGGTCCCTTGGCCCTGATTAAGGAGGGGTTGGAGAGTGCTCCTTCCCCCAAGCCAGTCAGAGTGACTGACTACGTGATAGGTCTCCAGAGGAGAATGTCGCACATGATGACGGAAGCAAGCGATAACTTGAAAGCTGGACAAGCATTGATCAAGCACTGGCACGTTCAAAATGCTAACATGGTTGAGTTCGCTCAAGACCAGCTCGTTCTCGTTATGATCCCCACAAGGCAGAGGGCCTTGCAAGATAAGTGGATGGGACCCTTCCGAGTAGTGGGTAAACTCGGCGAGGTTAACTATCTGGTGGACTTGGGCAATCCCAAGGAGGCTCCGACAGTCTTTCACACCAACCGACTTAAGGCGTATGTCTCACGACCTGATGTAGGAGCGTTGCTTCTAGCATCATCCGAGTAAGAAGAACAGAGTGAAGCTCTTCCGGATCTCCTCAGAGGCTTACCTTTAGATGAAAAAAATTGAAGGAGTGAATCTCTCCTCCAATCTGACACCCGAGCAACAAGCAGAGTGCAAATCTATGTTGAATCAGTTTGCCTCTCTGTTCTCGCTTTCACCAGGCTTGACCCCTTGGGGCCAGCACGACATACTCACTGGTGACTGTCTGCCTGTCAAGAGCAGAGGATACAGAATGTCAGAGAACGTACGAACCCACATCAAAGGTGAGGTCAGCAAGATTCTCGATCTCGGGGTAATAGAGCCCTCTACTAGTCCATGGTCTAGCCCAGTTGTGTTAGTACCAAAGGCCGGATCTAAAGAGCTTAGATTCTGCGTGGATTATAGAGCTCTTAATGCAGTCACCAAGACTGATGCCCACCCTTTGCCAAGAACAGATGAGTTGGTGGATAAACTTGGCGCCGCCAAGTTCCTCAGCACATTTGACTTGACGTCAGGCTATTGGCAAATAGCCCTGACGGACAATGCCAAGGAGAAAACTGCATTTTCTACCCCCGTTGGCTTATACCAGTTTAAGGTAATGCCATTTGGATTGAAAAATGCACCTGCTACGTTTCAACGGATGGTAAACCAGGTTCTGAATGGGATGGAGGACTTCTGCATGGCATACTTGGATGACATCGCAGTGTTCAGCAATTCCTGGGAAGAACATGTAACCCACCTGAGAGATGTTTTGCAGGCTCTTGGACGAGCCAATCTGACCATAAAGGCGAGTAAATGCCAAATTGGACAGAGTAAGGTAGTCTATCTTGGGCATGAGGTAGGCAGTGGAGAAATAAGGCCTTTGCTCAGTAAGCTTGAAGCTGTGCAAAATTGGACAACACCGACTACTCAAACCCAGGTGAGAGCCTTCCTAGGCCTCACCGGGTATTACAGGAATTTCATAGAGAACTATGGGACCATAGCTTCTTCACTGAATGTCATCTCCTCGCCCAAATTCCCTAAAAAGGTTAAATGGAACGAGGAGTGCAATCAGGCTTTTGAAAACCTGAAAAAGGCTCTTTGCCAAGCCCCAGTACTCAGAGCTCCTGATTACCGCCAACACTTCATTGTGCAGACAGATGCTTCCAATGTAGGGATAGGTGCCGTACTCAGTCAACTGGATGGGAAAGGTAGGGAGCACCCCGTTTGCTTCATCAGCCGCAAGCTGAAGGATCCTGAAACAAGGTGGGCAACAATCGAAAGAGAGTGCTTTGCTATCGTGTGGGCTCTGAAGAAGTTTAGGCCGTACTTGTATGGTTCTACTTTCGTCATTCAGACTGACCACCAACCCTTGAGATGGTTAATGCAAATGAAAGGGGAAAACCCAAAACTATTGAGATGGTCGATCTGCCTGCAAGGGTTTGATTTCACCATTGAGCACAGGTCAGGGTGTCACCACCAAAATGCTGATGGTCTCTCTAGGATGTATGTCATCGACTAGAGGTATGAGATTCATCCAGGAGTGGATTAAATCCTCCTGTCCCTTAGTCTGGGGGGGGGGGCGAGTGTTAGGGAGAATTCTCTGTTTAGGCTGAATTTCCTAACCTAGTGAGTCCCCCAGCAGCTTTGCTGGATTTCTGGAGTTTGTTTTTTTCCATCCTGCCAAGAGTGAGACTCTTTTCTCCCACTCTTGGACATGTATGTGTGTGTAATTCCTTTTGAGATGTCAATGTGTTCGATGGGCTATGGGGTCTTTTACTCCATAGGGTCTCATATGTTTTTCTATGTGTGTTACACCGCACCCTACGTGCCGTAACACCGGGGCGTCCTAGCGGACCCCCACCATAGACTCCATACCCGGGGACTGACTTCTGTCTCCCCGGGCATGTAAAGTCACCATTGGCTTTACTAGACCTAAATTTACTAACAGGACTAGTACAAACCATCTTATTGTGGACGTACTAGTAGGGGTAATTCGATTACTCCTAGCCCTGTTACTCGAGGGGGCACTGTCCCGTCCCCCCTCATCGAGTTTTGGCTGGTGGCAGTGGAAACTACTTGTTATGTTCGACCCCGAGCATAACCCTATGGGATGTGTCCCATTGTTGGAGATTGATCCTTTTTCTCATTAATCTCTAACGTACCACCGATCTACTTATCTTAAATAGGTTTATCGGGTGGTATTTTCTGCCAGAACTCGGTTTGTAAAATGGCGTCTGTGTTCATCTCTGTGACTCCTAAACCAAAGGTTGAGCCCTTTGTTCCACTTTTGGCGGGCCTCTGTACAGAGACCCTCAAAAGTGGTGCCATTCTGTCTGGGTTACCTCAGGGGTGTGGGAGGGGGTTTAGGCACCCTGGACCGAGTTGCCTTGCCAACTCAGGTCGCACTCTGGAGTGATTGGCCCAAGTGGTGAGCGTTCCCGCTCACCACTTAGCATGTGTTGATTGACAGCTAGGCTGAATGAATGGGGGTTTTCTGCATAAAAGCAGGGCTTTTGGGACTGGATCTTCAGAAGTTGCCACAGGACCTAAGAATCCGACGTGGGTAACGCTGAGCCGACCTGCACGACGACACCTCCGGTGGAGCCCTGCAGAACCGACTCACCACTTCCCGACGACAGAGGAGATCTCCCTGCCGGAGAGTCTCTTACCCTGACTGGTGGGAACAACCAGTCCCCTTTGCTTTTTATTCGCCTCAGGAAGCAGTGGTCGAATTGCCCGTGCAGAGCACCCCGGCAACCGGATAGCCACTACCCCTGTACCGCGACCAAAAGGTGGTGCCTTGTGACGGAGCACTCCGCGGCTGGTCTTTTCCCTGGTAGTGCACCGGACTTCATTTTCTTCGACGACGAGATCATCTCTACTCTTGGCAAAGACCCGACGTGCATCCACCACCAGGAACAACTGCCCCCGCCGGAGCTGCCCTCCACAACAAGGTACCGTGTCCGCCTGGCTTCCCTTTCGATCGGTGCGAGTGAGGTGTCTTAATCCTCTACGTTCCGTTGGGTCGCCTCCAAGCTTTTTTCATTCGTTGTTCTGAACTGGTTCAACCTGCCGATAATAATTTGCTACACAGACTCGAATGCATCTCCACTAGAGACTTTTTGGGACATCGCACCTTGCCTCCCTCCGAGTGGGCCTGGCCTCTGAACTTTACGATCTATTGTGATTCTTGCATTCCTGCCTTGCATTTTATCCGCTAGGATTGAACTGTGTTGATTTCATGACCTGCCTATCTTTTTCTCTCCCGTCCTAACTATATTCGAGTGTCATCTGGGTTGAGGTATACACCTCTGTCTAAAAATAAGTGGTACCGGTAGAACCTAGAGTTGTCGATATTGCTAGGGGGATTGATCGTCTACTTCGTAGAGTAATTGTGTTTCATTTGTTTGCCGTGATTTGCCTTAGTGTTTTTCATAGATGTTCTGTTATAAATAAATGCCTTAATATCTTTACACTAAGCCTCGTTGCATGTTTACTTGTCTTGCTGTGAAGAATTGTCCTATTTTGTATACTCCACATACTGCTCAACTTTTCTTGAGAGAAGTCTGACTGCTCAGCCACAGCTACCACGTGAATCTGTGTGGTGCAGACTGCTACCAAGTGGGTTCACCGCCAACGCCTGTAGTCCTAAATCTTTTGCAGTGGTCCCAGAGGGAACTGCACAGGTTTCCGCCTAACAAGCTCACAGGTCAAGCCAAATTGGCATAAAGAATTGGTTGGAGTGATTACCAGATGCAATTAAGTAGGGTACATTCATAGAATCTGTGGAAACCTGCTTGTAGTTGCTCTCAAGAGTTGTGGATGTCTAAGAAATGTGTAAGACATTTGACCACAACCCGGTAAAGCCCTTTCGAGTAGTGCAGAAGGAGAGCCACAGGGTGAACATTATTTGGTAGGTTCAGGTCCTTCCATAGCTTTTTTCGGAGTTGACGACCATGGTTGCTTTGATAATAGAGGAAAAGCAAGTGTAGTTGAAGGACAGTTTGAAGAATTCAGCAAGCATAGAGGCCAATAAAGGGTCAAGCAGCTTAACCAGCTGAGATGCAAGATAGTCTGATGGGGCACAAGAGTGGTTAGCCTTCTTCAGTGAAGAGAGCACTTCTTCAGTATTCATATGACTAAAGTAGGAGATAGAAGCAGAGGATGATGGTAGTGTAGGAGGATTGTAGAATGTAGGATTAGGGAGCGTGAAGAAGTTCAGGAGAGATTATCTCTTGTTGGACATTTTTGCAGCAAGATATTCAACTAGGTTATTAGCTGTGAGAGAGGTGTTGACACACTAGGTTTAGGAGGAGTGAGGAGTGTGTTTAGGATGCCCTGTGGCCAGTAGAAAATGGTTGTAGTTAAAATCAATCAGGGTGAGTTAGAATTCCCTTTTGCTCTATCAAGAGAGGGCTTGAGAGAGACAGGGTAGAGCGGTAGAGTTGCACGTCCTCATGCAAGTGGGTGCACATTAATTTGAAGATGGTTGAGGACTCTGAGATGTAGGGGTGAAAATTAGCAGTGTGAAGAGAGAGGAGAATGAGTCATATAGTAGGGATTGGAAGCTGTAAAGGGCAGTGTTCGTGGAAGAGAAATCAGCTGTGGAGGAGAGTGAGAACTGTAGGTCAAAGAGAAAAGGCGGAATGGCCGCACATTTAAATGTCCTTTTAGTAATAGTTGAGACAAGTGGGCAGAAGATGTAAGAAGGTGGAAAGGATATGGTGGTGGAATCAATGAAATGATCAAATAGGGATGACGAAACAGCAGTATAAGTGGTTGAGAGAGAGGTGGAGATGAATAAGAGATCCAAAGAGTTACCCCCATTGTGGGTTGGTAACTTCTGGATTAAGTGGAGGCATGGTCATTAAGAAGAGGCTGAAGTTCAGCTTTCTGAGAAGTGGTTGGAGAAGAAAGGTTAAAGTCACATATAAGAATGAGCTAATTTTTAGTGGAAAGTGAATGGAGTAGTTGCCCAAGTTCAGTATTGAATGGTCCAGTAGGAACAGAAGGGTGATAGATGGTGATGATGTGAACAGAGTTAGGTGGAGCAATCATAACAAAACAAAAAAATGAATTCAATCGAGGAAGGAGAAGTTGTGGCATTAGAGATGTGTGAGGCATTGAGGCAGGAATATAGTATGTGTCTGATGCCTCCACCTCTGCCAGTCAGATTAGGTCAGTGAATGATGGATAGCTTGTAGTCATGTATGGAAGTGCCATATGGAGAAATCCAGGTTTCAGTGATATCAAGGAGATCTATAGAAGGAGAGGAGCTGGAATGAAAGTTGTCAATGATCAAGGAAGTTGCATACAGACTTAGGATTCCAGAGAGCAATGTTTAGTTGATGTGGTAAGGAAGAGTACATAGCTTGAGTCTCAGAGGAAGGGAGATGATGTGCAAAGGTGTTAGTGGAGGTATGGTTTGCTCATCGTCTTTTCTTAGAAGTAGCAAGTGAAAGAGAGATGTGGTAGTGGGATTTTCGAGAAGTTAATGTTATGATAGTGGTAGGAAAAGAGGAAGTTGTTAATTGGAGAAAGCATAGGGAAGGTGAGTAAGAGGAGCAGCAGAAGCAGCAGGAGGGAATGCATTATAGGTGAGTACTGCAATGTGGAGAGACATCACAGTATTTAGCAAGCTTGGGTACTCACAAGACGCAGCAGGGAGGAAGGCAAATGCAAAGGGTCATAAGGCAAAGATGCTCGTAAATGGTTGTACTTCCCCCTTTAATGTTCTGCACTTAACTGGGATGTCCCAGACTTGACGCCGCTAGGGAGGTCAGATAAGACATCACATGCTCTCATCACCTGATCGCCTAATCGATTAGTGGCTTCTCTATCTGATTTTGTTTCTGGTGTTGCTGTAATGAGGCAATTTCTTCTTTTTTGATTTTCCAAGAGGAGTCTCTTTTGGCCTTCAGCTGGAGATTGGGCAGACTTAAAATTGCTGCAGGAAGCAAGGTCACTGAATCAAGATGGCCACAGGAAGTGGTGTCACTGAACCAGGATGGCCACAGGAAGAAATGACACTGAATCAAACTGGTAGCAGGAAGAATTGTCACAGACAGGAAGTGATGCCACAAACTGCAAGTGATGTCACACACTATTGTCACCTGATTTCCTAGTCAGTGATTGGTCTCTCTGATTCTGTCCCAAATGTTGCTGCACTGGAATGATTTCTTCTTGTTTGGTGTTCCCAGATGACTCTTTTGTGGCCTTCAGTTTGAGATTGGAACATCTCAATGGAGGGCATTTTTCAAAAGGGACCGAGATGGAGCACGGCAGGAGTGAAACTTACTGTCAATGCTGGATGGTTGGCTTGCGGTACTGTCAATGCTGGATGGTTGGCTTGCGGTACTACTGTCTTCACCACTCTGGGGCTGGCCTTCGATGTTTATCCGCTTGCTCTTTATAGTGTCGACTAGCTTCGAGGAGGCTGTCTCTGGCGGATCTTTGAGCCTCTTTGAGCTGCTCCAGCGTGGATTCGAGGGCTTGGATCTTGGTGTCATTCCAGCAGGTAGGTACAAAGGCTTGTGGATGGTACCCATAGGTGCAAAAAAAAGGACTGATACCTAAAGCCGTATGAACTGAATTATTATAGGCAAACTCGGCAGTCGGGAGTAAGTCTATCCAATTGTCCTGTTGCCGGTCGATGAAACACCTTAGGTACTGTTCCAATGTCCCATTTAATCTTTCGGTTTGACCATTAGATTGGGGATGGAAACCAGAGGACAGTGCTCTCTCAATACCCAGCAAGCTACACATAGCAGCCCAAAATTTTGAAGTGTATTGACTCCCTCGATCCGACACAATCTTCTGCGGGAGGCCGTGTAACCTGAAGATATCCCTAAGAAATATTTTGGCCATCTCTGAAGCGGAAGGTAGCTTTACTAAAGGGGAAAAGTGAGCAAGTTTTGAGAAAGAATCTACAGTGACCATTATGCAGGTACAACCCCGAGAGACTGGCAGATCTACAATACAGTCTGTAGATATATGTTTCCAAGGACCAGAAGGGGCTTGATCTTGCTGCAACAACCCCAGAGGTCTTTGCGTGGGACATTTACTCTGGAGACACTTTATACAGGACTGTACATACATCTGAGTATCAGCTCTCATAGTGGGCCACGTAAACGATCTCCGTAGCAATTCGAGAGTTCCCCGAACACCTCGATGGACTGCAATCTTGGAATCATGACACCACTGAAAGACCCGCTCCCTAAGTGGTTTAGTGGGGATGAAAAGTCTTCCGTCTATAAAATACAACCCATCCTTTTCCTTTTAAATCTTGAATATGTAAAGTCGTGGTGGCTTCACGAACCTCTTGCAGGAAGGACGTCTTCATCGCTAGGATCCGAGTTTGGGGGAACATAAGCTCCCTCTTGAAGGAGGTGTCAACCTCATCTCGACGAGATAGAGCATCTGCGATCTGGTTTTGTGAACCGGGAATAAACGTGATAGAAAAATCAAACTGGGCAAAAAAATGGGCCCATCTAGCCTGCCGAGTATTATAGCATTCCTGCTGCTTGAGAATTTGCAGATTCTTATGATCGGTCCGTATCAGAAAAGGATGAGTGCTTCCTTGCAGTAAATGCCTCCACTCTAAGCAAGCCAACTTCATCGCAAGGAGCTCTTTCTCTATGACCGAGTAATTTCGTTGGCTGGGACTCAGTGTCTTTGAAAAGTAGCTAATCGGATACTCCTGGTCTGGGTTGCCTTGGAGGAGAACAGCACCCACTGCAGCCGATGAGGCGTCCGTCTCCACAATGAAAGGCTGCAATTGATTGGGTTGACTTAAGATCGGGGCTGAGCAAAATCTATGCTTTAAATCGAGGAAACTGTCATTGGCGTCTTTGGACCAAACAAAGGGTCCTGAAGACTTCTTTAGAAGTGTGGTTATAGGAAGTACGAGTTTGGAAAATTCCGGGATGAACCTTCGATAAAAATTTGCTAACCCCAAAAAACGCTGGATGTCCTTCACAGAAGTGGGGGCCGGCCAAGAGACAATGGCATCTACCTTCTTGGGGTCCATAATGACACCCTCCTTGGACAGAATGAATCCCAGGTAGGACAGAGAAGATTGGGAGAAAGCGCATTTTTCAGGCTTGATCAACAGATGGTTCTGTTGTAAACGGCGTAAGACTTCCTTTACATGGTATTGGTGTTCCTCCTGGCGGCGTGAAAAAACCAAAATGTTGTCTAGATAGACCAAAGCGTTTGGCCCAACAAATCAGAAAATAGCCTGTCCATAAACCGTTGGAAAATTGAGGGAGCATTTACCAGGCCAAATGGCATGACCTGGTACTCGAAAAGGCCGAAAAGGTGTGCGGAAAGCGGTCTTCCACTCATCCCCAGCTCTTATGCGAAGCAGGTGGTAAGCATTTCGTAGGTCCAATTTTGTGAAGACTACCGAGCCCTGTACCGCTTCCAGGATCTCGGTAATGATAGGCATTGGGTACCGGTCCTTTATAGTCACTCTGTTTAGACCCCTGTAGTCGATGCAAGGCCTTAGCTCTTTCGTCTCTCTTTTGGGAATAAAAAACAGGGAGGCTCCAGCTGGTGACTTAGACGGACGTATACGACCGTTGGTCAAGTTGTCGTCCAGCTATTTTCGTAGAACAGCCTTTTTCGGAAACAGACAAAGGAAACATTCTCCCAAAAGGAACCAAAGCTTGGGGAACTAGGTCTATGGCACAGTCTTATGGTCTAGGCGGGGGAAGCTGATGAGGAACCTGTTCCTGGAAAACCTCAGTAAATTCCGAATAACAACCTGGAATGCAATGGATAGCACTTCCTTCTGTAATAGCCACTGTTCTAACCTTTTCAAAAGAGGTTTCTGGAAGACACACTCTTTTACAATAACTTGAGTGAAAACTCAACATATTGTTAGTCCAATCCACGGTGGGGTTATGTTTACGGAGCCATCCTATCCCCAGAATAACCGGAAAATGGGCAGCACGAATAATGTCAAAGGAAACCTTTTTGGTATGTTGTTAGATAGTTACGACAACTTCTTCAGTGGTGTGAGTAATAAGGCCAGAGCTTAGAGGGGTACCATCAACTCCTTCCACCTTTTGATCTTCTTTTTTTGCTAACCGGAGAAGGCCCACCTTATCAGCCCATACAGTATCTAGAAAATTTCCGGCTGCTCCACAATCAAGTAGTGCTTGAGTGTCCACTTCCTTTTTACGGAAGTGAATCTTAATGGCTATAACCATAAGACGAACATCATCCGTCACATGAGAAGAGGTTACTGAGAGGTTGGCATAGGAACAAGCATAAGCCCCTCGATTATCCGTCCTACCAACTATCGAGGGCGTTCGTTTCCCGACCTCCTAGGGGGCACGTCTGGACAATCTTGCAGGAGGTGGGTTGCAGATCCACAGTATAAACATAGGTTCCCATCTCGTCTCCTCTTTTTCTCTTCAGCAGTTAAAGGTGCTCTAGTGGTTCCTATCTGCATAGGTTCTTCCCCGGCGGCTCTTGTTGCGGATGAGGAGGTGGAAGGACGTGATTCAGGGTATGGTGTCGTACTTCTGGTCTTCTTCTTTTCATTCTTTCGTTCCAGGAATCTAAAATCAATTCTCTGGACAGCAGTAAGGAGATCCGTAAAAGTATCGGGCCGAGTGGTTCTGGCAAGTTCATCCTTTAATTCCTTTCGAAGTCCCCTTCGGAATATGGTATATTGTACCATTTCGGGCCAGCCGGCCTCAGCTGCCAACTTCTTGAAAGTAGATATGTATGTGAGTAAATCCGAATTTCCCTGACGTACATCCAGAAGGTCTTCACTGGCCACATGTGCACTCTCAGTTCGGAGAAAAGTCTGACGTACCAGCTCCTTGAAAGCGGCATAATCCTGTAGGACTGTATCGTCACGGGACACCAAAGGGGTTGCCCAAGAAAGAGCATTCCCAGTCATGTGGGTGATCATAAACCCCACTTTAGTTTGGTCGGTTGAAAAAGTATTCGGTCTGAACCTGAAGTGGATGTTGAAGGCGTCCAGGAATTCCTTCACCTTGTATCCCGAGCCATCAAACTTGCCTGATACCAAGGGCAAAGGGGGTAAATCCAGAGCCTGTTGTTCCCTGACGGCAACTCTTTGTTGGAGTGCTGCATTGTCAGTCTTTAGGGCTTGGACCTCAGCATTGAGGTTTTAAACGGCGGCTATCAGCTCTTGCAGCTGCTGTGTGGTGGCCATGACTACTTCTTGGCGTTGCAAACTGTCAATACTGGATGGTTGGCTTGCGGTACTACTGTTTTCAAGGTTGGAATAGAATAGTTCCCCCGACCCTTCCTCCACCTCCACCTCCTCACCTGATGACGTGGGTAGCTCCAACTTCCTTCTCTGGGGCCTTTGGGAAGTAGGCTTTTTCTTCTCGTGCAGATATGGCCTGCCTCGGAAAGAAGCCACCGTGACCCCGAGACTAGGGCTCACCGTGACCCCTCTCCGTGACAGCCAACAGGGGAAAAAGCCGTAGCAGAAAAACCCCCTGGCAGGTATGCTGGATGTTGCTGAAGAGCTGCCCCAGAAGTGTCCAAGGAGGTGGTTGAGACTGGCACGAGGGTCCGGATGAAAGGCACGGAAGGCATCCAAAAACAGCCCAAGTGCGGAGGAAACCAGGAAGAAAAATATACGGAGGAAAAATATATATATACCAAAGCTTAAAGGGGGAGCTCTGGAGGGGAGGATAAATGGAAGGGCGAAGTAAGCCCCCTGTAAGTATATAATTGTAGCAAAAGAAAAACATAAAAGGAGGCAAAAAGAAGAAAGAGTAAGCAGGGGGGGGGGACACAAGAGGGAAAAAAAACAATGGAGAATACCAAGAGAAAAAATGGAGAATAACAGGGAAGTATACGAGCGCAACGCAAAGGAGAAAATACAAACGTTGCAACGCGCCGAGCCGCACCGCCGCTGAAAGTAAATAGGAAGCGGCGGGCGGCCATCTTGAAGAAAACTAGACCGCTAATCGCACGTAAGAGAAAACGTGGTGGAGCGGTCTAATGGCGGCCCGACCTCCATCCCTTCCAAACCGCCAACGGCCTACGGCCGTGACACTTACATGGAATTGAGGGTGAGACAATGGACAGAACTGAGGATGAGATGAAGGGCACCAGCCAGCATTTCATGTTTGGCAGTATTCTGGCAGTATCTCTTCGAGAATCCCATCAAAAGGAAATACAGTTACTGCCACTTGGCCCAGCATATATACCGTCAGATTATAAATGGGGGTAGATAGACTGTATAGCTCCCCATTTTTAGAGTCCATAGTAGTCCTTGGGAATTTTGGCAGAATTACAACTGGTGGTAATTCCACCAGCAGTAATGTTGCCATTTTTGCTAACATTTGGTGATTAGGCAGTGGTTTTACCTCCAGCCTTTGGTGGAGGAAAATCCTATACCTTACCAGCAGACCTATAGTACAGCAGTGCAGTAAAATGGCAGTAATGGAATTACTGCTGCATTAGTGCTGTTTTTTACTGTTCTGCCCTACTTGTAAAGAGGCCCACAGGGGAAAGAACGGTAAGCTAGAAATCTGAGTGAAAGGAGGGTGTGTGTGTGCTCAACTTGTGTGACAAAACTTTTTCTTTGCCATATGCATGCATCATGCATTTGGTCCTACTTGTGTTTGACATTCTCATGGTCGAGTACATGATTTTAAAATTGATAATGGAGAGGTATGCCTTGTTTGCTTGTAGTAAATAATGTGGTCATGATATGTATTTTGAGACTGCATTTGAGTGATGAGTGACTCTTGGGGCAGCCTGCTATTCTCTCTCTTAGTTCTTAAGTTGTTCAGACCGAGCTTGATGCATATGAGATGCATTGTTTTGTTTTCTTCACCTGTATATTCACCTTCTGCCGCTACTGCCAGGGTTAGTCTCACAGGGGCATGTATTTTGATTGAATTTATGTATTTTTTCAAGAAGTGAGACCAAACGTGTCTGATGTTTTGTCCATCTCTGGCTTTGTTCTGGACAATGTTTCTGTGTAGTTCTGCAACAAGTACTATCTTTTGCAACAGGACAATTTGTAGGCCAGTGTTTCAATTTGGCTCTGCAGGTCCTGTGTTTTTAGGTGTGTACTAGCCCACTACAGCCCACTACAGTCAGAATTAGAAGAAGATTGTTTCAGTCAGTACTCTTTGTGCAGAATGCCAGACCATATACACCCCCATAAACTTAAATTTAAACCCACTCTCCCCTCCATGCCACATGACTTCCCTGTTCACCTTCAATGAGTTTGCAATGTGTGTTGCTCTGGATTACACTGAGGGACATATGCATACATATTGACCTAGGGCAAAGTAATGCTAATGTATTTGACAGACCATATGTGCTGTTCTCCTCTCTAAGTCCATCTTTGCTGGTGATGCCTAAAAAGCTTGATCTGGTTTCCACTGGGTGACTACCAGTGGGTTAGTCACTTTGGGAACTCTTTTGAGGTTCACCCAAGTGTTTCTATAATGAGGATCCATTTGCTCTTGGCCTTAACTTGGCACCTCTTGTCTCCCCAGTTCTTTCTTTTGCTCAAAGTTCTTGACTTTATGTCCTGGACCATTGGCTTTTCTCCATTACCCACTCCCAGCCACATTGCTTGCTGATGGAGTGATGGCCTGGTAGATTGCACCTATTTGGTGTCTGACAATAAACTCTTCCAGGACTGCCATCTCTTTCTTGGAGAAGTGTGGCTTCCTAAGGGAGAGCTTCTGGAGTGCCTGCACACTGGCCATGAAGGGTTCTCAGTTGGATCAGTTGAAGAAACCAGGATAAGTGGATGCTTATATACTTTCCTTCCATTGATATCAATGGTACACCCAACAATTTGCTATGACTTGAACCCAGCTTTACAACTTGCTACTGTTGGTCACATATGGCAAAATACCTTCACTCCTATGCTCTCCAGAAGAAAAAGTGACCTTCTGGGATATTTGTTTTCCTCACCACCATATATCACACCGAGCACACCCTTTTAATGATGTACTTCACTGCTGCCCTCTCTTCCATGTCTGCGGGGATCCTCCCATTGTTGAACCTGCTGTGGATGCTGTCTGCAGTGGCTGAACTTTCCTGCTAGATGATCTTGAGAAACCACCTCATAAGAGCACAAAACAGCTGTTTAGCCCAATGCCAGCCCAGCATTGACTTCAGCCTCTGGATCTATGACCCCTGAGCCCCCTTCAACTGGACCAATGGTAGAGGTAAGTGGACCCTGTGATTCTGTATACCCTCAGGTGGTTACACAGAAAATCAGACCTTGAGGTGCAAGCCTACATAGCTATTTTCCCAATCCCCTTCCATCATAGGGACTTTATGGGCGTAAAGACCACTCTATAACAGATTACTCAAAAACCTATTTACTTACACAGTGCTTTATTCTGGGTCTGTACCATACTATTGGCTTTGTCAAAGCTTGTTCTGGGTGGACCTTCAAGACTTATTATTCAGTACTTAGGCAATTAATTGGGAGTGTGACACTGTTGAGACACTAGGGCCACTTTCCTGTAATGGAAGAAATGCTAAAGCTTTAGGCGCCTTATAATGATAAAACAGATTATATGGTTTAGCTTTTTAAGGCATTATATATTTACTTTGCTGCTCACAGTATGTCATCTGTCATTGTTTTGAATTGCTTTAAATGTAAAGTGTAGTAAATTGCACTTGAGAGCAATTGTATACAAACATATGTTTATACATGTGTTTTAGTACTAGCTGTTTGACTTTAACTTTAACTGCTTAGGGTCCTGCTTGTTTTATTAGACTGCAATTTTTAATGTCTGCATATGTTTGTGCACTTTTGGTCATCATGAATTCAACCACTTGTGCTTTTTATGTTTTTTAAATGAGGCGTCTCCCATATCCTCCAGGCACACACTGAAGGTGCAAACAGTGAGTGAGTCTGACAATATTGCTTGTTTACTTCTCTTAGTTTGGATGCAGTCCAATTCGGGAATTGAGAGCTCCTGAGAGAAATGACAAAAGTCACTTGAAGAAAGCCATGCTCCTTAGGTTTGTGAAGACTCTTTCAAATACACTTTACCAAACTTACAGAAGTTTAACGACTACTAAAAGGACCATGTAACATGGTTAACCTTTGTAAACAACTACTTGAAATTTGTTTTGAATAGGTGGGTTGAAGGCCATAAGGTAACTACTTTTGAAGGAATGATGAACTTGTTCATGCTGGTCATGCTGCAACACATTTGCTCTTCATTTTCTCAAGATTTGAAGACAAATCTAGCCAATATAAACTCCCTGGACCACAAAATTTTAGCAGTATTATTGATTTGGCTGAAACGTTCAACCTTTTCAACATAAAAATACAAAATGATTTACAATTAAAACTTTGTTTCATTCATAAACATCATATTTCCATATTATAAAAATCATCATTAAAATAACACAAAATTATAAAAAAAATAAAAAGAATACACAAAAGAAAATTAGGTAAAAAGAAAATCACATATTGCATTCATTTTCTTGATAACAAAAACAAACTATCTCTTCTTAATCAATCAATTATTATAATACTTTGGCTTGTATATATGTTAGCTGCACCTTCTGTTTCTAGATGCAATTCAAACAGAAAATGTACAACCGCATAACCAATTGATTTCGAGTGCATATGTAAAACATATCTCCATAATTCCTTGGTATCCATAGATGTCGATGAATCAAATAAATCTTGAAAATATTTATGATGCAAGCGCAACAAGTTGGCACACTCAGTTATAATGTGTTCTAGAGTTTCAATTACCTTTTCACAAAAGCAACACATATGGTTTGTTTGGCCTTGGGATACCCTCTTGATGTAATTTCCCTTGTTTTCCATGAATTAAATTGAAAACGCAGGAGACCAGAGTATGCTGAGGTTTGGGGGATTTAACAAGATATGGCTCTAGTGATCCATAACTTTTTAAAGCAAATGGATTTATTGCAAATACTTTGTATTTACCACAATGATCTCTGCTGGCAATCCAATCAGTTTGCCATCATTTGGTTTTGCCTCGGTCGGGATTTTGTAGAAGCAATTCCTCTGTTATACCTGCAGCGCTCAGAAACTCCAGCGCCTTGGATCTACAACATTTCGTGAAATTGTCATCAACAGATATCATATAGTTCGACAATATTCCTAGCAATCCCTTTCCATTTCTCCCTAGCAAACACATTCTATACAAGGCACACACTTTCCATCTGTGCCCTGCATATAAAGAGATCAAACCAAGTTCATGTCTAATCATTGTTATTGGCACAGAAGACGGCAACTTAAGCAGTGTTCTCCAAAATTTAGCTTCCATCAGGATCCAAAATGTTGGAGGCCTCCCTTTTTTTGTATCGGAGCCATACAATAAAATGGGCAAGACTTTCTGTTTATAGACAACTACCAATGGTTGGATGGTACATTTACAAAATCTTCCATTTATATTGCGTGCCTGGGATATTAGGGTATTTACTTTCATTTGCAAGCTTGTTTCATAAGGTAAATCCTTTGTATCATTGTTAACATTTATACCAAGATAGATGTAGCTCTATCAATCAGGTCATGGAGGATTTGCAATATTTCCTTTTACCAAATTGAATTATTTCAGTCTGTTTCAAATTAATTGTAATTTGATTATCACACGCATACTTTTCCAAAGATTGTAGCATGTTTTGCAAGCCCCTTGGTGATTTGGAAAATAAAAGGAGATCATCCGCATAAAGCAGCCATTTTATGATCTGATTGCCTAATTTAGGTGAGTCAGTTATGCAATTCAAAAATCCCATCCCTATATCCGATATGAAAAAATTAAAGAGGGCTGAAGCAAGTATACACCCTTGCTTCAGCCCTCTTGATGTCAGAATTGAGTTGGATAATAAGCCATCTCCACCCATTCTTATCTGGCTCAGTTTTGAGAAACAATAAAGGAAATCCTCATGGGAAAATTGCACGAAGTGAGAGCAATCTTCTCTCTTTGAGGAGAGGCATAATCCAGATAACGGAGTCTGATAAATGTTCTGGTAATACTCACACCAAACATTTTCAAATATGGCATTTATTTGCACTGCTGCCTGCCCGTTAAATGTAGCTTCATTCAAGAGTCCCCATAGCTCAGCGGATGATTTCCTAGCAATTTTCTGCAGCATATGCTCCCTATCCTGTTGGAAACACAGGGCTTTCCTCCCCCTTTGCCAATTTTTATAAACTGACTTAAGATGTTTTATTTTGGTCACCCTCTCAAATATGGGTAGATGTTTAGCTTGCCATATTTGCCACCCCAACTCTGTTTTTCTGTCCTTGACGACCATATCAAATACATGATGATATTTGTGGCTAAGCCCTCGGGATGCTGATTTCACCTGTACAAATGTGTGCATGCACGATACATAACACTTTCCATCTTCCCCTGTTAATGCTTCATCCAATTCTCCTAAAGTTCTCTCCGACCACCTAAGACGATTTCTGCCATTATTTGCTTTCACATGACCTTTATACCTGTCTTTCTTTTTCATATTTTGCAATAATTTCTACTCCTAAGTCAAACACAATTGACTATGGTCACTTGTTGTCACTATTTTTGACCTCTAATGATTTGATTATATTCACAAAAGCAAGATTTATGTAAATGTAATCAATAATGGCTCTTAATTGGCCTCTACTCCACGTATTCCTTGCCGGGATGTCCCCTTCAATTACACCATTTGCCATAATATAATGTCTCTCGTCCATCGTAGCACAATATTGTTGTTCTTCTGGGTTAAACCTTCTACCTGACTCTGGAATTAAATGTAGATTTAAATCACCCATGATAAGAATGAAATAAATCTTGTGTTTCATAGCCAGGTTATCAAAGACCATATCCATATAATTAAAAAATTACTCAGACGTCAGCTGCTTTACATGTTTCCCATAGGTTTCCTATAAGGGGCCTTCCAGGAAACTGAGGGCGGTAAGGAGTCGAAATAAAAAGAGTGTGGTTCAACTGCTGAATGTGGTGCACATAAGGCCCCCAAAAATAATAAGGGATTTAACCACAGGTTGAACAATGAAAGTTAAAAGGGACTTAAAATCCCAAACAGGAATCAGATCATCATAAGTCTATACTGTCTATAAGTCTATAAGTCTATACTGTCAATTATACAGTGGGGGGGTCCACTCTATGAATATGGGTAGTCTCCAGAGGAGGGTTGTATAATCACAGAGAGATCTTCTCTACTTGCTCATTGGCCAGCTGTGTGGTAGTAAAAGCTGTTTTAGATTCCTTTGTGGGGTACATTTAAGGCCCTAAGCAGAAATCCCTTTCAAACAAAAACTGCATTGAAATAAAGCCACATAACGGCTCTGCGTTTCTTTTCCTGGCACATGTGTGGTGTGCATTGAAAACTGCCACCCAAAGAATGGCTCTGCATTTGCTTTATTTTTAAGTTGAATCATAAGGAGAAGACCTGCGTTCAGAACGGCTCTACATTAGATGTTCTGTCCTCTGTAAAAGTTGTGCACAATATTTAAGATGGCCCTGCAAATGTTCTTTCTTTCTTTTAAAACACCAACACATCGTGCGATCCTTTGAAACATACCCTTGCATGCTTTATTTTATCTGATTACCAAAAAGATAGGCAATGCCTTTCAAGGACAGCACTTTCTACTAATAAATCACACAAAGGGCAGAAAGTTCTGCTTTTCACTCAACACGGTTTTTGTTTCCTTTTTCTGTGAACCATCACGCTCAAATTGCAGTAAATGAAAGAAATAACGTGGCATTTCTTTTTCCATGTCAATATCAAAGAAATCATGTGCGGCATCCTTTTGTGTCCATAAACCAAAAGTATATATGCAAACCCTCCCAGAAGATTAATTGAAAATCAATCCTGTGGGTCAGCAGAAACCGCATTTGTAAACTTGAAATGAAAGGAAATGAACACAAGTGTGAATCTGCTCTTTTGAAAATAAGGAAAATTTCATTTAAAAGTTAATGTCAAAAGACAGTTTTGCTCGCACAGAAATCTGATTGAATGCATGGGTGTGGGTTTTGCTATATATAATGCACATTATATTTGTCCCCACAAGACTTGGTTACTTAGAAAAGACTCAGAAACCAATAAAACTGGGTTTTTGCCCAGGCACTGAATTCAATGGCCAGCTCTAATTCCCAATGCAAAGTCACATCCATAAGTGAACAGCCCACAATGACATTTGAAAAGGCCGAGAGTGCGAGGACTAGCAGGCAGCTCTGGAGGAAGGAACAATGGGGCTATTGCATGACCAAGAGGTGCAATTTCCTGCAGCATACACTATGAAGGGGGAACTGTCAAACTTCAAAGGGCATCATAAATGTCCGTTGTTGTAATTCGAGCCTGGCAGAGACAGTTTGCTGTGGGGGTCTGCAGTACTGCCCACACATGTGACGAATCCACCCCATTGACATTAAAGAACTTCTGTATTTTAAGGCATTTTTCCCTGCACCCTAAATAAGTAATAATTTTGTACTATGCCAGTTTCCATGCGATTTTTAAGCGAATGTAAAGAGACCAAGTGCATATTTCTAACACTTGGTGAACTGAAATGGCCATGAAAGATGCATTTCAGGGTGGATTTTAAATGGGACAGTTAGGAAACTAAGTGCGAAGATGCAAATTATTATTGGGAATATGTGTAGTCATTGGCAAAATTTAAAATATTAAATATTATGCAATTCATAAAAAGCAAAAATGTGCCAAAGGGCAATGCAACCTTGGCAATCCGATTGTCAAATTCCCTGTGACATAGTGAATCCGCATATCTATTTTTTATGTTGGTGGCTAGTATAAGTTTGAAGCTTTGATCTATAACTCATTTTGGTCAAAAGCAGGCTGGAGAGACACAGATTGGTCATAAATGCAAACACATAAATTATGTCATTTCCCCTGAACCAATCGGTCCAGGGGGAGGAGGGAAGACTGGTAGGTGGTCCTATCCTAGGAGAGGAATAATTCCAGAGTACTTCCCCCCAGGTTGTAAATTCTGTGATGTAATTTTGGCTATATAACGGGGAGAGAGAGAAACACAGGGGCCCTCAAGACTGACACACTCACTGAACAATCAAAATCCATTCAAGATCTAGGAAGCCATATAAATCCATCCAGGCAATGAATAAATGTATCCAGATCCAGGGAGAAAGGAGAGGAGGCAGCTGATTCTATCCTAGAGAGTGCAGTGACCAGACCCTGCCTAGCTGTCCAGCATCCCATCCAGGAGAGTCCAATGACCAGATCCCTTGGCCAAGCTGTCCCAGTGACCAACAGTCTACAGTGACCAGATCCTGTGGCCTAACTGTCCATAGACCTTGCTGGCTTTCCAGAATCCCTAAACTCATGTCCCGCTCTTTTGACCCTTCCACCCCATTGAAATCCCACTCAAATCCCAAATTGCCAGTATAATCCGTTAACCTTTCCATAGACAAATCATTAGCCTGTATATGTTAGTACATCCCTTGTCATCAATCTTTCAATGCATCCTTACCAATATCTGCTAGTAACTCAATTAATTCCCTAATGCATTTCTTTAATGATTATAGCCAGTAAAATATAGTCTCAACAAAACTAGCATTTGTCTAACAAAAAACAAATTTGCCCATGTATTGTGCATTTCTATGAATTACGATTTGCATTTGTCCCATAGAAAAACCCAAACTGTAGTCCTATTGAAAATAACCCCTTTCTGTCAGAATCCTATCTGTTATGTGCCTCTGTTTCCGATTTTCGATTTTGGCAGCCAAGCCCTTTCTGTGGCTGCCTGTTATCCCAAGTCCCTGGTAGACAGACATTTCCATTCTGCTGCTTGTGTTTTCTTTTGCATTTGTTTTTCTTTTAAAAAATCGATGTTCTTACCTGTGTTCACGTTGCCTTGGTGCGCTGCCTAGTAGTCTGTCAGCTTCCTTATCTGTCAAGTGTAGCAACACAAATATCTGTCCTAGCTATCCCACAGCGGTTGCAAACTGTTGTGCGAGTAACAAGTGAAATCCGATTATGCCATTTTGCTCATAAATGAGATTTTTATTTCTTTTCTGGCCTCCCAACTTGGGGTGGTGGGCTGAATCCTAAAATAGATTGTTCCCTCTTTCTAGTGACTCCTTGGCACTGACTTCCATCCATCCATTAGTTAGCAGATGTTTGGGGGTGAGTGTTGCAGGGGGAGTGCTTAACCTGATTGCCATCTGCTGTTTTTAAAAATTATGTCTCTATTGCTTGATATTAAAGGTTTTTGAGTATTGGGTTAGGAGTTTCAATTAACTGTGTTGTGGGGACTTTTGTATTTGTATTGCCACAACATCAGTGGTTTCTGCCCAATTGTGTGATTTTGCTTGATTTTTCATTTAACCATACAATTAATAAATATATTGTTACATACCGGCCTGGTTCCTGGTCCATTGCGACACAGGGTGTTTGTTAAGTTGTTTGCAAGACAGGTTGGGGGCCTACTCAAATAATGAACCCGTGGTTGATGAAAGATAAAAAGCTTTTTTATTGTGCACAACATTCATTGTCAGTGGAAGGAGTCCCTGGCTGGAGTGTGCCATAATATAAAACTGTTACACCCTAGGGACTTGGCAGTGACAGTTTGCAATTGAATATGCATCTACACTTGATAACACTAAGTGCTACGTTAGGTATAGTGTTTAGATTGATGCCCTGAATAAATTGATGCAGGGACAGTGATAGATTACACATAGGTAAACCTAGAGAAGCTTGCCAGAGCTCCTCTGTGGCCCAATAAATTGCACAGATACCTGGAGGGTTTTGCTAGGTAATGACATCATGCATACATAGGCCTTGTAAGTGATATTTCAGATCTTTCTCTAAACACTAGGTCTCAAACAAAAAAAAGGCTGGCTCTGTAGCCAAGCTTTTGCTATGCCTAAGCCAAAGTGAAAACATAAGGTAAAGAAAGAAACCAAAAAGGGAAAAAAAAAGCATCTACCTTTAAAGTATTTTAAACTCATTTTGTACACATGAACCTGATGAGGAATATGTTATGTTACATGATATTTGTATAACACCTATTTGATATGGCTTTTGAAGTGCTGTAGGTTAAATGGTCCATCAGTAGGTAGACCCTAGTCAGAACAGAATTGAGAGATCAATCATCACTTTGCATACAGATAGTAGATATAAACAACTGTGCAATTATTAGCACAGCTGACTAAGGTAGCAATAATATAGAAACCATAGAATTAATTGAGTTTGGACATGGCATGGAGTGTGATATCAGTGTCAATGTGACAGCTGGAACAAGCTTTTATGGGCCTCAGCCATATTCTATGGAGCACAGGCCTAGAGGTGAAAAGGAAGCTAGTATACATCAGTATATCAACCCATAGGGCAACTGGGTACAGTTGAGGGCTCTTCCATAATTTACATAAAGAACACATACAAAATGAATGAAATGCAATAACATGCAACTTACTATGTACAATTTGTGCATTAAGTTCTTAATCCTGTGAAGAACGGTGAGAGTTTATTTCCAGAAAGGAGCCCTATAGGTCAGAATTTAGCATTTGTTAAAGTGATTGCTCACCATTTGAATGACAAGCCTGTTGACGGTTGGAGGGTGTGCTCCTGGGAAAGCATGGGGAAGAAGAACTCTGGTATAATGATCAGATAGAGTCTACAGCTGGTCACTTTAGGAGGTTGATCACCACACAATATGGCAGAGCTTTCCTAATGCAGTTGACACATGAGATGCCCCTTTCAGATCATCTGGGAATAAAGGGCCCAGTGAGCCTGTATCCTTATATCTATACTGGACCAGAAGAAAAAACACAGTAGAATATGTTCAACTTATGTGCTACATGGCAAGGTGGGGCAGACATCCTGGATCAACTCGTACCAGTCCCTGAGGCAGGTGAAGAGTTTGAGAGGATATGATTTGAAATGGTAAGTCCCTTTGAACCTCCTACAGCCACAAGCAATAGGTTTATCCTTGTGCCAGTTGGCTATTACACTATCAATTGTGAGGAACCAGGAATGAGATGCAGAAACAGGGGATTCATGGTTTTGGTCAAAGACATTTAACTAAAATAAAAGTGGGTTGGGAAATGCCTCCCTATCCCTGCACTAATAGGTGATCCCGACCTAAAACCAAAACTGAGGGTCTGTCAATGGCCAGAATGTCCAAGGCAAAACGTGAAAAGGGAAAATGTCTTTGGCCTTAAGTAGTGAATACATGTTCAAAAAGGAAAATACATAACTCTAACACAAAAGTGCCATAGGTACAAAGTTCCTTGTTCCAGGGGGTGTTTCCTCTAACATGGATTTCTCATCTAACAGTTTAGTACTTTCAAGAATATCAGTTCCTTAAGTTTATCTTGATCCACAAAACGACTGGTACACACATTTTTAAGGATACCTGGTGTACTCTCCTGCCAGGTGTTCTCTCTTATTTAATATGTTTCCACAGCGTTTTGCTAGTCATGCTGGCCCCTTATCAGGACTTCTTGGCGTAATCTATTTTGCAAACGGTTCAACTTGACCATTCCTGGTATACTCTCCTGCCAGGGACGATCTTTTAGGAACACACTTGCAACCTCAATCTATCTGCCTGGTATACTCTCCTGTCAGGGCTTTTCATATGTATATACTCTTATGACTTGAATTTACCTGGTTTACTATCCTGCCAGGGCATTCACACACACGTCTTTTCTTGTACTTTCAATTTGCCTGGTATACTCTCCTGCCAGGGCTTTTCTAATCTGGGTGTTGCACACATACACAAACGTGATAGTCTTGTACATTTTGTTTTATCTTATATTATATATGCCTAATATACTATACTTCCATCGCTTCTCTTATTTGTGTATTGCATACACTCACAAACTTGAAAGTCTCTTATACTGGTTTTGTTCTCCCTTTTAAAGTAATGCTCACTTGCTTGTTCTCTTTCATGTGCTTCATTAACAATTATTAAGATTTAGCATGACTGCCAATATGCCCCAGTGTCCCTGCTTCCCTTGGGTGGACTCACCGGCTCTTGCTGGCATATTCTGTTTCTCCCGCGGCAAGCCAGTGGTGTTCGTTCAGCATTTTCTTCCATCTCACTGCCTCTGCTCCTCAACTTCTCTGACTATACCACTGGTTCCTGCTGGGCTCTTCTACATTGTTTCAGGCTCTGTTAAGGTAGAGGTTGCTTTTCAACACATGCAGACACACAGAAGCCTTCCGTCTGCTTCTGGCGTTTGAGCAGCGTATTCTTGTTCACGGTCAGTTTTTCTTCTCCTTGTCGACGTGCCAGTTGGCTCCAAGGAACACTCTCCAGCCCCACGGTCTATCGGTCAGTACTGAGAGGAGCAGCGTTCTTGCACCATCAGCTCTCAGCTGTAGCAGTAGCAGATTCAAGCTTCCCGCTTTCAGCTGTACTTCTCCATTGAGGGAACCTCCAGCTTTTATTTAGCATACTGCTGGTGCCCAGAGGTTTTGCCCTCTTTTTGGGGGCCAAAGTGGTACCAGAGGTTCCCCCAGCAGTCCCTTGACCTTGTACCAGCTGTCGGGGTGCTAGACCCCCCCTACTTCTCTAGGTCCTTTCTTTTTTTCCAAACAAATCCTGCAGCCAGGTCCTCAAGGGAGGGCCTCTCATACTTCCTGAGTCTACGCTTGCTTTAATACTGACTTTAGCCAATTGGATTTTAGGAAAGACTAGACTGTTGTATGTTGTTCTTAGAGTTAATCCTCATTCCTCCATTCTTCTCTCTTGTCACAGTACTGATCTTTTAACTCCCTTGTGAGTTATTATGAATCTTTCTCGTCACAGTACTGGGAAAGTGCTCTTAATTCAGGGTACTACTATTCTTCCTTGTGCCAGTACTTTTTAGAGGAATGGTAGGATAAGCACAACCCATGAGTCCATTAGGGAATTGATTTTCTTTAGTGTTGTAGGAAGGAGGTATATGGTCCCTTGAGTTGGTTTTTGGTCTTTAAAAGATGTATAATGTCATGCTACCATATGCCATAGGAGATTGTGGTATTTCAGGGTTGTTATTATTCCCTGATGTAAAGGGGGCAGTCCATGTTTCTTCTGGCAAGTTATCTCTAACTTCATGAGGGTCATCTTCCCCACTGAAGTCTTTGACTCTAACTAATTTGCAAAAGCTCTGATGTATATATTCATCAGAGTTGGATTCCCTTATGCAAATTTGCTATGGACACACTTATTGCTACAAAGAACCTTAGCACCCACGACCTCACCAGTGGATGTTATTGATATTGATATTTTATTTCTATCGCGCTCGTACACAAGTGTTTCAGAGTGCGACAAGGCAAGGGAGGGGAACAGGGGAGAAAAAACCAACGATCTTACTAGGCCCAGTGACATTGAGAATGCGCGCGTGCATGGGAGAGGGGTAGGGGAAAAGTGCATGGAAGGGGGGAGAAGTGGGGATCAAAGGAGAAACAAATAAATAATAATAAATAAATAATAAAGGCAACTAACAGTGGTAGTGCAGCCACCAATTTGCAAGTGCTGGGTTTAAGGCAGCAGACAGGGTAGGTCTGATAAGCGCAGGAAGCAAAAAGGGGGGTACTGTATGGGTACAGATACAGACCCCAGTGCAAGGGGTGGCCCGGAGGCAGTGCGGGAGAGTGGCAGGGTGAGCAGGTACCTGGGCCCAGAGGACATAGGGTGGCAAGGTGCACGGTGCCAAGAGAGAAGAGATCAGCATGGGACAGGGGGAGCAAAGGCAGAAGCAAAGTGGAGGGTCTTGAGGGGCTTCCGGAACCGGAGATGGTTCTCCTCAAGTTTTAGAGTGGCAGGGAGGCTGTTCCAGAGGGAGGCCCGAGCCAAAGACAGAGATCTACCCTCAGCTCCTGTCTTTGAAAAACGACTGACCCTGAGGGAGTTAGAGGTAGAGGAGCAAAGAGCTTGTGAGGGGGGATAACTGAAGGTATTTTGGACCCAGGGCCCAGAAAGCATTGTGGACAATGCAGAGGGTTTTGAATGTAATTCTTGCATCCACTGGGAGCCAATGGAGAGATTTCAGAGCTGGAGAGATACGATCCCAGAGCTTGAGGCCAAGGACAAATCTGACAGTCATGTTCTGGATTAGTTGCAGATGGCGGAGAGTAGAGGCAGGTGGATTTAGAAAGAAGTTGCTACAATAGTCCAACCTACAGAGAACCAGAGCTTGGGAGACCATCAGCTTCGGGGGGAAGGAGAAGAAAGGAAATGTACCTCTGATGAGGTGCAGTAGGAAGTTTGACTTTTTAGAGACATCAGAGATGTGGGCGGAGAAGGAAAGTGTGGAGTCAAAGATGACCATGTGGTTCTTAGCCTCACAGGTGGGGGTAGGAGGAGGGCCAAGGGAGGCTGGCCAGAGAGTGAGGTGAAAGAATTGTGAAGGTATGCCGATGAGGAGGATCGCTGTCTTGCTGGCATTCAGACAAAGACCATTAGTGGCACAACAATGTTGAATGGCATTCAAGCAATCAGAGATGAGAGAGAGAGAGGAGGTGGCCGAGGGCAGCCTGAAAATGATATTGCTACCTTCATCTCTGCTTAGGGAGGAACATGTCGAACATCTCGGAGAGTATTGCAGGTCCTGAGGTTGTGAGAATAGATCCTAAATACAATAACCTAGGAAGTTGCAAGGACACCTTTGTGTAATTCAACACTTAAAATTGCTTGTAATTATACAAATATAATGCATGGATTCATAGTAGAAATGTTTAGACTTTTCTTGTATAGCCTTTTCTTGACAACAATTGTAAAATTCAAAAGAAGTGGTTTATTTTCAGAGACACATGCAGTTTGTGGATTGTCCAATACATCTCAGCCTTCAGACCATCTTCAGGAACCCAATTCATTAAATATAAATGAGATAATCTCTGTAACGAGATAAATTGTCTGTGTTACTATGTGTACTTGTCGCTAAATAAAGATTTTTGAAAGAACAAAATATGTTTTGGATTTTGTTTTACCTGTCTGTTGTGTCATGTTTAACATAAAATGGTTGTCTTCTTGGACTTCTATTAAGCATACAACTTACTTTGTGAGCATCTGGAATCTGATCCTAGAAAAATGATAATAGATATAGCACCCGAGGAATAGCTCGATCAAGCTGATCCCTGGTGTCAGTGTGGCTTTATGTGTCTAGAAATGGTCTGGTAACGTGAGGACATCATCGTCATGATGAGGTAATTGCGTGACGGTGGCCATTTTGTATTCGCAAAAAAAGTATGTTGCTCTTCTAATACGAAATATTCTGTAATAAAGGATGTACAACGTTTCTAGTGGTGTGGTAGTGTATGGGAACTAATCCATATTTACTACTTTTCACGCTCAATTGTGATAAGTGCTCTTATAAATGATATCTCTGCGTCCATGGGAAATGATACCGATAATAAAAATTATACAGTGCAATTTTGACACCAGTATGATGGCACTAGAAATCATTTCAGCTGGGCACCAATGGAACACATGTTACTACATTTTGTTTTTAGGTCAATGTTCACTTCTTGTAAGTCTTTTCTATGTTTCCATAAGGGGTTGTACACATTATACAATGCGATCTTGACACCAACTGTGTGGCAATAAAACACATGTATTTTAGTTTCATTTCTAGGTCAATGTTCACATTGTATGAGTCATTTCTATGTTTCTATAAGAGGTTGACACAATACATTGTTGACATAGGTTTTTTGGCAATAACCATGTATTCTTTCTTGTCATTACTAGATTAATATTCAACTCTATATAATAAAGAGGGCACATGATGACGATCTTAATCATTGCATTGCCATTGGTTTGTCATTATTGAATTACTCATCTTCTCACTCTATTTTTTGTAGCCATGGAATTGCTGGTAACATTAAATATTTTTCACTTGGCAAGTATGTTATTTGAAGTTGGACAGTACATGGTTGACCATAAGTAATCAGCTTGCATAGCCAAGTTCCTGAACTACTTAAACATTCTTATCATTCTGATGAGAGTTGTACATTATCCCAATGTTTCTGTACATTAGTTTCTGAATAGTATCACATGTTTGCTACAGTTTGTTTCTCTTTGATAGTTCACATGTGAATTGAAAGAAAACAAAAGTACAGGTCAAAACATCACAACATTTTGTCTGCAGTAAATCTTAAGTTTTGAATGAAACATGAAAAGTTGAACTCTTCATTCATACCATTTGGATGAAGTGAATTAAAGGCGTTTATCCAATATGTTTCTGTTTTATGCAACAATTTGTGATGTTACATTCTCCTGATTTCCAATCTCATCTGGGATATGTGATGTTTGGCTTCCAAAAAGTGATGTATTATTTGGGATTTAATGTTGCCTGTACGAATGTTTGAACAATGCGTGTTGCATCATAATTTCACTTTCCTTGTTGATTCTCCCATGTAGTCTTTACCTCAAGCAAGGGCATTTGATACTGTATATGATGTTGTTATGTACCAAACAATTTGAGATAGATCTTTCTACCTGAACTGGGATAGAATAACAGGTACATTTTAGTTAAAATGCTACAGTTTCAGCATTATAAACTTGACAAAGTCCTGCAACGCTTTGTTCTTTCTGATGTTCTCTTGCTGTTGCTTCTTACCAACATATCCTTGATATTTGATTTCTGCTGTATGTGAAAACTGGTAGATTCCTGTAAAGTTCTCCTAATGTCCTGTCATGTGCCAAATAATGCCAATGTTTGTGTATGATTTTCCTGATTCTTGTGTTTTGTCTGGGATATTTAGATACATAGATCAATGAAGACTGCAGTCCGTTAGACTCTTTGTTTAGAATAGTTTCAAGATGTTCTGTATTTTGTATAATGAGTTTGTAATTTCTGACTCGTGATAACCTCTGTCTTTTAATATGCCTGACATCAGTTTCAGTTCTCTAATGCAATCTGATGTGTGTTGTACAATTTTCTTGATTATGAACAGTTGGCCATATGGTAAACTCATGATGGTGTTGGGGTGGGGGGGGCGGTGAAAGCTCAGTCCCTGCAGGAGATTTGTTTCTGTCTGTGGATTTGCAATATATGGTGGTTTGCAATTTGCTGTTGGTGTGTATTACTGTTACATTTAGGAAATTCACACGTGTGCTGATGTGAGTGATAGTGAATTGTATGCGGTCCTCAATGTTGTTAAGATAGGTATTGAATTGGTTGAATTCCTCTAATGTAATGGTCCAAATTCCAAAAATGTCTTATATAGATCTTCCCCAATATTCCACGTGCATGTTGGTGTGAAATGTGTTCAATTTCGAGTGTATACATGAAACAGTTTGCATGAAAATGTTGCAGTGGTACTTTGTATCACATGTATTCTTTCTCTAGTAACATTTTTATTACATTTTTGATATCCCTAGGATGGACGTGTCACAGCCTGTTGTGAAAACGTTCTATTATTTTGTGAGGTGCACTTGCAGCCACATTTATTTTTTAACACATAATGCTATTTTAAGTGCTGTACACTCAAAATAGCTGTGTCATGCGTTTTTCTCTGGTAAGAACATGTCATATACAGCATGCATTTTTGATGGATCTGGCTTTCCTTACCCGGGAAATGGAACGGGTGTGTGACATTGCTGGATATGGGGGATGAAACTGTATTGCCCAAAATCCACATTCTGGCCTGGCTATGTCTGCTACTGGGCAGATATGGGTCTTGAGGGCTTTCATGAGTGGAGAGGCATTATTGATGGAAATGTGCAGATGCAATCCTTGAAGTCACTCTATGGTGCTTTGACCATTGGACAAGTGAATAAGGCGCTCACCCTCAAAAGCAATCAGAAAGACTGAAGGACCATCCTATATAATCTCTGGCCTCTTCTAAGGCCTTTCTGCTGCACTGAAACCTGTGGATGCAATACATTCCTCCTGCTGCTCTCCAGAATGTAGAGGGGCCTTCCTAGAACTGAGTCTTTCTTGCCACCACAAACCTCCCCTGCCTCCCCCTCATTGGGGTGAACTTCGCAAGTGCCCATCTATGCCATTTCTTTGGGGGTCTCTTCTTATTGTAGAACCTTCTGTGACTATTTTCCTAAAGTGCCTGGTCATCCTATCAGATCTTCCGAATCATCCCATTGGACACAGAACCGCAGTCCATCCAGAACAAAACCCAATGCTGATTCAGCCACTGCATCCATGACCCCTGGATGTCTGAAACTAAAGCAATGCAAACAATGGCAAAGGTAAATTGCACCAGTGATTTGGTGTACCCAAGGGGTGGTCACTCAGAACATTTTAATTCACGGCGTGAACGTGCATACCTGCTTTCTCACCCCGGATCTCTGTATGGTTTGAATGGGTATAAAGTCCATTCCTAACTCTTCCTTGCCTGGACATGATCGGAGGAGTTCTGGCAATGGGTCCCCTCACCCTTACGCACCAGGGTAACCCCTTTTGTGGTGGGTCTAGGGAAATTACCCCCAAAACATGTGTACTTACCTTTATAACACCTCTAGTGCTTTATTCTGGAAGCAATTAACGACTTTCTGTTTCCTACTTTTGCTTTTACCTGACATTGTGACTATATTGAGACCCTAAGCCTACTTACCTGTTAGGAAAGGGCTTGCGAAGCAACAGGGGCCTTCGACTTATAAGACAGAATGCATGGTTTAGGTTTTCAATTCATTGTTTCTTCGCTTCACTGCTCACAATGTGTCTGTTGTATTGTTTTCAATTCGTTTTACTGTTTTTAGTGGTCTCAGTGGCTTTACTTTGAGATCATCAACTGTGCACATACATGTCTTTATGAATGTGTTTAGGCATATATGCTTGACTTTTACTTCACCAGAGTTAAAGCCCTTATAAATTAGTATATTGTTTATTTTTATTTTATTTTTATTTTTATTTTAGTATTTGTATAGTGCGCTGCAACCCAAGGGCATAGAGGCGCTGAGAAGAATATGTATGCAGGCTTGCTTAAGGGTTACAAGATAGCGGCCCAGTACAGTGACATTTTGCTTCAAATGTTTTCTCGTCTCGTGTAATCATCAGGAATGCTGTCCAGATGTGCATGGTTAGTCCCATTTCTGTCGGTGCCTGGAATTCTAGTTTCTGTAGAGATTTCAAACAGCCAGGAAACAACTGTCTCCAATTGATTAGTAGGTCAACCTTTGTGGGGGGAGTCGAGCACGGGTCAACCCATTGCAGTCCAGTTGGAATCTGGCTGGCCAAAGAAATATGCCTTTCTTTGCGTGTGGGTGAATATAGAGTTGGCTGGGAGTTGTTTCATGTCAGACTGCTAATGAAAGTGATGTCAAATTAACAGTAGCTTGTATGTAGTCACGTGTGCCTGTGAACGAGTTTGGTGTATGTTTGCAAATAGACAATAATGTTTAAGTATGAATACATTCACTCTCATCCAGTGCCTTCGTTAATTCCTAAGGGCAAAGCAAGAGAGATAAGATCTCATTCCCGTGTACAGAAGCACTGCAGTCTCACAAGAATCCACGATGCCGGTGGCCTTTTATTAAACGGCAGAAGTGACGGACGTAAAAGCTAACGGAGTGGATTGTGGGTGGGGGAGGGGTTTGGGGGATATTCAGCATTGTCAGTATAAGAAAATCCCTGTCTGGCCGCCAGATGCATTAAACCACTGATCTCGCCATTGCATAAAATTAGCTCTGGCATTAAATCTATGCTAATGCAGCCCTGTGCTGGGACAAATGATTTAACCTGCTCACCCTTCTCCCATTGTCTCAGCAGCTCTAATTAGTGGGATAGGTGTTCTTGATCTGTGCTGTCTTGGAGCTATGTTGTAGGTGTTATTTTAATGTCTGATTAATATTCAGGCAAAGAGGTTGAGAGTCATTTGAGTGTATTAAAATGGTTTAAAAGGGACTGGACTGAAATATTTGAACACTGTGCATGACTTCTCCATGACTGCCCATCTCCCCAGCTATCCGAAACTCAAGCTGAGCTACAACTATACCTAAATCGACAGTGTACCCTGGTTCCTCTGACCTTATAACATGCCATGGATCTAGAGTTAATTGGTATGTTCCACAGAAGGACAAGGCATCCTTGTATTGTTCAACCATGCACAGAAGGATATGCTACCAGACCTCCACGTGAAAACGTTCCGTCTAAGGGTCGTGCTAGGGGCTTACGCATTTTGGAGTAACTCTGTAATGTATACAGCTGGTGTTTGGTATGGTAATGTTTTTAGACTGCTAATAGATTGCAAGCATGCAGCATCAGGAGTTCTACAATTAAACATGAAAACGAACATATAGAATTAGAATGGATACAATTGTTCCATTGGAAATTAATGTGCGCAGTATCCAATTACCATGTTTTACCGATAGCTAGGCACGTATTCGGCTTATATAGAAAAATAAATAAATAAAATACTGACAGCTGTTACCTTACCCTTTTTAAACTATTTGCATAGGGATTAACAGGGTAGAAAGTCTGATGGTCTGGTAGTAACTGTGACTTGATGTAGACTTATTCCTAGAAACATACCATTCGTTTTACAAGTCACCAGGAGTAACTCATTCTTTCTACTCACCCAAGAAACATGAAAAGTAAGTCAGGAGAATGGCCGAGCTGCAACTGGTAATGTATTTGTTTAGGCGGGAATCTCTCTCAAGGAGTAAGTAACAGAGAATCAGTTACTTGGTTTCTTATTTGGTGCTTTTTTTGTTTACTTGCTGAATTTTGAATTGATTTGTAACAAACTGGCAATTTTTGTAAAACAAAATTTTAAGATTTATATAGTAAAATTTAAGATTTCCAAAACAATATCTGGCTAGACACCATCTTTACTTTATAAAAGAAAATGCTTGTATATCCTTGATTTACAATGTTCAATGATGTAACACGTAGCATTAATGCGATTGCAGAGGTCTTTGGGAGCGCCTCTACTCATACAAACTCTTGCAATCATGTTATTGCCAACTGACAACAAATGCAAGGATGTCACATGAAATCTCTTCATCCTGTTTAAGTGGGTAAACTCTCCAAGGAGCAACATGGACAATTTTGCACGTAAGTGAGGCAACATTTGGATGACCAATGAAATTTGATGGTTCACGTTGTGGTGTGTGAATTATTCCCACGAACCAAGGTACACACATGAAAAACCCTTGACACACTCTGCAGCACTCCACATCGCTCCACAGCACCCCAAAAACGTGTTTGTTTCTGTTTCCAGTGGAAGAGGGCTGACATTTAAAAAGAAAACAAGTTTCGTGTATCCCAATGCCTTTTGGAGCCTTCCAGCTTCCACAGGGAGCAGGCAAGTATTGGATTACCTATGGGCACGGGCAGTCCTCCCTATCTGGAATCCTTACAGAACTATAATGTTGAACCTCTGGGTGGACTCGACCTTGCCCAGTTGCACAGCCCGAAAGTTCTTTAAGTTCATGGAAGTCGAACTGCCTAATATTCGTGTGGGTCAAGTTTTGCACAAACTGTTATAAACATCCCTAATCCAGAGACAACACAATCCAAAGTTCTCCCTAAAACATTTATTGGCAGTTTCTTGCAATACAAACTATTTATCAGCTATCGCCAAACTCTAACAAAGTGATAGACAATGTTCACCACATCAAGGTGTGTCTCTTGGAGTGCGGATAATAAGGCCAGTTTTCTGCTTGGAACTCCTGAGAAATCTACCAGAATAGTTTTCCATGTTGCTGGAGTATTTGTGTGTCCATTCAAAAGGTTACAAGGAGTTGTCATAGTGGAAGAATGGTTCTAAAGAACCTATTCAATTGTTCCAATTCACAAACATGGTTTTCATGTGGAAGTTAAGAATGTATGTGAAAAGCTCAGAAAACATGTATAGCTGGATGTTTGTGGTAGGATTTGTGGCGAAGCGTAGTTCCTCATAGAATTCCACACCATTTCACCAATTTGCACCAAATTTTGTCTGGACCCTCCAGACTTTACTGGCTACATGACATTTGGACAACACATCCTGTTCCTCGGTTAGCACAATTCAAAATGTGTGGGCTTGTTCGTTTGTGGCAAATTGTTGTTCCTTATACAATTCCACACTGTTTCACCAATCTGCATCTTATTTTGCATAGGTACCTGTTATGACCCTCTGGGCATAACTAGCTACCTGACATTTGTCCACACCACCTTTTCCCTAGATTTCAGCGCCTTCACACATAAGACGGTTGCCTGAAAACGCTGAAACATCAGGACCGGTCTCGACATGAGGAACAAAACTCGAGGTCCAGGCCCTAGGATGCACGGTTTCTAAAATACTTGCACTGCAGTGCACCATAACACACTGCACCACACCACGGTGAGGTGACAAGTGGGGATAGAGCATAACATTTCCCAGTATGCAGCAGCACACCAACTCTCCCTTCCCCCAAACATCTGCTCCAGGGTATGTCAGGCAGCCAAACGTGCCCATTCTCAGTGCAAAGCACATCAAGCGATGAGCGAATTGGAACAGCAACCTACAGGATCCATTTTATCATGTCTGTCTACAGAACCTGTGGGTACTTCTGCTAGTAAACAATAAAAGTGAGAAGCATGAATAGTCTGTATAATGAAGGACAATAATTAATTTACGCAAGTTTGGCATTTAAACGAACACCCCCCCCCTCCCCCACTGATCACACGTTTTTGAGTGTGTGCCATATTTGGATTAGCACTTTTATTTAGGTAATTAACTCTTCAACCCCCTCCATTCGGGATTCAAAGGAAGACATTCAACAGGAATTACACTCACCCTACCTTCTCCTCACCAATTATGACTCGCCTTTATCCTCATCCTACTTGAAGTCTCAACTGACTTGGATACTGTTGATCATACTTTTATTGCCCTTCAATTTGTCACCTCCTTTTGTGTCTGATCACTCATTCTCCAACTCATCTTACAATGAGACCACTTTTTACCAGACCAAGGCTGGCATGTCATGTGATCAGTCAACCTCTAACGCCCAGATGTGTAGTAAATTGGTCAATTATTTCAAATATGTGTGGGCTGGGTTTAAAGAAATGCCTGCAACAGTTAACCTGAACTGAAATAAGCATCAGAATGTGTATACCAAAGAGGCAAAGTACACAGTGCACACTCACAAACACAAAAGTATGTCCCATCAGATATTTGTGTGTTTGCAGTGTAGCTCTCAAATGTGTTATGAGAGGATCAGTAGCCTGACCCTGTCGGGAAGGTATATGGACCCCTCTCATCCTAAAGTGGGGGCCTACCAGGGTGGAATCTAGAGCCTTTCCGATGCCAGAGCGGGAAGTTGGCAGTTGGGAGAGTCCCAGTCCCTTTTGCTTCGATATGTGCCAGCCTACCTGAATACAGTACCACCCTTAATCATCCCATATCTCTGTTTCCAAATGCTGGTCAACCTTTCTCTCTTTCTACTACCACTACGAGTAGACCAAGCGGTGTAGCCAAGAGTAAACAGCTCGGAGGCACCTACATACAACTTAACCCTGCCAAGAGTGTACACCCCCTGGAATCACTCTGAGACATATTAGAAGTGACCAGACTGAGAGTCTGCAATGGTACAGCAGGAAAACTGCAAGCTATGCTGCGCAACAGCTGCTCTCAACTGCAGAGATGCTGTGGAGCAGTGTTCCAAAACAGAATGTTAGCAACGTCCAGCAGAACAACTACTTGCCAGTGACTGAGAAAGGAGCAGCAAACAAAACTGGCCCTGAGAACCAGGAGGTGAGAATCAGTGGAGGCAGAAGGGAAGGATAAAATGGGTAATAGTAATCATCAAGGTGTTCATTTTATGGGTGAGATCAAAGGAGGATGTGGCAGCAGTCCAAAAGACCAGAAGGTGGAAGGATGATGGAACATACTCTGTAGGTATTTTATGGCAAATGTGCGGTATTGGTTGGTGAGAGAAGGTGATACTGAGCTGTGGGTAAGCATGAATGGAGTGTGAGAGCGGTAGAATGGAGAGTAGGGAGTGGTTGAACATTGGCTAAGGGGGCAAAAAGAGGGTTATTGAGGAGAAGATAGGGTTGAGTATTGGTGGTGTCATGGTAGGAGCAGATACAATATCAAGATGTGGGAGTGGGTGTGGGGAATGGAGTGGTAGTGGCATGGAGAAGGAGGTAGAGGTGGTGTGGTGAGGAGATTATGAATAGTGCACAGGAGAATTAGTAGTGACGTGGAGTTGTAGCAGCAGAGAGTGGGTACTAGTAGTGTAATGGAGGTGGGGGATGTTTGTAGAAGGGGTGGTATTCTGGCAAGAGGAAAGATTAGTAAGGAGTAAAATCAGAGGTTGGAGGTAGCTCATAGAGAGGAACATCAGAGGGACAGAGAATGTAAACAGAGTGAGAGTGAGAAGATAGGGGGAGTTTAAGGAGAAGAGTAGTGAAACAGGGAGCGAGTGAGTGAATAGTAGGGAAAGAAACAGGAGGGTGTGAAAGAACAGGAAAGGGTTCCAGAATAATTGGAAGACACTATCCATCAGGAATTCTGGATAGATGTCCTGTAGATTGTTCAATGAGGACGTCTAGACAGATAAGGCATTTGCATTTGTGCCATCATTTACAGATAGAGCGCCTTAACTTAGTAGGGGTTACCTATCACTACTACCAGCCAAGAGTCAAAAGATGCCTGGGTTCGGCTGGAATTGCCTATACCGAGGTTCAACAGAGAGTGACAGCCATGAGGCCCATTAAAAACAGAAATAAAACCCCTAATACTCTCTATCTGGGAGTTGGTGTGTTCTTGAGGCCATCTGTTAGAGTGTGAAAACTCGTATAAAATCAAAAGCAAGCTTTCAATTAATAACACATGAGTGCTAAGAGGTCTGTGGGGAGCTCCACAAGTTTTTGCTTCAAGGCCAGCTAAATCTTACGTCTAGATCGTAGATCTATATGTATATGTGTTAGGGACCAGAGGCAGGGGGAACAACAAAAGCAAGTTAAGGCAAACAATGGGCAGCAAAAACGGTTTACAAGCGATGTGCCACTCATATTACAGCAGCATCATGTACAAAGACATTGGAGACCCTACAGACTGCTGCTTTTTCCATACCTGCAGGCACAAGCTTTTGCAGTGTTTCTGGACTGCAATCCCAAGCAGCCTCAGAACTACAGAACGGTGGCCATTTTGGACACACAGCACTCCTATGATATGCACAGCCCCAGCCCAGGGCTTGCGCTCGAGACATCGACCTGAAAGCATGTGTTCAGAAGAGATCCATACTCCGGAGCATGTGAGAGAGGTGACACACCACCAGAAAGCTTCACTAGGCCCTAAGTATAACAAGTTTTAATCTTACACAAAGATGAGAGCAACAGCAAAGAACTCTGCTGCTAAGAACTTTCTGCCGAAAGAGGGTACAAGCAGAGACTTAAGAGGAGTCACATTTTCAAAGTGACCTGCGCGGCTGCTTGGTGTGTGCTAATACAGGATTTGCTGCCCCATAAGGGATGCCAGGTCATTGCTTCCAGCCCAGTCCATCCACCTTCCATCACGTGGGTGCTGCAGAGATCATCCTCTTCTCACTGACGAAGAACAAAGAACAAATTAACTACACTCCTAACACAATGCTATTTTATCTTTATACTGTGCACCTGACAGGTTTTAAGACTGGAAAAAAGGAGGTTCTCGGCACTCTAACGTTCACACCCACATTTCATTCACTCTCTTCCATGTCATCAGGCTCCAAGGTCTCCACCATCACATTAAACTATAATGTATCTCTCCCAGCACATCGCAATACAAATCATATAATTATAGCTCAAAGACGTGCAATGTCTGCCCTCTTTGAACATGTCAGGACTTGTTACTTTGGGTAGGGTGGTCAAAGGGCACCTGTGGCATGGAATTTAGGGATCTTGACGTTTAGTCAGTTATATGGGCTATAACTCATGGTCGCCTGGGGATGGGATGGGTCATGCTTTGGCCACTGTGAGGTAACATGCACACCAGGAGCCGGTCTATGTTCGTAGCCTTGTAGGGCAGATTCCTTGAAGATAGAAAAACATCTTTGCATCACTATTAGAACAACGAAAAAACTTTATTGTGGTCAGTGATATGGGTTGTCCTCATGGGAGCTCGGGCATGGCAGGAGATTTCCCTTGTCTCGCAATTAGGGCCTAGTGCATGAAATGCTTCATTCGCTGTGCAGGCCGTGTCTCCAAACCATGGTTACTAACATCTACATAGAATGCACTAACATCTATACAAAATGGCAGTCTTACGTGTGCCTTGGGCTACACGCTGTGGGTTGATTATATTGGGGTGTCCCCCCTCTCCCCTTGCCAAACATAGTGCTTTGAATGCCGCTCACCTTACTCTAAAGCGCTTAAGAGGGTGGGACAGGGTTGCCCCCTTCCTAACATTCCCCCCTTGTGTTACTTCTACAGTAAAAAATCCTTAACACTGCTGTGCTCGCACTGTCTTCTCTCTGCTTCCACATATGGCTCTATAGCCCTTTATTGGTACCCACACCCAGCATACTGAACTCAAAATTTCCCTGTTATTAGCAGATTCGTTAGGGGAGCATGTCATATAGATGCATCCCACCTCCCCTGCCAGGTGTACCCTAACCTCTGTATAATTCTCTGTATCTGGGCATGGGGTAATTAAAGTGTGGTATAGGTGGTCAACTTCATTTCCATATGGTATGGGGAGCATTTCATGCTCAGGGCAACACTGTGGGAAATCAGTCTGTACTTCAATATTTTTTGTCTCACAAGGTGCTTTTGAAACCCCGATTGATAACATCATAACTGCGCGTTTGGGTGCCACATTGGCACAACATTGAAGGCCCAGTTGACAGGTGCAGAAAATAACAAGGATGAACATGATGATGGGCATCAACATCTTCATGATCGCTCTGAGCCATGACGGGCCCAGTCAATTAGCAGGGAGAATGAAGAACTCTCCTGTACTCTTACATCCTTCTTCATATGAACACCCGGGCCATGGACGGCTGCAATGATGTGGCATAATGACACATTCTCTGTATCCTCTGAAGGCACAGACATGCAACAGGAATCAACAAACATTTTTCAAATCCCACCTTCCATTGATGTTAACATGTCCAGCACATAGCTGTTTTGCACCATTGTAAGTCTCAATGCACGCAACTCAACCTTGATCACATTGAACCCGTACGCTGTATCATTCGCGAGCAGGACCAGCTCTCAGCGCACAATCTGCAACCATTTGGCGTTTGCTGCGGTCTGCACTCCCGGCAACAGTAGAGATGTGAAAAAGGATTCTGCTGAGCTGAACAGTCTGTATTCTTCTGGTATTTCAGCAAGAAATGTGGAAGAGTCTTTGAATGTGTAATTCAAACTTTTTGTCCTCTTTAATTGTTGGAATTATCCTTTTCCTGGCAGGATGCAGAGCTCTTGTGTGTACAAGTTATTTTCTTCTTCTTTGAATACCAAAGGGTTAGTTGGATCCCCGTCAGACAGTGCTCCCCCTTCAGGTGTTCTTCTGGGATTACTAGTAGTACTGAGTGCAGTGTGGCTAGCGAACAACATACCCTCCATGGTGGAGGAAGATGTGAGTAAGCTTGTTGGCCACAGATCCAGTAGTAATCCATTACATTGCTGTTCCCTTCTTCATGTCTGCAATCAGGAGAGTCTTATTGTCATGAACTCTGCTTCCAAAAGGTCAGGGTTTTCCCAACTCCCTTGGAAGCAGATCCATAACCCAGGTTCCGAGTGCCAACCAGTCCCAATTGGGACCTTTTGGACCCAGTCCTGGCGCCAGTGGCACCAGGCTCATAAATATGCCCAGTCCCAGCGCTGGAATCGCCAGGCTCATAATGCTTGGGTGGACCTACCTGCAGCAGACCATGTTGCTTACTTGCCTGCCAGTTGAGCCTCTGATCCTCTTCTGTTTGGAACTACTTTTCCTGTTGGGTGGGGCAGGAGCCACTCCCTAGGTTCAGAACACTGGAACTCTTCTGGAATGCAGGAACTCTTTTCTTACCTAGGCGTGGCTGTGGAAGGAGACACCTAAGCACTACAGGAGGCTATTTAAACCACACCCGATGGATGAATCTTGCTTTGCGTTATTCTGCATCCTCTGCAGCAGAACGCTCATCGTGTCTTCTGCATCTGATCCTGGGCCTAAGGAAAAAGGCTTACCATCCTGAATCCAGTCTTCAGCAACACCTATAAAGACAAGAAAGAACAGGTTAGCATTACGATCTTCAGTGACAGCTCTTCACTTACCTGGTCCATCGGCTGTCACCAACGCCTCGCGCTGCATTCCGACATCTGAAAGACAAAGGCTTACCTACTCTTCGTGCGCTCCGGAGGTCTTCACACTGCATTCCGGCATCTGAAAGACAAAAGCTTACCAACTCTTCGCACGCTCCGGAGGCCTTCGGCGCTGCATCCCGCATCTGAAAGACAAAACAAGGTGCGTTTAAAGACATTGGGGAACTTTAATACTCACGTGCCATTACTCCTTTCCACATCTAACCCAGTGGGTATTCCGGCACCCTGCAGCCGCTCCGAACTTGTACCTGCAAAATAAAAAGACAGTTAGAGCGCATCGTGAAGCAGGCAACAAGCGCTTACTTACGTGCTTCCAGGCACTTCTATTCATCACACGGGCTCCATCTTCAACTCACTTCAGCCCGTCATCCACCATCGCCGGAACCCTGCAAAACAAGAGACATCATTACTAAAGACTTTAAAGACATTAGAATTATTCGAAACTTACCGTTCGTGCAGTAAACGACGGACAGCAGTCCTCTGAAGTCAAGAGGCCTGCTCCCCTTATCCAGTGAAGAAACTGGTTACAGCACCCTGCCCCGAGGCAGATGGAGAGCACGGCGTTCACTTACCTAAGGTGAGAGCGTTAACCTTCGGGGTTCTACAAGAGAAGAGAAAGGGAAGAAGAGAGAGACATTCAATAACCCAGTTCATTAATCCCATATTTTCTATCTGCAGCCATCTTACCCTTCGAGTCAGACATACAGTGCACAGAGGTCCAGCCCAAAGAGCCAGCCGTGTGTTACACATCACCTTTGAAGATACGGTATACGCCCAGTCAAGACCGGCTCCTCTACGGGAATCAAGTGAGCGTTACAGAACGCAAAGCCTACCACAAAACTCCCGTCCAGGCGCTATGGAAACCTCGGATACCGACCAACTAGCCCAGTTACTTGGGGAACTAAGGGCAGAGGTGCATGCAGCCAGTCAGGAAACGAACGCTCTAAGAAGGGAACTGATTATTTCCAAGGAGCGAACAGATGATCTCGCTAGACAATTGCTACAGTCACAAGCCGGACAGACCCCGTTACCCGCATCTGGGGGAAATCTTCCTTCTACATCCTCTATGAATCCAGTGCAGATCAACCTACCTGGGAATGTACCTCTGGCTCCGCCCGAACGATTTTCTGGTGACCCAAAGAGGTTTGCAGTATTTATCAATCAGTGCCGGTTGCATTTCTTATGCCGGCCAGCAGCCTTTCCAACTGATCAAGCTAAAGTAGCTTTCGTGCTTTCGTACCTTAGTGGCAATGCGGCAGACTGGTCGATCCCTCTAGTAAATCAAGATGATCCGGTCCTCCATGATTTTCAAGCTTTTCAGCTCAGTATGGAAAAACTGTTCGCAAGACATTCACAGGGGCAGGCCTTGGACAATGAGCTTCTTTCGTTGCGACAAGGTAATCAAGACCTTTTGGCTTATATTGCGTCTTTCAACAGACTGATAGTGGAAACTCAATGGCCTGAGGACAAAAGGATTACGCTGTTTTATAGAGGTCTACGTGGAGAGCTCAAAGATGTGTTAGCCCAAGTAGTGAATACCCCACAAGATTGTTCGGACTATATAGACTTAGTCGTTCAAATAGATTACAGACTGCAGAACAGGAAGGCCGATCATTCCAAGTTTGATGCTCGAGTATTTTCCAAACCGCCAACTCCTTCCAAAGGAGTAGACTCCGGGGAACCCATGCAAATAGGGGGTCTGAAAGGTCCTCTAACACAAAAGGAGCGGGAAAGGAGAAAACAGTTGCAATTATGCCTCTATTGCGGAAACTCAGGGCACTTTCTTCGAGACTGTCCGGTGAAACCTGCCAAGAAGGCAGTAGGAGCTGCAGTTACCAAAGTTACAAACTCTGAGCAGGGAAACGACCTCGCCCGACAAGAATAGAGGTCCTCTTGCCGAGCTTGAAAACCAGTTCCGTGACCTCGCATTTCGTGATACCTATGGTCCTCATTAGCCCTGATAATCCGGATCGATTACATGCAATTGAAGCTTACATCGACAGCGGTGCCATCGGCAATTATGTGGATCATGAAATGGTTTTGAGGATGAATCTAACTCTTTGTCCCAAGGCTGTAAAGGACGTCATTACTACGGTGGATGGTACGGAGATAGCCTCCGGGCCAGTAACGCATACCACTCAAGAAGTGACGCTAGCTAGTAAGTCAAGATGGACACCATGAGAAGATCGTGTTCGATGTGATCAAGGCCCCTCAGTTTCAGATTATTCTAGGAATACCTTGGTTAGAGAAACACAATCCTATGATCGATTGGCGAGCAAGAACGGTCCAGTTTCCAGAATGTGTCTCTACTTGTCACCCTCCACCTGGTGTTGCACTGGCAGCAATTTCTTCAGAGACTCCCCAGTTACCTCCCGAATACCTAGAATACCAAGATGTTTTCCGGAGGGATCAGGCTAACTCTCTACCTCCTCATAGGTCTTATGACTGCCAGATAGACCTGATACCTGGATCTACTCCTCCTTGTAGTAGAATTTATGCCCTCACCGAGCCTGAGAACCTTCACCTTCGACAATACCTGGATCAATAGCTGGCAAATGGGTTTATTCGTCCTTCCAAGTCCCCTGCTTCTTCAGCTTTGTTCTTCGTTCCAAAAAAGGAAGGAGACCTTAGAACTTGTATAGATTATCGCTCCCTGAACCAGATCACCGTTAAGAATAGATATCCGTTACCTTTGATCCCTGAACTCCTGGACCAAGTCAGAAAAGCATGCATATATACAAAGCTGGATCTTAGAAGAGCTTACCACTTGGTACGAGTAAAAGAGGGCGATGAATGGAAGACGGCCTTCCGCACCAAGTATGGGCTATTTGAATATCAGGTCATGCCCTTCGGACTTTGCAATGCCCCGGCCGCCTTTCAATATTTTATGAACGATGTCCTCAGAGAGCTCATAGAGTGTGTGTTGTTGTTTACATTGACGACATCCTCGTTTATTCTTCATCGGAATCTGAACATCGGAAACACGTGAAAATGGTCCTCGAAAGATTGCGTCAACACAAACTTTTCGCTAAGTTGGAAAAATGTGTTTTCAACGTGACTGAAGTTGAATTCTTGGGATTCATATTATCACCTGGCGGAGTGCGTATGGATTCAAAGAAGGTCGATGCAGTTCTCAAATGGCCATCACCATCCTCCGTAAAAGGTGTGCAAAGCATGTTAGGCTTCGCTAACTTTTACCGCAGGTTTATCCCCGAATTCTCTCGAATAGTCCAGCCCATCACTGCCTTGTTAAAGAAAAACAAACGTTTTGAATGGTCTACCGAGGCGGAACAAGCTTTCCAGCATTTGAAGACTAAATTTATCTCTGCACCAATCTTAAAACACCCTCGCTCCGAACTCCCCTACATCGTGGAAACTGATGCTTCAAGCCTTGCCATGGGGGCAGTTCTATCACAAAGGGACCCGGTAACCAATCAGTTGCATCCCGTGGCATTTTGGTCCCGCAAATTCTCGCCTCCTGAAATCAATTACACGATTACTGACAAGGAACTTCTGGCTATCAAGTCTGCCTTTAAGGCTTGGCGGCATTATCTGCTGGGGGCCCGACACACCGTTACTGTGATTACGGATCACCGAAACCTGCAATATTTGAAAACCGCAAAAGCCCCACCCTCTAGACAACTCCGTTGGGCATTATTCTTTGCCGAGTTTGACTTCATAATTACCTATCAACCTGGTACAAAAAACGGTAAAGCTGATGCCCTTTCTCGGATGGGAGTGGAAGAACACTTGATCAACCCTAAACCTGTACCAATCATTCCCGAACAAATAATTCTGGGTGTAATCGCCACACAATCCATAGAGGAAGTTAAGGATAAAGCCAGGCAACTTGTAACTCCAGCAGACATACAGAATTGGCATCTGCAGGGAAAGGACTTTGCAGTAAAGGACAACTTATTGTATTTCCAAGAACGATTATACCTACCCAACACAGATTTACAGATAAAAGTAATCTCTTGTTATCACGATTCTTTAATGGAAGGACACCCCGGTATAGCCAAGACCTCAGAAAAGATCAAGCGCTACTTCTGGTGGCCGTCTTGGAAAAAAGATATCAGAGACTTTATAATGTCCTGTGGAGTATGCGCCCAAAACAAAAGTCAAAAGGAAAGACCAGCAGGCCTCTCACGCCCTATTGACATCCCACCTCGCCCTTGGCATACGCTTTCTATGGACTTCATCACCGATCTACCTCCATGCTCCGGATACAATACGATTTTAGTAATCGTGGACTTATTCTCCAAGATGGCGCATTTCATTCCGCTCAAAGGCTTGCCAACAGCAGCAACTCTGGCCCGAGAATTTCTCAAAAACATCGTCCGACTGCACGGTTTTCCTTCGGTTCTAATTTCGGATCGAGGTAGTCAATTTATTTCTCATTTTTGGCGAAGTTGCTGTCGGTCGGCTCAAATTGATGTGAGACTATCGACCAGTCACCACCCTCAGACCGACGGACAAACCGAGAGGACCAATCAAACTCTGGAACAGTATTTACGCTGCATGCTGCAACAAACTGAAAAAACTTGGAAAGACATCCTTTGGATAGCCGAATATGCCTACAATAACTCTGTCCATTCGGGAACTGGGAAAACCCTGTTTTTTCTTTTGTACGGCAGTCACCCTCGAACCTCAGAGTTGGATCCCCTCCAAGATCTTGAAACACCAGCAGTAGACTACCTGCATTCTACAATCACCCAAGCCTTTAAGGAAGCTGTTTCTCACCTTCAAAGGGCTAAAGAACAATACAAGAAAGGAGCAGATCAACATCGGAAGGAAGCCCCTCAATATCAAGTAGGGGATAAAGTCTGGTTATCCACCAAATATCTACCTCTAAAAGGGCCACGCACATTCAACCCAAGATACCTTGGTCCCTATTCCATCACTACCATAGTAAACCCAGAAGCGGTCAAGTTGGACTTGCCCCCGCACATGAAGATACATCCGGTCTTCCACGTCTCTCTATTAAAACCCGTGCAACCTCAAACCCGACTAACTAAATCTCCAAAACCTATCCTAGTTGATGGAGAACTCGAGTTTGAAGTCAAAAGCATTCTGGACTCCAAGATCTCCAAATCTAAACTATTTTACCTAACTGACTGGAAAGGCTACGGCCCCCAAGAGAGATCCTGGGAACCTGCTGAATATGTCCACGCTCCTCGCCTAATCAAAAGATTTCACCGAACATTTCCTGACAAGCCAAAACCCCCGGAGAAGCCTGGTTTGGAGGGGCCTTGAGGGGGGGTACTGTCATGATCTCTGCTTCCAAAAGGTCAGGGTTTTCCCAACTCCCTTGGAAGCAGATCCATAACCCAGGTTCCGAGTGCCAACCAGTCCCAATTGGGACCTTTTGGACCCAGTCCTGGCGCCAGTGGCACCAGGCTCATAAATATGCCCACTCCCAGCGCTGGAAGCGCCAGGCTCATAATGCTTGGGTGGACTTACCTGCAGCAGACCATGCTGCTTACTTGCCTGCCAGTTGAGCCTCTGATCCTCTTCTGTTTGGAACTACTTTTCCTGTTGGGTGGGACAGGAGCCACTCCCTAGGTTCAGAACACTGGAACTCTTCTGGAAAGCAGGAACTCTTTTCTTACCTAGGCGTGGCTGTGGAATGAGACACCTAAGCACTACAGGAGGCTATTTAAACCACACCCGATGGATGAATCTTGCTTTGCGTTATTCTGCATCCTCTGCAGCAGAACGCTCATCGTGTCTTCTGCATCTGATCCTGGGCCTAAGGAAAAAGGCTTACCATCCTGAATCCAGTCTTCAGCAACACCTATAAAGACAAGAAAGAACAGGTTAGCATTACGATCTTCAGTGACAGCTCTTCACTTACCTGGTCCATCGGCTGTCACCAACGCCTCGCGCTGCATTCTGACATCTGAAAGACAAAGGCTTACCTACTCTTCGTGCGCTCCGGAGGTCTTCACACTGCATTCCGGCATCTGAAAGACAAAAGCTTACCAACTCTTCGCACGCTCCGGAGGCCTTCGGCGCTACATCCCGCATCTGAAAGACAAAACAAGGTGCGTTTAAAGACATTGGGGAACTTTAATACTCACGTGCCATTACCCCTTTCCACATCTAACCCAGTGGGTATTCCGGCACCCTGCAGCCGCTCCGAACTTGTACCTGCAAAATAAAAAGACAGTTAGAGCGCATCGTGAAGCAGGCAACAAGCGCTTACTTACGTGCTTCCAGGCGCTTCTATTCATCACACGGGCTCCATCTTCAACTCACTTCAGCCCGTCACCCACCATCGCCGGAACCCTGCAAAACAAGAGACATCATTACTAAAGACTTTAAAGACATTAGAATTACTCGAAACTTACCGTTCGTGCAGTAAACGACGGACAGCAGTCCTCTGAAATCAAGAGGCCTGCTCCCCTTATCCAGTGAAGAAACTGGTTACAGCAGCCTGCCCCGAGGCAGATGAAGAGCACAGCGTTCACTTACCTAAGGTGAGAGCGTTAACCTTCGGGGTTCTACAGGAGAAGAGAAAGGGAAGAAGAGAGAGACATTCAATAACCCAGTTCATTAATCCCATATTTTCTATCTGCAGACATCTTACCCTTCGAGTCAGACATACAGTGCACAGAGGTCCAGCCCAAAGAGCCAGCCGTGTGTTACACATCACCTTTGAAGATACGGTATACGCCCAGTCAAGACCGGCGCCTCTACGGGAATCAGGTGAGCGTTACACTTATTGTAACTTTTGTTCAAGCCGTCAAAGACTGTACTCTTGCTGCGGAAACATAGTCCATATACTTCTTCCCTGTGCACTCGCACCAGCATTTTCATTGTTGCAATCCACTTCAGCTTTATGATATGATCTGTCCATATTTGTGCACAGAAATTTTCCACTAGTGCTATCATGTCCTTTCTATAAATTACCAGCACCTCTGCCAGGCATGGTAGTGTGGTGTCCTGCCATTTGTTTTTGACATGATTGCATCCTTCCACCATCAAATAGGGTAACTCAACACACTTGATGTTTTTTGGATTGTCGGTGCACTTCACAAGATCTGGATCCACCAATTGCAGTTGCACACTGTTTGCCTTGAACGTTCCTTTTATTCAGCATAGCGCAAGATGATCTAGGCATTGTGCCTCTATAATTGGGACTGCTTGCGGTACTAACACCTTGGGAGCCCCTGACACATGTGGAATGAGTGAACACACATAACAGCTTCCATTCACAACATTTCTTCCCACACCACTGATGTCAGTATACCAAGAGTTGGTAAATTCAGGATGGCGTGTATCCTCAATCACATCCAAACCAGCCCTTGATACATAGCATACTTTTTTCGTACAGACTTTTCATTATTCTATTCACGTTCTCAGAGGTGCAAGCTTTAACAGTACTATTGAAATATCAAACAATGCTTGACTGCTGGAACCAAACTCTTCACTATCACTTTCATTGCCAATTGTGCATGCACGCTTGATGATGTGTTGTTGCTGCTATTATCATCACTAATAATTGTATAAACACAATTGCTACTCTTATATGCATTTCTATTAATATTGTTAGCGTTCGTGTTGCTACTAATATATGTAGATCCTCCAATATTATTAACATGTATACGTACTGTCCCGTTTAAATATACAGTTCCATCCCCCCTCTATAGGACCTACCCCTATAGCATACTCTCCCCAATAAAGCCCAAACAGTGCCATCAATGGCATAGATAGACATGCAATAATGGTCATTCCACAATAATAGGCATAGGCCCATATACTGGCATTTGTGCATCTTCACTTTGCATACCTACTTAACAAACACATATTTACATTTGTGAGATTCATCATCTTTCCTGAAATGGAAGCAAAATACTCAAAACAAAGAAAAGGAAAGACATACCTTTACAGAGATAGAGAGAGCAAGAGAGAGAGAGAGAGAGAGAGAGAGAGAGAGAGAGAGAGAGAGAGAGAAAGAGAGAGAAAAAGAGAGAAAGAAAAAGAACAAGCTCCTGAAAAAAGAATATGAGCTAGCAGCTGAGCTTCAGCCCACCAGCGGAGTGTGACACCGCACACATGTCGTGCCTGCAGAGGCCAGTGAGGTAGATAGAGTGCTGGTACTACTGACCTTCCTTTTAAGATTACTGAAGTGCTAATGTGTTGTTGAAGGTGCCCTGTGGACGTCAGTAAGGTGCACACAATAGTGCAAGCCCTTTACTTCCACAGGTAGTGGAGTGCAAAACACCACCCCATAGGGCCCGTGGAACTGGGGGTTATTCCACCTATGTACAAAATTGTGAATGTACCTAAAGTGACCAGGCAACAGCAGTTGTGTGTTCATGCACTCAGGAACTGTTGCAGTTGTGGTTGCTACATCCTATGTGTCTGTTGTCTCAATTTCGGGAGACACATTTAATTGCCTGTGTTAGTGTGGAAAAATAATCTTTGAACTCATCACTTAACACTGCTGCTGCCCTATGTGCGTATGATGCTTTTCTTACAAGGGACATGGGGGTATACATCAGCATAATCTATGTGTAATTCACAGAACAGCCTAGCAGGGTGGAGCGATGTGCCGCCTAACATCCGTAATGTCATCCCTGTACTGGAACTTTGACAGTGGTGCAGTGTATGACTGATTCTGTGATGCTCTCCTGAATATTTGATATAAACCAGTCCTCCTGTATATCTGCTGCTATGTGCTGCTAGAAACTGTGGGATGGGTAATTTAACTGTTCAAAGGCTACTGCTAGCAGCTCCCAGGGCTCTATTGTATTCCGGAGCTCTCTTGTCTCCACAATAGGTCTATAGGGGATTGCTTGCATTCCCCCCGTAACCACCATTCTTTCTCCTTTTCTGGTGCCCTTCCTTCCAATTCAATTAGTTGGGGGGATATGCAATGTTGTATAAGGTATTGGATGTTTCCAGGCTGGTTGGGTGGTCATGCTGTACTCAGCAAGCATTTTATTTGGCAGATACAACACCATTTTGGCTGCCATGTTGGCAGCTGTGTTCCACATCGATATTTCATCTGTCTTGTTAGTGTGGGCGGCGCACTTGACGACCGCCACAACAGATGGCTAGGATAATGCTGCTATCAGTATTTCTACCAGTGCCTCATGCTGCACTGGGGATCCATCCGCCCTCCGAAACCCCCTCCTCTTCCTGCGGGAAAGACCGGCGTGCACAGTTGTTGTGTCAGTCTGAATATATTGTGTCATGGCACCTTCAGGAGGCTCTCAATGATTCAATGAGCGCTATGTGTTCCGCCGCCTGTGCAGAATAATGCATCAGCAATCTTTTCATAACCACTGTCTCGTACTCCGCTTCCTCAATTGTACCACTGCTTCCCATGTATGTCTTTGTCCAACCTCCTGGTCAATTGTGGATGACCCATCACCGAAGAGTACCTCACACTCCGTTAATGTGCAATCTTTTGTTTTAGGGATGTCATCGCCCTCCCCCTTGTATGTGGCACAGTCGTGCACTGTCTGATCTTGGACAGTGGGCATAACTGTTAGGAAGGTGGCAGGATTCACTGTTTTGCATTTAACGACATGAATGTGGGGCTTTGCAATAATGATCTCGCACACCGAAGATCCCTGTGTAGTCAGGGTGGACTTTGATCTTTCTAGGATGGCAAATAGAGAATGTTCCACATACAACGTAACTGAGCACCCCATTACAATAGTAGAATTATTTTCTATTGCAAATACAGCAGCTGCTAAAGATTATTTGCACGTGAACTGTCCTTGCATTACTGAATCCAGTGTGCCACTGTAATAGGCCAATGTCTTATGGCCCATAGGACTTTTCTGTGTCAATACTGCAGTCAAAAAAATGTCCTAATCCTGATTCTGTTCCAATGTAACCAAGGCACACACTGTATACCTTGGATCGTGAAACTTACCTTCACTTTGTATTGTGCCCTGTTCTCATATGTCTGTATTGTCTTATCTCTGTACTACCACCGCAACTAAGTAAGTTTTCAGCTCCACGATGCATAAGGGCCAATGTGCACTTTACAAATGCAAATAAATAAATGCATAAATAAATACATGAGCTGGTCATCTGAATGTGAGAACAAATTAAAATTCCTGTGTGCAGTCTAGGGTGGCCAGTATGGGTGCTGAAACTAATGACTTCTTGACTGTTTGATCATATCTGCAATACACTGTAACTTATGATCCTTTGTTTTTTTGTGCTTCCTTAAGGGCTTTCAGAAGTGGTCTTGTGTATACCACATAATCTAATATTCAGGCCCTACTGTAGTTGCAGAGCCACAAAAACCTCTGCATTTCTTTAACTGAGGCGGGTCTGGGGTGGCGCTTACTGACACTTCCCTATCTGGTATTATCCTTTTACCATTCACTAATTTGAACTGTCCCATATAGAGCACCTCCTATTGGCAGTATTGCAACTTAACCTTGTCAACCTTGTAACCCTTATAGGCCAGCAATTGTAGTAGTATAATGAAATTCCTTTGGCATTGCTGCTCACTGTCACTACACACTAACAGGTCGTCCAAGTACTGGATAATGGTCCTCGGCACCTGAATATTCTTTAAATCAGCTTGCAGTATTCTAAGATGCTCTGGCTCTCACAGTACCCTTAAAGTAACGTAGTATGTTCGACGCACTTATGACCCTGTGTGAAAGCCATGAGGCACCACGACTCAGGATGGAGTAGAATCGAGAAGAATGCATTGTTCAGGTCCACTACAGTGAAGTATGTGGCTTCTTTGGGGAAACTCTGTGAAATTGTTGCAGGATTCGGTACAACTCGAAATTATTTCTGTGCCACATGATTTGGTGGGCTCAAGTCCTGAATCATTCTCCAATTGCACCCTGTTGATTGTTTGACAGGGTATATCACTGTGTTACATGGTGACGTAGATGGCACAATGATCACCTGGTCCAGTAGGGCCTGTATTGTCATTCGAATACCCTCCTCCACGTCCCTTGATAATATATATTGTTTTACCCAGGGTAGCACCAAACCTGGCTTCAGTGTTATACGCACAGGGGTCACGTCTTTCAGTAATCCCACATCATGTGGATTTGTAGTCCACAACTGTGAAGGCACATGTTGTAAGTCTTCATCAAGAAAAAGAGGTTGAGTTAGTAGTGCCATCATGGGGCACTGTACCCTTTGGCACTGTATCATTATGTCAAAGGGGATACAAATCTCTAATATTATCTCCCCATTTGTGTCATTGTTCTCAAACAGCTTGTCATCTATCACTTGCATTAATAGTATTGTTGAATTTATACAGAGCACTGTGCACCACTTCCACCCATTCCTGTCAATTCCTTGCATGACATCCCTCTTGTCAGAGACCGAAAATCCCTGTAAATCCAGCGATAATATTCTTCCTGCCACCACCTCGGGTGGCACAACTGGACGAAAGATGAAATCTGTGGACACTCCTTGCTGCCACTGTTGGCTGGGGTACTGTTGCCCCTCGCCCCACTGTCATTTTCCTGCTACAGCCCACACCGCAGTGATAGTGGCGCTCACAACCTGCTGGGAACTCTCTAGCCCTTCCAACTGTACTTCTGTCGACACAAGTAACTAGACAACAACCTTTGCTTATTTCTTTACAACCAATTTGGCTTCCTCTGTTTGGCACCTTTGTGCTGTTTCCCTTTCTCGCTCCTTGATTCTTTTGCAATGGTGCACTCTGTATCTCTGGACACCCCTTTGCCTCGATACCCACAATCTTATCTAATGCCTTCAGCATCTCCATTGACAAACCCCTCTTTACAATAAAATAGAAAAATGCTATTGAATGATCCCACAGTCCTCCTGTTTCAGCTCGCCACATCTCTTTTAATTTAAGAATTAATTTAGCTGGGTCCTCATAATCACACATTGTACACTGCTTCAGGGACTGTAAATCATGGATGTCTGGGAAAGCCCTTTGTAGCACATCCCACACCTGTGTTCTAATTATGTTGAAGGATGCTCCATCATGTGCATCATCACCCAGGGTTATTCCTGGATACCCAGCTCTTGACCACATATCCCCGTCCTGGTCCCCAATTATATCGACCACAAAGCTCTTGATGTCCCCTATTGCAAGGGGCATCCCTGATGTTTGCTTTTCAAACTCATATATCCACTTACGTGCCCCTGCTGTGAGCTGTGGGAGAACTTTAATCAAGTTGTTTTTATCCAACTGGGGCCAGGGCACATACTGTGTCCTCCCTGACCACTTATGTATGAGGGGCAGATGCATCTTCACCCAATTTTCCAAATCCTTCTTCATACTACCCCTTTTCCTTGCCAATACCATCCATCTGACCATATTCCTCAACATGCCCCCCCACAAACCGTCTACTTGGGCGGTACTCTCAATTACCTCTTCACCCCTCCTACTTCTTCAACCTGTCCCTCGTCAGACGTCCCATTGTCACCCTCCCTCACATCATTTCCCAACACCATATTATTCTGTCCTTAGATTGTCCATTCACCCTTCCTTCCCTCCTCCTCAACACATACACTTCTTATTCCTTCAGTATCCATCCTGAGCAGCACCTCCCCCTGATCTCCATTCTCCCGTTCCTTTTTCAGACAACCCTACATTCCTCACTTCTCTTGATGATGCCTGTATCCTGTTCAGCTCTGTAAGCAACTCTGCCAACCTATCCGTGAACTCCTTTGACCTGACACCCGTGGATGCCGATATATCAGGCGGGTGTGGGTATGGGGGTGGGGGAGCAGTAGCCTGTGGTGTTACTGCTGGTGAAGGGGTCCCCACCACAGTGGGTACATAGGTTGGATTTGTGTAGCCATCTGCGGGACACGCTGGCAAGGGATATGATCCCTGTGCTCAACTGACACCACATCCTCTCCTTCTCCCCTCTGGCCCCTTCATCTTTCTGTATCAATGCCCCCGCTCCGTCCCCTTGGTCCTCTGTGTCCACAAACATTCCGAAAACTTCTTAAATGTCTTTTCTCTTCTGTATCTGTTCCACCTTATACTTAGCTACTAAAAATGTGGACATGCGTTACAAGATGCTTTTATTGTGGGAGCCCTGCTCTGGCCATGCGCAGGGCATCGCGCCTCCTCCCGTCTCCATGATCCACTGCTTGTGGTATTGCTCCACCCTGTCACAATACAATGGCAGGGCCTCATACATATACTCTATTGGTGTTCCTCCCCCATGCTAGTGTTGTCTAAGTCTTACTAACCCCGCAAAGCCCAGCTGATGCACTGTGCACACTGCGGCTGCTCATGACAATTGACAAAACAAAAATCACCCACCACATTTTTACATCCCCCTTCCCTGCACACACACAATAGTTCACACAATCATGCAATGCCACACCGCGCCGTGACACACAGAATTACTGCCTGTTCCTCATCCAATAAAACACAAATACAATAGACTGAAATAACAAGCTAAAATAACAAACTCTACTTGTTCCAGGCATACTTCTTATATGAGGCCACTACTTTTATTTACGTATTCCTCCTTTAAATAATATATTTCCTTGTGGTATCACCTACCCTCCCCTTCAGAGGAGGGGTTCCTTGCTTACCTTTGCCTTTCCTTATAATGCCTAACCAAAATAATCTCTTCACAGTACAAACAACAAACAAACAAACAAACAAACCACACCCACGTCACATCAACAACCTCGCTCGCCACATGTGCACACCACTCACACTTCCCAAAGCATGTCCCTTTCCTGTTATTGCATACAAGGGTCTACTCACATGTGCATGCCTACCCAAACGCCTCCATCATGGTGTTCCAAAACTGGACTGAACACTCCTAGGAGCTGCACTTCGCTTTAAAGTGCAGAGAGGACTTCTCTCAAATTGGCTCCTGCTAAATCACTTGGAACACATGTTTTTTCAGGACTGGTTGCTGTAGGTGGGTGCAACACCTTCTGGAGAAGCGGCCTGGAAGCCTCTGGAAATATGGGAGGTGCTGGGATGACGTTGGGGTCACCAATTGAAGGCAGGTCCCTGAACACTCACACCAGAGAGAATACAACCCACTAGGGTAGATAGGCCCAAGTCGATCTTGTAAGGATAAAAAGTTTTAATCTCACACACATTTAAAAGCAACAGCAAAGAACTGTGCTGCTAAGAACATTCTGCCGAAAGAGGGTACAAGCAGAGGCTTAAGAGGAGACACATTGTCATAGTGATGCAATAGATAGAGTAAAAACCCACGTGGCTGGTTGGTATGTGCCTGTACAGGATCCGCCTGCCCCATAAGGGATGCCAGGTCATTGGTTCCAGCCCAGTCCATCAGTCTTCCATCACGTGGGTGCTGAAGAGATCATCTTCTCACTGACGAAGGTGAATGAACACATTAACTACACTTCTAACACAATGCTACTTTATTATCATACTGTGCACTTGATAGGCTTTATGGCTGGCACAAAGGAGCTTCTGGGGCACTCCAACCTTCACACACACATTTCACTCACTCCCTTCCACGCCATCCTGCTCCAATGTCTCCACCATCATTTTGAACTATAATGTATTCCTCCAAGCACCTCGCAATACAAATCATAAAAGTGTAGCTCAAAGACGTGCAATGTCTGCCCTCTTTGAACATGTCAGGACTTGTTACTTTGGGGATGGTGGTCAAAGGGCACCTGGTGCCATGGAATTCAGGGATCTTGAGGTTTAGTCAGTTATATGGGCTTTAACTCATGGTCGCCTGGAGATGGGATGGGTCATGCTTTGGCCGGGGTGAGGTAACATGCACACCAGGAGCCGGGCCATGATCGCAGCCTTGTAGGGCACATTCCTTGAAGATAGAAAAACATCTTTGCATCACTGTTAGAACAATGAAAACACTTTATGGTGGTCAGGGGTGTGGGTTGTCCTCATGGGAGCTTGGGCATGGCTGGAGATTTCCCTTGTCTCGCAATTAGGGCCTAGTGCATGAAATGCTTCATTCGCTGCGCAGGATGTGTCTCCAAACCATGGTTACTAACATCTACATAGAATGCACTAACATCTATACAAAATGGCATTCTTCCTTGTGCCTTGGGCCACACTATGTGGGTTGTTTATACTGGGGTGGGGTCATACCACTGTCCCCCTTACCCCCTGTCCCATCATAGGGCTTTGAATGCTGCTCGCCTTACTCTAAAGCACTTAGGTGGGTGGGACGGGGTCGGCCCTTTCCCAACACTGGGTTCAAGATAAATACCAGCAGGCTGGGGGACAGAAAGTGCACCATAGTAACACAAGCACCAGAGCAGGAACACGTACAGGGGCCAAGCCCCACCAGATATCTCTGGCCCCTGCTCTGAGTGCAGATAAATACAGCAACAAGCATGCTGACTGCACCCCCATGATTGCATGCTTCGGTTTAATGCACTTTGACTGACCCGTGCCACAGAACCGTCACGCCTGAACATGGTTGTCGGTCCTAATCCTTGATTACTAATCGGACATCAGCACTTGTGTAGACTTGCACTCGCTGATATCAGTGAAGGCATTCTGTGTTTGCGATTATCCAGATTCTGTTAGCAATCGCTCAAACACTCTTTCTTGCAGCCATGGTTTGCTGCATCCAGAGGACTCTGACAGCATTCTGGGGACAACAAAGGACACTCTGTTAAAGTTTGTGTTCATTTGCTTCACATTGGCATTTCTTGATTCACTGCGTGTTTGATGCCAACCTGTGTCTGGTTGTTGGTATATGCGCAGTATTTTACCTCAAGGGATCTACGGTGTACAAGGGTTATCAAAATACCTATACGACCCCACTATTGGATGCTAGTGTCTTTGTACATATGCATATATGTGTGATAATAGAACAACCTGAACAAGAACAAGAATGCAAGACCAGTACTTACCCTAACTACTCCCTTCCAATCCACAACCTCTCCCTTCACCTCTTTCCAATTTCCCTAAACTCCCTCTTTCCCATCCAACCAATGGACCCTAACCCTCCTTCCCCAATGTGGTTGGGGGGCCTGTGCGTATCAAACACCTGCAGGTCCAAAAACCATAGTGGGGGCAAGAGGCTTGTGCTGCCCCTAAGCAGGGCAATGTGGACCCTGTCAATATATTTCAATTATTCAATGAGATTGATCAGTAAATGCAGAGCAGTTTAAACTACTGATGAAAAGAAATGTGATGGAACCTGTCACAAAACGAACAAGGACCAGACACCAGGAAGACCAGACACCAGGAAGATGTGGAATCAGTTTTCAAACCAATCTTTTTTTAGAGATAAAATGACAAATCAAATACAAGAAATTCTCATATGTCAGAAATGTGTATGCATAATAATTGAATTGCTCTCATAATGGTCATGCATCAAGGTAAGACTAAGGGTGACTCATGAAGGTCCAAATATGTCAAAACAAAATGTTCTTTCAGTTTGTGTAAGGACAGGGACTATATCCTTCCTCGACGCTTACTGCAACAAAAGAAAATGTGAGATATGCGCTCAATGGACCAAACAAAACAATGAATTTCCCAGAAAAAAAATATTCTCACAGCTGTGTTGTTTTTGTGAATAGAAAGTCTAAGTCCATGCTAATCTCCATGCAATGTGTTTGTGTAGTTAGTCTATAGTGGGGAGTCCCCTTCACTAGTCTGGAGTGTGACTGTTAATTATGGAATTTGGTCCATGCGGGATCTGTGTTTACACTAATTGCCAGTGGCTAAGGTACATAGGAGCAACGCTAAGGGATTTACAGGGCCATATCAAGGCTAGTCACAAACTCCATCTCGTGAGGGTTTGCTTCTACGGCTTCTAGCCCAACCTCTCTCATCCCCAATGTCTTGCCTCAAGCTCACATCTGGAGGAACTTCTCCTGTTCTTCCCTTACCCCATTTTATCTTTGTACTTTTCCTGTACAACCTTGCTGCTTTGCCATGGCTCTTTCCGCCAATGGTTGTCAGGATCTGGCGTACTTCCCTGCTGCCTCTCCTCACCTGAGTCTTCAACGGTATCTTTGGAGTTATCAGACTCTTTCCTTCTTCGGGTCCTCTTTTTTTCTTTCAGCTTCTTTTTCTTCTTTACGTGCAAATAAGGGCAAGCTCCCCCGGAGTCCAACGTGACCTGCAGGGGAACAGGATCAAGGGAGACCCCAAGGAGCGAGCTCCCAAAATGTCCAAGGAAAAAGCCAATTGTGGCAGAAGAAACCCTGCTTGAGATATGTGACTAGATCCGGATTGTGTATGTAGTAATAGTCTTGAGTCACAAATGATCCTGTACAACAGATGCAGAAATGTTCTTCCATACACGAGGAAGTAGCGAAATGAATCAGAACAAAGACTGGTAATCCTGTTAAGGTTGCAGACTGCAACCTCTAAAGGAGATCGGAGGATGGCTGTAGAAGAGTACCAGATGTTGCTCATAACAAGAGAACCCCGAGTATTAGGGATATCGAAAGAGCAAAGTACCAGAGAAATATATATCGTACCAAAAGACAGCCAGACAACAAGAAGTAAGGTAAGTCCTCTATGTGCCCTAGAATAAACAGGCAAAAAAGACCCCAAACTGTAGAAGCAGAAAGGAATTCCTGGAAAAGTACCTCGGGAAAGACAGGTCCGAAGATGACACAGGTAAGGAAAATAATGAATAGGCAGAACGGGAAGTCAGAGTGACAGGGTACAGGATAATTTTCAAGTAAGGAGAGAACCATGTCGGTTACAAGTCAAGGTTCCTAACAAAATAGGAAAAAAAAAATCGAACACGGAACGAACTAGATGGAAGTATACAGAGGTAGATAGAGAGGAGATTGTGAACTGTAGAATGCCCAGGATAGCCAACGAGAGGTACGAAGCCGAAAGTAAACAAATGTTTAGTGAGAACGGAGGACAAGAGAAATAGGAAAGAACAGAGGAAATAAGGAGCGAAAGGGAGTGTACCAAACAGAAGACAGAAAAGTTTGGATGAGACCGAAGAGAGGAATAAAGGCAATTGCAGAGCAAATGGAAATGCTTGTACTGGGAAAAACAGTACAAGCAGCGCAGTTCCAAGGACGGATACAACGCACTGCGTACCCGGAAGTGACCGTCTATATTACTCTGGCAGCCATCTTGAGGGAAGACTAGACCGTTGAAAATAGTTCGAACAAGCAATGCTACCCAATCTCCACCGGTTCCAGCCCAGGGATGGAGCATGACAATGGTGCCCATGTTTCTATTTAGACTTTGCATAGTCTACTCCACCTCCTGGCCTTCTATTCTTACCCTGATCTTCCTTTCTTCTTCCATTCACCTTCTCCTGGCGATTCTCTTTCACTTCACAAATCTGATCATACTTTAAGAACCTCTTCCTGCTAAGGCAATTCTATGTTGTGGGCTAGCTGCTTCAACTGCTCCTCCATGCTTTGACTCACCAACTCATGCTTAACTTACTTATCTCACCACCTCTCCCTCAAACTCCTCTGTAACCATAGCTAATTCTGCTATCTTTCCCTGCCAATATTCTAGGTTCTTCTTGCCAAGAACTGTGGTTCTCTATCTCCTAAACCTGTTGGCCTCCTCTATCCCCAGCTTCCTGTCTTCTCTCTGTCTCTTTCTCTCTCTGTATTTTTCTATGTCTCTGTCTCTCTCCCTTTCTCTCTATCTCTCTCTCTACTCCTCATTGCCCTGTATGTCTCTCTCTCAAGCCCCTGCAGCATCTTAAACTTCATAATATTTCTCATTCAATATGCTGGGCTCTTCTCTTCCAAGCTTCCTGGTTTTCTCTGATCTCATGCGTTTGGATTTTTTCTTCTCATATTCCTGTTTCTCACTCACCACAGCCTTCAGCATGTATCGCTCTCCCAAACCCTCTGGGTTTTCCTTTTCCCCATCTGCTTGGGTTTCTCTTTCTGTGGACTCCCTGTTTCTCTTTCCTTAATGCCCTGTATCACAATCTCTCCTTTCCCAGTTCTGGATATTTTCCTCTCTCCAATCTCTCGAGTTTCTCTCCTAAGTTTACTGCTCTTTCTATGCTGAGCCTCCTCTGTCTTTCTCTCCACAGCATGCCGTGCCTCTACTGCGATCTCCTATCTTCTTACCCGCACCACCTGTGTCTTTCTCAACCCAGTCTTCTGTATCATTGTTTCCTATGCCTCTGAGTTATTTTTTTCTCCCTACTGCCCTGGGTTTTTCCTACAGCCTCATATCTCCACCTTACCACAATTTTATAGATCTGTCTCTCCCAGGACCCCTGGGTCTCTCCTCTGGATGCATTTTGTCCTGATCCTTTGGCACTCATCGACATCCTTCTCCAAATGTGCTCCTTCTTTGGACTCCTACAGACTTCTTTTTAGGCGCTTGACCTCAAATTATGGCCTTGCTCTGTACTAAGGACATTAAAGTGTGTCTCTCTCTATGAAATTGTTATGGAGATTGGACAATTGGCCCAACACCTGTGTATGGGTTTCAGTTCTGATGTGTCTGTTAGTCCATCTCTCTGTGCAGTCCTTTCTGTTTTTGACACATACTAGCACCACCCTTGGTTTGGATACCCATACATGTCTTATGTTTATGTATTTGTAGATCTTGTGGGGTGAATGCCTTACTGCTCAAGATTTCTGTTATACTTTGGGCCCCAATCTTTCCACTTGTATTTTTTTATATGATTTCTGCATCTGCACATGAGCAGCAGGGTGTGCAGGTGCTGCCGCTTCCACAAAACCACCCCACATGACTGATTACCTTAATGGGACAGAGGATTCAAAGACAACAATGTATTGTGCCCCTTTTCTCCCCCATTTAGCATGACAGGGCTAAGATAGGAGTTCCGTCCCAGGCCGTACATGGGCCTAACCTCACCTGGCCTGTGTGGCACTAAGCCCCCTTTATGACCAACCATGCACAAGGAATGGCAAGCAGGGGACTTTGTCTTATATCCTCTCTTTCCATTAGGCTCCCTCCTGTGTTGATTTGGCCAAAGCTGGGTGAGGTAGAGGATGGCCGGTGGGTGGTATGATTCATGTCTCTCTGTCCATGTATTTAGTAACAGGAAACCTGCAACTTAAATTTGTAAATAAAGCTTACCTGGTTATTTACATCTAGTGGCTCGTACTCAGACTACATTTCTGCGTACCAGGTCGCAAGAGGTTGTCCCTGTAGCTAGTGGAGTTTGATATCCCTAGAGTGCCTGTTGGCCACTCCCTCAATATCACTGTGGCAATAGTTGTACTCTCCAACTTGTTTTTGGTTTAACTCTGGGTATCTTTATTTAGTCCACACAAATCAAAATATCCTCTGGATTCAGAACGTTTAGCAAAGCCTCCATCTTGTTTACCGAGATCCCCCCTGGTGTCTTGTCTGCCTCTCGGAAGACATTTTCTGCCATGAAGTCTGTGGTGGTTTTGGCTGGATGCACTCCATGAGGTTGACTTCCTTTGGACATCCTACATGTCATAAACCGTTCCCAATGTGCATTATTTTTCTGCTCCCTAACATAGATTCTATTCAGGCAGGTATAACTGTAGGTCATTGTTTTTAGAATGGTCTCCATCGCTGTGCGATTCTGTAAGGAGACACTCTCAGTGCATCCTCAAGATGTAGCCATTTTTTCCTTTAGATGCTCAGTTTCTACCAGGTTTGCATTAGTTCCCACCTGCAGATGTTCTGGTAAATCATGTCATTGTCAGATAAGGTGGTACTCTGCACACTGCAGGGAGGGTTGCATTGGGATTACTTCCTGTGAAGACTTCCAGGTTTAATGGCATGAACTCTGCTGATAGTGACACTAAAATACCATTGACCACACCTATCAATTTGACTAGATCCAGGGAATCAGGACCATTGCTTCCCATATTTCTGGGTTCACTGGGTTTGTTGGGAATTTCTGTGGAACACACAACTTCACAAAGGATTTATTTGGAGGGATTGTTCCAAATCGTTCTGCAGCATTCCTACAAATCTCCCTTGGTGTTCAGTCACAGAATATTGCACCGATAGCCTTAAACTTAAAGTGAAGTACATACATTGATGTTGTTGTTAGAGACTGGAACCCCAAGAAATCAGGAGGATTTTTCACATTTATTTTTGATCAAGCTTATGTCCCTTCCAGGATCAAAGACCTGTAGGCGGAAGTCCAAATCATAGGTCATTTTACTGGTGAGCATTTGATGGGCAATTGGGCTTTGGGTATCAAGCAGGTTAATGGGAGGTCCTTGGATACTTTGGGTCATCCCTGGACTTGGATGACTGGTTTCACTCATGTCTACACTTTTTTCAAAGATCTTGTCCGTCTGTACTTTCTCTATCTTTGCATAGTTGGTGGGGATGGGGAGAAACCAGGACAGGGTGGGCTACCATTTCCTAGAGTGAGCATAATTAATACAAGTGCTTCTAATGGGGTTCTCTCTCCTTTTTGCAATCTAAACATTAGTGGTCAGTACATACAAACTGAACTTGATGAAATGTGCTGTGGGTGGCCTACCTTGTCTAGGTTTACCAATCACCACATCTGACACTGTATGGCATGAAACTTACAAGGATAAGACATCAACCAGATATTAAATATATTTCCCAACAATCAATTGCTTTGTTTGCAAGGATAAAATAAAGTAATTCTCTTAGGGACAAGAACGTTCATAAAAGTACTTCAATTGTGATCATAATTGTCAAGTGTCAAAGTAAGGGTAAGGCTTTCTCTGGAAGGTTTAAGATCATCAACAAAATGTTCCTTCTTTTCTTGTAAGGATCAGGCCTGGTATTTCCCTGTGCTTAGCACTAAAACATAATATGGGGTTATGTATTCAGTATTGCACAACAAATAAAGAGTTTCCGAGAACAAAGATCACTTACTAACTTGTTATTTCAAAGCTTAGCCAATTCTCAGTCTCGTGTAATGTCCTTGGAAATGTTCTTACACATCTAGCCTATGATGGGGAGTCTCACTTCTGGGTTTTGAGACTGCGCTTCAGTCTGAGAATTGATTCTGTAGTTGAGGTCATGCGTGAGTGAGTGGACTTATCCTTAGTCCTGGAGTAAAAGGTAGACAGGAGCATTAAGGTCTTTATGAGGTCTTCACTTGGAAACATGGCTGGAAACACTTGTGTGTAGGCACCATACAAATGAATAATACATAAAAATAAATATATTCTTGAAACCCCATCTCTATCCCTCTCGCCTCATCATCATCCTAGTGCAAGTTCATACCTGGTGGGACTTCTCGTTTTCTATCCTTTTCTCTAGCGTTATCCATTTGCTTTACCTGCCCCTCCTCATTACTCCACCATTCCAGGCTTTTCTTTAAGTTTATCTGTCTTCCCTTACTCCTACTTTTCTTTTTTTAATCCCCCAATCTTGCTTTCTTCTTCCTCATCTCTCCTACCCATGGCAATAATCTGCTTCTCCAACCTGTTAACTGTACTCTTTAGATATCTCCTTGTTGCTAATCATCTTTTCTTGAAGTGCCTCCTTCCACCTAGGCACCTGTATGTTAAGGGCTATCTTTGGCAGCCCCCTCTATGTTGTTTCTCTCACCTTCTCCTGCTTCATGTCTCTCACCAACTCCTTCTCAGACTCAGACTCGGACTCTGTCTCTGTCTCTGTCTCTTTGTCTCTGTCTCTGCCTCTCTCTCTCTCTCTCTCTCTCTCTCTCTGTCTCTCTCTCACACTCTCTCTCTCTCTTTTCTTTCTCTTGGTATATATTTCTATCTCTCCGTAGCCCCTACTGTTGTTCCTTCCAGTTTTTCATGGGGTTCCCTCCCTCTGGGCTCCACAGCCTCTCTCTCTCTCTCTCTCTCTCTCTCTCTCTCTCTCTCTCTCTCTCTCTCTCTCTCTCTCTCTCTCTCTCTCTTCTCTCTCTCTCTCTCTCTCTCTCTGTAACCCCCTGGGCCCCTCTCTTCACAAACTCTTGAGTCTCACACCCTAGCTTCCTAGTTCTTGCTGTTCCAGGCTTCCTGGCCTTGTCTCTCTTTCAAAGAATTCTCTGTTTGTGTTCCCATACCTCTAGGTTCTCCCTCTTCCAAATCTGCTTGTAATCTCTCCCTTGATATGTTGGTCACTCCCAAGTTTCAAGGGTCTTCCTATCCCCAGTACCCTGGCTCACTCACCAAGCCTTCTATTGCTCGGATACCCCACCAACCTTGGGTCTCCCTCACCATAAACTCCTTCTTCTTTCTTTCCCCCAAAACAGTGACATTTCTCCAAAGGTCCCTGAGTCTCAGCTCCAGTTTCCTATCCCTTCTTACCACAGCCTCCGTGTCCATGTTCTCCTCAGCCACCTGTGCTTTGTTTTGTGCTACTGTTTCCTGATCTGGCTCCTTCTGCACTTCTGCACTAGCTATCTCTAAAAGAGCTCCTTCTTTGGACTCCCTCAGGATTCTGCTATAAGATCTTCTTTTTTAAGCCCGATCCTGCCTTCCAACCTCACTAATGCCCTATCGGAATGTATGTGCCTCCCTATGTAATTGCCGTGTGATAGGTTTATGGTTCATACTCCTGTAGATAGCTTGCATTCTTGATGCAGAACTTGTGCTTGGCTAGTTCTTCCCTATTGGTGGTCCTCCCTTAGGTTTTTCTAAACCAGGCCTCACCCTTGAGGTGGACTCCCTTAGCCACACTGGCCTTCTGTGTGCATGTAAAGACCTTTTGAGGTGACTGGTTCACTGCTCAGGCTGTCTTTATTTGATCATATCCTGCTCCTTTCCCTGTGTTTTTGGATATGATGTCCACACCTATGTGAGGGAAGTAGAGCATTCAGGCACCAACAGCTCCAGAAGGCTGTGCCTCATGGCCCATTCCCTTAAAAGGACAGGACCTTGTAAGGTGCCAATGTGGTAAGACCCTGACTCGCATGTGTGTCATGGTGTGGGTAGTCAGAAGATGTTCACACTGCTGTCTGTAGGCGTAATATCACCTTGCTTGTGGAAGCAACCAACCCCCTTAACAACCTCACGAACCATCAATATGATCAGTCAGGTGGCATTGTCAGACACCCTTGGAACACTGGTAGACTAGTGGATGATGTGCTTTAAGTAAGTATATGGAGACATGTCAAATTAACAAATCAATGTTTAACAAAAACTAAATCAGTTTCCATTTCAAGGAAGACAGAAAAGGATCTGGACGTTCACAAACAAAAGAAGCTGATCCTGAAGTAACAATATCATGCTGTGGGTTACATTACTGGGGTTGTAACACCCCTTAGGTACAGGGACATGCGACAGCAGGGTAAATAATCCATGCTTACCAATATAAAAAGTAAAGTCAGTATCAAGGTGTGTAAATTAAGAAATATTTAAGATAGCATCTCCAGTTATAATGATTCTGTCAACTCAGTTGTTTTTTTGCTTCGAGCAAATGAGATTGGAGTGGATGTGATTACCACTTATCCTCATGCATATATATGGGGGATGCCTGGATTTGGCAGGGTAGCTTCTCATTGCAATACAAAGTAGTTGAATATGCTGCCATGACCTTATGGAGTACACAGAATGAATGAGTTTCACAAATTGCTGTTGTTGTTGTTCACTGAATTATATATACAAAACCCTGTGGCCTTTTGGTTTTTCTGCACAGTATCAAAAGTGCTACATTCAAGATCATCCTCTTCAAGGAGTCTCTCCTCCTCAACACCCAGGCAATCCCGTCACTCCCTGCACCACCCGACTCGCTAAACACAGTCTGCCCTTCTCCTCCCCGCCACCCTGTACAGCTGTACCGATACGCTGTGCCCCTCTGTATCCTACCTGCTATATATATGTTCTGTTTTTACCTCTGAAAAGTGCTCTGTTATGCATCTGTACTGTTTTATTCCTATGTAAAGCGCTCCATTGTGTATCTGTATTTTATACCTCTGTAAAGCACTCTATTTCTCCTCGAAGCCAGGTCCACTCTCAATAAATACCATAATAATAATAATAATAATAATAATACTAATAAATATAAATAATCATAATATTTCTCACATTCTGGCAAAAACTGCAAATCTCAGCCTTTTCAATCACAAAACAAGACAACTGTAAAATATAGGTTTTTCAAATGACAACTGGGTGTCCATTTCAAGAGTTCCTGCCCTAACACAGTGAAGCCTCACAGCCCTTGGCCTGTGCTTAGGGAATTACTTGCATCCATGGATAAAGTGCATTTTGCCTACCAGTTGAACATACACATCTGAAATAAATGTGATGGACATTAGACACGATATTATACAGGTCGAATTGGCACACATGTATGGGTTGATTTTAATAGGCAAACCTTTAGATCGTACTTGTGTGCATTTTTACTTGTTTATTTGTTGTGTCTTTATTTTTGTTTTGTATGATTGTTGAAAAGAATGGCATGAATTAAGATGCAGTGTTGTGCATCAGATAGACTCACAATACACATCCCCACTATTAAAAGGTCAAAGCAGGCGGCACCTGCTTCCTCCATATTGCTCCTAAACAATGGAATGCCTTACCAAACTCTCTCAGAGCAAGGACCTCACACATGTCCTTCCGATAAACCCTGAAAACCCTGCTCTTCAACTAATCCCACTCCTTCCTACACCAACCATTCAGCCATAGTTTCTCAACCTTGGACCTTCCTCATCCGGCCTTCAGTGTATCTCCTGTAACCTATGAGTCTACTAGTACAGCTTTGTTATTAACTGCTACCTTATTGCTAAATGAAGTGTTTGTATCATGCAGGGCTTTGCCTAAGAGTGAAGATGAGTAGATGGAACTGGACAACAGGGATCTGGCAGTTGCTAATACGACTCTCAACCATAGTAGACACTGTTTCAAAGGATAAAAAAAGCTAAGAATAGAAAATGCAATAGTACAAATATAACACATTGAATTATTTTGCACATTCTTTATCTCTCCCAAGAAAGATCAATTGATTAAACAGAAGCTGATGTCACTGAGGGCAACAAGCCCCCACATTGGAGCAGCATGTTTCCCTTCACAGATTTTCAGGGGATTTTCTCACTGGCTGCTAACATGTATCAGTCTCTGTATGTTTGCCTGTCTGTGTGAATTTGTCTCATCTCTGGGTGTGTGTGTTAGTGTGTGTACGTGTGCATGCATTTTGATGTGCAGTTGTGAACCTCATTCTACCTCCAAGCTTATTCTAGCAGAGGTTACCAGCTTTCTATTTAAAAATAGATTGTCAGAGGCAGAATGGGTCTTGCAATAAGCAAATTGTGGTCAAAGCAAAGCAAATCGATAATCTAGGTCTCGATATTCTCCCATTTGAGAAAAACACATAACCTTAGCTCTATTCCTATTGATGACCAAGTGATTTTCGTTCCCATACCTCCATAATTCTCTAAATTCTCTAGCTGATTTTATCAAGTCAGAGAATGCGTGAGCAAAAATCACAAGGTCAGGCGCATATGACAAGCATAGAATAAGTTGAGATGCGACCTTTTAGGGACAATTTGCAAACCTTTTTAGGCAATTCGAGAGGTCTGCTCGATACAGGTTGGAGAGCAGGGGAGCAAGGACTTAGCCCTGTTTAACCCCCCTAACAATGGAGATAGTGCTCGTCATTGTCCCTCCACCATCCAACTTCACCTAAACCGTAGTGTTCTCATGAAACAGTTTCAGGAAGTGCAAAATATATCCTGGGCATCCATAATACTCTAATTTCGGCCATAATTTATTACTGCAGACAGAGTCAAAGGGCGATTGAAAATCGACATAGATTGCATACAGACAGGGATTATTTTTTGCCCTTGCACTCACCGTCAATAGATAAATTAATCTTAAATTGTGAGTGGTGGAACCTGTCTAGAAGTTGTACTAATTCGGGCCATTGTTTGAGTTCTTTCAATATAAATGAAGCAAATAACTTCCCTGTTACATCTACCATAGACAATTCATCGGGTCATTATGGTCCAATTTTTAAAGACAAGTATCAGGATCTCCAGGATATAGGAATGTCACCTTTTTTTAGCATCTTCCCGAACAATATTTCCAGAATGCCAGCCCAAGCCTATGGGCCTAGTTTTAATAGAATGCTTGCCAAACCTTAAGGGCCAGGGGTTTTCACCTTTAATCTAGTAATTCCACTTATTATATCTTCCCTATCTATTTGCATTATAGCCTCATATATTGAGGTATTCAATTGACCTCTTTTTGCATCTTTCATATGCTTTAGATTTACTTCTATATGTTTAAGCCAATATGCCCCATTAATTGGATTAATAAATCCTTTTCATTTTTATTTCCCTTAGCTTCTCTCAAAAGGGTCCATATATTTCGTGTATTTTGTGAATTCAGCATAGATATTTTGAAAAGCTGTGGTTCTGTGAGAGGAGAGCCAGGACCTTACCCAGTTTCATTATTTATTCCTAATTGCCTTAATTAATTCAAGTGCCTGACTGTAATCGTCCACTGCCTGTTCTTAACATAACAAACTTTCCTGCACATGCTTCTCTTTTTATCCCTAATAGTTTTGTCAAGACTATGCCTCGTTTTGTCTAACACTCTATTAAGGTGGCCGTGTGCACCGCAACATCCCTGGAGAGCTGAGAACACCAGTTCTCAATCTGATCAATATCTAGAGATTCTAGTTGTTGATGCAACTTCAACCCAATATTGCCAATGCAGCGATTTGCTCTGTCCACATTCTGCACAGACCAGACTATTTGATTGCCTGCATGATTAGTCTCAACTAAAGTTACACTAAAAGAGATATGGGTAGTCAAGAGTAGCATGATCGCAGAAACCGCTCTGATGAAAAAACATTTTTTTAACCAATTGTGAGAGGTCATTGTTAACAAATACGTAATCCAGTGTAGCCTTTTTTATTGCTTAACAACCACAAATAATTCCTGGGCAATTGTCCACTCTGCATCCATTTAGCATCCTTAGATCCCAGCATCTAGATAGCTCGACCATGTCTGCCCCTGTTTATTTTATGCTTTCTGCTTCATAGAGCTTTTACCCTTGGCCCCTACCGACTCCTCATACTCGTTATTACATATACATTGAGCATTTAGATCGCCTCCTAACAATAAAAGGTCACAGTTTTCTCCTTTAATCCATCCTGTCAATAGCTCCGTCAGGGTTTCTAGAATGGCCTCCGTAAGAGCACCACGCGGGGAGGGGGGTTGCATATATATTAATCACAAGCATCCTACCCACATATCAATATGTATTCTTCCCACCTCAATTGCTAGAATATTGTTCTTAACATTTGAAACATTTAGCCTGTGTGCATGGAACAAATGCTTTACTCCAATCACCAAACCCCCATAGGGTCTGTCAAATTTGTAGGAAGTCTGTAAAAAATAGTAGCCATCAACATACATGTTAGTGAGTAGCCAAGTCTCTTGCTGCATAAACATTTCGTTTTGTAATACCAGGTTTACTGAATCATTAGAACCAAGAAAATGTCTGAAATCCAGAGTGTTCCAGGACTTTACTGCGAAAACGTATGGTGATTTAACCAGCAGGATAGGGAGTGAGTCTGCAAGCCATTTCAAGACTCGTTGAACATCTTCTAATGAGGCACCCCTTCCTTGCATTTTAATTTTACTGCGGGAAGAAACTTGACCATTGTTATAACCATTTAAATCAGCAGTACAAATAATAGGATCTGGTAAGTTCTCATCCGCAACCAGTGCATACCCCATTTTTCACAATTGCATGTGACAGCTATGGATCATCGCAACCATGTCACAATTTTTAAAATGAATAGAGTGACATTAGGGTTAATCCACTCAAGAGGATCAACAACTCAAAATCGGCTGATTCCAATACACGCAATGGGGGTATTTGCTGCAGTGCCTGTAAATGATCAGACCGGTTGATCCACTTACCTCTGCTCTTTTGATTTAGACGTTTCATAGTGAAATTGTTGCTGTCAATTTTAGTAGAGTCAATAGCTGGATTGCCCCATTTAGACAAGTATTCAGCCTCAAGCCGCTTAGTGGCACCAGACTTTATAGGCTCAGGAGTAGAGCTATATTCTGTATCTCCAATGTCACCCATTTTGGTAATTACAGATTTTTCTACCTCTCTCACCGGGTCTACCAAGGTTTTGTCTGAGTTGATGCTGTCTTCAGATGTGTTACTATATAATAGCCAGCTGGCCAGAGTCCCAGCATTCTTTGACTGCCATTTATTTCTGTGGGATTCCTTCTTTTTGGCTTTCTTTGTTGTCTTTCCCAAAGGGGGAGATGGTGTCTGTCCAGCAAAAAGCTCACATTTATTTTGATCTTGCTTGGTCTTATTGCATATCACACTCTGTTGTAAGGCAAGTCTCTCTGTAAACTATGTGGTAGTAACCTGCGCTATTTTTCCTGTGTGTACGTATCACAATTTCCTCTGTAACTAAGCTTTAAGGATACTTGTAATGCTCGCGCCCAGCTACCTAAAGGTTTGGTTGCGCTCTATCAAATAAACAAACACACAAACAACAAACAAACAAGGCTAATCTTCTTTGTTTGTGCGATATGTATATTTCAGAGGACTCCGATAGAACTGATTCAATAGCTGGCTCCATAGCGGGTTCTGGCAGGTTACTACTGAAATTGTTTAGGGCCCCCTCCCCTTCTACTACTGCAGAACTGATTGAACTAGTAATCCTCCCATTATTAAGTGAAGAAGACTTCTAGTTATCAATTACACTTAAGGTAGAGGGCTGCAATTGCTCTGAAATAGGATTTCCATCACAAATTGTATTGTATCTCTATGCAAGGATTCACTTTTTCATACATCCCTTCAGAGCCATCCATTGAGTCAGATTGAAGAAAGAGGTTTGGCAAAGACGACTGTTGGAATCCTTTACCACCTCACCGGGCCCACCCCTCCCAATTGCCGTGGGTTCAATGGTGGCTGTGCTGTGTGGTACTGCAATATCAGAGGCCATAGCAATATTCTGCTGTAAAGAATAAAATAACTCTAAAAATGAGTTATTATGAATGTCGTCCAAGTTGGAGCTTTCCTTTGACACATGCCCCATACTAGGATGGGGAATAAAAACAATTATGGTTACAGCACAATCTATTAGCCGACTCCCCTCTGTAGTTGATGCTGCTGCTGCAGCATGAAATAAGGATTCAACGTTGTTACAACGCCAGCCTTTTTTTCATGGAGTTTTTTGCAGAACATGTTTGGCAGAAAAAACGAATCGAAACATATGGGCAGGGGGCTATAATGGCTACGGGTGTGTGGGGAATAGGGCCTAGATAATGGTGAGGAGAGGGTTTGGTGCGGAACCCCCCAAATATTTTTTAAACATTTTGATTCATTTTTTTCAGCCGCAAATATTTAGGAAAAATCTCTGCAAAAAAACTTGGCGATGTAAGAACATAGATCCGGAAAAAGCCAGTGATTCTCCCCTTAGGGTTTTGCCTTTCTTGAACTCCTGCCCCATTCACCAGCATTGTAACTTCATCTCGCGGGGCATTCTCAGCTGAAGCGTGTTGACTATTTACTTCAACAGGAAGCCCTAAACCTTTACAGAGGTTATACCTGCTGGACTTAGATTTTTCTTTACTGCCCATTTTTTTAGTAACGTTCAATCAGTCACCACTTGCAGGAGTAATGTAAGATTTGTTTTACCCAGCCCAGATCTGCCGAGCTGCAGAGTGCAAGTGTGCCACTTACAGCCACTTCTAGCCACGCGTGCTGCCCTGCTGGATTCAGTTTATATAAGGCTCCCAGTGGAGTGCCAAACGTGGTACAACACTTTTCCAAGGCTGCATCACGCTTAATCAGTAGATTGTAGATCCGCTCCTTGTTAGGAGCACAAAGCACAATTCACAAAAACTTGCTGTCTCTGCTGCAAGACTGTCACTTACAGCCATTTCTAGCCATGCACGCTGCCACGCTGGATTCAGTTTATATAACTCACCAAGTGGAGTACCAAATGCCCTGCAGCACGCTTCCAAAGATGAATCAGGCTGAATCAGTAGATTGTAGATCTGCTCCTCGTTAGGAGCAGAAAGCACAATTCACAAAAATGTGCTGTCTCCGCTGCAAGACTGCCACTTACAACCATTTCCAGCCATGCACGCTGCCACGCTGGATTCAGTTTATATAACTCACCAAGTGGAGAACCGAATGCCCTACAGCATGCTTCCAAAGATGAATCAGGCTGAATCAGTAGATTGTAGATTGTAGATCTGCTCCTCGTTAGGAGCAGAAAGCACAATTCACAAAAACTTGCTGTCTCCGCTGCAAGACTGCCACTTACAGCCATTTCTAGATATGCATGCTGCAGTGCTGGATTCAGTTTAAATAACTCACCAAGTGGAGTACCGAATGCCCTGCAGCACGCTTCCAAGGCTGACTCAGGCTGAATTTGTAGATTGTAGATCCGCTCCTCGTTAGGAGCACAAAGCACAATTCACAAAAACACTCCATCTCTGCTGCCAGGCTGACTCTTAGAGCCACTTCTAGTTGACACATATATTTTTTTTCTGAACGTGTACAGCTATACTAGCATTTGATCAATGTTTGTCTTACTGACACGATGGAAAATTGATGGATCTAAACCGCTTTGAAAGTGGTTGTAAAGTGAATAACATTTGCATGGGGCTCTAACACATTGGGCCTCATTAGGAGTCAGGCGGAATGGGTTAACGGGGTCCGCTAATGGATGCGGACCCGTTATTCCCATTCCGCCTGATTAGGAGGTCCCCTTGCGGGACCCAGTAAGGACGCTTGGTAAAACCAGGTGTCGTTACCGAGTCCCGCGAGGGGACCAGGGAACTTTCAATGGGCCTGTCGTAATCGGGCCATTGTTAGCTCCCTGCACCCATTCCCATTGCGCCCTAAGGGGGCTCGAATGGGAATGGGGAAGGTCCAGGCCTGGGTTCCCTGAGGGAGGAATTACTGGGCCCTCCTAACTCGGAATGGCCCAGTAATTCCCCATTCAGGGCACTCGGACCTGGTTTTGGAGCAGCCATGCCACCAATAGCGGCATGGCTACCGCCAAAGCCGTAATGAGGCCCATAATGTTATAAGAGTTCTAATGATTACTTTTGATATTGAGGGATGCGAAATAGCAGGCTGCACCGCTTAGGTAAGTAATGGCAATAATGTCCTGGTTTCTTGGTAAGTGCCTTAAGTACTTAAACACAATTGTATCACCCATAACACTTCCCATATGCCACTGGTCCCACTTGTACATTCCTCCTCCACACTTGTGCATCACTCTTTCCCACACCACCCATGGTACCTCAAGTTAAAGAAGGAGAATGTGTGTTCAGAGGGATGAAGTGTGGAGGAAAGGATGAACTCACATCAATGGCATGAGCAATGCTCCTGTAATGTGTAATGCATCTGTCTGTACATGATATTATTTATCTGATGAAATGTGGCAGCTGAAACTGCATACACCTCATGGAGCGGTTATGCACACCCATCAGAAGGCCCAAATGTACATGAGGAAAAATGCAGTGATGCAGATATGAGGGCTCCTGAAAAAATAGACAGGGAATTTGGGCTCCTAATAAGAAGGTTCAGCTGCCTGAAATGCTCAGGAGGAGCCACTCCAAATAGCACATCAAAGGTTGGAAAGATCACTACCCTCTGCTGCACCATCTGATAACCAGGAATCTGGTTCCTATTGTCAGCCCAACAAAAGGATCAGCCAACACCAGACTGATATGGGTAATTCACCAAGGATACTGGAATGATGGGTCAAGCTGTTCTTTGGCTGGGCTCTTGGAATATCAGAGTGCACTAGAGCAGATGAATCCGGGGATGTCCTACCTTCTACAAAAGAGTATAGAGGGAAATAAATCCCCACCTTGACCTCAAGGGGAGACGAGAAGGCTCCTCCTGGAACCTGGAAGATAACTGCCAAATCCTGAAAAAGTATGCAGGTCTTGCATGCCTTCCTACTTTCGTGAGAAATGACAGATACAAGGAGACATGAACTGCAGCCCCCCTGTAGCAGTCTTTGGGGTTCAGAGGGTTGTTCACCTGAATCCAAGAATCTTCCTGCAACAAACCTGTAAGGCGACACTTTTCTGATGATTATATGCTCAAACCAAGATGGACTATATTAGAATAAACTTACGTGTGGATCTGCAGACTGTGGACATTCTATGTCCATTGTTGGAGGAATTGAATGCTATGCACTACAATCCCATGTGAACCTGGGAAGGAAGAGAGAAAACATTAACATAACAACTCCCAAAGAAAAGATCAACAATCATGACAGCACACTCTTCCATGAGTGGCAATCTGATCTAGAAGGTAACATTCAAGGAACGTGAGTTGGGGCATAACAGGCATTGCTACAGCATAATAACTATTGCAGATGAAGAACATTGGAACTCAGGTTCAAATGAAGAAATTGTCGGCCATTTCACACAGCCTTGGGAGCAAACAGACCTGCACTGTGCTCATCATATATTCAATAATACGGTTTGCAAGTTCTTCAGGGGATTATAGAGATTGGGAAATTGATAGGTAGGGAAAGTCCACCACAGAGAGTGACTTGTATTCTCATATAATTGAAGGACTACCACTGTAGTACTGAGCAAAGGGATCAAACAGTCACATCTCACCACTGAGGACCACAAAATCCTCCGACACTGTCTCTACTTCAGCTCACATTAAAACTCAGGAGGCAGTTGTGGTGCTTCACAATTGTGGTGTGCAGGTCATCCCTGGAAGAGTTCAGGTAAGCTATTCATCACACCTATGCCAAACCTGGCCAATGGGTGCTTATGCAGTGTCCAGGATGACGAGACACAGTTTATTCCACCTGGGCAGTGTGAGGTTTGCCATGGCTGTGGCAGGTGCAGATGGACTGTGTTTGATTGGAGAATACGACTTCATGTCTTACTATTGAGACCTATTGACATTAAACGAAAATTGAGGATGTGTGAAGCATGCAGGTGGTGCAAAAATTCAGCCCAAGGCAAAACCTTGTACCCATTCCATGAATGGAACCAGTAATCCGAGAGCTACCGATGCTGACTGCCTCATCAGGCCCAGCACAGGGCCAGTACTGAGAATATTCACTGCACATCTGGCTTCTATGATAATGGAAAATCTGTACCCCTAAAGTCCAATGTTGGTGTTTCTGGGCATAAGAAACATCCTTACATCAGAACAAAGAGCTTTTCCTGAAAATCTATGTTACCTACAAAGTTGGACCCCTTTTTTATGATATACTGTTAAATACTAGATCCACTGTAAGAATAGGTTGGTTAGTCAAGACTCTAACTTCCAATTGGAATAAGATGCCCTCTGCATGATATAGCAGCTTGTCAGTAGTCCTATATCTGTTGCCAGATGGCTGCAGGATCTTAGCCACTAAGCACCCTGCGGCTGGGGTGGAAGGCTAGATGTAATCTAGTGGGACAGCCTGAGATGTTACAATAGGAAAACATGCACCATTCTTGCACCAGACTGCTTTGCTGTTAGGTGTGTTTTATACCCACAACAGTGTGTTTACATTTTACTAATGCATGAACAACCCAAATATAAACATCGCTTGATACAGTCCCTAGATGATGCTACCACTGCCCCCCGCCTATGCCCAGTTAACAGCTACTTATATTTAAAGATTGTAATTAACAATGTGAGGAGTACACTGAGGAGGTGACACAAAATGCCCACTCGTGTATGTATTGCAACCATCAAGGACCCCAAAGGTCAGCATTAAGACTACCTCAACCAGATCAGTCATAGATCAAGATCTGTGCAACCATAGTGCCAATTTTTGTCCTACTGAAACCCTGTTCCCATTGCCTTCCTCATATAGGCAATGCACAACAGCACAGATATAAAATGTTTTGCAAGACTGTCAGCCACTGCTGTATGTTGAACACAACATCACTCATGCAACATTTGCTATGCTTGGCTTGGAGAATGAAGATGACTGTAGTGACTGGAGAAGGAGGAGGACCAGCAGCCACCTGGTCAGAAGTATGCTTGTAATGGTCTACTTACATACAAAGGCCTTAGTAAATATTAGTTTTATTGAACTAGCCTGGCAGTATCAACCTGAGGGGGAACAAGACATTATAGTTATTGGTATACACTACATTGCCCCTTTATTAACCAAAGCATACAATGGAAACCATCCAGTTTGTCTGTTGAAACTAATGTATTTCCTTGATATAAATCTAAATCGCAACATCCCAGCACACACCCGAAAGCAACAACCCACATAACCCATTATTTCCTTCAGCCCCACATGGCATGTTACTGTGGGGACTATGGATATCCAGGGTAGTCGTTGCCATGGCTGCTGGTGAGAAATTCATTCATAGTGCTTATAGGAGATGTAGATTGTGAGCCCACATGCCCCTCCACCGTTGCCACAACCTTTTCTGCTCCATGGGCTTCGGGGTCCTTGAGATATATCCAGAACCCTACTGATTTGCGTTGTTGTCGTCTCTCATACTCCTGCATTGTAGCTGCACTGTAACTGCCACCTCTTCCTGTATCCTGCCCTCCTTGGAAGTATGCCACCCAGCCTTCTTCACCATAATGCCATGGTTTGCAGGCTGGAACTTGGGACTACTATCTGGCAATGCAGCGATCCCCCTGCATGACGACCTTCATGGTCCTCAGCCCACCAATAATTGTCTGATGGGCTGTGAGTAAGGAGATTTCAACAGCATCCACCTCAATCTGGTTGCTGTGCCCTGCATCTTGTTTTTTTAATACCTCCATGATGAGGTGGGGGGTACATTTTGCTGTGGATCCAACATCATCAACATTATTGCCAGAAGATAGGTTGTGCAGATAGAAACAAAGTGTACATATGTGAGCGGATTGGCAGCAAGTTCTGTGCTTTTGGAGTCTTCTGGTGGTGCTTTGCAGGCAATTACATTGTACGTCTATTACCTGGAAAAAAACGACTTTACTGGCCCATGCGCGCTCATGCACACGCGCTCACAGCAAGTGTACGTGAGTGGTTTGGCACTGAGTTGTCTGCTTTTGGAGTATTCTGGTGGTGCTTTTCAGGCAATTACCTTGGACACCTATTATCTGAAAAAAACACAACCTGCCCCTGCACACTGATGCGTGTGCGCTACAGTCAATGTAAATGAGTGGTTTGGACAAAAGTTTGCTGCTTTTGGAGTCTTCTGGTGGTGCTTTGCAGGCAATTCCCTTGGACGCCTACTACCTGTAAAAAAAATAACTTAACTGGCCACGGCACGCTCATGCGTGCATTACGTAAGTCAGTGGTTTGGCAGTTCCACAGGCATGTGGTCGTGGGACTGGTAAGTACTGTTGCGGGTTTCTCTACTTTGTTTGAATCTTTCTATCTCCCACCCTAAAAGCATGATACAGCCTGGCAGAAGAGAAACTGATTGAACAATTTGAAGCCCCGAACAAAAAAAGCATTGGCTTAATAAAGTAGGGTGACTGCGGGTGTATACTTTTGAGCCCTTCTTGTTTTTCTTCCTTTTTGTAATATTAATATTTTGCCACATCAATATTCAATGCGCAGTGTGTACGGGGGACCGTACTAGCAACATATGAGTGGAGCAACGTTGTAGGCAGTGACTTTTGTGACTTTTAACCGCTCTCTCTCCAGTTAAAGACATACATGCAGGCCATTACTGCATGTCCAAGCTGGTTAGAAGCAAGCAGTGGGACCGAGGAGTAAGGGCAATTAAGTAGATACAGTCAAGTTTGTTTGTTTGTTTGTTTGTTTATTTGATATAGCGCAAAAACCAAACCCGAATGGGTAGCTGGGCGCAAACAGTACAAGATTGCTTAAGAACTTGGTTACAGGAGGAAAACACATTATACAGTTCACAGTTAAATCAAGAGAAGTATGGTTTATACAGTTCACGTTGGGTCAACGGTAGGTAAAGTGAGAGAGCAAGGGAAAGAGAGGAAAAAGGAAATAAGAAAAATAAAGAGGTGCGGAACTACGGTTCAGTCAAGTTGGTCAGATGTCATTCATCTGGTTGCAGGCATCTAGTGTCTATGTGGGGAGGTCGAGTTAAGTGTCATTGGCACGGATCCAAGTGAGGACTTTACGTCTAAAGCTAGAGTAGGGTTGGTCCATTCTGAGATCCAAGGGGAGTTTGTTCCAGGTTTGCGCAGCTATGATAGGGAAACTAGAGCCGCCTGCTGTACTCTTTTTGAATCTAGGTATCATTAAGGTGGAGGCGTTGGTCATTCTAGTAGGGCGGTTAGAGGTTCTCTTGTGGATTCTGTTAGCCAGATAGGGGGGGGCAATGTTGTTGAGGCATTTGGATGTGAGGGAGAGTATTTTGAGGGTGATCCTGTCTTTGATTTTTAGCCAATGGATATTTTTCCTAAAGGTGGAGATGTGGGCTCTGTTAGGAATATTTAAAGCTGCTCTGATAGCGTTATTTTGGAGAGTTTGTAGTTTGTCAAGGATATACTTGTTGGAACCTGCATAAAGGGCATTACAGTAGTCCAACTTGGATATGATGAGAGCATTGGCTAATGTGATGCAGCTGGTCTCAGTTAGAAAAGGTCTACATGCTCGGATCAATTTGCAAGTATATGCCGTGGAGGATGCTAGCGAGTTCGTTTGCTTTTTGAAGGTGAGCGCTGAGTCAAGATAGACCCCGAGGGTTTTGACTGCAGGCATCACTTTAATGACGTTATTGTCAATGTTGAATGAGGCATAGTTAGGGTCAAGTTTTTTGATAGCCAACGCTGAGCCAATGATCAGTAGCTCCGTCTTGTCGTCGTTCAGGCAGAGGCCATGGGATGCCATCCAAGCCTGAATGAGGAGATATATCTTATTTACTAAGTCCGTGTCTTCCAAGAAGTTACCCGAAAGGGGGATTAGAATCTGAGTGTCATCTGCGTAATTAGTGTAGACAATACCCAGTCTGTCCAACTTGTCAAACAGGGGCTTAGTAAAGATGTTATACATCGTCGGAGAAACACATGATCCTTGGGGAACACCGCATGAAACTTGTATGGGGTCAGCGGCTGCTAAGGGTGAGAAGACTCTCATTGTCCGGTTTGCAAGGAAGGATTGAATCCACATTATGGCATCACTTGAGAAATGAGCGGCCGAACTTAGGTGATTACATAAGACTGCATGATCTACCAAGTCGAAGGCCGCGGATAGGTCAAGGAGGAGTAGCATTGCAGTTTTACCATTGTCCTTCAGCTCGTCAATTTGGGTCTTGAGGTCAATCAAGGCTGTTTCAGTGCCGTGAAGGGGGCGGAAGCCAGATTGCCGTGATCCTAGTAAATTGTTAGTTTCTAAGTGGGCCTGGATTTGCAGGTATGCTGCTCTGTCTATGATTTTAAGTAAGAAAGGGACAGTAGTGATGGGTCTGTAGTTAGTTGGTATAGCAGGGTCAAGTGTTTGTTTTTTTAGCAAGGGAAGCACCCAGGATTGTTTGAGGTTGTTCGGTACTAGGTTAGACTTAAAGGATGCATTAATGATTTTTGAAATGAAGGGTGCAAGGTCTCGAGCTGCATCTTTTATAATTTGGGCCGGGCAGTTGTCACCTTTACAGTTGGAAGGTTTTAGAGATAGTATGATTTTTTCTGTCTCCAATATGGATATCTTTCTGAAGCTAAATAGGTGGGGGGTGTTAGATAGGTTTGGGAGGAGCTGAGGTTGCAAAATGGGTTCAGTTGGCAGGAGCAAGGAAGCTTTTTTGTTAGCAATTTTAGATTGGAGCGAGCTAATTTTGTCCGCCAGGGCATTTTGTATATTAGTGCACCAGGACTTGTTTTTAGGAGTGTTATCAGGTGAGGTTATGGGTGATTCCATTTCACGGAGGATGGAAAATAGCTCCTTGGAGTCTGATTTAGCTTTAGAGATTCTGTCATTGAAGGTATTTCTTTTAGTGTGTATAATTTCCTTTTTGTATTGCTTGGCAAGGGTGGCTAATTTGGTTTTGTTCTCCTCGGTGGGTGAGTGTTGCCAGATAGACTGCAACTTTCTTTTTTGGATTCTAAGGTCTTTCAGGTGTGGCGTAAACCAATTGTTAAGGTGACAGAGTTGTTTGCTTTTGCGCAACTTGATAGGGGCGATTGAGTCTAGTACCTTGATCATGGAGCTGTTGTAAGCTTCTACAAGCGACGTAGGGTCTGTAATGTTGTCTAAGTTATTAAGAGTAGGGAGAAGGTGGGGTAGGATTTGTTCTGATGTGATATCTTTTTTACTTCTGGTGGGAAGTGGCGGGGCCATGAGTATAGGTTTAGGTCGGATAAGGTCTAGTGTGGCATTGAATACAATTAAGTAGTGGTCAGTCCAGGATTGTGGTATTATGTTGGTAATATTAATGTTACAGTTCCGATCAGCAACCCAGTCAAGGGTTCTACCTTTGATATGGGTGGGGGAGGAGACTTTTTGAGATAGGGCGTAGTCATTCAGGAGTGAGGCGACAGATAGGGCATGTTTGTCATTGCTGTCATTAAAGCCCAGGTTAAAGTCTCCCAATAGTAGTATTTGGGCGTGGTCTTTAGTATTGTTGGTTATAATGCTGGTTATGTCGTCTTCAAAGGTTCCCAGTGGTCCAGGTGGTCTGTAGATAACATGCAGGGTGAGAGTCCGGTTACAAGAGAGGTGCAATTTGGCGGTAAGGAGTTCACAAGATGAGAATGTCAGGGTAGACGCAAGTTTGATGGGTAAGGTAGCTTTGTGAATGATGGCTAGGCCGCCTCCTTTAGTGTTGGGTCTATCGACTCTTAGTAGTTGGTAGCCATCAGGTATAGCTAGCATGATGGCGGGGCCAGCTGCATCATGGAGCCAAGTTTCGGTTATGACTAATAGGTCTAAGTTTTCATTGGTTAAGGTGTCCGAGATCTCGGTAGCATGGGCGACCAAGGATCTTGCATTAATGAGAGATCCAATTATTGATAGGGTACTATTAGGTTGAGTTGAGGAGGGTTGTTTTTTTTTGGTAGGGGCATCTCTTTGTATTGATGGCTGGTTAGTAGTTGTAGGAGCAGGGCGAGAGGTGGTGGGTTTGGGGTATTGCGAGCGTTTGTTTAATGGATTGATATAGCCTCTGTGATTGTGGTAGGAAGATGGTTCATGAAGACAGGACAGTCTTGCCCTCAGTCTCATGTTTCTGTCCTTAGCAGGGTGTGAATCCGCGATTGCAAATGCCATGGTGGTAAGGAGGCTCAGAGCAATGTGTAAGGATTGGTGATAGGTGAATTTCATACTGGAAGTGGGCAGAGATGAGGGGTAGGCAAGTTCGGTTCGAGCTATGGATGTGGACTGGGTTACGTGCAAAGGCGTGTAGTTAGTGGAATGGTGCCAAAGAGGTCTAAGCGGTCTGTAAAGGGATCTGTATATTGGCTGTTTAAGTGAACTAGGCGAGAACCAGGCTAGGTTCTGTGTGGGCGAAACTGTGGCAAACTAGGCGAGTGTAGAAGACTGGCTAGGTAGTGTGTCTTCTAGGTATGTCAGGGCAGCTAGTAGCACAATGAGGTATATGGAGTGGCTGGGGCAGTGTTATACCTAATGACAGCCATGGGGCAGGGGCACAGGTCAGGGCGCAAATCTAGTGACAAAAAATAAGGCACAGGTCAAATGTAGTCGATTGGCGACCATAAGGCACAGCACAAATTAGGCACGAATTAGGTAAAGTCAAGTGGCAGCCATAGGGCACAGTACTTAAAAGGCACAGGTCAAATGTGGTCGATTGGCGACCATAAGGCACAGCACAAGTTAGGCACGAATTAGGTAAAGTCTAGTGGCAGCCATAGGGCACAGTACTTAAAAGGCACAGGTCAAATGTGGTCGATTGGCGAACATAAGGCACAGCACAAATTAGGCACGAATTAGGTAAAGTCAAGTGGCAGCCATAGGGCACAGTACTTAAAAGGCACAGGTCAAATGTGGTCGATTGGCGACCATAAGGCACAGCACAAGTTAGGCACGAATTAGGTAAAGTCAAGTGGCAGCCATAGGGCACAGTACTTAAAAGGCACAGGTCAAATGTGGTCGATTGGCGACCATAAGGCACAACATCATAAGGCACAACATCATCAACGGCAAACAACAACAAAGGGAGGAGACGCTTGTCACACTAAAAAGCCCTATTATCATTATGAGAAACCAGTTGGAGCAGTTGGTCCCAGCCTCTACTTTGATGACCTCCTCATTGTTAGGGGGTGAGTCGATGGCCAAGAGGACGGCAGCTCTGAGTCCTATATTTGAGTTGCAGTCGTTGGAACTTCAAGGGGAAGATAAAAAAAAAGGACTGTCCTCCTCTGTCAAATACAAATAAAAAAACAAACAGCTTTGAAGAAATTGGTGGAATAAAGATGCCAGCACCTAATAATTTGAGTGGTAGAAACCAGATACCTACCTCCTCATCAACACCAAAGGGAGTAGTCCAAAACATTACTAAATTAGAGAAAGCTACATTACAACCAGTGACAAATTCAGAGGATGGGTCAATGGCTCCTTCAACTTCATCAGATACAAACACTTTAAACATGAGTGAAACTAAAGGAAGCCCAAGTGCATTTCGAGATTAATGTTCAATCCTCTCATGTAAACGATGAATTACATGTACCAGGAATTAAATCTCAGAACTGAATGAAAGATGTTTTCTTAAAGCTGGGATCAAGGTCTGCAAGTGACAAGAATCCTGAGAGAAAGTATAACCTGCAGGAGTCTCTGATAGAAGCCTTCTGGAAGCATTACCAATTGTGGAGAAAGTATTAGACATCCGAGAAGATCGGAAACTCCACTATAATTGACCTTAGTGAGATCAAGCCTATGGTAGAGGCGGGGATAGATCTTGTGGGCGATTCGGCCTTGATTCTAACTGAACATCTTACTTTCAACTCAATGGATAGGATGGATAGTCCAGCACGAGAAGGATTACATGAACATTAAGGGGCCGATGCAAGCGGAAAAAAACAGGCGGACGCGCACGCGTGCGATTCATGGAAGTCCCTGCGCGTGTCTTCCTCGGGATGTGCGCCAAACCCGTGCATGGCGCACACGTCACTGCAACATCTCGAAAGACGTGCGCGACGCGCACAGTGAAAGCGCACAACCTCTGCTCATACACTAGAAAGTGGGCGGAACACGGGGCGTAACGCGCGGAATGGGGAACAACTCGCGAAAACAAGGGCGTAACTGGGGATGTACTGCAGGGAAGCAGACGGAACGCCCACACGCACCCGAACCACACGTATTCATGGAATCGAATAGGGCAAAGCCACGCACAGCGAAAGACACGCACAAGCCCAAACACGTCCGCCACACGAAGGCAGGCGGTAGCGTCCGTGCGCATTACAAAAGTGGCAACATACAGCAATAGTGCCTGTGCGAGCAGGGTACGCGTATCTCAGGGGTGCGCGGGAAGTTCCACACGCGATTCCATCAGGGTACGTGTATTTCGGGGTGCGCGTGAAGTTCCACACGCGATTCCATCAGGGTACGTGTATTTCGGGGTGCGCGTGAAGTTCCACACGCGATTCCATCAGGGTACGTCTATTTCGGGGTGCGCGTGAAGTTCCACATGCGATATCAGCAGGGTACGTGTATTTCAGGGTGCAGGGGAAGTCACACACGCGATTCCAGCAGGGTACGTGTATTTCAGGGGTGCGCGGGAATTTCCACACGCGATTGGGCCCGTGCGAGCAGGGTACGCGTATCTCAGGGGTGCGCGGGAAGTTCCACACGCGATTCCATCAGGGTACGTGTATTTCGGGGTGCACGTGAAGTTCCACACGCGATTCCATCAGGGTATGTGTATTTCGGGGTGCGCATGAAGTTCCACACGCGATATCAGCAAGGTATGTGTATTTTAGGGTGCAGGGGAAGTCACACACGTGATTTCTGCAGGGTACGTGTATTTCAGGGGTGCGCGTGAAGTTCCACACGCGATATCAGCAGGGTACGTGTATTTCGGGGTGCGGGGGAAGTTACACACACGAAATCAGCAGTGTACGTGTATTCCAGGGGTGCGCGGGAAGTTCCACATGCGATTCCATCAGGGTACGTGTATTTCAGGGGTGCGCGGGGAGCACCACACGTGAATTGCACGTGTGGGCCCTCCCAGGTGTTCCCTCTACACCCTCCACGGCACCTGCAGGTGGCTCACACCACAGGGGCCTACCCTGCACATGTCCTGCAGGCACCCCATCCACCATGGCCATGCCCCCCTGCCAACCCACATGTCAATTTGCACTACTGCCCACCAACGCATGTCCCCCTGCACCCTCAGCCACCAGGGGCACCAACCACCAGGCCCCAACCCATGTCTCCCACCACCCCCACCCCCCCAGTCACCAGGGGCAGCCTCCACCAGGCCCCCACCCATGTCTCCCACCACCCCCACCCCCCAGCCTACCAGGGGCAGCCTCCACCAGGCCCACACCCCCCAGCAGTGCAGGGGCAACCACCACCAGGCCCCCACCCATGTCTCCCAGCACCCCCACCCCCCAGCCACCAGGGGCACCAACCACCAGGCCCCCACCCATGTCTCCCACCACCCCCACCCCCCCAGTCACCAGGGGCAGCCTCCACCAGGCCCCCACCCATGTCTCCCACCACCCCCACCCCCCAGCCTACCAGGGGCAGCCTCCACCAGGCCCCCACCCATGTCTCCCAGCACCCACACCCCCCAGCAGTGCAGGGGCACCCACCACCAGGCCCCCACCCATGTCTCCCAGCACCCCCACCCCCCAGCCACCAGGGGCACCAACCACCAGGCTCCCACCCATGTCTCCCACCCCCTCACCACCCCAGTCACCAGGGGCAGCCTCCACCAGGCCCCCACCCATGTCTCCCAGCACCCACACCCCCCAGCAGTGCAGGGGCACCCACCGCCAGGCCCCCACCCATGTCTCCCACCACCCCCACCCCCTCAGTCACCAGGGGCAGCCTCCACCAGGCCCCCACCCATGTCTCCCACCACCCCACCCCCCAGCCACCAGGGGCAGCCTCCACCAGGCCCCCACCCATGTCTCCCACCACCCCCACCCCCCAGCAGTGCAGGGGCACCCACCACCAGGCCCCCACCCATGTCTCCCACCACCCCCACACCCCAGCCACCAGGGGCAGCCTCCACCAGGCCCCCACCCATGTCTCCCACTACCCCCAGCCCCCAGCAGTGCAGGGGCAGCCTCCACCAGGCCCCCACCCATGTCGCCCACCACCCCCACCCCCCACTCCCCAGGGCCAGCCTCCACCAGGCCCCCTCCCATGTCTCCCACCACCCCACGCCCCCAGTCACCAGGGGCAGCCTCCACCAGGCCCCCACCCATGTCTCCCACCACCCCCACCCCCCAGCCACCAGGGGCAGCCTCCACCAGGCCCCCACCCATGTCGCCCACCACCCCCACCCCCCACTCCCCAGGGCCAGCCTCCACCAGGCCCCCACCCATGTCTCCCACCACCCTACCCCCCCAGTCACCAGGGGCAGCCTCCACCAGGCCCCCACCCATGTCTCCCACCACCCCCACCCCCCAGCCACCAGGGGCAGCCTCCACCAGGCCCCCACCCATGTCTCCCACCACCCCCACCCCCCAGCCACCAGGGGCAGCCTCCACCAGGCCCCCACCCATGTCTCCCACCACCCCCACCCCCCAGCAGTGCAGGGGCAGCCTCCACCAGGCCCCCACCCATGTCGCCCACCACCCCCACCCCCCACACCCCAGGGCCAGCCTCCACCAGGCCCCCACCCATGTCTCCCACCACCCCACCCCCCCAGTCACCAGGGGCAGCCTCCACCAGGCCCCCACCCATGTCTCCCACCACCCCAACCCCCAGCCACCAGGGGCAGCCTCCACCAGGCCCCCACCCATGTCTCCCAGCACCCCCACCCCCCAGCACTGTGGGGCACCTGCCAGCAGGCCCCCACCCATGTCCAACTCATGTTCTCCACCACCCCCACCCCCCAGCACTGTGGGGCACCTGCCAGCAGGCCCCACCCATGTCTCCCACCACCCCCACCCCCCAGCAGTGCAGGGGCAGCCTCCACCAGGCCCCCACCCATGTCGCCCACCACCCCATCCCCCAGCCTACCAGGGGCAGCCTCCACCAGGCCCCCACCCATGTCTCCCACCACCCCCACCCCCCAGTCACCAGGGGCAGCCTCCACCAGGCCCCCACCCATGTCTCCCACCACCTCCACCCCCCTGCACTGTGGGGCACCTGCCACCAGGTCCCCACCCATGTCCAACTCATGTTCCCCACCACCCCCACCCCCCAGCACTGTGGGGCACCTGCCAGCAGGCCCCCACCCATGTCCAACTCATGTTCCCCACCACCCCCACCCCCCAGCACTGTGGGGCACCTGCCAGCAGGCCCCCACCCATGTCCAACTCATGTTCCCCACCACCCCCACCCCCCCAGTCACCAGGGGCAGCCTCCACCAGGCCCCCACCCATGTCTCCCACCACCCCCACTCCCCCAGTCACCAGGGGCAGCCTCCACCAGGCTCCCACCCATGTCTCCCACCACCCCCACCCCCCAGCAGTGCAGGGGCACCCACCACCAGGCCCCCACCCATGTCTCCCACCACCCCCACCCCCCAGCCACCAGGGGCACCAACCACCAGGCCCCCACCCATGTCTACCACCACCCCCACCCCCCCAGTCACCAGGGGCAGCCTCCACCAGGCCCCCACCCATGTCTCCCACCACCCCCGCCCCCCAGCAGTGCAGGGGAACCCACCACCAGGCCCCCACCCATGTCTCTCACCACCCCCACCCCCAGCCTTCCAGGGGCAGCCTCCACCAGGCCCCCACCCATGTCTCCCACCACCCCCGCCCCCCAGCACTGTGGGGCACCTGCCAGCAGGCCCCCACCCATGTCCAACTCATGTTCCCCACCGCCCCCACCCCCCCAGTCACCAGGGGCACCCACCACCAGGCCCCCACCCATGTCTCCCACCACCCCCCAGCCTACCAGGGGCAGCCTCCACCAGGCCCCCACCCATGTCTCCCACCACCCCTGCCCCCCAACACTGTGGGGCACCTGCCAGCAGGCCCCACCCATGTCCAACTCATGTTCTCCACCACCCCCACCCCCCAGCACTGTGGGGCACCTGCCAGCAGGCCCCACCCATGTCTCCCACCACCCCCACCCCCCAGCAGTGCAGGGGCAGCCTCCACCAGGCCCCCACCCATGTCGCCCACCACCCCATCCCCCAGCCTACCAGGGGCAGCCTCCACCAGGCCCCCACCCATGTCTCCCACCACCCCCACCCCCCAGTCACCAGGGGCAGCCTCCACCAGGCCCCCACCCATGTCTCCCACCACCTCCACCCCCCTGCACTGTGGGGCACCTGCCACCAGGTCCCCACCCATGTCCAACTCATGTTCCCCACCACCCCCACCCCCCAGCACTGTGGGGCACCTGCCAGCAGGCCCCCACCCATGTCCAACTCATGTTCCCCACCACCCCCACCCCCCAGCACTGTGGGGCACCTGCCAGCAGGCCCCCACCCATGTCCAACTCATGTTCCCCACCACCCCCACCCCCCCAGTCACCAGGGGCAGCCTCCACCAGGCCCCCACCCATGTCTCCCACCACCCCCACTCCCCCAGTCACCAGGGGCAGCCTCCACCAGGCTCCCACCCATGTCTCCCACCACCCCCACCCCCCAGCAGTGCAGGGGCACCCACCACCAGGCCCCCACCCATGTCTCCCACCACCCCCACCCCCCAGCCACCAGGGGCACCAACCACCAGGCCCCCACCCATGTCTACCACCACCCCCACCCCCCCAGTCACCAGGGGCAGCCTCCACCAGGCCCCCACCCATGTCTCCCACCACCCCCGCCCCCCAGCAGTGCAGGGGAACCCACCACCAGGCCCCCACCCATGTCTCTCACCACCCCCACCCCCAGCCTTCCAGGGGCAGCCTCCACCAGGCCCCCACCCATGTCTCCCACCACCCCCGCCCCCCAGCACTGTGGGGCACCTGCCAGCAGGCCCCCACCCATGTCCAACTCATGTTCCCCACCGCCCCCACCCCCCCAGTCACCAGGGGCACCCACCACCAGGCCCCCACCCATGTCTCCCACCACCCCCCAGCCTACCAGGGGCAGCCTCCACCAGGCCCCCACCCATGTCTCCCACCACCCCTGCCCCCCAACACTGTGGGGCACCTGCCAGCAGGCCCCACCCATGTCCAACTCATGTTCCCCACCACCCCACCCCCCAGTGACCAGGCGCAGCCTCCACTAGGCCCCCACCCATGTCTCCCACCACCCCCACCACCCAGCAGTGCAGGGGCACCCACCACCAGGCCCCCACCCATGTCTCCCACCACCCCCACCCCCCAGCCACCAGGGGCATCAAACCACCAGGCCCCCACCCCTGTCTACCACCACCCCCACCCCCCCAGTCACCAGGGGCAGCCTCCACCAGGCCCCCACCCATGTCTCCCACCACCCCCACCCCCCAGCAGTGCAGGGGCAGCCTCCACCAGGCCCCCACCCATGTCTCCCAGCACCCCCACCCCCCAGCACTGTGGGGCACCTGCCAGCAGGCCCCCACCCATGTGCAACTCATGTACCCCTGCACCCCCACCCCCCAGCACTGTGGGGCACCCACCACCAGGCCCCCACCCATGTCTCCCACCACCCCCACCCCCCAGCCTACCAGGGGCAGCCTCCACCAGGCCCCCACCCATGTCTCCCACCACCCCCACCCCCCAGCACTGTGGGGCACCTGCCAGCAGGCCCCCACCCATGTCCAACTCATGTTCCCCACCACCCCCACCCCCCCAGTCACCAGGGGCAGCCTCCACCAGGCCCCCACCCATGTCTTCCAGCACCCCCACCCCCCAGCACTGTGGGGCACCTGCCAGCAGGCCCCCACCCATGTGCAACTCATGTACCCCTGCACCCCCACCCCCCAGCACTGTGGGGCACCAACCACCAGGCCCCCACCCATGTCTACCACCACCCCCACCCCCCCCAGTCACCAGGGGCAGCCTCCACCAGGCCCCCACCCATGTCTCCCACCACCCCGCCCCCCAGCACTGTGGGGCACCTGCCAGCAGGCCCCCACCCATGTCCAACTCATGTTCCCCACCACCCCCACCCCCCCAGTCACCAGGAGCACCCACCACCAGGCCCCCACCCATGTCTCCCACCACCCCCAACCCCCAGCCACCAGGGGCACCAACCACCAGGCCCCCACCTATGTCTACCACCACCCCCACCCCCCCAGTCACCAGGGGCAGCCTCCACCAGGCCCCCAGCCATCTCTCCCACCACCCCCGCCCCCCAGCAGTGCAGGGGCACCCACCACCAGGCCCCCACCCATGTCTCCCACCACCCCCACCCCCCAGCCTACCAGGGGCAGCCTCCACCAGGCCCCCACCCATGTCTCCCACCACCCCTGCCCCCCAGCACTGTGCGGCACCTGCCAGCAGGCCCCCACCCATGTCCAACTCATGTTCCCCACCACCCCCACCCCCCCCAGTCACCAGGGGCAGCATCCTCCAGGCTCCCACCCATGTCTCCCACCACCCCCACCACCCAGCAGTGCAGGGGCACCCACCACCAGGCCCCCACCCATGTCTCCCACCACCCCCACCCCCCAGCCACCAGGGGCACCAACCACCAGGCCCCCACCCATGTCTACCACCACCCCCACTCCCCCAGTCACCAGGGGCAGCCTCCACCAGGCCCCCACCCATGTCTCCCACCCCCCCCACCCCCCAGCAGTGCAGGGGCAGCCTCCACCAGGCTCCCACCCATGTCTCCCAGCACCCCCACGCCCCGCACTGTGGGGCACCTGCCAGCAGGCCCCCACCCATGTGCAACTCATGTACCCCTGCACCCCCAGCACTGTGGGGCACCCACCACCAGGCCCCCACCCATGTCTCCCACCACCCCCACCCCCCAGCCTACCAGGGGCAGCCTCCACCAGGCCCCCACCCATGTCTCCCACCACCCCCGCCCCCCAGCACTGTGGGGCACCTGCCAGCAGGCCCCCACCCGTGTCCAACTCATGTTCCCCACCACCCCCACCCCCCCAGTCACCAGGGGCAGCCTCCACCAGGCCCCCACCCATGTCGCCCAGCACCCCCACCCCCCAGCACTGTGGGGCACCTGCCAGCAGGCCCCCACCCATGTGCAACTCATGTACCCCTGCACCCCCACCCCCCAGCACTGTGGGGCACCAACCACCAGGCCCCCACCCATGTCTACCACCACCCCCACCCCCCAGCAATGCAGGGGCAGCCTCCACAGCCAAAAAGCCCTACCAAGTAACCCATTCACCCACATGGAAATGGAAATTACATGTTACACCCTCAATGTTCATAAAGCAAATGAACCCATTTCCGTCACACACAATGGTTGCAATTGAATGGGAAAACACCCAACATGACATGCATGAAACCAATGAGATGATACCACACAGTGAAGTATGAAAACAAAATTGTATTAAAAAAAAAGAATGCAAAAGAAATGAAACAAACTACAATGGCAATGGTAAAAAGATAAGCTGCATGTCCGTTTATAAAAAATAAAAACACCAAATCCTAATCCAAAAAAATGTTGTCCAAAGTCAAATGAAAAATAAAATCAATCCAATGAAGAACTATGTACAAAACTTCCAATGGTCCATGAGCCCAACTGAACAAAGGAAACCTACAAAAAACCCTAACTAAAATGCAACTATATACAAAAAGTGGAGCAGTGTCCGTCGACTCCAAATCATAAGAACAAACAAAGGAAACCTAAAACTAAAGAACTATATACAAAGGCGGCGGGCAAGTCCAGCGGCTCACTCCGTGGTGTTCCGGGCCAGGGCATCATCGAACTCCTGTTCGATGTCCCGGAGGTGGTCCTGTTCCATGGCCCCGAGGGTCCGCAGGGACGACGCCGTGTCCTCCTCCAACCCCCTGCGGATTGCCTCGAGGCACTCGGCCCGCCTCAGGGCCCTCTGCATGGAGTTCTCCGCCCTGACCATTGTGAGCCATGCCTCTTCCGCCCGCCGCCGCTCCGCATCTATGGCGTGGCCCAACCGCTGCCACACGGAAGACACTCTCTGTCCTGGGTCCTCCTGCCCTCCGGCCAATGCCTGCCCCTCCGATGTCGAAGGCCCCGAGCCTTCATGGCTCCCACCATGTTGCTGCTGCTGCTCTGCCTCTGCCCGTGCACTGCCTCCTGCTGCCTGCACATCCTCCTGGGGTGCAGTCGTAGATGTGGCCACCCCTGCTGGACGTCCGACTCCCGACTGTGGCAGGGATGCCTCCTCCACCAGCCTGGCCGCACCGTCAGAGGCAGCTCCACAGGGCACCCAGGTGACTGATGGGTGGGAAGATGGCACAGAGGACGACTGGCGTGTAGGGGGTCCAGTTGAGGAGGGGGTCGGAGCAAGCCCCATCAGACTGAGGAATCCGGCCTGGGTGACCTGTCCCAGCAGGCTGACGTGCTCAACGAGCCATTCGAGATGACGTGCAGTCTCTCTATAAAAAGACTGCAGGTCATCTCGCATGGCCTGTTGACGCAACGCCACACCAGCCAGGACAGGCTCAACCCGGACCTGGATAGCCACGTCCGCAGGCAGAGGAAGGCCAGTTGACGTCAGCTCATCCCCTGCCTGAAAACGGGTCTGGACGTAGGCATCCCTGCTGGTGCAAGATGATGCAGGGACAGGATCGGGGACAGGATTGCACACAGGCACCTCCGCGGTGGCCTCTGCTGCCTCCTGTCCCTGGTCCTGCACTGCACCACTAGCACCAGTGGGATCCCCACCTCCAGACCCCGTCTCTGGTGCTTGCACGGCCTCCTCCTCCACCAAACCCCCCACCAACCTGGATGACTCTGTGCCATCTTCCCCTGTTGGGCCCTGTGGGGTCCCAGCTGCCCCTTCTGCTGCCGAGGAGTCCAACTCCAACCTCCGCCTCTTGGACCTCCCCCCGGCAGCTGCGGCCTGGGACGCAGCACCGGACTCCTCACTCCCCGACGAGATGACAACACGGGAGGGGAGCCGGGCCTTGCGTCTCCGGCTGGAGGTGGGATCCCCGCCGCTGTGCTCCACAGCACCTTCTCCGCCCTCTTCATCAGTTGACGCTGCAGACAGGGAGAAACAAAACACAGGCATCAGGGCACTGTACAATGGACACATACACACATGACAGTTGCACATGAGTGGCATTGGCAAACCTCAGACATGTCATCACAATCCCCAACACACATGTCATTACAACTCGCACACATGAGCCATACCACAGCCATATCGCAACTGCCACCACCATCCATACACATACAATAGCATGAGCAGCCAAAGGTGAGCCAGACATCACATGCAACACAGGAAGTGCACCACACATGTAAACACACCACCACACTTGCATGCATGTGTACACCTCTGCCAAGTGTCGCAGTGTTCAGACGGGCATCCATGTCACATCTGCCAATCAGGCTTCCACACACCGCTGTCACATGCATCCATGTTGCATCACTGTTGCACCCTTGTCAAATACACACACATGCACATGTACACAGTGCTGATACATGCAGCCGAAAACAACATACATGCGTGACATCACGGACATGTCTACTTACATACACATTCATCCAAACATGTGTGCCCACACAACTGCATTTGGCATGCAAGCCTACACACACAAGCACCATCCATGTCTCACACATTACAGCCCTCGCATGTGTCAGCCCCACGGCCCTGTACACCCCCACCCATACTCGACCCCATACAAACAGATGTGCAACCTGCACACTACCGAATAATCACCACACGCACTGCTCACAATCAGGATGCATGTACACTCACCGCTCGACTCCAGACGGGTCTGCTTCTCTAGGACCTGGACGTGGAGAGCTGGGGATATGCGTTCCAGGACCCTCATCTGTTCTTCCGACAAGTGGCCCCGGCGCCCCTTGGCATCCGCTGCCTTCAAGAGGCACCGGGCCTTTTCAGGGTCCTGGACCTGAAGTCCTCCCAGCGCTTCCTTACATGTTGTAAGTCGCGGACTGCCACCCCCCTCCGCGTTGATGGCAGTCACGATGTCAGTCCAGATCCGAGTCCGTCCTTCCTTGTCGGCGCGGGAACTTCCGAAGAGGGCATCATACTGCCCCAGGACTTGCTCCACCAGGACACCAACTTCGGTGGCACTGAAGCTGGTGCCCCTCTGCCTCTCTGGCTGGGGGTTGTCAGTGGTCACAGATGGTGTTTGCCCCGACATGACAACCCCAGAGGCAGGAGTGGGTGGGCAACTGGGTCCTGGGGCTGGGCTGTGGAGCGATGGAATCCCAGTCGGGAGTCTTCGGTTCCAGCAGGGGTGGTCACAGCAACAGCACCCCTGGCTGATGTGCAGGCAGCAAATGGCAGTGCATGTGGGCAGCAGGCAGTCAGGCAGCAGCAGATGGCAGGTGGGGGCGTGCTCGGGGCTCTGCTCGGGGCTCTGCGGGGCAGTAGTTCGGCCTTCTGGGCAGGAGCGTGGTCTTCTGTGTGCATGCGCGTGGCCAGCTTGATACGGAGTGATTTGGCACGTGAAAAATCTGCACGTCAGCGTGTAATTCGAGGAAAGGCCCTTAGCACGTAAGCGCGTCTGCACGCATACACATTTTCATTGGACAGAAGGCCCCTCAAGCGCAAGCGCCCCTGTGACGTGATGCGTACAGACGTGCATGCGCATTTCAGCGCGCGTGAAAAACTGCACGTCCGCGTGTAATACAAGGAAAGGGCCCATGCGCGTAAGCGCGTGTGGAAACTGCACGTCCGTGTATAATACGTGGAAAGGGCCCATGCGCGTAAGCGATGTGGAAACTGCACGTCCGCGTGTAATACGTGGAAAGGGCCATGCGCGTAAGCGCGCGTGGAAATTGCACGTCCGCGTGTGATACAGGAAAGGGCCTATGCGCGTAAGTGACGTGACGCGCGCGTGCATTTCCCTCAGCACGGGTTAAAGGTGAGCGGGCACAGCAGTTCGCTGTACGTGCATTTCCCTCAGCACGGGTTAAAGGTGAGCGGGCCCAGCAGTTCGCTGTACGTGCCTTTCGTGGAGACCGACGTGTGTTGCTGCTTCCTGTTGTTTCGCGCGCCATCACAACTTCACAGCTATCAAGGACGTATCTCTTCTTTTGGCGGGGGTATTGGCTACGCGTGTTTTTCAGCATCGCGCTAGTCAGACGGTGAGTCACACACGCTATTTTTCCCACTGCGGGTGCCCCTGTGTATCGCACCCATTTTCGATGTCATAGTAGCCTGCGTGTCCCACGCGTACGCGTTATTCGTGTTACTGGGTGCCACCGCGTACTGCGGGAGGTTGAATCCATGCACGTAGGCTGCAGGGTTGCGAGCACGGTTTTACTGCAGTTTTGGGGTGCCTGAGCCACATCACTGGGGTCACATACAGCCTTGCAGGTGCAGGGGGGCTGTTAACATCTTGCTTCCCACCCCTTTCACCCCAATTGCCCAGGTCAATTGTGGTGTATACCTCCCATTGGCACCACTCCATCTGTGCCAGCACTACTACATCTGTGCCATGTTTGGGAGGCCACCAAAGGTGAGGGGCGCCTCAGCTGGGCGTACTCCTCGTGGCGGGCGTGGTCGGGATGTGGCCGTGGTGACCAGGGAGTAGGGGGACTCCAGGGTGTCCAGGGCAGCCACAGAGGGGGAAGAGGCAGAGGTGCGCCACTTGAGCACAATGTTGTGCCATGTGTCGGTGCAGCCATGCCACCACCCCCTGTGGTTCCGGGGGATGCAGCTCCTGCATCTGGCACTGGCACCCATATGACCCGGCATTCCGTTCCATCGACTGTCACGGGCCCAAGGGTGGTGGTTGCTGCAGGTGCAGCTGTGGACACCACCGCCCAGGCTCAGGGTCTGCCAGCGCAGGCTGCGTTGGCACTTGAAGAGCCCTTGGTAGATCTCCAACAGGCCAGGGGGGAAACCATAGGGGCAGGCCGGGCTGCTCAGACCAAGACACGTGTCCCTGGGGCAGTCATGTCATCTGCTGCCCCGAACAGCCGGGTGTTGGCAAGTGCAGGGGCAGATGCACCCAACAGCACCCCGGTTGTGAGTCTGCCAACCAGGACCGTTGCGGCCAACCACCCTGCCACAGCTGATGTTGCTGCGCAGGGTCCATTAGTGGGCACCCAGCTGCCACTGACACAAGTCTGGCCTCTGGTCATCCCTCCACCTTCCACTCCCTTGGCTCAATCCACCGAACCCACTGGCCATGCTTTTCAGGGCGGCATTAGCCAGCCAGGGTCTGCGCCACAGTCCAAGAGGAGGAAGTTTGCACCTGCAGCGCAGGCTGGGACCCCACACACAGCCACGACCTCCTGCACGTCGAGGAAGAAGCCTTTCTGTAAGCAGGAACTGGACTTCCTCATGGACTACGTGCGGGGCCACAGCCGTGACATGCTAGTGGGTGCCAATAGTCAGACCACGGCTGCCCAATGTGACACCCACTGGAAGCATGTTGCGGAACATGTCAGTTCATTCGGCCATGAGGTGCGCACGGCGCAGGAGTGCAAAAAGCGTTGGAATGACATCAAGCGCAGCACTAAGGCCAAGCGTGCCTCAAATTACAACTTGACTCTGGTGACTGGCGGTGGGCCTGCACCAGAGGAGGAAGAACTCACTCCGCATGAGGGTCTCGTTGCGGAGTTCATACCACCTGAATTGGTCGAAGGAGTGGGAGAGAAGCTGGACTTTGATGCCCAGTCCAGTGAGTGTTGATGCGTGTTTGTTGAGGACGTGTGTGTTTCACTTGTGGGATGTGTTGTGCATGATTGCTGCTACATGTGACGTGTACATGGTTCTGATGTGTAAGTAATGCAATGCTACCGTCATGCATGTCTCCTCTGCCTGCATGTGGGACTCCATGTAGGCATGCTCCCTTGCCCCTCCTCCGCCACTCTGCACCCCAGTTCCACCTTTGCACTGGTCTGCTCCAATCTTGCCAATGTGTAGTTTCTTGTTCATGTGTCCTGTGTAGATGCTAACTTCCAGCGTAGAATCTGCCAGACATATGCCATGTGGTACAGCCTTAGTACTCGATGCAGGGAATCTCACCTGTACTGTGCATGGGTCAGATGTCCCGCAGGGACATGAGTGCCCATTCATGCTCCATGTGCATTGCACGCATGCCCCTATGTGTCCTTGACTGGATGATCACTGTAATATAAGTCCTTGGTTAAATACATTGCCTGCCATCTCATCAGCCTTCCCATGTCAACTGTGGCTCAGTCCTGCGTTGCACACATGTTTAGGCTCTGACAATCTGTGTGGCTCACAGGCCTCAGCCTGTTCAATGGCCAATGACTCTGTCCAACTCTTGTTGTGTCTTCTTCACACGTGGGCGGCCTCTGGAGTTTCCATCATGTGTCCTGCCCACTGTCCCAGCATCGTTTGCAGTGTTGTAATTTGAATCACATGAAGCTGTTGATGCCAGTCAACACTGCCTGTCAATACACAGGTGTATGGTCAGCCTTTTGATACCATGCTAGGCATCCCTGCTTTGGTACTGGGGTGGAGGGGTGCTTGGCTTCTACACATGGTACACATTGAATGCACAATGCACGTGATGTCTGATTTTGACATTGCACTGCATTCACATTTCCTGGCACACACCATGTAGTGCTTGTACATGTAGGTAGTGAGTGGCGTACACATTTTCTGCACTGCATAGACCCACTTCCATGGAAACTGCCACCTTTCAACAGGTCTGATCACAGAAGCTATTCAAAGTAGACCCAGCATGCATGCCAGGTCATATGTTGTGTGTCACATGTCTGCCTGATGCCTTTGCTGTCGGTGTGTGTGTGTGTCGTGTGCTTCTGACATGTGTATTGACCTTTTCCTCTCTATTTTTCAGGTGATGACGCAATGGAGGCAGAGGATGGTGTTGTCATGCCAGACACAGGGTTGGTAACGCCACATCAACCCGGCACTAGTGGGGGTCGTGGGGTGGTAGGCCACGAAAACCCCCAAGTGCTGCAGTCCATCTTGTCTCTGGCTGCCTATGAGTCCAGCCTTGATGACGACTCTGACGTCCATGTTGAGTTGGATGACCATCAAGTCCATGTGTCAGGGGTGAGTGATTCTGATGTGGACACTCCTCTGTCTGCGACCCCTGCATGAGGGATCAGACAGTCTTGGTTCCTCCACCCGTGGTGGATCGGGACGCAGGGTCACCCTCCACACCAGTCACTGATGTGCCTGGGACATCACGTCGACGGGGGCATGTAGTCGTGCAGCCGCAGGCGGTGCCAACACAGCGAGGACCCCGGTCCTTGGGTCCTGCAGGGGTCAAGCCCAGCAACGCGGTCGCTGCGCGCAACCGCTGTATACTGAGTGGGAGCAAAACATGACTGCCAATTCCGAACGCCAGGGGACAGCAATGGAGAACATCGCTGAGAGCATGGAGCGTGTGGCCCGATCTGTGCTCCCCACTGCTAGGCAGGTGCTTCTCCAGCAGCAGGCGGCACGGTCCACGGCCCGCTCGCTCAGGCTGGGCATGGCGGCCTGAGACAGGGCACGCCAGGCTGAAATGTTGTCTCTGCGTCAAGCAATTGCTGCTCACGCAGAGGCGCACATGGATGCCTTCAGGGAGGAGTATGCTTCCCTCAGATCCACTCTGGGTGTCCTTATGATGTCCCAGAGGCAGCGGGCAGAGGAGAGGTTTGCACAGCTTGAGTGTACCATCTCGGCTGAGCTACAGGCTTGCCGGGAGGTGCAACGGTTGTCCAGCCATGCCTTACAGGAGGAACTCCGTGTTACACGTGCTACCTTGCAAGAGGAAGCACGTGTATCACGGGAGGTTCTGCATGCAGACCTACGTCACATCGCCACACAGAACCAGGCTCACCCGTCCAGCAGACTTGCTGCCGACGAGGGGCAAGCTGCGGCTAGGCGTGGCCAGGCTACTGTGCCACGTCCTCCTTTCCAGGATGAGCCAGACACGGACGACCATGTATCTCCCACATAGGTCGTGCTGTGCAGGCGTTGAGCCCATGGAGGATTTTTTTTTGGCTCAGCATCATCGCATGTGGATGTTGAGCAGCACCCTGTACCTCCCCCTTCCTGGGTGCCTCCCCTCCCCCCCGGGTCGTATGTGGCCATTTTTGATTTTTCTTTTAGTTTAGTTAGTTAAGTTTCTGTTTGATAGTTAGTTTAAATAGGTAATGTAGGTTTTCCATAGTTAGTGTAATTAGTTAATAGTTGATTTAGTTTAAAATTGCTAGTCTATTGTGCTTTCATGTGATGGTTCAGTGCTTTGTGGCTTTTGAAGGCATCCACTGTCTGTTCCAGCTGGGCCCTTCATGGTTGTCTTGTGTATGTGTTTGCTGCTTGGGTTCCTTGACTCACATATGCCACTCCTGCCTCCCTTATCCATGGGCTCGCAAGGATGGTTCGGTGTTACAGCATTTTACACAAGGGCATTGGACTGTCATATCTGTGGCATGTCTGGTGCTGTGTGACTTGTGTTGACACCCCTAGTGGGGATGATTTAGGTGTCATTGTCCACTGTTCAGCTTTTGATAGATGGGGTGTGTCATGATTAATGTGGACATTGATTGCTATGCATTGTGTAGTATGTTTCATTTCTTTTCTGTACATGTGCTTGTTGCAATTCATGCTGTAGATAGTGTTCCACACTTTGTAGGTGAAAGACGGACTGATGGTGTGATTTGTGATGTGACTCTCTGACATGGTCAAGTAATGAGATGCCCGATGAGACACACACAGGTGACTATGAAGCATTAATCATGTGTTTCATGCCCTTTCTGCAGGGGGATGAGCCTCCAGAGCACCTTTGCCAGCAGACATGTCCGTGTCAGGATTAGTCAGGCGAGTACAAAGGCAGCGAATATGGCAAGGGAAATGTGCACTAAATCACACAGTGAATAGCTTCGAATTAAACTACGTGCACACAGGAACAACGACTCATGTATGCTAGAACCCAGGAGTGCAAATAGAGTGTGACAACAAAACCAATATATGAAAAGGGATGTGGGGTAAGCACCTGACCGCGAGGAAAGTCGGAAAGCGCCTTACCCCCAATTGCTGTTACAGGTACTGACAGCGCTAAACCCACGTGGAGGGCAAGCAATGACAGGATCTGTGAACTAACACTCTTGATGGTATTAAATAAGGGAACTAAAGAACTATACTCACGAGGACGAGATAAACCTCTTGAATGTCAGCTAGCCCACAAATCCTGTTGATGAAACTGGGACCCAGAAAGGCTAGAACAGCAATGGGAGGAAAACTAAATACCTAAGTTGGAATAGTGATTACAAATTAGTGAGGGAAACATAAGCATTCACACAGGAGCTAGCTGCAACCGCACACCACACCTAATAATCAAATGGGAAATAAATGCAGAAGTGCAATGGAAAACATGGAATGGATCCCAATAGAAAGTAAGGATCAGGAGCAGGGAAAAACGAAATAACCAATGCAAACTTCTCCCTACCCCTCCAAGGAAAAGACAGGAAGCTAATCTAAGAGGAAGGCTAAGGCATACAGGTTTACAGCAGCAAAGGACAGAGTCAAAGAAATATAGAACACAGACAAACTGGGCTGCATCTAAAAGGGGAAAGCACTGAGAAATGCTGCCTGCAAACAGAGGAAGACAAAAAGGGAATCAAGGGAGCAGAAATCAATTAGCGCATGAAACCGAGATTCAGGGCGGAGGAACAAGAAAACAGGAACTAGGAACTAGGTACAAAGGCAAGGAACAAGGAACAAGGGACTAGTCACAACAGGAACACTGCAAACGATGACCAGCGCTGGACTGAAGTAAAACTGAGGCTTTTAAAGCTGCTTAACGAGCACACGCCTCAGGTGTGTTGATTGCTGCACCTGCAGCCACAGCTGTTACCTACCCTCCACCCAACCTTTTCCTGCAAAGGTGGAGGTGGAGCAGTGGGCCAGGCATTCTGGGAAGCATAGTCATTTGGTTAAAGAAGCATGCTGGCTGCCAAAAACCTGGAATGGATCCGGAAGGGAAGTAGCTTGGAAAATAGGGATTTAGCGCTCCCAATTCATCACAGCACTGTAGCATAAGGTTCGGAGGAAAGGTACAGTAGGGAATAAACCCCAAATCATGCCCCCAAGTGGTGGGAACGGGAGCGAAGGGAGCGAGTCGTGACAGTATACCCCCTCCTACGGCCGTCTTCGGGTGCCCGCCACCCGCACGAGACATCTTCTTTCCATGATGGGAGTGCTTTTTCTTTGGAGGTGGCACTGATGGAAATGGTGGCCTGTGGGCAAAGGCAGATGGACTTCCATGATAGGAGTGCTTTGACTTGCAGAACTTCAAGCAGAGTTGGAAGGTCCAGGAAGCTCAGTCACTGGGATTCGACCCTTGTAAGTCTTTGAGGAGGGAGGCAGGCTGATGCAACATGCCTTAGACAATGGTAGAAGCCCTGTTAGCCTTTCTTCCGAGAGTGGACATGCGGGAGGTGAGGAAATTGCTGGCTTCAGGAAAGGTTTATGTTCAGCCATTAGAGAAGGTGGCGGCTGAGGTAGAGGTTCACATTTTCTTCTGTCATCCATCTGGGAAAAGGCTTGTGGTTGAAAGTGACTAAGGTTTGACTGCACATGTTCTACGCCTTGGAGACCTGAAAGTCCAATGGGTTGTACAAGGCTGGTACTCCTGGTGACAGTCGTGTAACCACCTTGTTGCACGTGGGATACAACAGCAGGGACTTTTGGCATACTGATAGGAGTGATAGACGCAGTACTTGGTATTTCAGGCACACTCGCAGAAGGAGCAATAACAGACACATTTTGAACTGCAGCAGTCATTTCCTTCCTTTGGCTACTAGCACCCAACTGGTGCTTCTTGGCGGAATTCTGTTGCACAAGTCCTGTAGGTAATACGCCGGTCTGCACCACCCCCTGTGCACACCCAGGTGAGTGGTTCTGACTCACCACTTGGTCCAGCTTGATGACTCTGAAGCGGGAGCTGGCAAAAGTCTCAAACTCTGATGCTGCATTTTTAGGAGGCTCTGATGCTAAAGTGAAGCAGTTGGGAGAATCGTCTTGTGGAAAAGGCAGGCATTCTGGTGCTCCTCCTGAAGCAAAAGAAAGGCAAGTTAGACGTTCATCGACAGTAAATGGTTGGGATTCAGGAAGAATCGCTGGAGCAGAAGAAAATACAGCAGGATCTGATGGTGTAGACAGGTATACCTCTGATATTGGCAGCGAGGCTAAGCAGGATACAGGCGTCTCATGAACTGAAGGCAAATACTCAGTATACTCCGGGACTGAAGACATGCACTTTTGATGGACTACCGGAGGCTTTAAAGCTGAAGGATGATCTGCAGGATGAGTCACTGTAGCTGAAGACAGGCAGGCCAGGGGAAACCTTGAGGTTGAAGGCATGCAAGCTGAAGCAATCTCGGTTGCTGGATACAAACATGTCCAGGTCTTTGGGACTGGCTCTTGAGTAAATGGCAGACATGGCAGCGGTTCATTGGTTGAAGACACGTGTGCCAAAGATGACTGCAGGGCTGTGGATTGGATCATAGAAGAGTCAATGGTTGTAGGAGGACAGACAGAAGTCTCCGAAGTTGACAAACACATTGGTGGCTCAGGAATGGAGGGCACCTTTAGGGCAGTAGACTCCTTGGCACCAGTAACCAAAGACTGAGCTGTACCCTTGCAGTCCCTTTCTTTAGTGGGTGACACAGAGTCTCTTTCTTTGTAGAAGTCAAAATCAACCAGTGGAATCACCATAGTAAAGTCTCTGTTAATCAGGATTTCGTCAATTGTCCATTCCTCTGTTTTAGCTTCTGAAAGAGGCAGATTAACAATCAACAGTTCAGGAAGCGCCTGCCGGTTTTTTGGTTCTGTATACTGTGGAATGAGTCCATCAGAACATGAAATCTGTACTGTCTCTGACTGTTCGTATTGATCAGAATTGGCAGAAGGAAGAGTGAACCCAGAGGTAACATCGTTTTCCACATCAGCTTTAACATCTACTTCAGTCTCAGCAGCTGTATCAAGAGCAGGGCCTAAGCCTACTGTAGTGACTGAATCTGTGTATGCCACCATTGTGGATTGTGTTTGGAAATCCGAAGCTTTTATGTGTGCTAGCTCAGAATTATGACAAACTGCTACACAGGAAATTTTAGGTAAAGGAGTGGCTTGTTAATCTTCAGCTAACTGCAATCCCTGACAAACAGCAGAACAATTGTTAGAAACTGTGCCCAGATTAAGTGCTGTGCTAGACGAAAGACCTTCACTCCCAATAGATCTAACATATGGACAAATATCATGGTTTACCAAAGTCTCTGCACTCAGGGGCTGAACAGTGTTCACTTCCTCAACATCAACAGATAAAGTCTGAGGTGTATTCAGTAAAGAGTGCAAGGTTTTATTCTCCTCTTGTAAAGAAATGAATTCTTGTCTTACCTCCTCAAGCTTAGCTCTTAGCATGCCCTGCATTAACTGTACATCACTATCAGTAGGCACAGGGGGAGGCATAGTGGCATCAGGGCTGGATCCTGCACTAGCAATCTGGATGTGCACCGATTGTACATTGTCCTCTACTGCTTGCAGGTTCTGTGATTTATAGTTTCTCTTACCAACTTGGTCTGTGTTTCCCTTAAGCAAACTATTGACATTAGACCTCTTGGCATTAGGGATTACAGTATGTACCTGTGCAAAGGAGTATGCTTTAGACTGAGGGTAGAAAACAGAAGCTATGCAAGGAACCCCTCCATTCTTTATGTTTGTACCATGAAACTGTTCTATCTGAGGTGAAGCACAACTGGAATCATGGGGTTCAACAACAGAGGTACTCTTGTATAATAAATCTAACAGTGTGTTGTTTTCTGCGGCTAAGGCTTGCGCTGACATAGAATCGGGATCAAAACAAAAGATAGAACTAGGATCAGGCAATGTAGGATGTGGCATCCTATGGGAAAAATACTTTGCACGTAAATGCCCATTCGTGACAAGGAGTTCATTTAAGTCAGGACTAGTGATTTGATTGTCACAGGTAAATGTAGGGGAAGCTTTCTGTACAAACTTGTTAGAGGCCTTGCTGCCTTTCTTTCTTAAACTTGCCATATTCAATGGGAATTTTGGGCTGGTCATTCTGTCAGGATTAGTCAGGCGAGTACAAAGGCAGCGAATATGGCAAGGGAAATGTGCACTAAATCACACAGTGAATAGCTTCGAATTAAACTACGTGCACACAGGAACAACGACTCATGTATGCTAGAACCCAGGAGTGCAAATAGAGTGTGACAACAAAACCAATATATGAAAAGGGATGTGGGGTAAGCACCTGACCGCGAGGAAAGTCGGCAAGCGCCTTACCCCCAATTGCTGTTACAGGTACTGACAGCGCTAAACCCACGTGGAGGGCAAGCAATGACAGGATCTGTGAACTAACACTCTTGATGGTATTAAATAAGGGAACTAAAGAACTGTACTCACGAGGACGAGATAAACCTCTTGAATGTCAGCTAGCCCACGAATCCTGTTGATGAAACTGGGACCCAGAAAGGCTAGAACAGCAATGGGAGGAAAACTAAATACCTAAGTTGGAATAGTGATTACAAATTAGTGAGGAAAACATAAGCATTCACACAGGAGCTAGCTACAACCGCACACCACACCTAATAATCAAATGGGAAATAAATGCAGAAGTGCAATGGAAAACATGGAATGGATCCCAATAGAAAGTAAGGATCAGGAGCAGGGAAAAACGAAATAACCAATGCAAACTTCTCCCTACACCTCCAAGGAAAAGACAGGAAGCTAATCTAAGAGGAAGGCTAAGGCATACGGGTTTACAGCAGCAAAGGACAGAGTCAAAGAAATATAGAACACAGACAAACTGGGCTGCATCTAAAAGGGGAAAGCACTGAGAAATGCTGCCTGCAAACAGAGGAAGACACAAAGGGAATCAAGGGAGCAGAAATCAATTAGCGCATGAATCCGAGATTCAGGGCGGAGGAACAAGAAAACAGGAACTAGGAACTAGGTACAAAGGCAAGGAACAAGGAACAAGGGACTAGTCACAACAGGAACACTGCAAACGATGACCACCGCTGGACTGAAGTAAGAGGCTTTTAAAGCTGCTTAACGAGCACACGCCTCAGGTGTGTTGATTGCTGCACCTGCAGCCACAGCTGTTACCTACCCTCCACCCAACCTTGTCCTGCAAGGGTGGAGGTGGAGCAGTGAGCCAGGCATTCTGGGAAGCATAGTCTTTTGGTTAAAGAAGCATGCTGGCTGCCAAAAACCTGGAATGGATCCGGAAGGGAAGTAGCTTGGAAAATAGGGATTTAGCGCTCCAAATTCATCACAGCACTGTAGCATAAGGTTCGGAGGAAAGGTCCAGTAGGGAATAAACCCCAAATCATGCCCCCAAGTGGTGGGAACGGGAGCAAAGGGAGCAAGTCGTGACAGTCCCATTGGACGACGGAATTCTGGACCCGTTTGTTGGTGCCCACATGCACATGTGTGGAGAAGCAGAGGCACAGTGATTGCAGACCCACATCCTAGAACTGCTGACATGTTCCAAGGAACTCCAGTCAAGGTGAGCATCACAGGGGGGCCACGACACAGCAAAGCTTGCACCAGGCGAGTTGCACATGCAGGCTTAGTCACAGCACTGAGGGTGAGCTTAGACGAATATTGGTGTTGAAGCACACAATGCAGCTCAGATGTGTTTGTGGACTGATGGCTGCTGATAGTAGGGTTGTCTGGGACACATGCAGGGGCAGTGGCACATACCCTCTGGTACACCAAGGTCCATTGAGGCACTTGTATCAACCATGTAGCCTTCTGAGACATGGAAAGGAGCAGCTCACAGGGACATGCAGCAAGGGACATACTCGGGTGCAGTGCATGTCTTTTCCACGTACTTCATGATAAATGCACTGCCAACTTTGTTTCGGTCATGGTGGTACGCAACTTGCTCTGGAGTCATGGCTTGCTATATGGGTCTGTCTGCTTACCCAGGGAACATTGCATGTTGTGTGAATTGTGACACATGGGTGTTCCATTTGCCACGCACCCAGCAGCGGCTGCCTTACTGCATTGACTGTGTATGACCCGTCACAGGGGTGATGTTATATATGGGTACGAAGCATCAACCACAGATTGTCTGTTTGTAGAGTAGTCTGTTGCTATGGGGCATGTTTGGTGTTGTGTTTTTGTGCAATTGGCACGTACAGGTTGTTGACTGTGTCTCTCTTTGCAGCATTGCAGTGCTCCTGTAACCAGACCTGAGAGTGCGCAGGCAGGAGGCCAGCACTCAAAACCAGAGCTAAGTGTCTTGTTGTTTTTCTTACAAACTGCTCTGCATAGGCTTGCTGGGGAGTGTACTGATGCATGGATGTATGTGTGGTTCAATTTGGTATGTTTTTTTCTCCCTAATCACCCGTGATCCTATGCAATTTTGAAACCTGTACCCTCTACCCGGTGTTCCTGCTTCCGTTGCCTATCCAAGCAACGTTCCCTGACCCTCTTTCCCCACTGGGGTTGCGGATGCCTGTGTAAGCCCCGAACTTGCAGGCGCCAAAACCCTAGAGGGGGTGGTTGGTTCGTACCACTCCTGAGCCTGGACTACAGAAGGCCATGACAATGATGTCCAAGTCTGTTTGGATTGTGTATGTGTTCATGCAGGTTGTACATTTTCGTGCATTCCCTAGTTTCATGTGTCATTCCTCCTCCCCTCTCCTGCTGCTCATTCCAGTCATCCAGTGTGTCAACACCTGTCCCGACTGCATATCCCTGAACCTCCTTCCCCACCAGGGTCTCAGGGGCCTGTGTGAGTTTGACCTTGCAGGCACCCTGGACATGGTGGGGGTGGTTGTTTCGTGACACTCCCGCGCCTGTACAGGGGACCTCTGACAGTACACATCCATTCATGGTGCATCATCCTATGTCATGTACCACACATGTCTCACATCCTGTCGTAACATTGTTTTGCTGTGCTACCTTGGTTGTTGCATCATTGTGGTAGTACTTGGCCTTTGTGAGGTACTGCTACGTCAAGTCATCTACTGGAGGGTGTTTGGGTTTGTTTTTATGCCTTGGATTTTGTGATTTCGGAAATGAGTGTGGATTCTGAGGGTTCAGGCATCTTTTTACACACAAGGTGGGAGATGGTGACGAAGGGTAAAGGTGATCCTGTGGCCTGGTGGAATTGAGGTTTGGAGGCTCCATGACCCAGGTGCAGTTGTTCAGTGGGTCATGGTCATTTGCGAGGGGGGGGGGGTTGTTGTTGATAGTTGCCTTGCCCTGCAGTGTGATGGGAACTCTGACATAGTAATGGTGGTATCCCATGTACATGTTGTGTTCTGCTGATCAATGCCTGTTCATGTGTTGTGTTTTCCTTTCAGGTGTGAGGGGATAGTTGTGGTTTGACATGCTGGGGTGTACACATGGTGGATGTTCACATGTGATGTGTAGGGAACACTGATGGTCACTTGAGTGCACATGCATATGTGGAGTGCATGTCCTTGCAGAACCACACACTTGCACTCTGATGCACTACATGTACTCCCACCCTTGCATATCCACGTGTACACTGTTTGTCTTCTGGTGCCCACTGTGTCCCGGCAGCACATGTTCTGTGACCGATCATGGATCCAGTACATGCCTAATTTGATGTTTGACGTGGTCTTTCACTTAGATGTGATGCTCAGGGTGTGCATCACACACAATGGCTGTTCACTGTGCTGTGCGCTGAGCAGTGTGATGCAGGAGTAGGACGCTGCACACATGAGCTGCAGTGTTGATTTTGCAATGCATAATGTGCATGTAGACAGGCATTCATTGTGATGTTACGTCTACGACTGTTGTAATGCATTTGGAAATGACTTATTTTGGGTGTGAGGTTGTTGGTCTGTCATTTCATCTGATTCCGGGTCAGGCAGCAGTGTCCGATGCCACTGTGCATTTAGGACATGGCAATGTGTACCTTATCGTTACTGCATTGGTGTATGGGTATTGCGTGCCATGTCATGTTGATGTTTGGGAGGGTTTTAGTGACATGACAGTGATGGCCATGGCCTGGTTTGCAGGTGTGTGTGATGCACACTTTGCATGTCCGTGTCATCCGCTTCTCAGAGCAACTAGCTGGGGGTAGATTTCTCTCGGCAGCAGGGCCCTCGTCCTGGAACAGACTTCCGGCCTGACTTGAACTTGGGGGGAATCATCTCCAGTTCTGGAAGCACCTCAAGACCTTCCTCTTTGCTTCTGCTTACTGTCTGCCTCTCCCTTGCAGAATTCTCCACTGGAACTGCACAGGAGCTGCAACGGGGCCACTCTCACCGACCTCGGTCCCTGGCCCAGCCACTCTCCACTTGCACTGCCTCCCTGGCAACCCCTGCACTAGTACTGTCTCCCTATCCCTACAGCCCTCCCTTCCCAGCACTTGTCTGCACTTACCTTTGTAGTTGCCACCAGGCGACCTATGTATTATTTTTTTGGGCTACTTCCCCTGTACTGGGCTCCCCCCCACCCTTCCCCTTGCACTTTTCCCATTCCCCCTACCCCTGCACTTGCACGATCCCAATGACACCTGGCCTAGTAGTACCGTTCTCTGTGTTCCCTTGTTCCCCCCTCCCTGCCTCATTGCGCCTTGGAATACTTGTGTATGGCCCATATCATGTTATATGTCATATGTGTGCCTTTTGGTCACACAGGATAGCTTGTGTTTAATTAGCTAGGGATGCAGACGATGTGGCACTTCCATGGCAACTATCTCAGGGTGGTAAGGTTGTGACAGTTGACTGTCTCTTTGTCATCATCGATTGTCACCTGGTATGTGCCAGGCCTGTGTGCACTCCGCAGGGGTGGGAGTTTAGGTGAAAAATGTTGCCACAAGCTGGGTCCGGGCTTCCTCGCCACGTGCCCTGTCCCCTCCCATGGGCAGTGCCTGTGGTTGGGGATGTGGGGGCACCACCATGTCCACCGGGACGCCCTGCCTTGTTGCAACATTGTGCAGGACACATGTTGCCACAATGATCCTGCACACTACTGGTGGTGCATAGAGTAGTTGCCCACCAGAGCTGTCAAGGGAGCGGAAACGTGACTTGAGCACTCCGAATGTGCGCTCCACTATGCCCCTGGTTGCAATATGGGCGGCGTTGTATCTTACCTGGGTGGTGTGGTGGGGTTCCGGATTGGCGTCATCATGTGGTTGCTCAGAGGGTAGGCACTGTCCCCTGGGGAGATAATAATAGTTGAGATTATTAGGGTTTGGATATTTGTCTGTGTGTGACTTGCATGCATGTGCAAGGGCATTTGTACTGACCTAGGAGCCATGTGTCGCCATGCTGCCCAGCTTCCAGGGCCCGGCTCAGGGTGGACATTCTGTATATGAAACTGTCATGGGTGGAGCCAGGGTGGTTTGCATAGACAGAGGTGATGATTCCCTTTGCATCACATACCACCTGTACATTGATGGAATGCCAGTGCTTGCGGTTTCGGTAGATGTGCTCAATGGCCCTATGTGGACGTAGGGCCACATGGGTGCAATCTATGGCACCGAGCACTTTGGGGAAGTGTGCCACCCTGAAAAAATCTAGGACAACGGCCTGCCTTTCTGCGGGTGTTATGGGCATGTATATGTGCCTGCGGACTGAGGGGCGCGCTGTCATGATTGCCAGTACCTGGTGTAGGCAGCGTGACTGCGTGGCCTGTGAGACCCCCCCACTATGGCAGTGGTCCGCTGAAATGACCCAGTGGCCAAAAAATGCAGGACATTGAGCAGCTTCTCCAAGGGGCTCAATGCTTGAGAGAAAAGGGTGGGGGATGTGAGGTCATCTTCCCACTCCATGACCAGGTCTAGGATGATATGGGGTGGAAACCTATACCTGCCATAGACCTGGTCGTCAGGCATCCCAAAAAGGCTTGTCCGTGGTGCGAAAATGCGTGCCCTGGCTATTCTCCTCCGCCTCCGGTGACCCACGATCAGCGCAGCGACAAATGGGGCATTCATCGTAGCTGTATATACGCGTTTGTTGTTTGCGCGCACTTTTATGCTGTGCGCGGGGACGCTTCCGCCTGCCTTCGTGTGGCAGACGCGTTGACGCCTGTGCACGTCTTTTGCCGTGCGCGTGTTTCCCGTATTCGGATACGGTCCGAGTGTCATCGCGTGTGATCGGAGGGGAGTGTGCGTACACGCAACTGGCCTGGGTACGTGTGTTTCGGGGTGCGCGGGAAGTTCCACACGCGATTAGCCTGGGTACGTGTGTTCCGGGGTGCCGGGAACTTTCACACGCGATTGGTGGAAATCCACGTGTGTTCTGTCATCACGTGCAATGAGGGAAACACCTGCGCGCGTCACGTCACAGACGCGCTCACGCGCTAAGGGCCTTTGGTCCAATGAAATCGCATATGCGTGCTGCCGTGCATACGCGCATGGCCCTTTCCTCGTATTACACGCGGACGTGCAGTTTTTTCACGCGCGCTGAAATGCGCATGCACGTCTGTACGCGTCACGTCAGCGGGCGCTTGCGCTTGAGGGGCCTTCTGTCCAATGAAAATGCGTATGCGTGCAGACGCGCTTACGCGCTAAGGGCCTTTCCTCGAATTACACGCTGACGTGCAGATTTTTCACGTGCCAAATCACTCCGTATCAAGCTGGCCACGCATATGCACACGGAAGACCACGCTCCTGCCCAGAAGGCCGAACTACTGCCCCCCAGAGCCCCGAGCACGCTCCCACCTGCCATCTGCTGCTGCCTGACTGCCTGCTGCCCACGTGCACTGCCCTTTGCTGCCTGCACATCAGCCAGGGGTGCTGTTGCTGTGACCACCCCTGCTGGAACCGAAGACTCCCGACTGGGATTCCATCGCTCCACAGCCCAGCCCCAGGACCCAGTTGCCCACCCACTCCTGCCTCTGGGGTTGTCATGTCGGAGCAAACACCATCTGTGACCACTGACAACCCCCGGCCAGAGAGGCAGAGGGGCACAAGCTTCAGTGCCACCGAAGTTGGTGTCCTGGTGGAGCAAGTCCTGGGGCAGTATGATGCCCTCTTCGGAAGTTCCCGCGCCGACAGGGAAGGACGGACTCGGATCTGGACTGACATCGTGACTGCCATCAACGCGGAGGGGGTGGCAGTCCGCGACTTACAACATGTCAGGAAGCGCTGGGAGGACTTCAGGTCCAGGACCCTGAACAAGGCCCGGCGCCTCTTGAAGGCAGCGGATGCCAAGGGGCGCCGGGGCCACTTGTCGGAAGAACAGATGAGGGTCCTGGAACGCACATCCCCAGCGCTCCACGTCCAGGTCCTAGAGAAGCAGACCCGTCTGGAGTCGAGCGGTGAGTGTACATGCATCCTGATTGTGAGCAGTGCGTGTGGTGATTATTCGGTAGTGTGCAGGTTGCACATCTGTTTGTATGGGGTCGAGTATGGGTGGGGGTGTACAGGGCCGTGGGGCTGACACATGCGAGGGCTGTAATGTGTGAAACATGGATGGTGCTTGTGTGTGTAGGCTTCCATGCCAAATGCAGTTGTGTGGGCACACATGTTTGGATGAATGTGTATGTAAGTAGACATGTCCGTGATGTCACGCATGTATGTTGTTTTCGGCTGCATGTATCAGCACTGTGTACATGTGCATGTGTGTGTATTTGACAAGGGTGCAACAGTGATGCAACATGGATGCATGTGACAGCGGTATGTGGAAGCCTGATTGGCAGATGTGACATGGATGCCCGTCTGAACAGTGCGACACTTGGCAGAGGTGTACACATGCATGCAAGTGTGGTGGTGTGTGTACATGTGTGGTGCACTTCCTGTGTTGCATGTGATGTCTGGCTCACCTTTGGCTGCTCATGCTGTTGTATGTGTATGGATGGTGGTGGCAGTTGCGATATGGCTGTGGTATGGCTCATGTGTGCGAGTTGTAATGACATGTGTGTTGGGGATTGTGATGACATGTCTGAGGTTTGCCAATGCCACTCATGTGCAACTGTCATGTGTGTATGTGTCCATTGTACAGTGCCCTGATGCCTGTGTTTTGTTTCTCCCTGTCTGCAGTATCAACTGATGAAGAGGGCGGAGAAGGTGCTGTGGAGCACAGTGGCGGGGATCCCACCGCCAGCCGGAGATGCAAGGCCCGGCTCCCCTCCCGTGTTGTCATCTCGTCGGGGAGTGAGGAGTCCGGTGCCGCGTCCCAGGCCGCAGCTGCCGGGGGGAGGTCCAAGAGGCGGAGGTTGGAGTTGGACTCCTCGGCAGCAGAAGGGGCAGCTGGGACCCCACAGGGCCCAACAGGGGAAGATGGCACGGAGTCATCCAGGTTGGTGGGGGGTTTGGTGGAGGAGGAGGCCGTGCAAGCACCAGAGACGGGGTCTGGAGGTGGGGATCCCACTGGTGCTAGTGGTGCAGTGCAGGGCCAGGGACAGGAGGCAGCACAGGCCGCCGCGGAGGTGCCTGTGTGCAATCCTGTCCCTGATCCTGTCCCTGCATCATCTTGCACCAGCAGGGATGCCTACGTCCAGGCCCGTTTTCAGGCAGGGGATGAGCTGACGTCAACTGGCCTTCCTCTGCCTGTGGACGTGGCTATCCAGGTCCGGGTTGAGCCTGTCCTGGCTGGTGTGGCGTTGCGTCAACAGGCTCAGCGAGGTGACCTGCAGTCTTTTCATGGAGAGACTGCACGTCATCTCGAATGGCTCGTTGACCACGTCAGCCTGCTGGGACAGGTCACCCAGGCCGGATTCCTCCGTCTGATGGGGCTTGCTCCGACCCCCTCCTCAACTGGACCCCCTACGCGCCAGTCGTCCTCTGTGCCATCTTCACACCCATCAGTCACCTGGGTGCCCTGTGGAGCTGCCTCTGACGGTGCGGCCAGGCTGGTGGAGGAGGCATCCAAGCCACAGTCGGGAGTCGGACGTCCAGCAGGGGTGGCCACATCTACGACTGCACCCCAGCCGGCGGAGAATGTGCAGGCAGCAGGAGACAGTGCACGGGCAGAGGCAGAGCAGCAGCAGCAACATGGTGGGAGCCATGAAGGCTCGGGGCCTTCGACATCGGAGGGGCAGGCATCGGCCGGAGGGCAGGAGGACCCAGGACAGAGAGTGTCTTCCGTGTGGCAGCGGTTGGGCCACGCCATAGATGCGGAGCGGCGGCGGGCGGAAGAGGCGCGGCTCACAATGGTCAGGGCGGAGAACTCCATGCGGAGGGCCCTGAGGCGGGCCGAGTGCCTCGAGGCAATCCGCAGGGGGTTGGAGGAGGACACAGCGTCATCCCTGCGGACCCTCGGGGCCATGGAACAGGACCGCCTCCGGGACATCGAACAGGAGTTCGATGATGCCCTGGCCCGGAACACCACGGAGTGAGCCGCTGGACTTGCCCGCCGCCTTTGTATATAGTTCTTTAGTTTTAGGTTTCCTTTGTTTGTTCTTATGATTTCGAGTCGACGGACACTGCTCCACTTTTTGTATATAGTTGCATTTTAGTTAGGGTTTTTTGTAGGTTTCCTTTGTTCAGTTGGGCTCATGGACCCTTGGAAGTTTTGTACATAGTTCTTCATTGGATTGATTTTATTTTTCATTTGACTTTGGACAACATTTTTTTGGATTAGGATTTGGTGTTTTTATTTTTTATAAACGGACATGCAGCTTATCTTTTTACCATTGCCATTGTAGTTTGTTTCATTTCTTTTGCATTCTTTTTTTTTAATACAATTTTGTTTTCATACTTCACTGTGTGGTATCATCTCATTGGTTTCATGCATGTCATGTTGGGTGTTTTCCCATTCAATTGCAACCATTGTGTGTGACGGACATGGGTTCATTTGCTTTATGAACATTGAAGGTGTAACATGTAATTTCCATTTCCATGTGGGTGAATGGGTTACTTGGTAGGGCGTTTTGGCTGTGGAGGCTGCCCCTGCATTGCTGGGGGGTGGGGGTGGTGGGAGACATGGGTGGGGGCCTGGTGGAGGCTGCCCCTGGTGACTGGGGGGGTGGGGGTGGTGGTAGACATGGGTGGGGGCCTGGTGGTTGGTGCCCCACAGTGCTGGGGGGTGGGGGTGCAGGGGTACATGAGTTGCACATGGGTGGGGGCCTGCTGGCAGGTGCCCCACAGTGCTGGGGGGTGGGGGTGCTGGGCGACATGGGTGGGGGCCTGGTGGAGGCTGCCCCTGGTGACTGGGGGGGTGGGGGTGGTGGGGAACATGAGTTGGACACGGGTGGGGGCCTGCTGGCAGGTGCCCCACAGTGCTGGGGGGCGGGGGTGGTGGGAGACATGGGTGGGGGCCTGGTGGAGGCTGCCCCTGGTAGGCTGGGGGGTGGGGGTGGTGGGAGACATGGGTGGGGGCCTGGTGGTGGGTGCCCCACAGTGCTGGGGGGTGGGGGTGCAGGGGTACATGAGTTGCACATGGGTGGGGACCTGGTGGAGGCTGCCCCCGCACTGCTGGGGGGTGGGGGTGGTGGGAGACATGGGTGGGGGCCTGGTGGAGGCTGCCCCTGGTGACTGGGGGGGTGGGGGTGGTGGTAGACATGGGTGGGGGCCTGGTGGTTGGTGCCCCTGGTGGCTGGGGGGTGGGGGTGGTGGGAGACATGGGTGGGGGCCTGGTGGTGGGTGCCCCTGCACTGCTGGGGGGTGGGGGTGGTGGGAGACATGGGTGGGGGCCTGGTGGAGGCTGCACCTGCACTTCTGGGGGGTGGGGGTGGTGGGAGACATGGATGGGGGCCTGGTGGAGGCTGCCCCTGGTGACTGGGGGGGTGGGGGTGGTGGGAGACATGGGTGGGGGCCTGGTGGTTGGTGACCCTGGTGGCTGGGGGGTGGGGGTGCTGGGAGACATGGGTGGGGGCCTGGTGGTGGGTGCCCCTGCACTGCTGGGGGTTGGGGGTGGTGGGAGACATGGGTGGGGGCCTGGTGGAGGCTGCCCCTGGTGACTGGGGGGGTGGGGGTGGTGGGAGACATGGGTGGGGGCCTGGTGGAGGCTGCCCCTGGTGACTGGGGGGGTGGGGGTCGTGGGGAACATGAGTTGGACATGGGTGGGGGCCTGCTGGCAGGTGCCCCACAGTGCTGGGGGGTGGGGGTGGTGGGGAACATGAGTTGGACATGGGTGGGGGCCTGGTGGCAGGTGCCCCACAGTGCTGGGGGGTGGGGGTGCAGGGGTACATGAGTTGCACATGGGTGGGGGCCTGCTGGCAGGTGCCCCACAGTGCTGGGGGGTGGGGGTGCTGGGAGACATGGGTGGGGGCCTGGTGGAGGCTGCCCCTGCACTGCTGGGGGGTGCGGGTGGTGGGAGACATGGGTGGGGGCCTGGTGGAGGCTGCCCCTGGTGACTGGGGGGGTGGGGGTGGTGGGAGACATGGGTGGGGGCCTGGTGGTTGGTGCCCCTGGTGGCTGGGGGGTGGGGGTGCTGGGAGACATGGGTGGGGGCCTGGTGGTGGGTGCCCCTGCACTGCTGGGGGGTGGGGGTGGTGGGAGACATGGGTGGGGGCCTGGTGGAGGCTGCCCCTGGTGACTGGGGGGGTGGGGGTGGTGGGAGACATGGGTGGGGGCCTGGTGGAGGCTGCCCCTGGTGACTGGGGGGTGGGGGTGGTGGGAGACATGGGTGGGGCCTGCTGGCAGGTGCCCCACAGTGCTGGGGAGTGGGGGTGCAGGGGTACATGTGTTGCACATGGGTGGGGGCCTGCTGGCAGGTGCCCCACAGTGCTGGGGGGTGGGGGTGGTGGGGAACATGAGTTGGACATGGGTGGGGGCCTGCTGGCAGGTGCCCCACAGTGCTGGGGGGTGGGGGTGGTGGGAAACATGAGTTGGACATGGGTGGGGGCCTGCTGGCAGGTGCCCCACAGTGCTGGGGGGTGGGGGTGCTGGGAGACATGGGTGGGGGCCTGGTGGAGGCTGCCCCTGGTGGCTGGGGGGTGGGGTGGTGGGAGACATGGGTGGGGGCCTGGTGGAGGCTGCCCCTGGTGACTGGGGGGTGGGGGTGGTGGGAGACATGGGTGGGGGCCTGGTGGAGGCTGGCCCTGGGGAGTGGGGCGTGGGGGTGGTGGGCGACATGGGTGGGGGCCTGGTGGAGGCTGCCCCTGCACTGCTGGGGGCTGGGGGGGGTGGGAGACATGGGTGGGGGCCTGGTGGAGGCTGCCCCTGGTGGCTGGGGGTGGGGGTGGTGGGAGACATGGGTGGGGGCCTGGTGGTGGGTGCCCCTGCACTGCTGGGAGGTGGGGGTGGTGGGAGACATGGGTGGGGGCCTGGTGGAGGCTGCCCCTGGTGACTGGGGGGGTGGGGGCGGTGGGAGACGTGGGTGGGGGCCTGGTGGTGGGTGCCCCTGCACTGCTGGGGGGTGGGAGACATGGGTGGGGGCCTGGTGGAGGCTACCCCTGGTGACTGGGGGGGTGAAGGTGGTGGGAGACATGGGTGGGGGCCTGGTGGTTGGTGCCCCTGGTGGTGGGGGGGTGGGGGTGCTGGGAGACATGGATGGGGGCCTGGTGGTGGGTGCCCCTGCACTGCTGGGGGGGGTGGGTGCTGGTAGACATGGGTGGGGGCCTGGTGGAGGCTGCCCCTGGTAGGCTGGGGTGTGGGGGTGGTGGGAGACATGGGTGGGGGCCTGGTGGAGGCTGCCCCTGGTGACTGGGGGGGTGGGGGTGGTGGGAGACATGGGTGGGGGCCTGGTGGTTGGTGCCCCTGGTGGCTGGAGGGTGGGGGTGCTGGGAGACATGGGTGGGGGCCTGGTGGTGGGTGCCCCTGCACTGCTGGGGGGGTGTGGGTGGTGGGAGACATGGGTGGGGGCCTGGTGGAGGCTGCCCCTGGTAGGCTGGGGGGTGGGGGTGGTGGGAGACATGGGCGGGGGCCTGGTGGAGGCTGCCCCTGGTGACTGGTGGGGTGGGGGTGGTGGGAGACATGGGTGGGGGCCTGGTGGTTGGTGCCCCTGGTGGCTGGGGGTGCAGGGGGACATGCGTTGATGGGCAGTAGTGCAAGTTGACATGTGGGTTGGCTGGGGGGCATGGCCATGGTGGATGGGGTGCTTGCAGGACATGTGCAGGGTAGGCCCCTGTGGTGTGAGCCACCTGCAGGTGCCGTGGAGGGTGTAGAGGGAACACCTGGGAGGGCCCACACGTGCAATTCACGTGTGGTGCTCCCTGCGCACCCCTGAAATACACGTACCCTGATGGAATCGCGTGTGGAACTTCCCGCGCACCCCTGGAATACACGTACCCTGCTGATTTCGCGTGTGTAACTTCCCCCGCACCCTGAAATACAGGTACCCTGCTGATATCGCGTGTGGAACTTCACGCGCACCGCTGAAATACACCTACCCTGCAGAAATCGCGTGTGTGACTTCCCCTGCACCCTGAAATACACGTACCCAGCTGATTTCACGTGTGGAACTTCACGCGCACCCCGAAATACACGTACCCTGATGGAATCGCGTCTGGAACTTCCCGCGCACCCCTGAGATATGCGTACCCTGCTCGCACGGGTCCAATCGCGTGTGGAAATTCCCGCGCACCCCTGAAATACATGTACCCTGCTGGAATCGCGTGTGTAACGTCCCTGCACCCTGAAATACACGTACCCTGCTGATATCGCGCGTGGAACGTCACGCGCACCCCGAAATACACGTACCCTGATGGAATCGCGTGTGGAACTTCCCGCGCACCCCTGAGATACGCGTACCCTGCTCGCACGGGCCCAATCGCGTGTTGAAATTCCCACGCACCCCTGAAATACACGTACCATGATGAAATCGCGTGTGTAACTCCACCTGCACCCTCAAATACACGTACCCTGATTGAATCGCGTGTGGTACTTCCCGCGCACCCCTGAAATACACGTACCCTGCTGATATCGCGTGTGGAACTTCACGCGCACCCCGAAATACACGTATCCTGATGGAATTGCGTGTGGAACTTCACGCGCACCCCGAAATACAAGTACCCTGATGGAATCGCGTGTGGAACTTCCCACGCACCTCTGAGATACGCGTACCCTGCTCGCACGGGCCCAATCGTGTGTGGAAATTCCCGCGCACCCCTGAAATATGCGTACCCTGCTCGCACGGGGCCAATCGCGTGAGGTACTTCCCGTGCACCCCAGTGATACACGTAGCCCGCTTGCTGTGCTGGTACAGGGTTAGCGCAGCCCTTTGCGCTGGATTGGGTATATTGATGGCTTTTCCCTGCGCGAGAGGCGTTCTTGGGGGCGTAACTGGCGCTGCTGCAGGGTTGCTGCGCCACTGTGCGCCACGGCTGGTTTTGGTGGCTGGAATCCATGAATACGCTGTGCGCGGAAATGGATTCTTGCGCACGTGGCTGGCGCAGGGATTCGCACGCGCACACTGTGCCCCAGCCGCATGCGCCACTTGTGCGCTGAATTCTATGAATTACCCCCTAAAAGATATGGGTGAAAGATTAAAGCTGGCAGCACAATCGATATCAGCTTTGAATGTGGTTCTGATCTCTTTCGTTAATCTATATGAAAACATTAAAGATGCACTCTCTGTAAATGTTCTACAATCAAGCAAAATAAAGTTGGTGATTGACATGTTAGCCGACATGATGGTAAAAAAGTGTAATAAGAGTTTACAGTATCAGACAAAAACATCAGCCTCCCTCAAGGTCTGGAACCGTCTCATACTTGGAAGTGGCGGAAAGTAAAACCCAAGGCGACACTTTGAGACGAAATGGGAGAAAACAGAAAAACAATAAAAGAAACAATAAACAGGGGGAAAACTTCAAAAGCTCAAGAAAATACATGAGATACATATATATATATGAGGATATGAGACTTGATGAGGAACAAGCCCGGGATGGAGAAAGAGAAGAGACTAATGATGAAAGACAAAGACGAGTAACAAGCAAGTGTAATGCTTCAAGGAAAGGCCTGGAGAAAATCAACTGTCTCAAGGTTATGCATAGTGACACCTTCATACAAACCTCAATGTGTGAGATCAGGGAGGATTCAATCACTCAAATAGACAGGGGTCGTAATGAGATAATTGAGACAGGGAAAAACAATAATAATGGACATCACAAGACCTGCGCAAACACGCAAACCCAGGTAGATTGGAGGCAGTTGGAATTGCAGCCAGTTCTTTCGGAAAACGAAACAGAAAAAAAAGACCTTTAAAACAATGGGCCCCGATCTTTTTAATGGGAAAAGATAAACCCAAACAGATCATGGTCTCAGAAAATCAGCTGTCTCTGAATCAAGTGCCAACTGTGATGCAAACTCAAACCCAGACAAGATTGACACACAACTTACACGCCTCAATGTCAATGACTTCACAACAAAGCTCCTCCAGTAAAGATTGTGACAAACAAATGTGACAAGGAGAAGAGTCAACAAGTAATGAGGACTTTTCAAATTCCTTTTCCGAGCATCCAACGGGTTGGTTGTAGCACTTTGTCAAATGCAGCAGACAAAACCAGTTCAAATAGACAGTATGTCCTGAAGATAGTGAAAGACCTTCCAGAGCTGAATTTATTCTCTACTTATGACATAGACTATATACACTTTCAGTACGACAACATAATAAATGTAGTGGACATTGTTCTTCAGTTAGGTTTAGGGGTGAATGCCTTACTGTCAGCAGGAGGATTATTCTTGAAAAAGGGCTTTAAAATCTCTACTACTAAACCAAAAGAGAGGACAAATGTTATAATGATTTCGGGCCCAGGTCCCCTCCCTGCCAAGTGCACTCCTGCACTGGTTGCCCCCCACTGGCAACCGTTGCACCCAGGCTCTGTTTCTGTATCCCTACTGTCCCATACCAGCACTGACACTTGATGTCTGCACTTACCGTTGTACTTGCCTTGTACTTACCACCAGCTGGCCTCCCTTTTTATGTGTTAAATTTGTTTTATTTGTTCTGCTGTGTGATCCCATTTACTTCACTGCCTGCTGCCCCCTCCCCTTTCCATAAAACTTTCCCCTTCCCTCTCCCCTGCACTTGCTCAATCACAATGTCACCTGGCCCAGTAAGATCGTTGTCTGTCTTCCCTTTGTTCACCCTCCCTTGCCTCGTTGCGCCTTGAAACACTTGTGTATAGGCACGTTATAAATGCCATATCACATCATACCATATCATAAATGGAGGGCTGGATCAGGGTTTGTCTGAGATGGGTGGAAGAAACAAATGGCAGGAAATTGTGTTATCGCAGACAAATGGGAATGAGGAAGTGTGGTCCTTATTGCCATTGATTCTGATCCAAGTATTCCAAAAGAGTAATAGTGTTGACATCTTTGGCTCTTTTTTTATCTAATCCTGCTACAAGAAACATGGTTGCTGACTGAAATGAAGCTTGACGGTTTCACCATAATGTTCTCAACTGGCTACTAATTGTAATGGTGGCCAGTCGGCTGGTGGACTAATCACTGCCTCATGGAATTCTAAGATAATAAAAATGGTGAAGGTTGCAAACTCTCACTGTGGTATTTTAGCAACCAAACTGTGTTGTAACTTTAAAAACTTACAAAGTAGCATGGTAGTCCTCAATCTCTATCATATCCCCTCCCGCTCTAAGCTGGATGGACGATTTTTGGGAATCAATGGCTGAAACCTTGTCCGATGTTGTGAGCATGGAAGAAGTTAGAAGCATTCTAATTGTGGGAGACCTACATTCCTGTTAAGACCTACAACATTCCAATTACAGAACTGGCTACATAACCATGTCAACAGATCAGTTTGATTACTGCTCTGTGATATGGAGAAGAAGAATACCGAGTAGTGATCACAATGTGCTGACTCTTAGGATGTTGGATGGGGGCTACTCTGTGCCCTTAGGTGTCAACAGACAGACATTTTGGTGAACGAGGGATTAAATCAATTGGTCAGGTTTAGTAGAAATAGGAAAGGATTGAACACAAATCGAAAGACTCCTTTCTTGCAAAAATCAGCTGAGCAATTAAGATTAGCATGCCAGCCAGATATGTTTAACCACTTTATGTGGGATCTGGAAAAACCCCAAAAAGGAGGGCTCAAAACTGTATCTAACCATAAATACCAATTGTATCAGACTACTTGGATACACAAAATCTGAGGAACTTAAAGATAAGGGCATACTTTTAAGGGAGAAGAAAATATTGCTTGCTGCATATCAAAATTGGAATCGGGCCAACAAGTATCTAAAATTCCAATGTCAGGGGGTGTAAATGTTAGAACATCTTGTCACAAAGAATAACCCTACCATCTGGTGCTTAGTAAATGGCAGGAAAGCCTTGCAATCTACTTGTGAAAGTAACTGTGTGTCGGGAGATCTATGGTGTTCACCCTCTCTTTTTAGTAAGGTCTCTCGGGACTCAGCCTGTATTTATCTCGACGTTCCATGGTCTCAGGGCATCTCCCAGACCGTTGTGCAAAAGTTAATAAAACAATCTTCTAGCTCGAGGGCAGCAGATCCAAACGGTCTATCCACCTCCATTCTAAAGGCTTAGTTGGAGACCTGCACCACAATATTATATTCTCTTTTTAAGAACTCTATTGAAATGAGACAATGCCTGGGAAACTAGAAGTCAGCTGTAATAATTCCCATCCATAAGAAGGGGGATATAGTGGATCCTAACATTTACTGCATGATCTCCCTGCTTGATGCAGATAGCAACATCTTGCTGGCACAGTGTAATTGGAATTGTAAAGCTGGGCCACAAGTAACTGTATTTTGGACAAATCTCTGATTGGCTTCAGGCAGAGTATGTCAACAACCCAAAATGGGCCAGTAGTGAACATGCTCAGGGATAGTGTGTGGAATGTGGGAAATCCACCCGTCTGTGTGGCCTTAACATATCTCAGCAAAGCCTGTGATACCGTGAACAGGAACTGGCTGTCGGAAAAAACTGAGAGCATGGGTTATCCCCTCTGGATTATATGCAATTTTCATACACTTCCATCAAGACACCACTATCCAAGTTTGATTGGATGCATTGGGACATCTTACAAGACCAATTTGTACAGAGAGGGGAGTGAGGCAGGTATGCACACTGAAACTTATGCTTGGTGGATCTAAATGGTGCAAGTCCAAACATTGGTATGTGAAAGATCAGTTGGGTAACCTATGCTGATGACGTCTTGCTCATTGATTTTGCTCCCTGGGGAATCCAGCAATCGTTGGAGGCTATGAGTGAGAACGCATCAGCATACGACTTGGTGATTAATCCTGGTAAGACCTACATAATGAGGTTTGGTACTCGGAAGAAGAAAGGAAATGTGTTTAGGTGGTCTATGGAGTCCAAAATAATTTGAACCAGTGTTGGAAACTACATATATGGGCTTCAGACTTGCAGCATATCCGAACGTGAGTTTGGTGGAGGAAAGATTGAAAGCCAAATTAGATCAACTGGCTGCCCAGATGAAGAACATTAAGCCCAACTATTGTAGATTCTCAATGACCCCATTGATACAATTCTACACAGTAAAGTAATTCCTACCCTGTTATATGGTATAGACATTGAACCCCAGGCATGGAATCTTGAGTGGGATTGTTTGGAGGGAAGTCTTTGGATGAAGGTCTTGGGCTTGCCATTGTTCTTCCCGATAGTCGTTCTCCGTTATGAGCTGGGGCTAAAATCACTCAGGGTGAGTATGGGATGTAGACTTTTGCAATTATACAGGCTGATCAAATTGCCGCAAGAACATTCTCTTTATATGGATATGCATCAAAAAGAAACAAAACAATCATACTCCTTAATGAAAAACCTGACTAGAAATGTAATCACTATCCTGTCAAATATCTCAAGAAAAGTGGAGGACATGCTGATTAACCCGATGAAACCCAAGAGAGTTTTAAATGAGAAGTACTGGATAAGAACAATTGATGCAATGCGTTTGTTAAGGCTCTGTGGTAGTCTCTCTATCCATGACAAACCCAAAGGTGTTTTCCCTAGCTATCTAACTACGCTTCCAGATAGTAGAGGAAGACGTGTTTTGTGAGGTGTCCGGTTAAACCTACTTCCAACTGGAGACATTTTGTCCCGTAAATTGAGGGTAAGGCCGTTGAAAGTCTCTGTTCCATATACTGATAGAATGTCAATGGACAATAGAATTAATAACATTGTCGTTAAGTCGATTTGGTGGCTGCAAAGATGGCTACAGACACTAGCCTTTTGGTATTTACTGTCCTCATGGCATGAAACCTTTTTATCAATTGAATTCATAAAGGTACTGAAACTGCTTGATTTGTATAATAAATTGCTCTGAGGCAGGTTGGAATTGGTGACTTACTTATTTAAATTTGTTGGAAATATGGTATGTTTAATATGTTAAATTTGTATTATGTTTGAAGTATTTTGTATCATGTGAAAAGTCATATAATTGACTGTGACACATTAAGAATAAACAAAAGAAAGATAGCAACAAGTGACTAAACTCCAGCCCCCCATTTAATCCTGCCCCACAATTGCATTTGCTGATGTTAAGTTATTTTGTGGCCTGCATACTACCAAAACCGTCCACATGAAGCAAGGCATCATCAAAGATGGCCAATGAGACTGGGTAGGTTGGTGCTAGTGGCAAGTGGGCTGAGCAGTCAAGAGAAACCTTCCAAATGAGAGCGTTGGTTTAAAGACATAGGAAACCCGTTTGATAGATATGCAATAAGGGAAAGTACAGACCAAATAGGAGTGCACATATATATTTTTTTATAATAAATTGTGCAAACGTAATAACTAAAAAGTACATTTTAGGATAATAGAAAACATTAGAAAAGGTGTCCATACAGGATACACAGTTTAGTGACAGTCTGTTGTTCCAGGAATCTGAAAAACACGGGTTAGTGACCTTCCCCTACACATGGGGATTTTCTCAATCTTCAGCCCATGTTTGGTCTGTTCCAGACAGATCAGTTTGCATCCCATCTCAGTGAGAAGCATCCCATATATGTCTACTGTGACCAGATCCATATGCAGAGCCAGCTCATGTATTCCTTCAAGTGTGGAGAAGGGAAGTGTGCCTTTCTAACTTTCTCAATGATTACAAATACTCTTTGCCTATTCTAGTTCTAGTCTCTCCTCTAAAACACTCTCTGATGTGACTCCAGTTAGCAATGGCAGTGTCAGTGGAGTCTCCACAAGATTTTCCAGTACGCAGAAACCTCTTCTGAGCTGCACCAGGATCCTAATCCATTGATTCCGTCAGGTTCTCAAAAGTTTGTGGCATGAATAATATCACAGGATGATGATCCCGGAATTTATATGAGACCTAGTGGCAAATCTCTTTCAAAGGCTTGGTTAGCTTGCTCCATTAGAGTTTATGGAATGCTCAGTATTGAGGATGCCTTAAACTGGACGTGCATCCATTTCACGCAGAGGTTATTCGAGTCGTAACCTATTTTGTCTGAACTTAAATCGTCCTTTGCATGTCTCATTTTTAATTTGTACAAGTTTGAAATATCCTTGAATGGATTAGGCGATGGGTGGCCTGTGGGTTATTTTCTAATTGTTTACTGACTGCTTAAGGGAGTTAATCTCATTGCCCCCCCCACCAAAAGATATGGTTTCCTCTGTTCCTATGCAGATTTTCAATGTGCTACTCTTTTTTTGTGTTCATAGCCGGTTAATGATACACCTTTCCTGCAGGATTTGTCTGCTAAACTTGCAATGTTGGTGAGTTTAGCTGACATCACCAGATTATACACTGTAGGGGCACCAGAATTATATTGCGTCCATTTTAGAATGCCTCATTTTTTCAAGATGAGTTTGTCCTCTATTGATTTTACTGGCTTTCAAGATTTCCCATCTGTTTGTTAAGTGAGATGTCCCAAGAAATAAGAAAACCATGCAGCATACACTGCCCCTTTGATGTGTTGCACATCTCCTTGCTGTAACCCCACTCTGTGTTATCTTCTCTCAATGTAGCACAATGGGTTAGATGGGTTAGGTGTATGTAGATGTCACTACTACATTTAGCGCTCACTCTGCTAGTGGTGAGTTCTATCTGTTGACAAGCTGTAAGATATTCACAGGTCTGCTGACATGTACCATTAGAATATCTTTCACAATTTGTATTAAACACCAGCAAAGTTATAGTGAGTTTAAAAAGGCTGGAAACATCCCTTTAACCGGAAAGGTGTAAGGAGAATTATTAATTTGATCCAAGTCACGCATGCCACAGTGCCACCTAGTAACCATCATTGGAGGTTCACCTTCAGTTCAATAACACATCAGCAATGCATTGTGGGTATGCACATTAGCCCAGATGTAAGCCCTTGGTCTCTGGAAATTGTGTTTGCTTCACAGGGCAATGCTACTTTATACAGATATTAATCAATCCAAGACAGGTCTGTGACTGCAGACAACTGCATACCTAGTTTAATTGAAAGCCTATTGTTCACACTGCATCATTAGTGGTGTCTAGGTTTATTTTTTCACATAAGGAGGCATCCATGCCATGCTATAGAATGTAGATTCTCCTAGTAATTTACAACAGAGAGACTGCATGCTCTTGGTGGCACAGAGAATAGTGTAATCCCTCCATGCTTACCACCCCTAATTGCTTTTGTCCCCCTCTGTAACTGATGAAGGGTGTGCCCTCAGCAATTCTTTAGATTGGGATTTAGGGCAGAAGTGGATTTTCTTAATGGAAGATATAGATCTAGACAATGTTGGAATTGCTGGGTTTCTTCCCAAAGTAGAATACACCATAAGACACAGATGATGGTTAAAAAGCAGTGACATGGAGTAAAGCAGGTTTTGCTGACAGAGGACTCTTTTGAATTAAAGGATTATGACTCATGTGCAGAGGCTGTTTATGGGAGCTGTACTGTTTAAAACTGTTAAAACATGTGATACTAGTGTAAGAGCTCTTGTATCCAGGCCAAAGTAAAGGTTTTCATTGACACAGTAGGGCCACCACATATCCTAAGGCAACATCTCCCTCTAGCGGTGACAACAAGCTATGCAAATTGGCATTGTCTCTGTGTAACCTAAGGCAACAGCTCCCTCTAGCAGTGGCAACAGGGAAAGCTACTGCATCGGACAAACATACAGGGAAACATGCATCTGGCCTTTTATTATTTTGTTAGAATTGTTACACATTACTGCTGCTGTAAAAAATAAACAGAAACCAGTTTGCATAATACCTCAGTGCAATTAATAAAATCGTCATTCTGTCATAAATCAATAGGAGCAAATCAGCGTCTACATTTCCAGGGGTGGAGGGGAGGTGGCTGCAGGCAGACATGCATCTGTGACAGGAGTTGGTGGCCCTACACAAGAAAACCTAATCATGTGTTAGTTGAATAAACCATTTGCTATTCACCCATGCACATTTTCACCCACACCATCCATTTTAAATAAGGGATGGGGGACCCTGTGTATCTCATGCTGTCATAGAGAACTGTAAAGCTGGCCCACAAAGTCGACTAGCATTTGTTGCGTGCGCAGTCTGAGCAATGTTCTAATACTACCCATTGAGCTTCAACCTTTTTTTCAGAAGAGAGGTCCATCTTGTATGATCCCCATAAACGTTTAATTATACGCCAGAGACATCCATTGAGGTGAATGCACTTTCTTTTATCCAGTGGCCCGCATGAAAGGTGCGTGTGCCTGACTCTAGCACAGATCACCTTTCGTAGGCCCTTGTCTCAGAAGAGTCGTCTGGACATCATGAGTGAGTGGGTTCGTACCATATCCACTGGGGCCGACTGCGGTGGCACCTGAGTGCGGCACTGTCTGTAGGGCTATTTGCACTGGGAGCGATCCATCGCGGAGACCTGGGCACATGCCCAGGCGTTATGCTTGATCAGACTAATTGTCCCAAACCTATTCACATTTGTATCTGTATTGTACACCTAAAATATAGGTTGTGGAAATCAATTGATCGTATATGATACGCCTGGTAAAATACACCGAAATAAAACGCACCACCCAGGGCTGAAAAACTCACTCCGTACAGAAAGGAACCAGCACCTCGCAGACAAGTACTTAAAAAGAACAGAAAGTAATAAAAATTACTGCTAGAAAAATCGAAGTGTTCCATGGCGAGGTTTTATGGACGTCATAAAATGTGAGAAAGCTGCACTGGTTAAGCCAGGCTGATGAGCAGATATATTGTCGGGAAAGGCATTCCAGGATGTGCTGAAGCAGATTTTTTCTTGATATGTGTCATATAGATGACATCTGTTGCATATTAAATAGAGCCGGGCCGGGGTGACGGGTTGATTTTGTGCGTGCAGATGCGGCAGGTCTCCCTAGTCCTGAGAACAGTGCATGCTTCTGACAGGGGACACACATCACCATTCTGAACAAGTCAGGTTGCGTGGGCAGGCTTGTTGATATCATGTCATTGTGCAAAGAGGAGGATTAGTCAGACCACACAGAGCATGCATCTCATTACAAAGGTTTTAGCTTTCCTGCCTGCGTTCCTCTTTTTGTCTCCTTTGCTCTCGTGTTTCTAATGTATTGCTACCCTATTTTGTCTCCCACATGTACATTCCCATCCATCTTCCACGTCGAGTTGACCTTCCTTCATTTTTTCTTTGTTTACTTACATATGACATTTACATCTCCTCCCTCCCTCCCTCCCTCCCTCCTTCCCTCCCTCCCTCCTTTCCATGCCTCCCTCCCTCCCTCCCTCTTTTCCCCCCTCCCACTCCCTCTCCCTCTCCTCTCTTCCTCCCTCTGCTCTTCCTTCCTTCCTTCCTTCCTTCCTTCCTTCCTTCCTTCCTTCCTTCCTTCCTTCCTTCCTTTTTTCCTTCCTTCCTTCCTTCCTTCCTTCCTTCCTTCCTTCCTTCCTTCCTTCCTTCCTTCCTTCCTTCCTTCCTTCCTTCCTTCCTTCCTTCCTTCCTTCCTTCCTTCCTTCCTTCCTTCCTTCCTTCCTTCCTTCCTTCCTTCCTTCCTTCCTTCCTTCCTTCCCTCCTCCCTTCCCCTTGACATTACTTGTAAGTGACTTTGTACATCTAGTCTCTGGGACATAAACTGGTGGATGTATCATCAGGAGATTACAGGACAGTGCTAGTAGGGTGGCACTGGTTGATGGGGGGCTCGCACCCAAGCAGCTGGTGCAGAAGTTCCGGTCAGATAGCAGATGCAGCAAAGCATGAGCCTTAGTCTTCACGTATGCAAACACTGGGTGCCTTTGTGAATAGGTTAACTGACCGTTCTAAGAACTATAACATAGGAATATTGTTGTCCTTCTGCGCTCAGGAGGAAACCATAATAGCGAAGGACAGTGACAAGATTCCAAATCTGAAACTGAATATTGAATCTCAGGGGCAAGCGAAATAATAGGCCTGAAAAGGGGTCCAAGGTAGCAAGGGACTATTCTATCATGCCCTCACTGCCACCACCTCATCACCCTATGTTTGCAGTCAGATCGTTCTCACTCCCTGTCTCTCTTCATCTATGAATGTACCCATGGAGGTCTGAGCCAACGAGATGTCTACGTGTTGAGAGCAGTAGGCAGTATCTCATGTGCACACACTCCCTTTTTTAGGAGCCTTATAGGAGCATAGAAGTCACACATTTTGAGGGAACACCCTCCAAGTATTCTAAAATCGGCCTTGGCACTCTTGTAACAGAGGCTGACTTGACGTTTGATCCAGGTTCCATTTCCAGTTCATGTTCTGTATAGGCTAATGCAGCAGTGAGACTGCATTGCAAATGGTGCAACACAGAACTGAGTTGGCTCTTGGAATGTTGAGAGGCAAGGATGATCATAGATTTGTAAACGTGGTTTGAGGATCCAAGATGTTATCTAAGTGGAGAATGTGAACTCTGTGATATAATTACATTAGGAGGGATTGGGCCGTCTTTCCTTTAGGTTGAGGTTAGTTGCTTTGAGAAAGGATTTCACTTCTCAACACTGATTTCTCTGTGGGAGTGAAAGAGTCAAACAGATAGAAATGTTCACAGAGTAAACATTCTCAATGTGTGGTTGGTGGTGAAGAAGGGAGCAGATAATATCTTGCCATAAAGTTTAAGTGTTCTGAGTTATTGGTGATTTGAAAGGCACGCTACAGTGATTTGAAAAGTGCTCCATAGGCAAGCTGCTTCATGGTGCCACAAGGGAAAATGGGGTAGGGTGTGACGGTGATAAGAGAGATAAAAAATAGAAAGGCGACTAGAGAGAAGGAGGGGTATTGGTTAGGTAAACCTGAGGCGTCATGATATACATAAAACAATATAACCATTTAAACTAACATGCATAACATTCAATGTTAAAAAAGTAGTACCAATTCAGGATAAATGCCAAGAGGAAGGACTTTTCAAACCACATGATATTGTCTACTAGTAATAATGACCAATATTAATTTACAAATTATCATTGGAAAAATGCACTTTTGAGAGCTGGTTATCTTCTTTCCAAACTTTTGTGCACTCATGTCGTTGGGGAGTACATCCAATGCCCCCAATGTGCAAGTAAGTACAAACTCCAAAAGTCCCTTTGAAGTAAAGCAGGACCATAAAGGAAGCATCCACACTCATGCAGAACTCTCCTTATACACCCAACTCACACCGGCAACAATGAAGTAGTAAGCAAAGTCCCAGACGAGTAGTAAGCTACAGGAAGCAAAGCATACACATGAATATATGCATCTAGCCTTAATGGGAAGAGTAACATGTAACACTAATTATGAAACCATTAGGGGCACTAATAATGGTAGAAAATGGAAGCAAACATACACACTAATAATATAGACAACATGTAACTAGCCCTCGAAACACAATGTAGCCATTCCTTATGCCTGAGAAGCATCTTGAATTAGCAGAACATATCTGCTAGTCCTTTACATAGAGAACACATACAGAAATACATGACCTTCAACATTAGGGCAGAAAGCCACGCAGTGATCAGTTATGATAGGTGGGCGAACACATTGTCAAGCCTTGTTTCTAGGCAGTGAGAACATGCAAAGGTAATAGAGAAGTAACAGACCCTCGAGCTCAGAGACAGGAACTGCATACAGATTGGTTGAAGTACATCAGCTTAGCCAAGTTTCCAAGCTCGTGTTCAAAAGACATATAAGACATATAAAAATTGATGTTCTACCAGTGTATCAAAATGTAATACAATGAAGGTCACCCTTTGGTGGGTATTACACAATGAGCAATAGAAAATGATGTGCATCAAGGAAGTCCAATCAAGGTGCAATACTATCCTTTGTAGGAAAACCACACTCAAAGAAAAACAACCCGCCCTGTAAGAGCCATATAAAGCCCATCACAAAAATTGTACAATTGATCAGACATTGACAAGCTTTTAACAAACCTACCTAACAACACATGCAGTCATATGCAGAAGTATAACCATATTATTGTGATTGACACAGTCCACATACATCTTAGTCCCCATTTCGTAAAGTCAAAAGCAGTGGCAATGGGGTCATTTACAAGCCATTAAAAAGGAAGTCTTGAAGCAAGTAATGTTTCCAACAAGGAGTGCAACATTAGTTGCCAGTTGAACAGTTCATTATGGTGGGAACGGTAAGTTGGTGCCAATCAATGAAGTCTTTGGGAAAGGATGTACAGTTATTTTTGTTTCAAACACTGTCACACCTCACATAGGGATTGGTTGAAACTGATTACGTCACTCCCTCCATGAATTCTCCTCAAGGAACAGCCAATCAACAATTATGTTTTACAGGATACACATTATAAAGACTAGCATCCAATCAGCATCATGGGAAGGAAGAGGATCTCAGTGTCAACTAATTAATAAACAGATGTCTTGGTAGGGTCACAAGGATAGAATAAGCCAATGGGGCTTGGCATTGTATAGATTCACATATAGTGTTAAGAAACAATGCTCAATCAAAGGCTGGGAATTTGTGATTAATCTGTAACATTTGTTGTCACCTCACCTCTAATTCTTACTATAAATGCAGCCATCGTATAAGACCATGTCGAATTTCTTTTTTATTATTCCCAGCCCGAGCTGTGTGTAATACATTTTTTGTTTTTCTCGCATATGTTTGCTCATGGGATTGATTTTTATTATTTGGTTATGTGACTTGCCTTCCAATGTCTAGATGTGGAGTTGGGCAGTAACGCCGGCGCTAATAGCGCTGGTGTTATTAGCCCTACCACCAAACCCAACATCTCTATTAGCGCCGGATCACGGGTTTGGCGGAAAGGGTATTGCCCATTCCCCATTGGGCTCAATGGGGAAATTTTGCGCTTTTACCGCCGGAAGATTTCCCGCCGGCGGTAAACGTGCCAAAAATCGTCAGGTTTTCAGCAGATTTCCCCCATCTCAGAGCTGGGGGGAAATCAGCCGAAGCCATGATTTGGTGGACCCTTAAATGCGGCGGTAACAGCGCTACCACCGCATTTAAGGGCAATCACCAAACTCGTGATGAGGCCCTAAGTTTCTTTGGTTTACTGAAGTAAGACATGGACTCTAGATCTTCAAATGCATGAGTGCAAGTGAAACCTCTCATTGCAACTTCACCTTCATAGCGGGAAGAGGAAGTGCCTGACTGTCCTGACACTTTGGGTAGAAGAAGCTGAAACAGAGATGAATAGAACCATAGCATTATCTGCCCTTCTTTTCCCCACAGGGCATACTCGTAATTCCACTGTTGCTTCCTGCTGTCCATTGGGTGTTGTTCACGAGGGACTCATCCAGCCCAGACCCTCTCAATCTACAGAAGACCTTCAATCAGCTCCTTAAATGTTCTTACTTTCCCGATGAGTGAACAGATCCTACAATGTTCTGTTGCACATTATATTGCTGCGGTCACAAACTGTCACATTGAAATCCAAATCTCTGAGGAGGAGGATTGACCGGCATCCATACAGTGCTGCAGAAATTTTTTTCAGGCACTCTTCAGTAACGCTATTTACCTGGGAGTTTGATAAAGCCAGCGCACTGTGTTCCAGCCCATTTCAAGCCATGCTCCAGTCAGTCTGTGAAGTCTTGAATTTGCTGGCCGGCATTTGTAGCACACCTGCTTCTAGGATTGTTCTTGGCCCTCATCTTACTTGGTTCCGTGCAATCATCCCTGCTGTACATCTGTGGAACATCCGGATGATCTGCCTGGCTGTGGTTAGGCCTGCTGCATGTTGACTTTTTTATTACATGCCCAGTAACGCTCCAACCAACGCATCTTCAGTTGAGAACTCCATCAACAGATTCCTCTGCCCATTAATGTGATGGAAGGGCCTCTGACTGCAAAGCTAGTTTATTTCTGCTAATGAGGTTGAAATTGGGCATTACTTTCTGCAAAACATCACATGTTTTGCGTATCATCTCAAACACATTAATTTGAATTTCATCTTATGTTTCTTTTTCTTTCTATGTTTATATTTCTTTATTGTGTGGCTTGATCTATGCAAATCATATCTCCTTTCTTGTTCTAATAGCGTATACATGTGTAATTTAATCTAGTCAAAGTGAAATATGCCACTCATCATGCATGTTGAACACAATGGAATGAAAACATATGAAAATAAAGGGCAGAAGGATGAAAGCCAAGTGTTGAAAGGACAAAGAGATCCACTGGACAACTGTTAGAGAGTACCTTATAGATAAGTTTGGCACTACAAAATTCGTATTGATAAGAAATAAAACTCATCATAACAGCTCTTTATGCCGGAATAGAAAGTATATTGTGCCTCCTATTGTAATAAATATATTAATATTGGCCTACGCCAAGCTGCTCGAAAGTCGCTTGCGAAAGAAATCTGTGTTGCAAGGTCCTGACCTTAAATCTATGTAGGCCGCCATTTTAGGTCAAACCGCCATTTTAGGATTCGCTGTGTAAAAGTCACTGTGTGAGCTAAAATGGTGGACGATGTCATTGCAGAATACAACATGGCTGTCTTGACCTCTGTACATAGCTAATGTGTAATTTGCCTGCAGGCCACTTGTTGAGGTCATGAACTGAGACCTCGTCCTTCGTTGACCTATGTGTAAAGGGATTACTCGTGCAATGAAACTAATCCACGGGCCTATATTGAGACAATGTATTTACATACTGAACAAAGAACATCTGTCTTACTACATTTTATTTATGTTTAAGAAGGCCTGCATGGAAAACTTTAGAATACACAGTTAATGCATACGCTTGTTGCTACATGTATTAAAAGACAAACCAGTTATATACGGTTATTTGAGACTCGGCACGAACCCTAGAATCAGTGATATATTAAAAGGAATATTAACCCGAAGTGGGGCTGGGCATCGCACCCACAAAATGCATAAAAAGCAAATACATTCTAATGTACAGCGTCTCTCATTGAACACACTGAACCACGCTGGAGTTCGTTGTGTTGTACTGAGAGCCGATAGCTATCTGATTTTGCTCTGTTTTTGTAATTGAATTCAGTATAGAATAAAGTAGTTTGTATGTTCCTTTGCAACCCGTGTTCGGTGTATTTTCCTTTTAGGGTACTCAGCCTGGATATTCTTTTTCTGTTTTCACATTTATAAATGTTGAAGTATTGATTTTGCTCTTGCCATTTGGATATAAACAAACAATGTCCTGTGCTCTTAACGTGGCTAGCATTTACCATATAAAGTTGAAAATGAAAGCAAAGGAATTCAGGAGACTGATAAGCTTATTAATTCTACCACCCTTCGAAGAACACTGTTCCCCTCTTTTCACGAAGGGACTCCCAACACAAAGATGCAAACAAGAATTATCCCCAACTTTCTAGTGACACTGACTCACTAACATTTTGCCAGAAGTCGCAAGCAAGGAGGTCCGAAATCATATCAGCTACTTTAAACCCAACGAATATTCTATAGACCATGATTAGGTCCTGGGTTTTGTGTGTGCAAACTAATTTGGGCAAATCTCGAACCACACACATTTTGGGTGTTTTGAGCACCACAAACATTTTTACTATCCTTTGAAGTTCTTTCGGGTAATTTGAAATCACCCAGGAGTAGCACAATGTAGGCCCTGCAAAGGAAATCAGGCTACTGCAACACCTCACAATGCTCTGTAGCAAGTCTTGCAGGCCTCGGCATGGCATTGGTGAATTATAAACATTTTTCTATCTGCAGCACTCCTGAGCTGGAAATAGAAATATGGTGTGCCGTATTCATTGGATGTCAGGGGTTCTCAGCGTGAGCAAGGAAGTCCATGGGGGCAGGTTGAGGGACAGGTTGGATTGTTTGCTCCCCCAATCAATGGGTCACTGATGAGGCAGTTTGACCAAGCTGGATGTATCTTTTAAACATGGCCAATGAAGTGACCCAAGCAATTCTGAAGATAGTCAATTCGACCTAACAGGGAAGCTCTCTACCAAGCAATGTACCTCAAAACTGATAAGATTGCACTGGCATTGAAGAAGCAGTCTCTGGATCCCTCTCACCAAGACATTTATAGGCCTAGTGCACGTCCACCAGTGGTTGGTAAAGTCCTGGAGAAAAATAAGAAAAAAACACATGCAGTTAACTAGAAGGAAACAATCTCCCACACCCTCTGTAATCAGATTTGAGGCCACGTCTTTGAACTAAGACAACTCTTCTTAAGATGTGGGACAGTTGTCTGGAAGGTGCACTTTTAGACCCTTTCACATTGTTCATTCTATTGGATCTGTCGTAAGTACTATGTGGTACCAAGTGGTGCTGCCCCTGGACACCTGTTAGTACATGTGCATGAAGTGGAGACCTGTAACGTTCTGCAACCTTTCTAGATTGGCACTAACAAACGGGTGGGCATGAAGATAATTCAAATCAGCGTTTTAGAAGAGGAATGTGAGGTCCCTCATGTATCATCTTTGACGTTAGTGTCAGCAATGGTAAGCATTAACAGATTCATAATCAAATGATACACAGATATTTCTGATGCTGGATGTTTTCACGGATCATATAAGCAGCATTCAAAACTTCGCTTTTTGACATGTTTGAGCCTGGATAAACTTTATATTTGGTGTAATCAGAAGATGAATGCAGCTATGCTATTACACTGTCTAATTATAGGACAGACTAATTTCATAAGTCACACTCCCCCAGACTTTTAGGGAATGTGATAAGCAGGTTCAATACCTGGCCATTCATTTTCATTAAAAGGGATAGCATGGAAGACTCGATCAAGACTGTTTACAGAATATCAATTAGATACTACACACAGGTGTACTGTGTACCACCTATGAGGTTTGAGGCTCATTCAAGGATTTTCCCGGGTAACTGACAATACTAGAAAACGGCAATTACTTATGTATGTTGGTTACACATACTGCTTATGTTCTACCACACAATATTTACAATCCACTGATAAAAACATGTTTAATTATAACTCAAAATAAACAAGTAGGTAGCAATGTACATCTAAAACAAACGTGCACCTGTCTCCTTTATAAAAAAAAAAAAACAACATAACACACATATCAATAATTTCATTCATGTCTATTTCCATGCACAGAAATGCTCAGACTATGAGCATCATTGACTTTCTCATTAGTTGCCATTCCAAGAATACCTGGAAAGGAATGAAACGTGTAAGGCTCTGTTAGAACCAACATGCTTCCCGCAAGATTGAATGATGTTTAACAATGGGAATAATTGCACCTTGGGAAGTATTTGTATTTGTATTTTGTATTTATTGGTTTATATAGCGCTTTACACCAAAGCGCTGCACAATTGAACAACTTGATACATAAAAAAGTATATGCCACACACGGTTTCGAATGGAAATAGGCAGACAAGAAGTTATTGATATGTTTACAGTTACAAAACAATGGAGTCATAAAATGTAAAAAGAAAATGTTAAAAGCACATATATCATCCGCACAATGTATCAATTGATAAGATAAACTCAAGTTATTCTGTATAAGAGATAATACTAGTTACTTAAGAAAAAAGCCTTGACAATTATACCTGACATCAATGTAACATTATGAGGCTCAGGTTCATGGAGGTGTAATGTAAGAAATATGTGTAAAATAATTGTGTAAGGCTTTTACACATGTTTCTTACATCATGCCCCATTTTCATTCATTTATATGGTGGAGCGGAGGGGCAGAACGCAGATTGCTTTTATGCCACCTTCCTCCCTTCCAGCCATACAAATGTTCCAGCATTTGACCCAGCATGGATTTTCATAGCAGTAAAAATGCTGGAGATCCCTTTGGTGTCCGCCAGCTTTATGCACCAGGATAAAATAGGCAGACCCCATAGGAATCCATTTTACACGCTGCCTGCCGTACCAGCATTGCAAGCAGTGTGTGCAATTACAATTAAAAGTTCTCAGCATGCAAGTTCGGTCCGAGTTTATTTGTAATTGTGAACACTGCTTACTATGCAAGCGTTGTTCACAATGAAAAGTAAATGCTGCACGACATGTAGGCATGTTGGGCAGCATTTAATTGTAATTGTAAGTGACGCTTGACATGTGAGCATGGCAAGCAGTGCTCATAATTAAAAGCGAATGCTGCTCGGTATGCAAGCATCCTAGGCAGAATGTACTCACTTTGCTCGGTGAAGTGTCTATGTGTGCGTCACCTTTGTTTGTATGTCAACATGTAATGGCACCCCTCCGCCAAATTACACTTCGGAGCAACATAAGCTCCTATGTGGCAGAACATAGATTGTATTTGTAAGTGAAATAACTAAGGAAGTGTTGCTGTGCAGTGTTCTCAGAAAATGCATTCTTCAGTATCAAAGGAGTGCACAAGACTTCACCATTCCTTTCTTTCACCAAAAAATTGGTGGACGTACTAGGAGCATTAATCATTTGTTTTGCCTGTTTGATTTCTCAAAACCATTTTAATCGTCTGCAGTGCTTCAGAACAATTTGGTCCCGTTGATTTTAGGACACAACAAAGGTTATCAGAATTCTGTTCACAATGGGTCCCTGTAGTGAAAAATGTGGTGAAAAATACAGGCATATTTGTTTTATGCCTACCTTAACACCATTTTTTCAACATATTTTATTTGTATGGTTTGTGCAGGCTGTGTATACCAAAGGTTTCACTTCCACATTGCATAGTTGCTCAGCCTTCCAAAGGACCACGGTTGTTTGCCACTATGTTTTTTACATGCTGTCATGAAACAATAACATTTCTGTGGCGTACTTTTGCCTTTTTAGCACCTCCTGAAAACAGTTTGATTCCTAGGAATCATTGTAAATTCCGTCTGTCATGCATACATGGAAGAGAGCATTTGCATTACTTGCATTACAACATGCAAAACATAGTGTTAGGACTATTTCACCCATATCAACACGTGTTGTTGTTTCATTTTTGCTGCTTCTAGTGGAAATGATGAAAAGTGCCCACAGTCTTACATGAAAGTGCACAAGTAAATGGTCACCACCATGCAAGTTACAATTTTGTAAAATTAGGCCCAATTATCTTTCTTGTGAGCTGGTGTAGCACAGAGTGGTAGGCACAGAGAGGAGTATGGGGATAAACCAGAGCAGGAGAGGTTGGAGAGTCTGCAGAGACTGAATGGCACCAGCGGAAGGAGCGAGAGACAGTCACCTGGTTGATAGCTCTGGTGGTGGAGAAAGGGGTGCACTGCATCTTTACTTAATCAGAAGTAGAGTACAATGTGATCTTGTGCCTTCTTTAAACAGTTATGTTTGGTCAAAAGTCGTCCCAACCCATGAAACCATGGTTTTCTGGTCATGGGCGAGGCAGTAGTTGAACTTGCTTGAAATTATGGTATCTGTAAGGGTGTATAATCTGCAACCTCTGCAAATAGTGCTTTTGGTGAGGAAGAGAAGAGGGCCTTCGGCACCACCTGGATGAGCAGGCACTGTCACAGGTGGTTCATGGATGTCGTTAGGGAGAATTCTCCAGAATGGCTAATTTCCCTTGCCTACTGAGTCCCTCAGCAGCTTTTCTGGATTTCTAGAATTTTTGTTTTCACCTGGTAAGAGTGTGAGCCTTTTTTTCCTACTCTTACATATATTTTGCTGTATGTTTTTAACATTTTTGTGTTCACAGACTGTGGAGCCTCACCTACTCCATAGGCATCATCTGTTTACTGTGTGTCACACAGCACCTTTAGTGCAGTGACACATGGTTGTCTTTCTCAGACTTCCCACTTTAAACTCAATTTTCTGGGACTGTCTACTGTCTCCCAGAACATGTAAAGTTTCCTACTGTGGTCTATTTAAATAGCCTTGGTACTGTTTTAGGCTAAGTTAGTAGCCTTAAAGTTAATCTGCTGGACCTCATTTACTTTTATTTGGTTCCGGCTGGGTTTATTTGCCATTTATTTTTGTAAAGGTCTTTCTCTTGTTTTATTCTGCGTGCCAAACCAGGTTTGGTTCCTTTGTTTGCCGTCCTTTAGCGGGCTTCTGCACAGAAGCCTTCCTTAGGCACCTGAATGTCTGAGGGGGATAGGATGTGATGGACGGTTCTCCTTGTATCCAATGTCGCATTCTGTATGATTGGCTGTGGTGACTGTCCTGCTAGGACAGCCATCCTGCTGCGTGATTGACAGCCAGGCTGTGTGAATGGGGGAAAACTGCATACAAATCAAGCCTCTGGGGCTTGGAATGCAGAGTCGCCACTGGATCAAGAGAACCGAAGAGAAGCTGAAAGAAGAGGACCACTACCATAACTGAACCTCCCGGTGAAACCCTGCTGCAGGTCCGAATCTCCAAGCTTTGACGACAGAGAAGATATACAAGGAATATTCTTCCCTTGAGCTGGTGGGACCAACCAGTTTGCCAAACACCAAGCAAGGCCTCCTTCCCCTGGTAGAATTTGCTGTTCACAGCTACAGTGAACTGGATAGCCAGGAGGATCGGACCCTGTTTGGGATTTTAAGGAGCGCACCTTTTATTTTTTCCTTTGCTCTGTGCAGGACCCTCCAGTCTTCCTACTTCGTGTCAGTCCGACAGTCGATTCAGGAACTGTGAGCATGCAGGATCTGCCAGGAATGTCTGCCTCAAGTACAGCCTTTTTCTTAATTTAATGTATTGTTCTAACGCGGTTGTTCGTTCTGTCCGACCGCGGTGAAAGTGTTTGAAATCTTTCAGCAATTCGAGGGCTTGTCCCTCTCTAGTCTTTTAAGTAAGTTTTCAAACTCTTGGCAAAGACTTAACTGCGAACTACTCTGAACTGTGTGATCCTCTGCAAAGACTCTGTACCATTAACATTGGCCCAGGCCTAATGATTTGAATCCTCATTGTAGCAAGCGTTTTCTAGATTGCCCTGCCTACTTACTTGTTGGTGCTGCTTAATTTTGTACAACTTTGTCTTTCCCTCCCTTTTAAATTTCTGGAGTGCCATTTTGCTCACACTTCATTTTGAGCTTACCTTGTGCAAAATTCATCAGGTGTTGTGTAGTATATTAAGAGTGTGATTATTCTGCTACTTCACTTAGTGAATTGTTTTACAACTGATGCGTAAATAAATGTATATTCTTTTACTTATAAACCTTGAGTCAGTGTTTGTTTGAACCATAGTAATTGCTGTCCTTTGTGTAACTATTGATACTGCTCACTTTATTCTTGAGATTAGTCTGGCTGCCCAGCCATCGTTACCACTTTACTGTGTAGAACAGGCTTGTACCAAAGGTGCATTTGTACTGTCACTTGTAGTCTTAATTGTGTGTGGTGTTCCCAAAGAGTACTGCATATGATTCTGCCTAACAGATGTACACTAGGGGCATAGATTCAGCTAGTGCAGCATCCTCCTCGATCAATGATGGCAGTGACAAATGAGTGTTGAATGACAACCCATCTCTTTTGCGGTCAAGCAAGAAGCAATTCCAATGCCCACTCATCTCTCAGCCAGCAAAAGTACCTCCCAACCTCAAATGCCTGGTTCTGCACCATGACCAAGGAAGGGCATGGCTTCACATACACTTGCAACATGGCCTCCTGTTGGAGCGGTTCAAGGTGTGATGATATTTAGGCAGATGCAGAGAGATGGAATCATGAGGCATTCAGGCATATGTTGACCGTATTTCAGTACATCTGTAACTCAGATGCAGCTGCACATGACAGCAATTGGGGCACTTTGACTTGACACGAGGGTAGAAAAAGGAAAGACAAGGTGGACAAGGGGAGACCATAAACAAAGGGGAGCCCCGAAAAAAGACATGAGTGGCTCTGCTGGTGAATAGAGCAAAGTAAACTGAGGCTAAATCACCAGAAAAGTGCAGTACTGGGTCATACCTCAATTTGTTGGTATATGACCAAATATACTGAGGCCAAACCAGCAGATCAATGTCACCATTAATCGGTATGAATAAGGGAGCATGGTTTTGGGCAAAACTGGGCAACAATGCTAGGTAGAGGCAAATAGACTGAGGTAGAACCACCATGGACGTACAATCTTCGTTTTGGGATAAGCCATGAAGTTGTGAGGTGAGTTTGACCACAGGAGTCTTGGTGGGGCTGATTGAGGCAGAACCTCCACTGCGTGCAATGTCACTGTTGACTGGCTGAACACAAAGACAAGGCACTAGAATTGAGCACCGTTGCTGTTGTTTTATATGTTTCAATGAAATGATGCATCTGTTTACCAGTGGAAGTTCTACAATTAGTTTGACAAGAAACGTGTCTATTTATATTTACTGTGATTGAAAAAAAAAACATAACGGAACCACCTTGGGAAAGCTACATTGAATTAACACATTGATTTAAACATATATTTTGAAAAAGCTCAGAATTACGGAATTGTACACTTGTTAAAATACTGTATGGGCATTGATTGTAAAATAAGTACTAACCAACTTTGATGTTTCCTGCTCTAGCCAGCCTGAGCCAATAGTGAGTATGCACCACCTGATTGCTACGTGCCTACTCCAGTTACTTTCATGAATATAAAATGACTGATAGATAATAAAAATACATGGTTAGACAAGAGATTAATGCATACGTGAAAACACAGGCCATGCTAAAACAAAAATATTAATAAAATTATTTTTTTGTAATGCTTCTCTCATTTTGTAGGGAAGGAAAAAAATATAGTAATAAAGGAGGAAGAGACATGATAACATTTGAACACATTTAAAAGTGTTGGTGCAGTGAAGGCAATTCACTATAGTATTATGAAGTCTTTTTCTAATATATTCAGACGTAGCCTGGATAAATCAGTGATAGAGTTGTGAAATGCAGTGTTATTTCTGATGTCTTTTGTGCTATGTTAAGTGTCCGTATACTTAATCACATATGGACAATGTTCACCGTTAAGGAAGGGAATGAGTGTTACAGATGGAGTTTTTGTGATCAAAGCACCACACTGATCAGAAAAGGGCAATGCTTAATGGTCCTGTAAATTAGAGATGTCAGTGGTGAAATTGCATTCAAATACATTGTTATATGAATGTTTGGAAGACGATAAATAGATGTTGAATAGAATGTTTTAAACTTAAAAGAGGCAAATATGTGTCTGCACTTTTCTCAAAATGATTTATGCAATCTTGAAATTCACTTATTATGCAACCTCCTTATTCCCCCTTCAAGATGTGTAGCTCTTTCCTATAGCCTAAATGCATGCTTGCATTCCATAGAAGTTACAGCGAAATGGAAGACACCTTTAATGTCTCTCATTGCAAGGTAGTCCCATAAAAGTAATGCAGTATTAGATATCCCTGCAAAGCATGATTTGGCTATACAAACAGCCATCTAAATTTAGGGTTTTCTGAGTTTGGTCGACCTCTTCCACTTTTAAGAAGTTTGAACATTAAATTGAGTTAAGTACTTAGGATGTTACGGGTTATGAAAGATTCAGCAAACAGTATGTTTAAAAGGTGAACACTTTTTCATCATTGTTTGAAGATTATGTGGCAGCTTGTCAAAATAATGATGTTTTTGTGTCAAAGAGGTTAACCATTTTAAAAAGCAATCATAGTACAAATCTAATTTTTAATGGTCTTTCACAGATACAGGTGCACAGTGACCCCATGCCAATGCAATATAACCATTCTAAATCATAATCATTCAATCAACATCATATACACACATGGTGGCATCCTATGTGATAATCCCCACAATTAGTCCAATTGTACTTTAATGGAAAGACAAAGTATTGTGGTCTCAGTGTCTCGACAGATGGGATATTATGGCTTAAGAAGCAGAACAGTTCAGTTCCAATGAGTTAATGAAAATGTGACTGGGGCATAATGTAGCTCACAATTCCAAACATTGGTGAAGGCATAGCCTTCCATCTGAGACAGGCTCCATGAAGATCCTAATACATTTTCACAGCAGTCCACTTACCTCTGAAAGTAGTTAATGAAAATCAAACTGTACACTTAATGCAAACGCCGGTGACAGGATACAAGCCAAGGCAAAGGAAGTCTGCCAGGAAATCACTGACTGCATGAAGACTTCTGCAATCAGTTTAACATTCTGCTTACATTGTCCACTGATACATTAGATGTGAAGGTAGACCAAGACACCAGATTTACCACTCTCTAGATATCATGCTCAATAGTGTCTATTTTGTATGTTGGACTACACAATCTTTACCATTGTGCTATGCCCAGTGATTACCTGGAATCCCTAAAACTGTTACACAAAGTATATATAGTATGTTTAGGAATGTTAATGTCAAAGGCCTTCTCGTTGAGGAAAGGGCTGCCATCACTTTCCATTAACAGCAATGAAAAGTGGGAGAAAAGGATCCCAGCATCACCACTGATACTGGCCAAAGGCTTCCATTACCAGGACGAGAAATAACAAGCCAATGGCATTCCGTTGCTTGTGTAAAAATAAAATAACCATTATTAGTACCCAGCGAGAGTCAAGCAGAATGCAACACGCATTCTGATTGGCTCTCGCCGGGTCCTTACCCGGCTGAGAATCCTTCAAATCTCGGCCTTGATTCTGGCCGCCTTGTCCTCGGTGGGGGGGCGTGGTAGCCCCTCAGCCAATGAGGAGGCTCGAAGCGGGGCAATCCCCGCTCCGAGCCTCCCCACGGCTGAGAGGCTGCCTTCGCCCCCCGCTGGGGACTCAGGTAAGCTTTTTTTTTTTCCCCTTCCCTCCCTTCTCCCTACCCCACCCCACTTACCTTCTTGCTCATGCTACCCTGGTGGGGGACGATGGCAGCCACCAGCAGTGTGGAGACTCCGCGCCTCCACACAGCTGGAGGCTTCCATCGTCCCCTGCCGGGGACGCAGGTACGTTTTTTTTTCCATTTTTTTTTTCTTCTCCCACCTTCTCCTCCCAACCCCACTTACCTTCTGCTTCTTTTTTTTTCGGGAGCGGACGCGCTGGGACCACAAGTGTTCCCAGAGCGTCCGCTCCCGAAGGCCGCCATGGAAAGAGAAAATGGACTCCTGTTTTCCCTTTCCCGGCGGCCATTTTCTTGGTCGTTTTTTTTTCCTGTCCCGAAACGCTGCGGCTTCCGGGACAGAAAAAAATGCTTTTAGTGCCCCGGTCACGCATATATTGCGGGCCGGGGTACTAATAGCAATATGACCCTCGCGGCTGGGGCATTACCGACTCAGGTAATGCCCCGGGGCCCTCGATAAGGCCCCCGCTTCGCTCGGGCCTGTAACCTGAGTCGGTAATGCCCGCGCCGCTCGGGTCATATTGCTTAATTGTAGAATAGTCTGAGCTATCCAACAGTCTGGAATTCAAAGATCAAAGACTTGGGATTCTCGTTTCAATGGGGTAACCTTTAAAAGTCTTGACCACAGAACAATGAAAACATAAACCATTCCATTACTCCAAACCTGAAGCCATTGGTGAGTTCATGGTGCCCTTATATGGTGGTGTTCTGAAAAAATGATGACGACGTCTGACCGCCCAAGTCTATAGGAATGACACCACTAGTGTTTGTGAACAAAGAGTTCATATAAAACTACATATGATATGTCATGAAATGTAAACATCTCATTTCAAAGGGTGACTGTCATTCTACAATGTAGTAAGCACAACATAGGTATCCAGCTATCCCTGCTGGTGGTATATCATATATATCTGCATGTCTTCCAAGCAAACATGTACCTTACTGTTCTGCAGGGACCCGTTCTTAGGTTAAGACAGGAGGAGGTGACATGAGACAACATGCAAGGAACAGCAACTGGAAAATGTTGTTTCTGCTCTGAAAACGTATTGAACCTGTAGTGCATGTCTTGAGAGGAAATGTTTGACCACATTTTATTTAGTGCAGTGATACTCTGGACGTATGTGTATTCGGAATGTTTTCCATCACAAGCTAATTGTTCCACATGTATTTGTAGTGAAAGGCATGATTTCGGTCCTGATGCCAACTTGTTCTTTTACAAACAACATTGTCCTATAAAACATCTTGAAGTGAAGATTATTCTGCACTATGTAGTTTCCATTCAGATGATGCATCAAGGTGTCACCAAAGCACCCATAGACAAGTCCATGAAAAGAAAACTACATTATACCACATCTGATAGCTCTGGTCTGTTGTTCCATTAAGTTTAGCATGAGGGAATATTCCTGAAAGTTTAGGAAGGGAGAAGGAAATCAATTAAAATGACCTGTCTCTTGCAGGCTGTGGATTGCATAAGTCACAGCATACTTTTCTTTCATACCTATATGGAAGTACCTATTGTCATAGAATCCACTAAAGTGGAGTGATTCTTTCTAGGCTACCAATGGTCAAATGGTCGAGCAGCCAAATTAGATAATAAGGAATCAATCCTTAACATAACTACTCATTCAAATTGTATCATAATGATTAAAAGTCTCACTCAACATCTCCGTAGCTACCTATTGAAGCCAAGTGACTGTGGGATCTGGGCTGTTTTAGTCTCGTTGTTTTTGATTATTTTTTCTGGCACTAATAGATGCCAGGGCATAAGAGTTACTCAGCCTGTAACTAAAGGCACATGTTTTGGTGAGAAGGACTACCCGTAAACGTCATGTCCATGACTGTAGAAAAAGTACCAATTGTATACACTGTGTGTGTATTGATGGAACACAGAATACAAAATAACAGCCGCTGACATGGGTTTTGGCCAAATAGGCCAAATAGGTAATGCTTTGTCAAAGCATATAACTCTGTCTGCTCCATGTGAAGGGCACGTGAAATGGGTACCTGGCATGCATTGGCCTATGAAGTTCCATCTAGAAAACCACAATATTACCTGGCTTCATATCGCACTGGTTGATCCTAAAGAGAATAATAAAAAGAAAACACTGAAAGACCACAAACCTTGTGAACATGACACAAATGATGAAGAAAATTCTCTTGCTAGGAGCAGACAAACACAGGGAGTTTATGGGTAAACTCGCCCTGTTCTAGTGTGCCCTGCATAAAAGTGCCATGTTGTCAAACTAATATAGGAAAACATGAGATTGCCTGATGCCTACCACTGTGTTTGGATAAACAACATACACATAGGGATATGCACAGGAAAGGGGAATGAGGTGGTAATGAAAATGTTCATACTAACATATATTGCATTTTTGATTTCACGTTTCCCTGTTCTACATTTTGTTTTCCACATAGTGCTGGTATACATATTTAAATACTTATTTCAGAAATACTGTCGGTAAATGATATTCAGAAAGGTGAGCTGCACATTGGGAGTTCTGTACAAGTAAAAAATGATGCACTGACTGGCACCCATGTGGACAACAGACTTTAAAGTGCCATAGGCTACATTATTTATTTATTTGTTTTGATTTATCAAGCGCCCAGCGGCCCAGAGGCATTGTGGCGCTGTTACAGAATATTCAACTTAGTATCAGTTAGCAACATGGTCAGAAATAGGTAGAGAAGCATTGTTGAGCTAGTGTTCCATGGTAACAGGGGAACAATATTGGAGGCAGTGCATAGTCATAGACAGTTTAGTTGAACAACAATGTTTTCAAGGTTTTCCTGAAGGTGGAGAGGGATTGTTCGGTTCTCATACTGGGTGGTAGCGATTTCCATGCTTTGGAGGCTAGGACTAAGCTGGTTCCGCAAGCTTTCACTCTGTTAAATGCTGGGATTGAGAGTTGGTGTGAGTATTTCTTGCGTATTGGCCTGTGGGATGGCACTAGGTGTATCCTCTGTGCTAGGTACGCTGGTGCAGTTTGGGTAAGGCATCTGTGTGTGATTGTGACGGCCTTGAATGTTATACGTTCTTTAATAGGGAGCCAATGGGTGTCCCTTCTTGCCTGGGTTATGTGCTCTCTTTTGGTAATGCTGAGTGCCACACCCATGTGGGTGCAGCACCACAATTTACCATAAAGTGTCTTGTGAAATGTTAGCAGACATGCGTTTGAAGGGCGTTGTGAAATCTTAGCAAAACAAGAAGAAGAAACAACATTTTGATCATTGTTTGAGGGTAGAATGGCATGCAGGATAGAAATATTATTTACCATTAATGTCGTGGATTTGTAACTCGCATGACAACGTAGCAGTTACCACTGTGTTGACTATTTATAATATGAAAGCTAAAGCTGCATCAATTTACAGCTTAGAGATCTGTGGTTATACTAAATGCGCAAAAATAGAGATCAAAGAAAATACATTTTTTTAAAAATGGTTACATCTCCCACTGAGTACGGCTAACGCTATAGTACGGTTAGAGCTAGATCAAAATCCAATTAGTAACACGATTCCTTTTAGGCCTCTTCTATACTGGGTTAGATTGTGGTCTTCACCAACTCTGGTAAGTATAAGGAAGAATTACTTGAACTCCTACCACAGGATGGCTGCTGCATCTACTCTGGTAAATGCATGTCAAAAATCATTTTAGGGTACTGGGATATTTTCATTTGTGGCATAATCACACTAACATTACAGCTGACGTGAAGGATACACTCAATTTAGCATATCGGGTCCTTGTATACTGCAATAATCATCCCCTTGCCAGTTTGTACATACATTGCAGACTAAATTTCGTATTTAAGGTTTAGTTGAATGAGATGGCCCTATGTACATGCTTACACAGTACCTGAAATTGTGGTTTGGTATTTTACAATTGGCATACAATCAACAGGTGTGGATTTTGCTTGACTGTTGCCACATATGTGTATAGGGCCTGGCTCCTTAGGAACAAGTGCACAGACTAGGAGGCATTTCACTTGTATGCACTTTAGAGCTGCTTTGCACTTAAATACTCAAATAATTATTAATTGGGATCTAACGTCTTATGGACATTGGAACCTGAGGTTGATAAGCACAATGCACTTCACAGTTGTTATGCCCTGTAAGATTGATGTATTAACTAAACTTGCACTTGATATGTTACTTTTGTCTTGGGTATTAACTAAATCATACACTTCACTTTATTAGTAATTTTATTGCTTGAGTCTTTCTTTTTTTAATCCGTTTGATGTATTTGAAATGTGGTTTATTTGAGGGATATTAACTTTGTTTATTATTGTATTTTTATACATTGTGATGTCTATGGAGTTTCTACGTTTTATGATATGGGTGGAAATAAATTAAACCTTGATGATATGATGATTTAGAACACCAACAGCAGATATAGGATGACACGCATAGATAAATAAAAAAGAGGTTAAAAAAAGAACAGAAAAAATACAACAATGCTTAAAAATAGGTAAAGGAAAGGTGTGAGCGGGAGATTATCAGGGGGCTTTAACGAAAATAAAATTGTTAAAACAAGATAGAACAGAAAGCAGGTGATTAGGAAAGATTGTTTTCTGGGAGTTTGTCAGAATAATTTGTGGTTTGGTATTGAGTGGAAGCGCCCCCAAGTTAGCACGATCCTCCCCGCAATGGGAGACAATAATGGACACTCCCGCAATGGGAATAAGGCCAAGACAGAGTGCGGGTGAGCGTAAGTGGGAGTTTATCAAAAGAATATGGCATGCAAAGAACTCTGCAACCTCCGAGAGCGCTCTGCCTGACAATCGCAAAGGCAGGCGTATTTCTAATACAAAAAACGTCATCAGAACCTACACACTATAGGAGGCACAAGTTAATTGGGATTGGGTGGCGTCGACTAACTATAGGTGTTGCTGCAGCGTGGTTGGTCCGGGTGAGAGGACGTCACTGGTCAGCCTCGTGGGTTGGGTTGGGCCTGGCAGGCCGGCTTGAGGTCATCCGGGCGGTGTTGGTACGCTGGGGCAGCCTGTGACAAAGATGAATACCTTCCCTGACTTAGGTGCCCTAGATCATGCACATTGCAGTTACTTAAAACCCCATATCTAACTTCTACAGTAAATCTTTCAATCAATACAACACAGGAGGAATGCACCTTGTGAGGGGTCTGGTGGTCATCTGTTGGATTTACCGGTGTTCTGACGTCTGGTATTTCAGGTCGAGGGGCTGGGCTCTGGGGGCTTGTGCCGGGTGGTACATGTTTTATTACTACGTTAGAGGCTACTATGAAGGGGGGCTCTGTGTCTTGTCCCATTGTCGGGGGTAGTCTTTGTGCGGGGTCAGGCTTCTTGGGGTGGTCTGGGGGATTGTGGGATTTACGAGAGGGTGCTGGTAGATCAGTGGATTCAAACGTAAGTTTATTACCGTGCTGTAAATAACGCAGGTGGCGGCCGGTGGCCTTGGATGCTGTGTTGGGGCCTCTGACTCTCTGAAGCGGTTCCAGCTTGGTCGGGGGAGGTGGGGGAGCACGGCACAGGCCTTAGCTTTTTTCTACTTGGCAGGCTTCGTAGGGTGGGAGGGAGAATGGCCTTGCATATATTCACAAAAGGTATTTTCCTCGTGTGTTGCCTAACTTTGAATACAAAACTTTTATATCATTTGTCTTCTTTAAACTACTATACCATACATATATACTTCGAGTTCATTAAACATTTCGTTAATATATTCAGTCTGAGTACCTTTTCGTTACCTAACATTATATTCACTACAGTGTTTGATTATTTTATGTACATTAGACGTTACATGAGGTAGTTCTAGGTTATGGCCTACAGAGATTGATACTCGCCGCTTTGGGTGATTAAGAAAACATATACGAGTTCAGGTTTCTACATAAAATTGAAAGAACACTTATACAGATAAAGGTTATACGTTTTGTCGACATCTTTCTCTGTGGTTATAGCAGCATTAGTCCAGACCTGGGGTGACATTATATAAACGTTACGTCTTTATGGTTGATTCACAGTTTACAGAATCTGTTTAAACAGAGGTAGTTCATTAATACCAATACTTGAATTATTTTCTACTTTCTTCAGATAGTGATGCTTCAGTTTTTTCCCCGTCACCCGGCCTCGCGGACCAGGTCATGCGGGGTGCAGTATTACATTGCGAACGATAAAATGTTACAGTGTTAGCATCTCGGGTTAGCTCATACCCGACTTTCTCATGGGAACGCGCTCGCAGCGGATCTACCAGGGCTACGGCGGCAGGGATACTTGGAAAGCCCTCCAAAGGTGGGGGCCGCGCTACAGCGCGCTGAACTCACGCCATCTTTGCTGGGCAAGAAGACTTCTAGGCCTGTCTAAACGTTAGTGTGTGTGTATGATGGATACGTGGGGGCAATGTCATCGGCGGGCAAGCCCTCCTCCACCTGGGCCCGGGTGGCATGAGGGGACGCTCGGCGAGCCATGGTCCTCACCTGGGGAGAATAATGCAGGAGAGGGGGGCCTTAAGGCCTGTCCTCCCCTACATTTCCCCCCTTTCGTTACTAAAGTAACGAATTCTTCAGGTCTTCCAACCTTCTGCACTCTTGTTCCTCTACTATCGCGTCATCCCATGCAGGTGTTCCCTTGATGGGCATCCATGCCCTACACACCCCCCTTAAGCTCTCTCCTCTTCTAGCATATTCGTCTGGTGTGCACGTTAAATATATACAGTCACCACTTTCCTCCAAATCTACCCAGACCTCTGTGTACCATTCTAATTCCACGTCTCGGGGCTCCTTGATAGTGGTATGCCATAGCTTGTCTACTATGTACTTGTCACGGTACATAGGCACTAACCGGTACTGGGGGGTGTTATCTATTCCTGTCTGCACATGTACTTCTTGTGTTGCCCTCATTGTACCACCAGAGTTGCCCATTGTCACCATCATCATTGCGCCGTTAGGGACCGCATTTGCACAACATCGGAGGCCCAACTGGCACAGGCAGAACGCCACGAGGAGGAACACCACAGCTGGTACCAGAAATTTCATCGTCATTCCAAGCCAAGAGGGAACCCAGGAGAAGATATTGTCGAACCACGTGCTGGCTTCTGCTCCACCTTCCATCTTCATCTTCTCTCCCAGATTGTGTACTGCTTCGATCACGTGGGATAAGGAACCATTTTCCGCGTCTTCAGAAGGTACGAAAGTGCAGCAGGCACTTCCTATTTTTCGGCAAACACCTCCGTCCATCGCTGTCAGTAGGTCCAGAACATACCTGTTCTGCATGGTCATCAGGCGTAGAGCTCGCAGTTCTACTTTTATTATGTTGAACCCTTCTTCAGTGTCATTGGCTAACTGAATCAGTTCCCACCGTGTTATCTGGAGCCATTTTGCATTTGCCCTTGCTTGGACACTTGAAATTAGCGAGGCAAAGAATGTTTCTACAGAGCTGAACAGTCGGTACCTGTCTGGGATCTGTGCCAATAAATCGGACGAAGCTTGAGATATGTAATTTGATACCCGTCTGTTCCGTGATAGCTCTTCTCCCTTCTCTCCGGAGGACAGGACATAGAGGTGTGATTTTGCAGTGGGAGGAACCACACCCTGGTGCATGTTCCCTGGCATCCTTTTATTTTCGTCAACGTGGCTTTCTGGAATCACCATTAGGGCCGAGTGCAGAGTGGCCATCGAGCAGCTGCCGCTCCATGCCTGGGGAAGGTGCAAGTAGGCCTGGTTCCCACATACCCAGTATGTGTCCATCAATGCGGCTGTTCCTTTTCTCATGTCTGGGATGGTGAGAGTTTTGTTGCAGTTTTTATTCGTCCCTATTGCCACTTTTCCTTCTCCCTTAAAACATAGTTCGTTCTTGATCTCACTTTGTAGCTTGAAGGGTTTTTCCATTGCTGTTACCCATGTCAGTTTGGAAATGTGCTCCTTCCATACTGGTGTGCATGTTTCTTCCATCCATCGCATTCTGGCTGGTTGGACACCTCTCAGTGCTTCCGCTTTGCACAGTACTTCTTCATCTTTCCATTTGTTTTCAGAAAACAGTGTCCCTTGTATCGCAAAAAATGGTTCTTTGAGACATACCACTCCAGCTGCTTTTGGGTAGCACGTTTTTTCTGTCTGTATAATCTTGAAAGTGACGTCGTGTGCCTGGAAGGTGTTTTTTATTCGGCATAGCGTGAGATGAAGGAGACACTGGGCATCTACAATGGGCAATTCTCTGGGCAACAACACTTTAGGTGTGCCTGATGCATGGGGAATGAGCGAGCAGACATAACAGCTCTCATTTGTCGTTTGTTTGGCTCTGGCACTCATATCAGCATACCATTTATTTGCTTGGTGGGGGTGCCGAGGGTCTTCCATTTTGTCTAAGCCTAACCCATAGTACTCATCATACCCCCTCCTGCTTGTCTCTCTTCTCCGCCTACTATCCTTGCTTCTCCTACGTCTGCTGTTTTTGATAGATGAAAAAATGGGCCCCCCTTCCTCCTTCCCACCCCCCTTGTCAAATTTCTGATATGTTTCCTTATGTTCTTTCATAGTTATAATATTCCCATCTTCCTCAATAAACAACAAGTCACTTTCTTCTGATGGGGTGGGGAGGGTGTTGGGGCTGTTATATAGTTCAGGTATGGACATTGTGTTGTTTTCCATTTCTGTTTGTATACCTCTTGAATCTGACAGGGCGACAGTGGGTGGTTCAGTGTAATAACCCCATACAAAGTGTGATCCATCCCATACCAGAAAATCACCTTCTTTAATATTTACACTTGTGGTTGCATTGCTCCCAGGAGCTCGGGTGATGTTACTCCCCCCTCCCCCCTCGGTCATCTCGATAGAGATGAACGCTATAAACCAATATGTCACCAGGCAAAATATTGATAGGAAGAACACAATAACACAAATTGACAATCCGCATTCGTATGAATATGTAAGTCTATCTATTAACATTTCTTTAATTCTAACAAATCTATTAGTTGCAGGCTGCCCATTAGATGCCATGGTAATTCCTGTTTGAGATACAAAAGTGCATTAAGTACAGGCATGTAAACATTTCCAAAGTTGTTAACTTTTTTTTTTTTTTCATAAAGCATGGACGTGGGTGGGGGAAGGGTTTGTTTCCACAGACACGGGTATTTACAATCAATACTTTTAGATCATTGTATATTATATAGAAAAAACTTCTTCAAAAGAAAGAAAAATTTCAAAAAATGAGAGAACAAAAAAACATTCAATTAAAAGAGCAAAAATATTTTTTTTTTTTTTTTTTTTCGTACGAATGCCATGTCATCAGTTGCATTCATTGTCAATCGCTGCACATACACAAAATCACCTTCACTCATTCTGCACAACTCCACTGTCCGCTGTTGCCTGTGCCTCGTCCTGCACCTCACCTTCCACGGCGCTATAGGCTCTGCGTACGTCTGTCAAATGCACCCAGTATCTTAGGCCCTTCACCTTTACTGCCGTGGGCGTGCAAAACACTACCTCATAAGGGCCATGGAAACGTGGCGCATTCCACCTTCGCACAAAACTTCTGACATATATAAAGTCACCGGGCATTAGCTGTAATGGTTTGTCAGGCAGTGTTACTGATTCTGTTGTATTCCCCTCCTCTCTTGTAGAGGGGGGGGCTAGTTGCTTCGCTATTATGCGCGCTGCCCGTGTCAGTTTTTTCAAGTACTCTGTGAACTCCTCTCCCAATACCGCTGCGCTTCTGTGTGCATCAGAACGTTCACGGAGAGGTGAATGTGTTGTGTTCATTCTCCTTCCCGTGACGATCTCATGCGGGGACACATGGTGGTCTTTACTTGGCTGATTGCGCAATTCGAACAGGGCCAGAGGTAGGCAGTACATCCAGGTCTTTTTGAGGGAAAAACATAATTTTGACAATCTGCTTTTTAACAGGCCGTTCATCTTTTCCACTACGCCATTACTTTGAGGATGATAAATCGAGCATAATTTGTGCTTTATTCCCAATAACGTAGTCACTTCTTTGAATAGTTCATTAACAAAATGTGTGCCGTTGTCTGAGCGAATGACTTCGCAAATTCCCCAGCGCGGGAATACTTCCCGCACTAGGAACTTTGCGGCGCCCTTCGCATCAGGGCGCGCACAGGGACCTGCCTCCACCCACCTCGAAAATGGACATACAACCACAATCATGTAGCGAGCCCCATTACATCTTTCTCCCATGTCTACATAATCAATGTGGAGCTCTCTGAATGGGCCATTTGGTTTTGGTATCGTACCTCTTAGTGTGCGCAATGTCATACCTGAGTTATAAATTTGACATGTTGTGCATTCCAATGCCAACCTTGTTATGTGTTCCTGGAGGCAAGGTGCAAACCAATCTTCTTGTATCTCCGCCATTATGTGTTGTTTTGCGTTATGTGCGGGAAAGTGTAGTTGTTGAAATGCTATTTCTAACAATGTAACTGGCATCACCGCTTTTCCTGAACTTTCTTGTCGCCACAATAAATCGGTCGGCGATTTGCTGCATCCCCTCTTAGTCCACAGCAATTTTTCTTCTGCACTAGCTCCCTCTTGCAGCTCTATTATTTCCTGTGTGGGCATCATGTTGTATCCTGTGGGGACCTCTTGGCTTGTTGTGTGGTGCAATGTGTACTCTCCTACCTCATCTTTCTGAAAATATGAAGCTTCTTTGGCAGCGGCGTCTGCTGCCGCGTTCCCCAAAGATATAAGATCTGTATTTGTAGTGTGGGCTTGGCATTTTACGATGGCCACTGCCGTGGGGTCTTGCAGGGCCTCAATCAGTTCTTTCAATAATTCTGCATGCTGAACCGGTGTTCCATCTGCTCGTCGAAACCCTCTCCGCCCCCACCGTGCCAGCCCGCCGTGTACTGTTGTTGTCATGTATGCTGAGTCTGTATATATTGTCACTGCGCACCCCTTGGCGGCATGCAATGCTTCTATTAGCGCTATTAGTTCTGCTGCTTGGGCTGAATAGTGTGATGGGAGGCGGTGTTGCACTAGTGTCTCGTATTCATCTTCCTCTAATCGTACAACTGCCATACCCACATGTTTCTCTCCTGTCTCCATGTCTATTGATGCTGACCCGTCCACGAAATACACCTCTCCCTCGTTCAGGGCATTCTCAAAAACCACCTGGTCCTGACCTTCGTCACCTGTGTACGTTGCGCAGTTGTGGTTCTGCATGTCTTCTATGGTGCACACCTCTGTGATGAATGTGGCTGGGTTCACTGTTTTGCATCTTACTATATGGATGTTTGCGCTGGACAATATTATTTCATATGCTGTGGCGCGTTGTGTTGTCAATGTGCTCTTTGATCGCTCTAATATTGCAAAGAGTGAGTGTTCCACAAATAGTGTCACAGGACAGCCCATTACTATCGTGGCACTTTTTTCAATAGCGAACGCAGCTGCAGCTAGTGATTGCTCGCACGCGAAATGACCTTGCATTACTGCGTCTAGGGTGCCACTATAGTAAGCCAGTGGCTTGTGCCCTAATGATGTCTTTTGTGTCAGCACTGCTGTCATCAGTGTTCCTTTGCAGTGTGAAAATAAGAAGAATTCGCGCCCATAATCTGGATTTGCCAGTACTGGAGCGCTTGATATCAGCTCTTTCAGTGAGTTAAATGATGTGTTCATTTCTTCTGTCCATTCTATGTGTTTGTTTACCTGCTGGGCTTCTTTTAGTGCCTGTAATAAGGGCCTTGTGTATGCTGCATAATCCAATATCCATGCTCGGCAGTAGTTGCACATACCCAGGAATTTCTGCATCTCTTTTACTGTTTTGGGCTCCCCAACTGCTCTAATCGCCTGTGCCCTGTCTGGTATGATCCGCTTGCCATCCTTTGATATCAGCTGTCCCAAGTATAGGACCTCTGTCAGACAGTATTGTAACTTCCCCTTGTCCACCTTGTACCCTTTATTGGCCAATAATGTCAGGAGTGTTATTGAGTCCTTTCTACACTCCTCCTCAGTTTGTGCACAAACCAATAAATCATCAACGTACTAAATCACCGTGCTTTCTACAGACAAATTCCCCAGATCTTCATGTAGTATCCTGTTGAATATGCTTGGGCTCTCGCAATATCCTTGCGGTAGTCTGCAATGTTCGAACCTCCTCCCCCCTAGTGTAAACGCTGTTAAGTACCTGCTCTCTTCTGCTAAGGGAATCGAGAAAAATGCATTTTTCAAGTCAATGACCGTGAAGTGGGACGCCGTTTTTGGAATATTGCATAGTATTGTCGCCGGGTTCGGCACTAGAGGGAACTCCTTCTTAATCACATCATTGAGTGGGCGTAAATCTTGTATCATCCTCCAGGAACCTCCCTTCGCCTTTTTAATCGGGTAAATGCATGTGTTACATGGGGAGTTTGAGGGCACTATTATTCCTTGCGCTAGCAGTGCATCTATTGTCTCTCTGATCCCTTCTTCTGCTTCGCGTGACAATGGATATTGTTTTACCCGGGGTAGAATTGCTCCCTGTTTCAATTTTATTACCACAGGCTGAACCCCATGTAGTAACCCCACATCGTGGGGGCCATTTGTCCATATGTTAGTGGGTACTAACCTCATGTCATCATCAAAAAATGTATGTGGTGCTCCTACTACTGCCATTAATTCAACTTTAGTTTTTCTGGCTGTAACTACAATGTCGCACGGCATTGCTAGTTCCATCACTACTTCGCCATCTGTCTCAGTGTCAGAAAATAGCTCCTCGTCCGATAGCTCCCGCAGTGGGATATTTGCATTTGTACACAGTACTGTCCGCCACTCACATCCTTCCATGTCAACGCCAATCACACATATTCTGTTCGCTGACACGTGTACTGCGTGTAAATCCAACGATAGCACTGACCCGGGAGCAGTGTCGGGGCTCACTATGGGGCGGAAAAGGAATTCGGCTGGGATCCTCCAATCCATCCTTTTTAGTTCTGGTACTATGAGAGCCAATGTTCTCATGCCCTCAACAAACATCTCCTCGTTTCTTGGTAACCCTCTGATCTCTTGCATGATTGTGTGGCCGTGTACTACTGCTAGTATGCGGAGGGGACATATGCCTGGTGTTGAACATACGATACCGCTTTCTGTGAATGATATTGTCATATTTAGTTTGCTTAAGAGATCCCTCCCCAGCAAATTAATGGGAGAGCGTTCATAGTACAGTAAGGGTGCTTTCACTGTTTTACCCCCCACTGTCACATCCAATGCCTCTGTGTAAGGAACTTCAATTACAGCCCCAGAGAACCCCTGCGTCTCTAACGTTCTATTAGATAACGGGAACCGGCCCTCTTTAATACATGATTTTTCCGCTCCCGAATCCACCATGAATATGAATTGCTTGTCTCCTATCTGCGCTCCTATCAATGGTTCCTCTGATGCATTGTGGGTCGTAGATAGTACTGGACACGCAAGTGCTCTCTGTGGGCTGTCCTATGCGGGGTGTCTCATTGCCCCCCCTTGATCAAAAATGTTCCCCGAAACTACTGACACCCCGCTATAAGTTGCGGGGGCAGGCGCTCCATTAGCTACTGTGGCGAAAGTGTTACCTGGCGTGTATTGCATATTGTCATTATTCTGTGGGTGGTTTTGTGTTCTGTACTGATGTCCGTGTAGTTGTGCGTTACTTCTTTGTCCTGCATTTTCTGGTTGTTGGTATTGTCCCATGGGGAGGCCGTATGGGCTTCCTGGGTGGGGGTGACCGTACTGCTCTGTCTCCTGGAACCCGTTGTTTTGTCTGCTCCTGCACTCCCTTGAGTAATGCCCCCATCTCCCACAATTCCAGCAGCTCCCCTGTGGACCTCTGGGACCCTGCCACCCATTTCCTCCCATTCCTCCATACCCTTGTCCTCCTCTTCGGCCCCTGTACCCACCTCTTCCCCCTCTTGGGGCCCACTCTTGCCACGCGAGACCTCCGTTCTGCTCTTGTTCGTTCCACTGTCGCTGGCCTTGTCCGGCCCAATTAGCTGCTATTCTCCCTTGTATTGCTATCTGCCCCTCCTCCCCTTCGTCTCCCTCCCTCATGAGTGGGAGTCCGGCTACCGCTGCTGCAACCTTCACTAGCTTTGATTGTACCAACTTCGCTTCGTCTGTCAACCTTTTCTGTGCTATTTCCCTCTCTCTTTCTTTTATTCTTTTGCAATGGTGCACTATTATGCTTTGGATCTCCGGCCACCCCTTCGCCTCAACACCTGCTATTTTGTCGAGTGCCTTCTGCACCTCTTTTGGGAGCCCTCTCTTGATGATAAAGTAAAACAGAGACGTTGACTGATGCCAGGGCGTGCCCGTTTCCGCTCTCCACATCTCCTGCACCCGGAGAATGTAATCCATAGCATCCTCCCCGTCATTCATTGTACATTGCATTACTGACTGTAAATCAGGGGTATCTGGGAACGTCTCCCGCAGTGCGTCCCACACCCTTGCTCGCACTGTATTAAAGGAAGCCCCATCATGGCGATCACAATTCAACGCCACGCCCGGGAAACCAGCCTTAGCCCATACTCTGTCCGCTTGATCTCCTACTGCGGATACTAGTAGGCTTTTCACATCGCCTACTGCCAACGGTATGCCGGCGGTATGTTTCTCAAATGCATATATCCACTTGCTCGCCCCTCCTGACAACGGGGGCAATAATTTCATTAGATTAGCCTTGTCCATCTGGGCCCACGGTATATAGTTTGGTCTCCCCCCCCCTCTGTGTATCAACGGAAGTTGTAACTTCCCTTTTGCAGTTGCACCCTCCCCTACCTTAGTCGCTGCTGACTCCAATGACGCCATCTTCCCCACTCTATTTCTTAGTCGTCCCATCCATTCATCATCTATAGTCCCTAGCGAGCATGCACCGTCCACCTCCTCGCTTTCCCCTCCTACTGCCATACTCAACCTATCACTCTCATCCATCCCTCCTCTGACATCACATAACAAGTCCTCTCTGATCCCTCTCTCTCGTGATACATCACCAATGCTCCCTTCTACTGCTCCTACCTCTATTATTCGTGTCGGCTCTTCCTCAATTCTGAACAGTATTTCCCCCTTTTTCCATCCTTCCTCAATTTGTCTACTTTCGCTTGACGCTCTAGACGTGCGTCCTGATTGTGTAGGGGCGCACGCTGTGCGCTCACATATGTCTTTTATTCTTGAGAGTTCATCCCTTGCCACAGAAAGCCTCGACTCTAAGTCACTCGTTAGCTTTTCTATATCCACTCTCTGTGTGCTTCCCTGGGCGCGCTCTCTAGTGCTTTCGTATGGCGGGGGGGCTGTTGGTCTTTGTGGTGTAACAGTTGTGGGGGGAGGCACATAAGTAGGGTCGCTATATCCTGCTGCGGGGGCTGGTTTGTTCAATATTGGGTACAAGCTAATCACCTCCGTAGGTTGTTCTGTATTTAACTGGTCCCTTTCCCCTCTTGGAATCATGAGTGGGTTGTCTGTTGTGGACGGCAGATCGACATTTGGTGCCGGATCTTTGGGTGGGGGTACTTCCTCAAACAATCTCCAGAGGTCTAATATCTCCTTCCTGTTTTGCCATTGTTTTCCCTTATACTTGAGGCTAATGCATGCTCGTACCATATCAAGAACGCTTTTGTCAAAAGATCCTCCCTCGGGCCAAATCTGGGGCAATCCCTCCCCTTTCAATTCTGATACCCATTGATCGTGATATTTATTTATTCGTTCAGCGTACCCCGGTAAGCTCTTACAAATATGCGACAAGGGAGTTTCTGCCCCCATATTCTAAATCACTAGCAACGACCGTGTCCACCTCCTTTACTTTTAGTTAGGTGTAGATATATGTATCTATATCTTTATGGCACAGACAAGAGCGGACGTCTCAACGATATCACCCAAAGTTATTCACTGCACAAATCCTTTCTTACTCACCACAACTCATCCCCTTCCCATTCCCATACACTCTCATGTGATTTCACTTACAACCAATCAACTACTAGTTATGGCCAACACTCTCTAGCACCCCCTCGCGGTCAACCGTTCGTCTCCAATACTCACACGGTGCGCGCACCCCTCACAATACTTTCCCACTCACACCTCGTCTTTTTTCCTCCCTTTCCTCCCTGGCCAGCTGTCCCTGTTTTTCTGCTAAGGTTACTGTGTTCACGTCTGTACGTGCCACTACTTAATCCCACTCCTACAAAAGTGCTCCCTATTTTATAGTTCTTCTACAAGTATATTTACCTTATACCCTTTTCGCTTTCACCCCTTGCCCCGTGGAATGGAAAAAAGAAATAGAAAGAGTAGCAATCACTAAAAATATTCTCTGTGCCTCCCTTTGCCAGACACCAATAACGTATTTTTTACTTCTTCATATATTCCCAGTACTAGTTTAGATAGCACTATGCAGCGCCGCCTTCCACCCCCTTTCGGAGCTAGGTTTCCGTCACTTCTACCTCTTCACTTACTTCTTACTCCTAATGGCCATATGCAAAGAAAAGATAAAGAAAGTTTTAAGACCTGTCTTTAGTAGACACCCGTGATTCTCTCCTCTATCTGCCCACGTTCTCCTGTTCACAAGTTCCCCTCCCTCTCCCTTTATGATCGCTCGCACTCGGTACTCACGTGCCCGTCTTGAACCGATAGTCTCCGAAACTGGGTCCGTCCAGGCGGTGTTGCCTTTCTGCTCAACAGTCAGCCCCGGCTCCGGCGAGCGGTACTCAAAGGGGATTTTGCAACCGGGATCCCGTACCCCTTCTAGTTTGAGTGCGCACTTCTAAGCGTACCGGTCGCCGTTGGCGGGTAGCTTCCCGGAGCCGGCCCACCGTGCGTTTCCCTTTCTGACCGGAGATTCTCGTGCCAAAAGGGGGTCGTTAAAAGGAGTTCAGGAAAAATAAATTTGGAAATATCACGCTATCGGGGTCACCACTGAGTGGAAGCGCCCCCAAGTTAGCACGATCCTCCCCGCAATGGGAGACAATAATGGACACTCCCGCAATGGGAATAAGGCCAAGACAGAGTGCGGGTGAGCGTAAGTGGGAGTTTATCAAAAGAATATGGCATGCAAAGAACTCTGCAACCTCCGAGAGCGCTCTGCCTGACAATCGCAAAGGCAGGCGTATTTCTAATACAAAAAACGTCATCAGAACCTACACACTATAGGGGGCACAAGTTAATTGGGATTGGGTGGCGTCGACTAACTATAGGTGTTGCTGCAGCGTGGTTGGTCCGGGTGAGAGGACGTCACTGGTCAGCCTCGTGGGTTGGGTTGGGCCTGGCAGGCCGGCTTGAGGTCATCCGGGCGGTGTTGGTACGCTGGGGCAGCCTGTGACAAAGATGAATACCTTCCCTGACTTAGGTGCCCTAGATCATGCACATTGCAGTTACTTAAAACCCCATATCTAACTTCTACAGTAAATCTTTCAATCAATACAACACAGGAGGAATGCACCTTGTGAGGGGTCTGGTGGTCATCTGTTGGATTTACCGGTGTTCTGACGTCTGGTATTTCAGGTCGAGGGGCTGGGCTCTGGGGGCTTGTGCCGGGTGGTACATGTTTTATTACTACGTTAGAGGCTACTATGAAGGGGGGCTCTGTGTCTTGTCCCATTGTCGGGGGTAGTCTTTGTGCGGGGTCAGGCTTCTTGGGGTGGTCTGGGGGATTGTGGGATTTACGAGAGGGTGCTGGTAGATCAGTGGATTCAAACGTAAGTTTATTACCGTGCTGTAAATAACGCAGGTGGCGGCCGGTGGCCTTGGATGCTGTGTTGGGGCCTCTGACTCTCTGAAGCGGTTCCAGCTTGGTCGGGGGAGGTGGGGGTGCACGGCACAGGCCTTAGCTTTTTTCTACTTGGCAGGCTTCGTAGGGTGGGAGGGAGAATGGCCTTGCATATATTCACAAAAGGTATTTTCCTCGTGTGTTGCCTAATTTTGAATACAAAACTTTTATATCATTTGTCTTCTTTAAACTACTATACCATACATATATACTTCGAGTTCATTAAACATTTCGTTAATATATTCAGTCTGAGTACCTTTTCGTTACCTAACATTATATTCACTACAGTGTTTGATTATTTTATGTACATTAGACGTTACATGAGGTAGTTCTAGGTTATGGCCTACAGAGATTGATACTCGCCGCTTTGGGTGATTAAGAAAACATATACGAGTTCAGGTTTCTACATAAAATTGAAAGAACACTTATACAGATAAAGGTTATACGTTTTGTCGACATCTTTCTCTGTGGTTATAGCAGCATTAGTCCAGACCTGGGGTGACATTATATAAACGTTACATCTTTATGGTTGATTCACAGTTTACAGAATCTGTTTAAACAGAGGTAGTTCATTAATACCAATACTTGAATTATTTTCTACTTTCTTCAGATAGTGATGCTTCAGTTTTTTCCCCGTCGCCCCGGCCTCGCGGACCAGGTCATGCGGGGTGCAGTATTACATTGCGAACGATAAAATGTTACAGTGTTAGCATCTCGGGTTAGCTCATACCCGACTTTCTCATGGGAACGCGCTCGCAGCGGATCTACCAGGGCTACGGCGGCAGGGATACTTGGAAAGCCCTCCAAAGGTGGGGGCCGCGCTACAGCGCGCTGAACTCACGCCATCTTTGCTGGGCAAGAAGACTTCTAGGCCTGTCTAAACGTTAGTGTGTGTGTATGATGGATACGTGGGGGCAATGTCATCGGCGGGCAAGCCCTCCTCCACCTGGGCCCGGGTGGCATGAGGGGACGCTCGGCGAGCCATGGTCCTCACCTGGGGAGAATAATGCAGGAGAGGGGGGCCTTAAGGCCTGTCCTCCCCTACAGTATGTACCTTTGATATGGTTTACACAACGTATGCTGAGGCACATAAAGATGAAGCACTGATTAGCACATCAAATCATGAATCAGGCCCTAGTTGTGCACATCAACATCAGTGCAATATTCTCAATTTAGTTTGCTGATGGACCTATGATAGTTCCATTGCATGACTAGATATGCTAGGAAATATTTATTTCAGAGGTATTTTCACTAATAATTTGAAAAGGACTATGGATTTTTCCAATACGTTTGTCTCTATTAAACAAAACTTCTTATGTAGGTAACTTAATGGTCACTCCATGCTATCTTATTCACCCCACATTTACTTTCCATTCAGAGCTCAACAAATATTCATAGCAGATAAAGACCCCGATATCCATTTAACCTGCTGGTATAGTTTCTGCTGCTCCATAGACTCTACTAAGTATTGGCTATGTCTTTGCTCTTGAACTCTGATTCCTTGCTCTCGTTTCTTAGTGATATGGAAAGTCGAGAAAGAAGTTCGTCATCTCTCTCTTTGTCTCTTGCTGCAGTCATCTTCTCTGAAGAAATGCCGGATATGTATGTTTCTAACTCATCTTTCTTCTTAATATAATCTCATTGCTCTTTACTCATCTATTCCTCTCTGCTCCGCGACTCATTGAATACAAAAATCTCATTTGATTTCACAGAGTTGAACTTTCTTCCTGGAGCCTCATTTTCCCATAGGTGGATGAGGCAAAACGATGAAAGAAAATTGAAAAATACTCTTGATAGTTTATTCCCTGCACCTGCATATTGTCAGGGATATGAGAGTAATGTTGTGGTGTGCCCACACAACTATACAGTACATGCTAAAATACCAGATTAGAATCTGCATACCAGCCATTTATGATTCATAAGTCAGAACTTCATACTCATGTTTATAATTATCCTGCACAGTAGGGAACCATACTGAATGTACTATATATGCAGGACATTCTTCACATTCTCATACCTGGCACCTTTCCCTAGAGGTGAAAACAAAACATTTGTGAGTCAATGTTGAGCCTTACAAATCATTTTCCAGTAGGATCTGTCATGTGATGCTACACTAATGGTGAACATGTGTGAGCGGGGCTGGTCAAGGGAAACAGGGTTTCCTTTCATTCTCTCTGCCCCACATACATCTAACATGGTGCACTGCTGTGGAGAAAAAAAAAAGATTGTTTGCACACATGGGGTGACCATTAAGCATGAATCTCAAGAATGAGCCCATTTCAGTTCTCATTGTTGATGCAAAAAGATGGTCTGAAGATGGGATTGTTTAGAAACTAGGCAAAGCTTCATACTAACTTCCAGTAAATAATGCAAATAATAATAATACTACTAATAATAATACTTTTTTTTAAAAGCCCTGTATATTTGTTTTCCTCAGTACTTCTGATAGACTGTAATATCATTCCAGATAGGTTGTCAGAAAGAAATGCTGGCCAACAACTGCTGATGAATACATGTTGTAATGCAATTACCCTTCACCCGTCTTCCCCATCAAAATCCTGCTCAATTCCACAAATACAGAATGTGTTCTACCTGGTTACACATCTAAGCAGGATACCATTCAAGGATGTCTAACGGACACATACCTGGATGTCTTCCCACCTCACCTGCCTTGCGTTCTTTTTCTGCTTTGGATAATGCCATTGAAGCAGAAATCTTTGCGTTTTACAGAGGAATACCTGCTGTCAAAGTGACATGAGATGAAATCCAGAGAAATGTGGCAGAGAAATTGGTTTTGGAATATACAATGGTAGGCCGAGAAGATGATGAGGCCTACTTGCAATATTAAAAAACTTCTACTTTCACATCCCTGTCCTGTGGCCCTCAAAGAAGTGATTTGGATTTAGAAATATAACAATGTGAACAAATTATAATGTCTTCTCCCAAATGTCCATTTTACAGTCAAAACACTTGGTATGACTCTCGAAGCTTCACTCAACGCTGATGCTCAAGCTTTGTAAGTCACCAAGACCTGCAATTACTACATTAGACTACTCAAGGCAATTAGACCTCTTCTTAATGAAAAGAATTGTGCCACCATTGCCAAAGCTACAATCCTATCACGTTTGGACTATGGTAACGCACTCCTTGCTGGCACCAGCAAGCAAAACCTACATAAGTACCAATTGATTCAAAATCAGGCGATAAGAATCATCAAACAAAAATCCAGGAGAGATCACATTAGCGATTTCAGACGTGCACTGGTTAAAAATGGAAGACCGTGTACAATTCAAGTCCCTGTGTCTAACCCACAAATGCCTTTATGGAAAAGCACCCGCCTACCTTAAGACTAAACTTACACCCTACATCCCGACCAGAACATTAAGATCCGAAGCTAAGGGCTTGATAACAACTACTAAATTCAAAAAAGAACTAGGTCTAGGAAGATCTTTCCCTACCCGCGCGGCAACCCTCTGGAACAATCTTCCGACATGTCTCAGACTGGAAACTAATCTCCATGTTTTCCGCAAAAAACTTAAAACTCTGCTCTTCAAGTAATCCCAGATTAGAACCCTTGCCACCTACTGCTAACTTCCTTATGTGTCAACCTGTCACGTCCAATGTACTATCCTCTTTTGTGTCTCTGTATCCTCGTATGTGCGCCAATGCTTGCGAGCGGTCGGGGCTATACAAATAAGCAAATAAATAATAAATAAATAAATACATTTTCTGCTCATTTCCTTGACATATTCCAAGTGACTGCAATGCTTAAAGTTGTGAATTGAAAACTGCCAATTTCCGCGGAAGATACTGCTCCATTAGAACCATCTGGTTCGATGGCAGTAGAGACCAAGAGGAATGCAAATATGTGTCAAATATTTCCATCACAGTAGAAATGTTAGGGGGTTATATTTTTCAGTGCTTATTGAAAATGTTTAGTGTTCTAAACTATTGGGAGCTGACATTAATGTTTGGGTTTATGGGACAATATTTAAAGGCAGGCAAAATATGTGTTTAATATTGCTTTCAATGCACGGAAATGATCCAATTTAGCTTCATGAACATCAATTGACTTCACAAAGACATGAACATGTGATGGCCTGAAATACAGATATTCTCCTGAATTCAAATTTTTGTGAAGCTTAATTTTTAACATTGTGACATATTTAAGTTGTATTTGAATGAACTAGTAAATACTTCATGCAAGCACACTCCTCCTATGGTCTATGGCCTGGCCTTCATCATTAGCTTTGATTTTTCAATTTCACACTCTAAAGTCAGTTCTTCTGAAGGCTTCTGAAACATGAAATGGGGAGTCTTTTAAAGAAAAGCTTAAACACTATCCCAAACTCAATAGAAATCCTATATATGGTGTGAGTTGTGTGCTGATAGATGAGGGACCCTGAGAGACATATCTAGGTTTCTTACAGATGTTGAGAGCCAGCGATTTGAGACACTTCTATTCCTTGTGCAGTTATTCAGAGATATCAGGCAAATGCATTCAAAGATGTTTTTGGTAAACGAGTGAGCATCACAACCCAATAACGTACCCATGACATGAATAAAATAATGGTATTTAAATATATCTTCTCTCTATTACATAGAGGATCAAAGTTACCAGAGAATTTAGAAGTCTCGGAATAAGGAATGTATTCTATGTTTTGTTGAGATAAGAATCCCTGCGGTCCACACAGTCCTGAGCCAGATGGTTCTGATTCCATTTGTGAGGGTTTAACATGTGTGTGTAGACACAGTGTACTCAGGAGACTGTTATGTTTTACATCAATCACACATATGCACATCTTTTTATGTAGTGTATACATAAGAGGAAACTCCTTCACTGTTGGGAATTGGAGAATTCTGAGGCACATACACAAGATACATTCCGAACAGGCTTAATTCAAGAAATAACATATGGGGTATTGGAATATTGTGTAAGCTAATGGTTTACTCATGCTAATATGTAGCTCTGCTATCCATTTGAACATTTACTTAGTACATCTTCATCCATCATATACTGAATGAATCATAAAATACATGTATTGGAAACAGTTACACATTAGAATGAGATATAACTTATTCAAAATATAAAAAGAATTTAAAACTGTCCCGACGAACAAACTCTAGTACATACAAACAAGTACCTAGCCATTTAGCACTCAAACCAAATCGATAACCACTATACATCCTAGTTCTACATCACTAGCTAAGAAAACAAGGATTGTACACCATCACCAAGTAAGGAGTGCACCTACCCCAGAGATACGTGCTTCACCCAAGAAGAAAAAGTGCACCCGAAGGGTAGAAATTTAAGGAAGCCCACACTCTCACACACCCATAACACCGTGGGAACCTGTGAGGTCAAAGGTCCAAATCAACAACCCCAGTTTGATGTCAACAAAACCATGAATAATAAATCAGGAATTAAGAATACACTTAACAGCGGTATGTATGAGGATATACATAGAATTCATGTTGATCTGATAGCTCACCAGAGACAAACAGATCTTCTAGGAGTCAGAGCATAGTGGTATGTCTGGAATCAACCATTTTCGGTACTCGTAGTATGACACCCTGTTCATTCCCCCAAATCGTATTTCTTTTTTTTTTTTTAAGGACAAGTAAATAGCATGATGTCTTCTGTTAGACACGATGTAAAATGCAAACCCTTACAAACACACACAACATTAAGAGGGACGAAGAATCCACATACATCAATGATTGCAATGCAATCATTGCCCTCTTGTGGAATTCAAACATAGACATACAATACATTGCAGACACTTCCATTGCAGTTGCAAGATATTTCACAGCCTATCTCACCAAAGCTGAGAAAACAGAGCTAAAAGACCTCTGAGATGACATATCATCTCACAAAACACTGTCACAAAAATTGTACAGCTTCGGTAAAAAAATTATCTCCCGTAGAAAATGCAGGTGCTATGAAGCTGCAGACCATTTAGCAGGTGCATCCTTATATGGCAAATATGACCACCTTGTCTGGATAAACCTTGGTCCAGACTCATCCCTAAAATGAGTACTAAAATCCTAGCAATAGATGGAGAAATAGCCACAAGTGATCTCGACAGCCAGGGCATTTTAAAACACAATTTAATTAACACAAACTACCCAACCCAAAGTACTTGTTTGGAAAATATGTGCCTGTACGACATAGACCAAAACTACTCCTACAAAAACAATGTCACACCAGATGAGACAACTAGCAAATATTCAGTCTCAATTTGTGAAGGAAGCCTAGTGAAACTTACCAAACCCAGCCTACATTAATAATATAAAGTTATAATTGACATTTCTGCAACATAGAGAACTTTATTGCATGTCCCTACTGCAACGGCTTAAACCTACGAGAAAAAAGAAGAAATATTAGGTGACTATGACTCATTTGAATCTGCATTCAAGGCAAATGAAAGTAGTGTAACAAATGTGAATTTTAAACAACACAAATAAATGTTGGACAATGAATGCCAACAAGAGAAAGAAAGTGAAGCTCTACTAGATAAAGACACTTCTGAGGGCAGTCAAGCTTCCCTTACATGAAGCCAAGAGCCACTTGACGAACCAGTCATTCTAAATGAAGCAGAAATGGCCATGACAGAGGTAGAAAATACTGTTTGTCAATCTAAACAATCTGAAGAAGACTTGCCAGGGGTGAAATCAAAGCTAAATGATGAATAACTCACCATTTATCAGAAGAAATCGAACATGGTTTTAAAGATGAAACTAAAACTTGTAGCTGCACAAAATATAACCCTCTGCTCATGTATGCAAGTGGTGCAGCTGGTTCTGGCAAAATGTTCTTAATTAAAATAATCAGCACATTTCTACAAAACTTAACAAACAACAACATTTCAGCTGTTGTAACAGGCCCCACGGCTTTAGTTGCCTACAAAATAGGAGTTGTAACTTTACACTGACTACTGCTCTTCCCAGTAGGACGCCAAAACAAATTGCAATACTACAAATGATCTGCAGAAGCTGCCATACAAAATAGGAGTTGTAACTTTACACTGACTACTGCTCTTCCCAGTAGGACGCCAAAACAAATTGCAATACTACAAATGATCTGCAGAAGCTGCCACCGCAATACACATAATGCTGAAACATATGAAAGTGCTCCTGATAGATGAAGTAAGCATGGTTTCCAACCTGATGTTGGCTTTAATTCACCTCAGAATGCAAGAGGTACTAAGAAACGACTATGAATAACTGTTTGTAGCAACATACGTTATTGTTTCAGAGAACTCCTACAGGTAACACCCGTAAAAGGTCAACCTATTTTCAAAACATTAGGACACAAACAATGCCACAACACGCTCAGCAGCATTGGAAATAAAATCTCTAGCAACATGTTTACTACAGAGAACTAACTCAAAACATGTGTCAGTCTGTAGACCTCACCTGTGCTAACATTTTAAAAAGCATTAAAACGTGTCTCCTTAGTAAAGATGCAAAATCCTTCTTAAATTCTAGACAAATCCATGAGCTATATGGGCAAAACACATCTGTTCCTGATGTCATGTAACAATTAACTAAACAAAATATATATTCCGTGTCCTTAATTCCAACCCTTACCAGCTGTAGTCAATTCAACAAGAGAATGTTTAAATAGGAAATGCAACCCATACTGCATATCAGCTCCACAGACAAAATAGAAGTACATGGCATAAACAAGAAACATCATGACTAAATAGCTTAGAAAAATATATCTCCAACACAGCTGGATTAGAAAAGTATGAACTCTCTGTCTAAACTGCAGAGTATTCTAAAGTAACCTTGATGTATAACAAGGTTTAGTAAATGGAGCAATTGGTACAGTTGTTGGCTTCTAAACATATCACATGACAACAACATTCAGTTTGTCAACATGCACTTTGACAAAATTGCAGAAGTTAAAATAATTGGCCACACAATAGCATGTTTCCTTCTTTTCAAAGACAATCACATACACAGAGAACAATTATCTCTATCTCTTGCATATGCTGTCACTATTCACAAATTACAAGGTCTAACCCTAGATCACCTAGATCACGCATTGATTGACATTGGGAGCACAGTCTTTAAAAACGTTGCATAGCACTTTCACGTCTGCGTACACTCAATGGTCTATTCCTAGTTAACTTTGGTGCAAAGAAATTCAACGTTGATATTCCTTGCATCATAGAATACAACAGGATACATGCACTCTACACCCCCATTTAGATATGATCCCTGAACCTCAAAAAAAAAAACTTTAAAAATAAAACAAATACATACAGAACCTATAACACATCTCCAAACAGCACCACTAAAGGAAAAACCAACTGATTCTCCATCAAATAATACAACCAAAACACTGTCTAATACAAACACAACTGCACCTCCATAAGAAGGCAAAGAGAACAATATCTTTTCTCAAAAAATATCTGCAGACCCATCAAAGGATGCAGAGGCACAACTCTCTAGTCCATTTAAATTCAGCAACACAAATGGAGTAAATTGCTATGCAAATGTAACAATCATCCTCTCTTCCAATTGCCACCAATTAGTCACAACATTTACTTAAATGGCTCGGACCATTTGTGTTTACAAATGCTCCTCCTTCATAGAAATGCCACAAATAATGTCTCAGGTATAAGGCAAGAATTGGATTACTGTGCAGGAATGGTACAATTTGCCAAGGACGATCCACAATAATTCTTAATGTACTTACTACAAATACTGGACACCAGAAATATCTCTATAAATGAAATATTCCAGACTTCATACACCTTAAAAAATACATGCACTCTCTGCAACCATGTTTCACAAGAGCACATCCGTAAGGAACTATGGGGCCGATTCATGGAACAAACGTGCGCCGAAAATCTTCGCGCAAGCATGCGCAAGCATGCGCAAGCGGAAAAAAACAGGCGCACGCGCACGCGTGCGATTCATGGAAGTCCCTGCGCGTGTTCACCGCGGGATGTGCGCCAAACCCGTGCATGGCGCACAAGTCACTGCAACATCGCGAAAGGCGTGCGCGACGCTCACAGTGAAAGCGCACAACCTCAGCGCACACACCAGAAAGTGGGCGGGACATCGGGCGTAACGCGCGGAATGGGGAACAACACGCGAAAATAAGGGTGTAACTGGGGATGTACTGCAGGGAAGCAGACGGAACGCCCACACGCACTCGAACCACATGTATTCATGGAATCGAATAGGGCAAAGCCACGCACAGCCAAAGACACGCACAAGCTGAAACACGGCCGCCACACGAAGGCAGGCGGTAGAGTCCCAGCGCATCAAAAAAGTGGCGCGCGGGAAGTTAAATACGCGATTGAGCGGGGTACGTGGATTTCAGGGGTGCGCGAGAAATTCTACACGCGATTGGCCTGGGTACGTGTATTACAGGGGTGCGTGAGAAAATCTACACGCGATTGGCCTGGGTACGTGGATTTCAGGGGTGCGGGAGAAATGTTACACGCGATTGGCCTGGGTACGTGTATTACAGGGGTGTGCGAGAAAATCTACACGCGATTGGCCTGGGTACGTGGATTTCAGGGGTGCGCGAGAAATGCTACATGCGATGTCCCCTTGCACCCCCACCCCCCAGCAGGCCCCCACTCATGTCCCCCTGCACCCCCACCCCCCAGCACTGTGGGGCACCTGCCAGCAGGCCCCCAACCATGTCTCCCACCACCCCCACCCCTCCAGTCACCAGGGGCAGCCTCCACAAGGCCCCCACCCATGTCTCCCACCAACCCCACCCCCCAGTCACCAGGGGCAGCCTCCACAAGGCCCACACCCATGTCTCCCACCACCCCCACCCCCCAGTCACCAGGGGCAGCCTCCACAAGGCCCCCACCCATGTATCCCACCACCCCCACCCCCCAGTCACCAGGGGCAGCCTCCACAAGGCCCCCACCCATGAATCACACCACCCCCACCCCCCAGTCACCAGGGGCAGCCTCCACCAGGCCCCCACCCATGACTCCCACCACCCCCACCCCTCCAGTCACCAGGGGCAGCCTCCACCAGGCCCCCACCCATGTCTCCCACCACCCCCACCCCTCCAGTCACCAGGGGCAGCCTCCACCAGGCCCCCACCCATGTCTCCCACCACCCCCACCCCTCCAGTCACCAGGGGCAGCCTCCACCAGGCCCCCAACCATGTCTCCCACCACCCCCACCCCCCAGCAGGCCCCCACTCATGTCCCCTTGCACCCCCACCCCCCAGCACTGTGGGGCACCTGCCAGCAGGCCCCCAACCATGTCCCCTTGCACCCCCAACCCCCAGCAGGCCCCCACTCATGTCCCCCTGCACCCCCACCACCCAGCACTGTGGGGCACCTGCCAGCAGGCCCCCAACCATGTCCCACTCATGTCCCCTTGCACCCCCACCCCTCAGCAGGCCCCCACTCATGTCCCCTTGCACCACCTCCCCCCAGCACTGTGGGGCACCTGCCAGCAGGCCCCCAACCATGTCCCACTCATGTCCCCTTGCACCCCCACCCCCCCAGCAGGCCCCCACTCATGTCCCCTTGCACCCCCACCCCCAGCACTGTGGGGCAGCTGCCAGCAGGCCCCCAACCATGTCCCACTCATGTCCACTTGCACCCCCACCCCTCCAGTCACCAGGGGCAGTCTCCACCAGGCCCCCACTCATGTCCCCCTGCACCCCCACCCCCCAGCACTGTGGGGCACCTGCCAGCAGGCCCCCAACCATGTCCCACTCATGTCCCCTTGCACCCCCACCCCCCAGCAGGCCCCCACTCATGTCCCCTTGCACCCCCACCCCCCAGCACTGTGGGGCACCTGCCAGCAGGCCCCCACCCATGTCTCCCACCACCCCCACCCCCCAGTCACCAGGGGCAGCCTCCACAAGGCCCCCACCCATGTCTCCCACCACCCCCACCCCCAGTCACCAGGGGCAGCCTCCACAAGGCCCCCACCCATGTCTTCCACCACCCCCACCCCCCAGTCACCAGGGGCAGCCTCCACCAGGCCCCCACCCATGTCTCCCACCACCCCCACCCCTCCAGTCACCAGGGGCAGCCTCCACCAGGCCCCCACCCATGTCTCCCACCACCCCCACCCCTCCAGTCACCAGGGGCAGCCTCCACCAGGCCCCCACCCATGTCTCCCACCACCCCCACCCCTCCAGTCACCAGGGGCAGCCTCCACAAGGCCCCCACCCATGTCTCCCACCACCCCCACCCCCCAGTCACCAGGGGCAGCCTCCACAAGGCCCACACCCATGTCTCACACCACCCCCACCCCCAGTCACCAGGGGCAGCCTCCACAAGGCCCCCACCCATGTCTCCCACCACCCCCACCCCCAGTCACCAGGGGCAGCCTCCACAAGGCCCCCACCCATGTCTCCCACCACCCCCACCCCCCAGTCACCAGGGGCAGCCTCCACCAGGCCCCCACCCATGTCTCCCACCACCCCCACCCCTCCAGTCACCAGGGGCAGCCTCCACCAGGCCCCCACCCATGTCTCCCACCACCCCCACCCCTCCAGTCACCAGGGGCAGCCTCCACCAGGCCCCCACCCATGTCTCCCACCACCCCCACCCCTCCAGTCACCAGGGGCAGCCTCCACAAGGCCCCCACCCATGTCTCCCACCACCCCCACCCCCCAGTCACCAGGGGCAGCCTCCACAAGGCCCACACCCATGTCTCACACCACCCCCACCCCCAGTCACCAGGGGCAGCCTCCACCAGGCCCCCACCCATGTCTCCCACCACCCCCACCCCTCCAGTCACCATGGGCAGCCTCCACCAGGCCCCCACCCATGTCTCCCACCACCCCCACCCCTCCAGTCACCAGGGGCAGCCTCCACCAGGCCCCCAACCATGTCTCCCACCACCCCCACCCCCCAGCAGGCCCCCACTCATGTCCCCTTGCACCCCAACCCCCCAGCACTGTGGGGCACCTGCCAGCAGGCCCCCAACCATATCCCACTCATGTCCCCTTGCACCCCCACCCCCCAGCAGGCCCCCACTCATGTCCCCCTGCACCCCCACCCCCCAGCACTGTGGGGCACCTGCCAGCAGGCCCCCAACCATGTCCCACTCATGTCCCCTTGCACCCCCACCCCCAGCAGGCCCCCACTCATGTCCCCTTGCACCCCCACCCCCCAGCACTGTGGGGCACCTGCCAGCAGGCCCCCAACCATGTCCCCTTGCACCCCCACCCCCCAGCACTGTGGGGCACCTGCCAGCAGGCCCCCAACCATGTCCCACTCATGTCCCCTTGCACCCCCACCCCCCAGCACTGTGGGGCACCTCCCAGCAGGCCCCCAACCATGTCCCACTCATGTCCCCTTGCACCCCCACCCCCCAGCAGGCCCCCACTCATGTCCCCTTGCACCCCCACCCCCCTGAAGTCCCCCACTCATGTCCCCCTGCCCCCAGGTCCTGACGAAACGCAATCATGGCAGTAATGGGCAGCATACCCAGCACAAACACCCAGCCAAGGATTGCATCCACCCACATAGTAGATGCAATTACATGATACAACCCCAATGGCAAGTATGTAAATGAACACATGTCCGTCACACACACATACACAATGGGTGCAAGTGAATGTCAAAACCCATATCATGACATGCATGAAACCAATGAGAAAATACCACAAATGTAAGTAATAAATATATGTATTAAAGATGAAAATGAAGTAAAGAAATAAAACACACAACAATGGGGATGACAAAACAAATGGTCCATGTCCGAGAACTAATAGAAAAAATCAAAAAACAAAGGAATCCAAAAACTAATGTAGTCCAAAGCAAAATAATGGGGGGAAAAAATAAGGAAAAACCATTGCCTCATGGTGAACACAAATATAAATCCAACAAATGTTTTCCAAACATCAAACTATGTACAAGAATATCCCAGGGTCCATGAGCCCAACACCATAAATGAAACCTACTACTACTAACTAATAAAAAAAATATATCCAGAAAACTGGCCATTGTCCGAGCGGTCCAAAAAAAACTTTAAAAATAAAGGAAACCTAACACTAACTAACTAAAGAACTATATACAATAGCAGCGGGCAAGTCCTGCGGCTCACTCTGTGATGTTGCCGGCCAGGGCATCATCGAACTCCATGTCGATGTCCCAGAGGCGGGACTCTGTCCTGGCCCCGAGGTCTCGCAGGGACAACCCCGTGTCCACCTCAAACTCCCTGCGAGCTTCCTCGAGGCATTCAGCCCGCCTCAACGCCCGACGCATGGAGAACTCCGCCCTGACCATGGTGAGCCGCTCCTCTTCCGCTCGCTGCCGCTCCGCACCTATCCGCTGGACCAACTGCTCCCACACGGAAGACACTGCCATCCCAGGGTTCTCCTGCCCTCCGGCCGATGCCTGCCCCTCTGATCTTGATGGCCCCGAGCCATGATGCCTCCCACGTCGAGCCTGCTGCTGCCTCCGACGCCACTGCCTCTGCCAGCACGACGGCATCCAGGCTGATGGAATCCACCGATGCCGTCGTGCACGTGCCCTGCCAGATGATGCCGGCACATCCTCCATCTGCAGGGGGACAGTTGCTGGTGTGTCCACCCCTGCTGGACCTTCGACTCCCGACTGTGGCAGGGATGGGGTCCCCACCGAGCTGGCTGCGTTGGTCGGGGCAGGTCCACAGGGGGCCCTGGTGGCATCTGGGCCGGAAGACGGCATGGAGCACGACTGGCGCATAGCCTCCACAGAGGAGGAGAGGGTCGCCAGAAGGCCACACACATGTAGGAAACCCCCGACCATGGCGGCTCCCAAATGGTTCACGTACGCACGGTGCTCTTCGTGATGATGTGCATGCTCCTCCCGGGAAGCATGCACCTCATCACGAATGCCAGCCGTGCGCAACGCGACACCAATCAGGACCCTCTCCACACGGCCAGGGGTCCCCTCTTCCGCAGGTAGAGGAGTGTCAGATGACATGGACATCTCCCCTACCTGCGGACGGGCCTGGGATGGGGCATCCCTGCTGGTGCATGGTGGTGCAGTCACAGTGTCAGGGACAGTGACATGCACAGGCACCTCCACGGCGACCTGTGCTGCCTCCTGGCCCTGGCCCTGGACTGCACCACTTGCACCAGCGGGGATGCCCCCACCAGGCCCCATGTGTGGCTCAGTAGCGGCCTCCTCCCCCTCTGTGGAAACCACCAACCTGGATGTCTCCACGTCATCTTCCGCCGGTGTAAGCCCCTGTGGGGGCTCACCCACCCCTTCCCCTGCAGCCGTGGCGGCATCCCCGCCGCTCTGCTCCACAGCGCCTTCTCTGCCCTCTTCTTCACTTGCCACTGTGTAGAGGGAGACATAGAACACAAGCATCAGGGTACTGTACAATGGTCCCCTAGACAGGAAGCAACAGCAGATGAGTGGCACTGTCATACATCACTTCCATCATGTCCCTCCACAACACATGGGTCAGTGCAGGCAAAACACATACAGTAACAGGCATGGCGCATGCCATGGACATTGGCATACATGACCAAGGGACTCATGATTCATACAATGTTGGTTTTAAACTCACATGCATCATGGGTCTTGCCATCACATGCACACACCTCACCGTAGTTCCATCCATCTGGCCTCGTACACCACAGACGCAGTGGATACAAGGATGACTAGGCTGCATCAGTGAATCTGAACATTGTCACAGACATGTGTCATGCATCCATGGCGGTTACAAGTCAAGACACGCAGGTCAGACACACACACATGGACACCATACGTATACATGGGACCAGCACCCATCCCTCACCCCCACCCATGTCCAGGAACAGAGACTGCCATGCTTCCATGTGTCCATTCCGCACAGAGCCCCCCATGTTGCAATAGAACACATGCACCAACCATGTGGTTCACACATCACTGTACTCACATGCCTGACCATGATGTCCCTGCACACACACATACGTACATGGCCTATGTCACACATACAGGCAGGTATCAGACAACCAGCACACTGCAACATGCCCTGTCTCACACAGTAATGCTTGGCCACTTACCGGCCAACTCCAGATGGGTCTGCCTCTGAAGGATCTGGGCGTGGAGCGCTGGGTCTACGCGTTCCAGGACCCTCATCTGGATGTCACTCAGGCGTGCCCGGCCCCCCTCCGCGAGGCGCCGGGCCTTATTGAGGGTCCTGGACCTCAAGTCCTCCCAGCGCTTCTTGATGTGCTTGATGTCACAGGTTGCCACCCCCTCCGCGTTGATGGCAACCACTACATCGTCCCAGATCCTCTCCCGTCCTTCCTTGTTGGTGCGTGGTCTTCCGAAGAGGGCATCATAATGCCCCAGGACATGCTCCACCAGGACACCAACTTCCTTCTCACTGAAGCTGGTGGCCCTCTGCCTCTCTGGCTGGGGGTCGCCACTGGTCTCAGATGGTGCTTGCCCCGACATGGCGACCCCCGAGGCAGGCGTGGGTGGGAAACTGGGTCCTGGGGCTGGGCTGTGGAGCGATGGTATCCCAGTCGGGAGTCTACTGTTCCAGCAGGGGTGGACACAGCAACTGGACCCCTGCAGATGGCTGATGTGCAGGCACCAAATGGCAGGGCACGGTGGCAGCAGGCAGGCAGGCAGGCAGGCAGCAGCAGATGGCACGTGGGAGGCTGCTCGGGGCACTGGGGGGCAGTGATTCGGCCTTCTGGGCAGGAGCGTGGTCTTCCGTGTGTATTCGCGTGGCCAGCTTGATACGGAGTGATTTGGCACGTGAAAAATCTGCACGTCAGCGTGTAATTCGAGGAAAGGCCCTTAGCGCGTAAGCGCGTCTGCACGCATACGCATTTTCATTGGACCAAAGGCCCTCAGCGCGTGAGCGCGTCTGTGACGTGTCGTGCGAGGGTGTATCCCTCATTGCACGTGATGACAGAACACACGTGGATTTCAACCAATCGCGTGTGAAAGTTCACGGCACCCCGGAACACACGTACCCAGGCTAATCGCGCGTGGAACTACTCGCGCACCCGGAAACACACGTACCCAGGCTAATCGCGTGTGGAACTACCCGCGCACCCGGAAAAACACGTACCCAGGCTAATCGCGTGTGGAACTACCCGCGCACCCGGAAACACACGTACCCAGGCTAATCGCGTGTGGAACTACCCGCGCACCCGGAAACACACATACCCAGGCCAATCGCGTGTACGCTCGCTCCCCTCCGATCACACGCGATGACACCCGAATATGGGAAACACGTGCACGGCAAAAGACGTGCACAGGCGTCAACGAGTCCGCCCACACGGAGGCGTCCCGCGGACAGCATAAAAGTGCGCGCAAACAACAAACGCCTATATACAGCGACGATGAATGCCCCATTTGTTGCTGCACTGATCGTGGGACACCGCAGGAGGAGGAGAATAGCCAGGGCACGCATTTTTGCACCACGGACAAGCCTTTTTGGGATGCCTGACGACCAGGTCTACGGCAGGTATAGGTTTCCACCCCATATCATCCTAGACCTGGTCAGGGAGTGGGAAGATGACCTCACATCCCCCACCCTTTGCTCCCAAGCATTGAGCCCCTTGGAGAAGCTGCTCAATGTCTTGCATTTTTTGGCCACTGGGTCGTTTCAGCGGACCACTGCCATAGTGGGGGGAGTCTCACAGGCTACGCAGTCACGCTGCCTACACCAGGTACTGGCAATCATGACAGCCCGCCCCTCAGTCCGCAGGCACATATACATGCCCAGAACACCCGCAGAAAGGCAGGCTGTTGTCCTGGATTTTTTCAGGGTGGCATACTTCCCCAAAGTGCTCGGTGCCATAGATTGCACCCATGTGGCCCTACGTCCACCTAGGGCCACTGAGCACATCTACCGAAACCGCAAGCACTGGCATTCCATCAATGTACAGGTGGTATGTGATGCAAAGGGAATCATCACCTCTGTCTATGCAAACTACCCTGGCTCCACCCATGACAGTTTCATATACAGAATGTCCGCCCTGAGCCGGGCCCTGGAAGCTGGGCAGCATGGCGACACATGGCTCCTAGGTCAGTACAAATGCCCTTGCACATGCATCCAAGTCACACACAGACAAATATCCCAACCCTAATAATCTCAATTATTATCACCTCCCCAGGGGACAGTGCCTACCCTCTGAGCAACCGCATGATGACGCCAATCCGGAACCCCACCACACCACCCCAGGTAAGATACAACGCCGCCCATATTGCAACCAGGGGCATAGTGGAGCGCACATTCGGAGTGCTCAAGTCACGTTTCCGCTCCCTTGACCGCTCTGGTGGGCAACTACTCTATGCACCACCAGTAGTGTGCAGGATCATTGTGGCAGCATGTGTCCTGCACAATGTTGCAACACGGCAGGGCGTCCCGGTGGACATGGTGGTGCCCCCACATCCCCAACCACAGGCACAGGCGCTGCCCATGGGAGGGGACAGGGCACGTGGTGAGGAAGCCCGGACCCAGCTTGTGGCCACATTTTCACCTAAACTCCCACCCCTGCGGAGTGCACACAGGCCTGGCACATACCAGGTGACAATCGATGATGACAAAGTGACAGTCAACTGTCACAACCCTACCACCCTGAGATAGTTGCCATGGAAGTGCCACATCGTCTGCATCCCTAGCTACTTAAACACAAGCTATCCTGTGCAACCAAAATGCACACATATGACATGTGACATGACATGGGCCATACACAAGTATTCCAAGGCGCAATGAGGCAGGGGGGGGGGACAAGGGAACACACAGAACGGTACTACTAGGCCAGGTGTCATTGAGATTGTGCAAGAGCAGGGGTAGGGGGAAGGGAAAAGTGCAAGGGGAAGGGTGGGGGGGAGTCCAGTACAGGGGAAGTAGGCCAAAAAAATAATACATAGGTCGCCTGGTGGCAACTGCAAAGGTAAGTGCAGACAAGTGCTGGGAAGGGAGGGCTGTAGGGATAGAGAGACAGTACTGCAGTGCAGGGGTTGCCAGGGTGGCAGTGCAAGTGGACAGTGGCTGGGCCAGGGACCGAGGTTGGTGAGAATGTCCCAGTAGCAGCTCCTGTGCAGTTCCAGTGAAGAATTCTGCAAGGGAGAGGCAGAGAGTAAGCAGAAGCAAAGAGGAAGGTCTTGAGGTGCTTCCAGAACTGGAGATGGTTCCCCTCAAGTTCAAGTCAGGCAGGAAGTCTGTTCCAGGGGGAGGGCCCTGCTGCGGAGAGAAACCTACCCCCAGCTAGTTGCTCTGAGAAGCGGATGACCTGGACATGCAAGGTGTGCATTACACACACCTGCAAAACAGGCCATGGCTATCACTGTCATGTCAGTCAAACCCTCCCAAACATCAACATGACATGGCAAGCAATACCCATACACTGGCGCAGTAACAATAAGGTACACATTGCCATGTCCTAAATGTACAGTGGCATCGGACAATGATGCCTGACCCGGAATCAGATGAAATGACAGACCAACAAAATGTCCCACCCAAAATAAGTCGTTTCCAAATGCATTGCAACAGTCGTAGACGTAACATCACAATGAATGCCTGTCTATATGCACATTATGCATTGCAAAATCAACACTGCAGCTCATGTGTGCAGTGTCCCACTCCTGCATCACACTGCTCAGCGCACAGCACAGTGAACAGCCATTGCGTGTGATGCACACCCTGAGCATCACATCTAAGTGACAGACTACATCAAACATCACATTAGGCATGTACTGGAACCATAATCGGTCACAGAACATGTGCTGCCGGGACACAGTGGGCACCAGAAGGCAAACAGTGTACACGTGGATATGCAAGGGTGGGAGTACATGGAGTGCATCCGAGTGCAAGTGTGTGGTTCTGCAGGGACATGCACTCCACATATGCATGTGCACTCAAGTGACCATCAGTGTTCCCTACACATCACATGTGAACATCCACCATGTGTACACCCCAGCATGTCAAACCACAACTATCCCCTCGCACCTGAAAGGAAAACACAACACATGAACAGGCATTGATCAGCAGAACACAACATGTACATAGGACAACAACATTACAATGTCAGAGTTCCCATCACACTGCAGGGCAATGCAACTATCAACAACAACCCCCCCCCCTCCCGCGCAAATGACCATGACCCACTGAACAACCTGCATGAACACATACACAATCCAATCAAACTTGGACATCATTGTCATGGCCTTCTGTTGTCAAGGCTCAGGAGTGGTACGAACCAACCACCCCCTCTAGGGTTTTGGCGCCTGCAAGTTCGGGGCTTACACAGGCATCCGCAACCCCAGTGGGGAAAGAGGGTCAGGGAACGTTGCTTGGATAGGCACGGGAAGCAGGAACACCGGGTAGAGGGTACAGGTTTCATAATTGCATAGGATCACGGGTGATTAGGGAAAAAAACATACCAAATAGGACCACACATACATCCATGCATCAGTACACTCCCCAGCAAGCCTATGCAGGGCAGTTTGTAAGGAAAACAACAAGACACTTAGCTCTGGTTTTGAGTGCTGGCTTCCTGCCTGCGCACTCTCAGGGCCGGTTACAGGAGCACTGCAATGCTGCAAAGAGAGACACAGTCAACAACCTGTATGTGCCAATTACACGAAAACACAACACAAAACATGCCCCATAGCAACTAACTACTCTACAAACAGACAATCAGTGCTCGATGCTTCGTACCCATATATAACATCACCCCTGTGACGGGTCATACACAGTCAATGCAGTAAGTCAGGCGCTGGTGGGTGCGTGGCAAATGGAACACCAATGTGTCACAATTCACACAACATGCAATGTTCCCTGGGTAAGCAGACAGACCCATATGGCAAGCCATGACTACAGAGCAAGTTGCGTACCACCATGACCAAAACAAAGTTGGCAGTGCATTTATCATGAAGTACGTGGAATAGACATGCACTGCACCCAAGTATGTGCCTTGCTGTATGTCCCTGTGAGCTGCCCCTTTCCATGTTTCGGAAGGCTACATGGTTGATACAAGTGCCTCAATGAACCTTGGTGTACCGCAGGGTATGTGCCACTGCCTCTGCATGTGTCCCAGACAACCCTACTATCAACAGCCATCAGTCCACAAACACATCTGAGCTCCATTGTGTGCTTCAACACCAATATTCGTCTAAGCTCACCCTCAGTGCTGTGACTAAGCCTGCATGTGCAACTCGCCTGGTGCAAGCTTTGCTGTGTCGTGGCCCCCCTGTGATGCTCACCTTGCCTGGAGTTCCTTGGAACATGTCAGCAGTTCTAGGATGTGGGTCTGCAATCACTGTGGCTCTGCTCGTGCACACATGTGCATGTGGGCACCAACAAACGGGTCAGGAATTCCGTCGTCCAATGGGCCATGTCTGCTGGCAAAGGTGCTCTGGTGCCTCATCCCCCTGCAGAAAGTGCATGAAACAAATCATTAATGCATCAAAGTGATCTGTGTGTGTCTCATCAGGCATCTCATTACTTGACCATGTCAGAGAGTCACATCACAAATCACACCATCAGTCCGTCTTTGACTTCCAAAGTGTGGAACACTATCTACAGCATGAATTGCAACAGGCACGTGTACAGGAAAGATATGAGACATAATACACAATGCATAGCAATCAATGTCCACATTAATCATGATACACCCCATCTAGCAAAAGCTGAACAGTGGACAATTACACCTAAATCATCCCCACTAGGGGTGTCAACACAAGTCACAAAGCACCAGACATGCCACAGATATGACAGTCTAAAGCCCTTGTGTAAAATTCTGTAACACCGAACCATCCTTGCGAGCCCATGGATAAGGGAGGCAGGAGTGGCATATGTGAGTCAAGGAACCCAAGCAGCAAACACATACACAAGACAACCATGAAGGGCCCAGCTGGAACAGACAGTGGATGCCTTCAAAAACCACAAGGCACCGCACTGTCACATGAAAGCACAATAGACTACAAATTTTAAACTAACTCAACTATTAACTAATTACACTAACTATGGAAAACCTACATTACCTATTAAACTAACTATCAAACAGAAACTTAACTAACTAAACTAAAAGAAAAATCAAAAATGGCCACATACGATCCGGGGGGAGGGGAGGCACCCAGGAGGGGGGAGGTACAGGGTGCTGCTCAACATCCACATGCGATGATGCTGAGCCAAAAAAAAATACCTCCATGGGCTCAACGCCTGCACAGCACGACCTATGTGGGAGATAGATGGTCGTCCGAGTCTGGCTCATCCTGGAAAGGAGGACGTGGCACAGTAGCCTGGCCACGCCTAGCCGCAGCTTGCCCCTCATCGGCAGCAAGTCTGCCGGACAGGTGAGCCTGGTTCTGTGTGGCGATGTTACATAGGTCTGCATGCAGAACCTCACGTGATACACGTGCTTCCTCTTGCAAGGTAGCACGTGTAACACGGAGTTCCTCCTGCAAGGCCTGGCTGGACAACCGCTGCACCTCCCGGCAAGCCTGTAGCTCAGCCGAGATGGTGCGCTCAAGCTGTGCAAACCTCTCCTCTGCCTGCTGCCTCTGGGACATCATAAGGACACCCAGAGTGGATCTGAGGGAGGCATACTCCTCCCTCAGGGCATCCATGTGCGCCTCTGCGTGAGCAGCAATTGCTTGACGCAGAGACGACATTTCAGCCTGGCGTGCCCTGTCTGAGGCCGCCATGCCCAGCCTGAGCGAGCGGGCCGTGGACCGTGCCGCCTGCTGCTGGAGAAGCACCTGCCTAGCAGGGGGGAGCACAGATCGGGCAACACGCTCCATGCTGTCAGCGATGTTCTCCATTGCTGCCCCCTGCCGTTCGGAATTGGCAGTCATGTCTTGCTCCCACTCAGTATATAGCGGTTGTGCGCGGCGACCGCGTTGCCGGGCTTGACCCCTGCGGGACCCAAGGACCGGAGGTCCTCGCTGTGTTGGCACCGCCTCCGGCTGCACGACTACATGCCCCCGTCGACGTGATGTCCCAGGCACATCAGTGACTGGTGTGGAGGGTGACCCTGCGTCCCGATCCACCACGGGCAGAGGAACCAAGACTGTCTGATCCCTCAGTGCAGGTGTCGCAGACAGAGGAGTGTCCACATCAGAATCACTCACCCCTGACACATGGACTTGATGCTCATCCAACTCAACATGGACGTCAGAGTCGTCATCAAGGCTGGACTCATAGGCAGCCAGAGACAGGATGGACTGCAGCACTTGGGGGTTTTCGTGGCCTACCACCCCACGACCCCCACTAGTGCCGGGTTGATGTGGTCTTACCAACCCTGTGTCTGGCATGACAACACCATCCTCTGCATCCATTGCGTCATCACCTGAAAAATAGAGAGGAAAAGGTCACTACACATGTCAGAAGCACACAACACACACACACACCGACAGCAAAGGCATCCGGCAGACATGTGACACACAACATATGACCTGGCATGCATGCTGGGTCTACTTTGAATAGCTACTGTGATCAGACCTGTTGAAAGGTGGCAGTTTGCATGGAAGTGGGTCTATGCAGTGCTGAAAATGTGTACGCCACTCACTACCTACATGTACAAGCACTCCATGGTGTGTGCCAGGAAATGTGAAGGCAGTGCAATGTCAAATTCAGACATCACGTGCATTGTGTATTCAATGTGTACCATGTCTAGCAGCCAAGCACCCCTCCACCCCAGTACCAAAGCAGGGATGCCTAGCATGGTATCAAAAGGCTGCCCATACACCTGTGTATTGACAAGCAGTGTTGACTGGCATCAACAGCTTAATGTGATTCAAATTACAACACTGCAAATGATGCTGGGACAGTGGGCAGGACACATGATGGAAGATCCGGAGGCCAGCCACGTGTGAAGAAGACACGACAAGAGTTGGACAGAGTCATTGGCCATTGAACAGGCTGAGGCCTGTGAGCCACACAGATTGTCAGAGCCTAAACATGTGTGCAACGCAGGACTGAGCCACAGTTGACATGCGGAGGCCGATAATATGGCAGGCAATGTATGTAACCAAGGACTCATATTACAGTGATCATCCAGTCAAGGACACATAGGGGCATGCGTGCAATGCACATGGAGCATGAATGGGCACTCATGTCCCTGCGGGACATCTGACCCATGCACAGTACAAGTGGGATACCCTGCATCGAGTACTAAGGCTGTACCACACGGCATATGTCTGGCAGTTTCTAAGCTGGAAGTTAGCATCTACACAGGACACATGAACAAGAAACTACACATTGGCAAGAATGTAGCAGACCAGTGCAAAGGTGGAACTGGGGTGCAGAGTGGCGGAGGAGGGGCAAGGGAGCATGCCCACATGGAGTCCCGCATGCAGGCAGAGGAGACATGCATGACGGTAGCATTGCATTACTTACACATCAGAACCATGTACACGTCACATGTAGCAGCAATCATGCACAACACATCCCACAAGTGAAACACACACGTCCTCAACAACTACGCATCAACACTCACTGGACTGAGCATCAAAGTCCAGCATCTCTCCCACACCTTCGACCAATTCTGGTGGTATGAACTCCGCAACGAGAGCCTCATGCGGAGTGAGTTCTTCCTCCTCTTGTGCAGGCCCACCGCCAGTCACCAGAGTCAAGTTGTAATTTGAGGCACGCTTAGCCTTAGTGCTGCGCTTGATGTCATTCCAGCGCTTTTTGCACTCCTGCGCCGTGCGCACCTCATGGCCGAATGAACTGACATGTTCCGCATCATGCTTCCAGTGGGTGTCACGTTGGGCAGCCGTAGTCTGACTATTGGCACCCACTAGCATGTCACGGCTGTGTCCCCGCACGTAGTCCACGAGGAAGTCCAGTTCCTGCTTACAGAAAGGCTTCTTCCTCGACGTGCAGGAGGTCGTGGCTTTGTGTGGGGTCCCAGCCTGTGCTGCAGGTGCAACCTTCCTCCTCTTGGACTGTGGCGCAGATCCTGGCTGGCTAATGCCGCCCTGACCAGTATGGCCAGTGGGTTCGGTGGATTGAACCGAGGGAGTGGCAGGTGGAGGGATGACCAAAGGCCTGACTTGTGTCAGTGGCAGCTGGGTGCCCACTAATGGACCCTGCGCAGCAACATCAGCTGTGGCAGGGTCATTGACCGCAACGGTCCTGGTTGGCAGACTCACAACCGGGGTGCTGTTGGGTGCATCTGCCCCTGCACTTGCCAACACCCGGCTGTTCGGGGCAGCAGATGACATGACTGCCCCAGGGACACGTGTCTTGGTCTGAGCAGCCCGGCGTGCCCCTATGGTTTCCCCCCTGGCCTGTTGGAGATCTACCAAGGGCTCTTCAAGTGCCAACGCAGCCTGCGCTGGCAGACCCTGAGCCTGGGTGGCGGTGTCCACAGCTGCACCTGCAGCTACCGCTACCCTTGGGCCCGTGGCAGTCGATGGAACAGACTGCCGGGTCATACGGGTGCCAGTGCCAGATGCAGGAGCTGCATCCCCCGGAACCACAGGGGGTGGTGGCATGGCTGCACCAACACATGGCACAACATTGTGCTCAAGTGGCGCACCCCTGCCTCTTCCCCCTCTGTGGCTGCCCTGGACACCCTGGAGTCCCCCTACTCCCTGGTCACCACGGCCACGTCCCCGACCACGCCCGCCACGAGGAGTACGCCCAGCTGAGGCGCCCCTCACCTTTGGTGGCCTCCCAACCATGGCACAGATGTAATAGTGCTGGCACAGATGGAGTGGTGCCAATGGGAGGTGTACACCACAATTGACCTGGGCAATTGGGGTGAAGGGGGTGGGAAGCAAGATGTTAACAGCCCCCCTGCACCTGCAAGGCTGTATGTGACCCCGGTGATGTGGTGACGGGTCACGCAATGCTCAGGCACCCCAAAACTGCAGTAAAACCGTGCACGCAACCCTGCAGCCTACGTGCGTGGATTTAACCTCCCGCAGTACGCGGTGGCACCCAGTAACACGAATAACGCGTACGCGTGGGACACGCAGGCTACGATGACATCGAAAATGGGTGCAATACACAGGGGCACCCGCAGTGGGAAAAGGAGCGTTTGCGACTCACCGTCTGACTAGCGCGATGCAGAAAAACACGCGTAGCCAATACCCCCGCCAAAAGAAGAGATACGTCCTTGAGAGCTGTGAAGTAGATGGCGCGCGAAACAACTGGAAGCAGCAACACACGTCGGTCTCCACGGAAGGCACGTACAGCGAACTGCTGGGCCCGCTCACCTTTAACCCGTGCTGAGGGAAACGCACGCGCGCGTCATGTCACATGCGGACGTGCAGTTTTTCACGCACGATTACGCGCATTACACGCGGACGTGCAGTTTTTCACACGCGATTACGCGCATTACACACGGACGTGCAGTTTTCCACACGCGATTAGCCTGGGTACGTGTGTTTCCGGGTGCGCGGGTAGTTCCACACGCGATTAGCCTGGGTACGTGTGTTTCCGGGTGCGCGGGTAGTTCCACATGCGATTAGCCTGGGTACGTGTGTTTCCGGGTGCGCGGGTAGTTCCACACGCGATTAGCCTGGGTATGTGTTTTTCCGGGTGCCCGGGTAGTTCCACACGCGATTAGCCTGGGTACGTGTGTTCCGGGGTGCCGTGAACTTTCACACGCGATTGGTTGAAATCCACGTGTGTTCTGTCATCACGTGCAATGAGGGATACACCCTCGCACGACACGTCACAGACGCGCTCACGCGCTGAGGGCCTTTGGTCCAATGAAAATGCGTATGCGTCCAGACGCGCTTACGCGCTAAGGGCCTTTCCTCGAATTACACGCTGACGTGCAGATTTTTCACGTGCCAAATCACTCCGTATCAAGCTGGCCACGCGAATACACACGGAAGACCACGCTCCTGCCCAGAAGGCCGAATCACTGCCCCCCAGTGCCCCGAGCAGCCTCCCACGTGCCATCTGCTGCTGCCTGCCTGCCTGCCTGCCTGCTGCCACCGTGCCCTGCCATTTGGTGCCTGCACATCAGCCATCTGCAGGGGTCCAGTTGCTGTGTCCACCCCTGCTGGAACAGTAGACTCCCGACTGGGATACCATCGCTCTACAGCCCAGCCCCAGGACCCAGTTGCCCACCCACGCCTGCCTCGGGGGTCGCCATGTCGGGGCAAGCACCATCTGAGACCAGTGGCGACCCCCAGCCAGAGAGGCAGAGGGCCATCAGCTTCAGTGAGAAGGAAGTTGGTGTCCTGGTGGAGCATGTCCTGGGGCATTATGATGCCCTCTTCGGAAGACCACGCGCCAACAAGGAAGGACGGGAGAGGATCTGGGACGATGTAGTGTTTGCCATCAACGCGGAGGGGGTGGCAACCCGCGACATCAAGCACATCAAGAAGCGCTGGGAGGACTTGAGGTCCAGGACCCTCAATAAGGCCCGGCGCCTCGCGGAGGGGGGCCGGGCACGCCTGAGTGACATCCAGATGAGGGTCCTGGAACGCGTAGACCCAGCGCTCCACGCCCAGATCCTTCGGAGGCAGACCCATCTGGAGTTGGCCGGTAAGTGGCGAGGCATTACTGTGTGAGACAGGGCATGTTGCAGTGTGCTGGTTGTCTGATACCTGCCTGTATGTGTGACATAGGCCATTTACGTATGTGTGTGTGCAGGGACATCATGGTCAGGCATGTGAGTACAGTGATGTGTGAACCACATGGTTGGTGCATGTGTTCTATTGCAACATGGGGGGCTCTGTGCGGAATGGACACATGGAAGCATGGCAGTCTCTGTTCCTGGACATGGGTGGGGGTGAGGGATGGGTGCTGGTCCCATGTACACGTATGGTGTCCATGTGTGTGTGTCTGACCTGCGTGTCTGTGATTTGTAACTGCCATGGATGCATGACACATGTCTGTGACAATGTTCAGATTCACTGATGCAGCCTAGTCATCCTTGTATCCACTGCGTCTGTGGTGTACGAGGCCAGATGGATGGAACTACGGTGAGGTGTGTGCATGTGATGGCAAGACCCATGATGCATGTGAGTTTAAAACCAACATTGTATGAATCATGAGTCCCTTGGTCATGTATGCCAATGTCCATGGCATGCGCCATGCCTGTTACTGTATGTGTTTTGCCTGCACTGACCAATGTGTTGTGGAGGGACATGATGGAAGTGATGTATGACAGTGCCACTCATCTGCTGTTGCTTCCTGTCTAGGGGACCATTGTACAGTACCCTGATGCTTGTGTTCTATGTCTCCCTCTACACAGTGGCAAGTGAAGAAGAGGGCGGAGAAGGCGCTGTGGAGCAGAGCGGCGGGGATGCCGCCACGGCTGCAGCGGAAGGGGTGGGTGAGCCCCCACAGGGGCTTGCACCGGCGGAAGACGGCGTGGAGACATCCAGGTTGGTGGTTTCCACAGAGGGGGAGGAGGCCGCTACTGAGCCACACATGGGGCCTGGTGGGGGCATCCCCGCTGGTGCAAGTGGTGCAGTCCAGGGCCAGGGCCAGGAGGCAGCACAGGTCACCGTGGAGGTGTCTGTGCATGTCACTGTCCCTGACACTGTGACTGCACCACCATGCACCAGCAGGGATGCCCCATCCCAGGCCCGTCCGCAGTTAGGGGAGATGTCCATGTCATCTGACACTCCTCTACCTGCGGACGAGGGGACCCCTGGCCGTGTGGAGAGGGTCCTGATTGGTGTCGCGTTGCGCACGGCTGGCATTCGTGATGAGGTGCATGCTTCCCGGGAGGAGCATGCACATCATCACGAAGAGCACCGTGCGTACGTGAACCATTTGGGAGCCGCCATGGTCGGGGGTTTCCTACATGTGTGTGGCCTTCTGGCGACCCTCTCCTCCTCTGTGGAGGCTATGCGCCAGTCATGTTCCATGCCGTCTTCCGGCCCAGATGCCACCAGGGCCCCCTGTGGACCTGCCCCGACCAACGCAGCCAGCTCGGTGGGGACCCCATCCCTGCCACAGTCGGGAGTCGAAGGTCCAGCAGGGGTGGACACACCAGCAACTGTCCCCCTGCAGATGGAGGATGTGCCGGCATCATCTGGCAGGGCACGTGCACAACGGCATCGGTGGATTCCATCAGCCTGGATGCCGTCGTGCTGGCAGAGGCAGTGGCGTCGGAGGCAGCAGCAGGCTCGACGTGGGAGGCATCATGGCTCGGGGCCATCAAGATCAGAGGGGCAGGCATCGGCCGGAGGGCAGGAGAACCCTGGGATGGCAGTGTCTTCCGTGTGGGAGCAGTTGGTCCAGCGGATAGGTGCGGAGCGGCAGCGGGCGGAAGAGGAGCGGCTCACCATGGTCAGGTCGGAGTTCTCCATGCATCGGGCGTTGAGGCGGGCTGAGTGCCTGGAGGAAGCTCGCAGGGAGTTTGAGGTGGACACAGGGTTGTCCCTGCGAGACCTCGGGGCCAGGGCAGAGTCCCGCCTCCGGGACATCGACATGGAGTTCGATGATGCCCTTGCCGGCAACATCACAGAGTGAGCCGCAGGACTTGCCCGCTGCCATTGTATATAGTTCTTTAGTTAGTTAGTGTTAGGTTTCCTTTATTTTTTAAGTTTTTTTTGGACCGCTTGGACAATGGCCACTTTTCTGTATATATTTTTTTTATTAGTTAGTAGTAGTAGGTTTCATTTATGGTGTTGGGCTCATGGACCCTGGGATATTCTTGTACATAGTTTGATGTTTGGAAAACATTTGTTGGATTTATATTTGTGTTCACCATGAGGCAATGGTTTTTCCTTATTTTTTCCCCCCATTATTTTGCTTTGGACTACATTAGTTTTTGGATTCCTTTGTTTTTTGATTTTTTCTATTAGTTCTCGGACATGGACCATTTGTTTTGTCATCCCCATTGTTGTGTGTTTTATTTCTTTACTTCATTTTCATCTTTAATACATATATTTATTTCTTACATTTGTGGTATTTTCTCATTGGTTTCATGCATGTCATGATATGGGTTTTGACATTCACTTGCACCCATTGTGTATGTGTGTGTGACGGACATGTGTTCATTTACATACTTGCCATTGGGGTTGTATCATGTAATTGCATCTACTATGTGGGTGGATGCAATCCTTGGCTGGGTGTTTGTGCTGGGTATGCTTCCCATTACTGCCATGATTGCGTTTCGTCAGGACCTGGGGGCAGGGGGACATGAGTGGGGGCCTGCAGGGGGGTGGGGGTGCAAGGGGACATGAGTGGGGGCCTGCTGGGGGGTGGGGGTGCAAGGGGACATGAGTGGGACATGGTTGGGGGCCTGCTGGCAGGTGCCCCACAGTGCTGGGGGGTGGGGCTGCAGGGGGACATGAGTGGGGGCCTGCTGGGGGGTGGGGGTGCAAGGGTCATGGTTGTGGGCCTGCTGGCAGGTGCCCCACAGTGCTGGGGCGTGGGGGTGCAGGGGGACATGAGTGGGGGCCTGGTGGAGGCTGCCCCTGATGACTGGAGGGGTGGGGGTGCAAGGGGACATGAGTGGGACATAGTTGGGGGCCTGCTGGCAGGTGCCCCACAGTGCTGGGGGGTGGGGGTGCAAGGGGACATGGTTGGGGGCCTGCTGGCAGGTGCCCCACAGTGCTGGGGGGTGGGGGTGCAAGGGGACATGAGTGGGGGCCTGCTGGGGGGTGGGGGTGCAAGGGGACATGAGTGGGACATGGTTGGGGGCCTGCTGGCAGGTGCCCCACAGTGCTGGGGGGTGGGGGTGCAGGGGGACATGAGTGGGGGCCTGCTGGGGGGTGGGGGTGCAAGGGGACATGAGTGGGACATGGATGGGGGCCTGCTGGCAGGTGCCCCACAGTGCTGGGGGCTGGGGGTGCAAGGGGACATGAGTAGGGGCCTGCTGGGGGGTGGGGGTGCAAGGGGACATGAGTGGGACATGGTTGGGGGCCTGCTGGCAGGTGCCCCACAGTGCTGGGGGGTGGGGGTGCAAGGGGACATGAGTGGGGGCCTGCTGGGGGGTGGGGGTGCAAGGGGACATGAGTGGGACATGGTTGGGGGCCTGCTGGCAGGTGCCCCACAGTGCTGGGGGGTGGGGGTGCAAGGGGGCATGAGTGGGGGCCTGCTGGGGGGTGGGGGTGCAAGGGGACATGAGTGGGACATGGTTGGGGGCCTGCTGGCAGGTGCCCCACAGTGCTGGGGGGTGGGGGTGCAAGGGGACATGAGTGGGGGCCTGCTGGGGGGTGGGGGTGCAAGGGGACATGGTTGGGGGCCTGCTGGCAGGTGCCCCACAGTGCTGGGGGGTGGGGGTGCAAGGGGACATGAGTGTGGGCCTGCTGGGGGGTGGGGGTGGTGGGAGACATTGTTGGGGGCCTGGTGGAGGCTGCCCCTGGTGACTGGAGGGGTGGGGGTGGTGGTCGACATGGGTGGGGGCCTGGTGGAGGCTGCCCCTGGTGACTGGAGGGGTGGGGGTGGTGGGAGACATGGGTGGGGGCCTGGTGGAGGCTGCCCCTGGTGACTGGAGGGGTGGGGGTGGTGGCAGACATGGGTGGGGGCCTGGTGGAGGCTGCCCCTGGTGACTGGAGGGGTGGGGGTGGTGGCAGACATGGGTGGGGGCCTGCTGGCAGGTGCCCCACAGTGCTGGGGGGTGGGGGTGCAAGGAGACTTGAGTGGGGGCCTGCTGGGGGGTGTGGGTGCAAGGGGACATGAGTGGGACATGGTTGGGGGCCTGCTGGCAGGTGCCCCACAGTGCTGGGGGTGGGGGTGCAAGGGGACATGAGTGGGGGCCTGCTGGGGGGTGGGGGTGCAAGGGGACATGAGTGGGACATGGTTGGGGGCCTGCTGGCAGGTGCCCCACAGTGCTGGGGGGTGGGGGTGCAAGGGGACATGAGTGGGGGCCTGCTGGGGGGTGGGGGTGCAAGGGGACATGAGTGGGACATGGTTGGGGGCCTGCTGGCAGGTGCCCCACAGTGCTGGGGGTGGGGGTGCAGGGGGACATGAGTGGGGGCCTGCTGGGGGGTGGGGGTGCAAGGGGACATGGTTGGGGGCCTGCTGGCAGGTGCCCCACAGTGCTGGGGGGTGGGGGTGCAGGGGGACATGAGTGGGGGCCTGCTGGGGGGTGGGGGTGCAAGGGGACATGGTTGGGGGCCTGCTGGCAGGTGCCCCACAGTGCTGGGGGGTGGGGGTGCAGGGGGACATGAGTGGGGGCCTGCTGGGGGTGAGGGTGCAAGGGGACATGAGTGGGACATGGTTGGGGGCCTGCTGGCAGGTGCCCCACAGTGCTGGGGGTGGGGGTGCAAGGGGACATGAGTGGGGGCCTGCTGGGGGGTGGGGGTGCAAGGGGACATGAGTGGGACATGGTTGGGGGCCTGCTGGCAGGTGCCCCACAGTGCTGGGGGGTGGGGGTGCAAGGGGACATGAGTGGGGGCCTGCTGGGGGGTGGGGGTGCAAGGGGACATGAGTGGGACATGGTTGGGGGCCTGCTGGCAGGTGCCCCACAGTGCTGGGGGGTGGGGGTGCAGGGGGACATGAGTGGGGGCCTGCTGGGGGGTGGGGGTGCAAGGGGACATGGTTGGGGGCCTGCTGGCAGGTGCCCCACAGTGCTGGGGGGTGGGGGTGCAAGGGGACATGAGTGGGGGCCTGCTGGGGGGTGGGGGTGCAAGGGGACATGAGTGGGACATGGTTGGGGGCCTGCTGGCAGGTGCCCCACAGTGCTGGGGGGTGGGGGTGCAGGGGGACATGAGTGGGGGCCTGCTGGGGGGTGGGGGTGCAAGGGGACATGGTTGGGGGCCTGCTGGGGGGTGGGGGTGGGGGGTGGGGGTGGTGGGAGCCATGGTTGGGGGCCTGGTGGAGGCTGCCCCTGGTGACTGGGGGGTGGGGATGGTGGGAGACATGGGTGGGGACCTTGTGGAGGCTGCCCCTGGTGACTGGGGGGTGGGGGTGGTGTGAGACATGGGTGGGGGCCTTGTGGAGGCTGCCCCTGGTGACTGGGGGGTGGGGGTGGTGTGAGACATGGGCGGGGGCCTTGTGGAGGCTGCCCCTGGTGACTGGGGGGTGGGGGTGGTGTGAGACATGGGTGGGGGCCTTGTGGAGGCTGCCTCTGGTGACTGGGGGGTGGGGGTGGTGGGAGACATGGGTGGGGGCCTGGTGGAGGCTGCCCCTGGTGACTGGAGGGGTGGGGGTGGTGGGAGACATGGGTGGGGGCCTTGTGGAGGCTGCCCCTGGTGACTGGGGGGTGGGGGTGGTGGGAGACATGGGTGGGGGCCTTGTGGAGGCTGCCCCTGGTGACTGGGGGGTGGTGTGAGACATGGGTGGGGGCCTTGTGGAGGCTGCCCCTGGTGACTGGGGGGTGGGGGTGGTGTGAGACATGGGTGGGGGCCTTGTGGAGGCTGCCCCTGGTGACTGGGGGGTGGGGGTGGTGGGAGACATGGGTGGGGGCCTTGTGGAGGCTGCCCCTGGCGACTGGAGGGGTGGGGGTGGTGGGAGACATGGGTGGGGGCCTGGTGGAGGCTGCCACTGGTGACTGGAGGGGTGGGGGTGGTGGGAGACATGGGTGGGGGCCTGGTGGAGGCTGCCCCTGGTGACTGGGGGGTGGGGGTGGTGTGAGACATGGGTGGGGGCCTTGTGGAGGCTGCCCCTGGTGACTGGGGGGTGGGGGTGGTGGGGGACATGGGTGGGGGCCTTGTGGAGGCTGCCCCTGGTGACTGGGGGGTGGGGGTGGTGGGAGACATGGGTGGGGGCCTTGTGGAGGCTGCCCCTGGTGACTGGGGGGTGGGGGTGGTGGGAAACATGGGTGGGGGCCTTGTGGAGGCTGCCCCTGGTGACTGGAGGGGTGGGGGTGGTGGGAGACATGGGTGGGGGCCTGGTGGAGGCTGACCCTGGTGACTGGGGGTGGGGGTGCTGGGAGACATGGTTGGGGGCCTGCTGGCAGGTGCCCCACAGTGCTGGGGGGTGGGGGTGGTGGGAGACATGGGTGGGGGCCTTGTGGAGGCTGCCCCTGGTGACTGGAGGGGTGGGGGTGGTGGGAGACATGGGTGGGGGCCTGGTGGAGGATGCCCCTGGTGACTGGAGGGGTGGGGGTGCAAGGGGACATGAGTGGGACATGGTTGGGGGCCTGCTGGCAGGTGCCCCACAGTGCTGGGGGGTGGGGGTGCAAGGAGACTTGAGTGGGGGCCTGCTGGGGGGTGGGGGTGCAAGGGGACATGAGTGGGACATGGTTGGGGGCCTGCTGGCAGGTGCCCCACGGTGCTGGGGGGTGGGGGTGCAAGGGGACATGTGGCTTGGCTGGGGGGCATGCCCATGGTGGATGGGCTGCCTGCGGGACATGACCAGGGGTGCAGGGTAGTCCCCTGTGGTGTGGGCTGCCTGCAGAGGTCGTAGAGGGGGTAGAGGGGAGACCTGGGAGGACCCACACTGGCAATTCACCTCTTCAACTTCCCGCACACCCACGTAATACACTGCCCCACTCGCACAGGCCCAATCGCGTGTAGGATTTCTCGCGCACCCCTGAAATCCACGTACCCAGGCCATTCGCGTGTAGAATTTCTCGCGCACCCCTGAAATCCACGTACCCAACCCAATCGCGTGTAGATTTTCTCGCGCACCCCTGAAATCCATGTACCCAGGCCAATCGCGTGTAGAATTTCTCGCGCACCCCTGAAATCCACGTACCCAGCCCAATCGCGTGTAGATTTTCTCGCGCACCCCTGAAATCCATGTACCCAGGCCAATCGCGTGTAGAATTTCTCGCGCACCCCTGAAATCCACGTACCCAGCCCAATCGCGTGTAGATTTTCTCACGCACCCCTGTAATACACGTACCCAGGCCAATCGCGTGTAGAATTTCTCGCGCACCCCTGTAATCCACGTACCGAGGCCAATCGCGTGTAGAATTTCTCGCGCACCCCTGAAATCCACGTACCCAGCCCAATCGCGTGTAGATTTTCTCGCGCACCCCTGTAATCCACGTACCGAGGCCAATCGCGTGTAGAATTTCTCGCGCACCCCTGAAATCCACGTACCCAGCCCAATCGCGTGTAGATTTTCTCGCGCACCCCTGTAATACACGTACCCAGGCCAATCGCGTGTAGAATTTCTCGCGCACCCCTGTAATCCACGTACCCAGGCCAATCGCGTGTAGAATTTCTCGCGCACCCCTGAAATCCACGTACCCAGGCCAATCGCGTGTAGATTTTCTCACGCACCCCTGTAATACACGTACCCAGGCCTATCGCGTGTGGGGACACCCGCACACCCCTGAAATACATGCTCCCCGCTCTGCGTTTGCTGCTGCCCTTTGCGCTGGATTGGGGATTTTGATGGCTTTTCCCTGCGCGAGGGGCGTTCTTGGGGGCGTAACTGACGCTGCTGCAGGGTCGCTGCACCACTCTGCGCCACGGCTGGTTGTGGATGTTGGAATCCATGAATACTCTGTGCGCCTGAATGTGTTTCGGCGCACGCGGCTGGTGCAGACTACCGCACGCGCACACTGTGCGCCAGCCGTGTGCGCCACTTGTGCACCAAATTCTATGAATTGGCCCCTATGTGTATGTGTATCCATACCAAATTGTGAACCCATTCCATTTCACCAGCTTCAGCAGAATGGGTTATCCATACCAAATTGTGAACCCATTCCATTTCACCAGCTTCAGCAGAATGGAAATCATGGCATATAGTTTTGCAATTCATGTATACACACAAGTGCTGTCTCCATCTCTGATGGGTACTGTAGGACAAGCATAAACAAATATAAACAGATGTGTCCCCATTGGGAATTATTTGCAACTTATTTTAATGTATGTTCTTTTAAATGAGCTGGGCTATAGCCTCACCTCTCATAATAGTGTCAGATCTGCTGTAAGAAATCATCAGTAAATCTAACATGTACCAAAACAAAATATATATATATTCATCTAAAAAATAGTATTTAAAAAGATGCAGCACTTTTTTAATAAATATTCAGTGAATTAAAGAAATCATGTAGTATATGAATTACTCAAAACCAACATGTGTACATATCATGAATATTCCAATGAACAATCAAAGCAAGAACATGAACAAAATAAAAACAAAACAATTTTCTTTTTATAATCAGAACATCAGATACCCTTAATAAGATATCTGTAATCTTCCAGCTTCTGATTTTTACACCAGTTAATGAGTGGCACTTTCCTTCGTGATTGTCAATGAACAATAGGATACCAGTCCATTAAAGCATACTTCCTTTATTTATCTAATATAATTAAAAAAGCCCTTAGGGTATGCTACTCCCATGGTGTTTCACCCGAGAATTCGGCAGCGTTCACGAGTTTTGCGGCTACCTCGCCACTTGTTCACACCAATTGGCCCATACAAATGTGCACATTCAAATACCTGGTGTTTCCTGGGATCAGAGACAGAAAGGGGACTAATTCCTCCTGTTGTTTTTGTCAGACATCTTATGTAGGTTGCTACTATTAATGTTTTTAACACAATTATTTTTATATCAGCACAGTGCATTTTTAATTTGTGTATGTCCGCTTCATATGTATTGCACTTTCCTTTGCTAAATCGATGTTTAGACAAGAAGATGTCTATATATTTCCAATTGTAATCACAACGCCTACCAATTAAGTGTCGCACTTTGTGAGTCTCTTATCCATGTTGTAATTACATATGTGCAGTGCTGAATGCAATATACTGCAATTTGTAGATGTGTGATCAAACTGTCAGTGCTGGGCCATTTCTGTGTGTCCGCTATTGAAGTGTAATGCTGAACCTTAAGTCCATTCACAATAGAGTTCTTTATGTTGTGGCTTGTTATATGTTTTTGTGACAATGTATATAAGGTGCTGCATACATTCATTTAACTGATTATACCTCCAAGGAATGTATGTATCCAACTGTTTTGCAGTTCTTAAACAGATTGTGTGTTCCCTGTATCTCATTAACCAGCATTGTCTCAAAATAGATGAACAAACAATGTAAAGTGCATAGTGCCTAGCAGCATTGTATCTCAGTGTGTATCAGAATGATATAAAGTGCATAGTGCCAAGCTGCATGGATGTTTGACAGCTAACATTCAGATTTTAACATACGACCCCGTATACCTCAAACATATCTATTACCAGCTTTTTCTGTATACAAAACATGAGCATTCACCTTGAAATGCATAATGCCTAGCAGTAAGAATCCTTATTGAAGATGATGAGCACTGTATAATTTCTAATAGGACAAAGTTGCCTAGCAGCATTTATGTTTGGCACATGAACATGGGAAACTGCTTCATTAACTAAGGATACCTCCTAGGGATGTATTTCAATGACTGTTTTGCAATCGTTCAAATGATCGTATATCCCCTATGTCTCATTGACCATAATTATCTCTAAATACATGCCCAAACAATATAAAGTGCACAGTACCTAGCAGCATTATCTATCAGTGCATAGAAGCACCATTTAAATTGCATAGTGCCTATCAGCATTGATGTTTGTCAGATAAAATTAAATTTAGCATGTCACCTCACATAACTCCACCATGTCTTATAACCAGCATTTTCTTTATACACATGATCATTAACCTTCAAGTGCATAATGCCTAACGGAAATATCTTTATAAAAAATGATAAACAATATACAATTACTGATCAGGCACACAGTGTTCAGCAGCATTTGTGTTTGGCAAATGAAAATGAACACCACGTTATCAACAACCAAACTACTTTTCCATCAGATGTCCGAGTTACACCAAAGCCAATACAGACAATGAGACGTATAATCCTATTTCCATGAATAATAAGTAAAAAGTGAAAAAAACAACCACTGAAGAATAAAAATAAAAATACATAACTTAATGTCTCTAATCAAAAACAATTCATGCTCCATTCCTCATCTATGGAACACAGATACATGGATACACATCTTGTTGAAATGAAATAGACATATAATTAACACAATTCATTGTCCTAAAAAAAGTGTACAGTTCTTCAACGATGTTGTGGCCATTAGGATGTTTGCTTTCAAAGTCCAAAATACATTGAGTTTCTTTTTGTCCGAGCATACATTCTCTGCCCCCCACACGTGGCCCAATTTCGATCCTATGAATTCCAAAGAAACCAAAACGTTCCATATTGTTGTTATGGCACTCAGTGAAATGTTTAGCCATGGGGTAGTTAGGATAATTATGCAGAATTGCTCTCACATGCTGCTGAACACGTATTTTTAATTTGCACTTGGTGCTACCAATGTACCACTTCTGACAATCACATGCCAGAACATACACCACATAGTCTGTTTTGCATGTGATTTTGTCCACTATTGGAATAGTATGGCACAATATTGGATGTTCAAACGATGCACAATTCATTGCATATTTATAAATGCTGCACCCTGTGCATTTAAGAAAACCCTTCCTCTGATTTGTAAGCCACATACCCGAACTTTTGTCTTCTTCTTGTGCCATGAAGCTGTGTACTAATGTGTTCTTAATGGGGCAATTTCTTCTAAAACTGATGTCTGTATTAACCTTCAAGTTATCAAATAGGTCCTTGTCAGCCAGCAAAATCTTCCAATGTTTTTGTAATGTACGTCTGATGGCCAAAGCTTGACTGTCAAACATTAGGATGAGGTGTGTGGTTTCTTTGTCTGTTTCTGGCTTTCTCTGTTTGTGGGATCCTGTGAGAAGACGTTGTCTATCTTGCTGCCTGGCTTTAAGATAGGCTCTTTCAATCTCCTTCTTAGGGTAGAGTTGTCGTTGAAAGCCTTAAACTGTAATTCTGCTTTCTAAGTCATAAGCCTCGAGAGCGGTGCTGTTACGTCTTATCCTCACAAATTCCCTGTAAGGAACACTCCATATCAGACTTTTAGGGTATCCACTTGCAGCATGTAATGGTGTGTTGGATCCAGTGGGATTTCTGAGCAATTGGCAAGTTAGTGCCTGATCTACAATTCTCAATATAGATATACATATTTGTATATGGAAAAAAAAAAAACCTTGTTAAAGGGACATTATGGTTAAGTTGCACTAATAAAAACCCATTAAATTCAATGGAAAAATGTTGTTAAAGGGGCGTTATCATTACAAGTAAAACCAAAAAACCTCAGAAATTCACCAGTTATGGTAAGCTATGCAACCATAACTCGCGCCACCACTATGCAGTGCTAAAACTAACACCCAGAACATCAACTTCCCTTTAACAACGTTTTTTAATTGAAACTCATGGGTTTTTATTAGTGCAACTTAACCATAGAGTTTTTCAGAGAATTCCAGGGGTTTTACCAGTGCACGCTGTAGGAAGGAACATCCTTTTCCAAGGTGGCCACCATGGAAAGATAAGGCAGGCCTCCGTACAGAGCCCCTCTTCCCTTTCCATTGCAGCAACCAGAAAGCGAAGTCTGAACCCTATGACCATATTACCACAAGCACATCTTTTTCCCTTTCAAACCTATCCTACTCTCGAATAACTTTACCACATAGCCGGTCCCAGCTGGACATGGCCACTTTAACACCATTTTTCAACCCTCGCATTCACGGCCAGTAGCCAGATCGTCCGGTGATGACTTCAAACCATGACCCGGACAATCTGGCCACTGCTCAAGGCCACAGGCAATAACTCAGTCACCAAAGGTATGTCACTATTTGGTGTACCTACATTGTGACACTTTTCAAAAAATAAAACACAGGCACATTTGCAAAACCATGCTTTAAGGTCCTTGTCAATGCTCCTTACACATGTTTGTTTGAAATCCGCCCATGTCTTATTTTTTCAAAATTTTAAAAAATGTATCTACATACAATAGTCATATAACCTAGCCCCCACTTTACAAAATCCCTTCAGTCTTTGCACCAACATTGAAAGTTGGGTCTATAATCATTTTGAAAACTTTTGTCCACATTCGTCAAAAGGCAATAAAGTTATAAACCATTTACACATGTTGAGACTCCCCCTCTAACTTTGTGCAGATTTGTCAAATGGCACCACATTTATAAGTCTTTACAATATTTTGGACCCCCCCCTCCTCTAAATGTGTTCCCTCTTGAAAAAAACAGCTCCACACTTTCCAAAACTATTCAGAATCAAGTCTAGAATAAAATTACAGAATTGTACGCAGTTTCATTGAGTGGTGCCAAAGTTATAAGCCATTCAAGAACTGCTTTTCACCAACCCTGTAATGTAGAAATAGGCATAGATGCCCCCGAACATCTGAAGCGTTCACAAACAATTCAGGACTGTCCTCGAACATCTGGACTGTTTGCGCACTTCGGGGGTGAAAAACGCATGTTTTTTGGTTTTTTTACGGCCATATCCCACTCCATCCTCATCATCCCTCACCTCCCCAGATATTGTTTGATAAGTATGACAAGGGCAATGTTGTGTTGTTTCATATGTTTCTACTGCGGTGTCTGCGGACACCAGCTGATGTCCGCAAATCCAACATGGCAGGCGTTTCCAAAAGTCTGATGCACTTCACCCTTTTGACCATCTAATCAGTGGGCACGTCAGATCTCCATGGACATCACGGTACCCTCTAGGCCAATCAGATGCCTGCACACCACCCAAAGAGGGAAATGAATCTGCGTACCGAACCCAAATATCACTAATTTTTTTGGACCTACTTTTTGGTCATTTAAAAAAAAATCCTGGATGATTTACACGAAATTTTCAAAAGCACGCTTTCAGGACCAAGCTGCCACTTCTGGCACAAATTTGGTGAAAATCCGTCCAGTGGTCTGAGCTGTAGGCGTGAGCAACATTTTTCATTTTTCTCCATTATGTCTATGGAAAAAAATAGTTTGGAACGCCCGCTATAACTTTGCCCACCCTTGACGAAACCTCACCAAACTTGTCAAATAAATCAAATAAATTCACACCAGGCCATACACTTTTTTTGCAAAGTTTGGGGAGGATTCACCCAGGGGGAGCGAAGTTATAAGCCACCCAAAAAGTGTTCTTCCTATGAGTTGAGCAACTTAACACTAACTATACAGCCGCTACCGCAGGCCGCGTAATGTGTACACATTTCTTCCGTAGTCAGGAACATTTGATCCATAGTCTGGAGAATTGGAAGTCACTGATCATTACATTAAACAAGTTATTTAAGGTTGCGGCCAGGTCCCAGGAGTTGCCCTAGAGGAGGCGATATGTGATGAGGGTCTCTTAGAAAGATTCCTGGATGTTCTCTTTAACTGGGCACTAACCTCACTTTTCTGATCAGACTAATGTTAAATGAAAAGGCTTCATATGGGTGTTTGGTAATCATCTGTTTTGGTTTTTAAGCACTGCAGTCAGATAATGTCTGAATGTACTTTACGTTACCATGAAAACATCATGTAATTTGCTTGCCATTGTTTGTGGTTTTATTTGTCAAAGCTCAATCTGATGGTTAGCTTCGCACATATTAACAAAGGGTGTGGGAGCCCCTCCACTGAGAATGGACATGGGTCAAATACCCTGTTCTATGGAATTTGTCCCACTCAGGAGGTTCTACAACCACGTTTTAGCTCACTGCACTCTTCACAAAGGAGAACTGATATATGATTAATTATTTTTAATGTGCTTGTACACAAGTGTTTCTAGGTGCAAATATCCTTTTGCATATCAGTCTGGTCCCACCCACAAGGGCAGTCCAGCACCAAAATGATAGCCAATTCTACTCTGAGCAAGAGTGCCGTCAGCAGCCCCAGGCAAGTGTTTCAGCCTTGTTAGGCTTCCTTAGTGAGGTGAAGCCAAGCCTCTCTAGGGCACAGTGAGAAAGGGGGGCACGTCTAGATTACCCTGGGTTACTTATGGTGAAACCCTAGGTTTCACAAATTAACTAAGATTATTAGATCCCTCTGCCGAAAATTGCCGAAAAACGTTTCTGGGGTTGCCGATGGTAGTCTTGTTTAGAGAATTGGCTAGGATTTTCGTGCTGGACTGCCCTTGTGGTGGAACCCAACTGATATGGGTTTTTGACCTGTGTTAGTTCTCAGAAGAGGGGTTCCCACATGCTTATAATAATAATAATAATAATAATAATAATATTTAGTTTCATTGGTAACCATAGTAACTCTCTCAAGGATGGGGGTAACCTTCGAAAGGTATAGGATTGTGGAGAGATGGAGGAGACTTGGTATAATGAGATTATTGATAAGTAATCAGGTCATTACTTTCTGCTTCTTCTTAAAAAACATCCTAAAATCAGACGTGAGAAAGCCCAGAAGTGAATTAGTTGAGGTGGCTCATATCTGCTTGCTTTGGAAACCAATGTTAACAAACTTTGCATGTGCTACCAGAAATTGCTGAATGTACCGCTTCCCCTTGGAATGTAATGCCATCAAAATTCCAGAGTGGTACTGCACCTTATCATGCTCGGCTCATCCTGGCTCAGCATCTGGAAGTGCTGGCCCGAGAGATGAGATCCCAGACTGGTGATATATTCTGCATATCCTAGCTGAACCTGCTCTCCTCCTGTTTGGAGAAGGTCGAGACAGGTAAATGTATTCCTGTTAAAAATAAATGTTTGACTACAAGGGACTCAGATAATGGGATCATCTCAAAGTTTGCAGACATTTTCCTTTCTAAAATTCCCTTTCTTCAACTTTATCTTTATCCGCTCAGAACTGGAAAGTTGCAGAGAGTTAGCTCGGCATGCGCATTATATAATCATACTGGCTCTTATTTCCTATTTATGTATTATGCATTTCAAATACGTCAATGTATTTTTTAAGCTCCGAGAAAAATGCATTTCACATATTCCGCCTAAGATTTCTTAGGCTTTATCTATAATGCATTTAGAATGCTGAAATTTGAATTTGGACGTGAATGTGAATTTCTCTAGACAATTTCTTCTGGCTTCCCTATGTTTTCAAAGAGCGGATCCCGGACATGTGCCGTTCGATCACTTCATTTATATGATGCGTGAGTTACTTGGAGTGCATGTTTGCTGTGAAGTATGTGGCGCTATCGAGGACTTAGATTTGCTTTCCAGTTTCAGGACCTTAATTCAATTAAATGTCTCCTGTGGTAGCGAGAGTTGCATCCTCTGTAAGCATCAGAGATACGCATTGTGATTCCTATCTTTGTCCATGTACTGCACATGCCCATACAAGCCATCTCCTGTGTCTCTCGCATCAGTGGGAGTGGACATGTGGCTAATTTAGTGCACCACCATCGAGCAGGTAATGGCCATGTAAGTTTTGGAAATGCAGCACATGGCAGAGGAGTCTGTTAAGGGCAAACAAGCGCTACTACTGCGATCTATATGCTCACTTGTGCCTGCATTTGATAAGCTGCTGTAAGATGTGATAATACTATCAACGTAATCAGCAGCAAAGGTGGTGCAATGTCACATCCTGTGAAGTGTCCAGGGTTAAATTTGGGTATCAAGCACTTCCGTATTGCTTTTCGATTTTCGTGTAAAGACAAAAATAACAGGGGAACTTATTTTGACTCCTCTTTCAGTATATGAGTATGCATTATCTGTAATTATGTTTAGTATTATTGTTTTTATTTGAAGATGACTATTGGCAAAGAAGCATTTTTCCAAAGTTAGCACACATCGGTCAGTCATCATCTTCATCATCCTTTATTCACCTTTAGCCATAAAATTGAATTTGAATGCAATACACATAATAATAATGAATACGCGAAAATCCAGATATGAAGACATAATAAAAAACGACGACGAATATAAAATCACCAATAGGTCATTAGATACTGTAGACATACATCTCATCTAGAAACAGAAACTAAGGAAACTAAGAACAATTTCACCAACATGAAAGTACCAATTTAATCAGGGAGACACTATACAGTGCCACAGAGCAGCAGGGTACTAGAAGAGACTGATATTGTGCTTGAATAGTGTGCAAAGATTCCTAAATGATCCTGCTTAATCAGTGTGTTCCTCGTAATTCATACACGGTAGACAAACGTCGCCACCACGTTAACAAATGCAACATAATCCTTTTTTCGGCACACAATTGCAGCCATAATAACATTGTGAATTCCAGCTGCATTCAGTAATGGTTTGGAACATTGCGTTTGCAGATATTTATATTCACTAACAAAAATCATTGCACTGCTAAGACTAACACCCATGACATCAAAGATGGCATCACAAATATCATTGATGACATCGCTGGTGACATCATACGTCCGGCTCCCTCTTTTTTTGTTCACTGACATATGTAGGGCAGGTGGTTTTCTTCACTGACAGTCAGGAAGTAAACATTGAAAAGGTACTATTTTGTAGACCTTAACCTTCTCATATGTTCCTACACTACTTTCCTAAGGGTTCAGTCAAAGCATATGATACAGATACAAAAAGGAAGAAGCAGGCCTGAAACACAGCAATCATTTGTGTGCTTGACGATAAGCAGGTAGGTTATGAACACTTTCTGATAATACCACTGCTTGTTTGCCTGTTTTACTTTCCCTGTATATAAGCTTCTTTGTGTCCATTGAAGTCTCTTAATGTTGTGTGTGTAGCAGTGCAAATTTGTAGTAAGTGAGGTGTTTTTTGCTACTTATTACATGGTTCACAGTACGCAAAAATCTGACACTAAAGCATTCATCATTTTACTATCCAACATGGCAAACATGTGCTTATTGCACCTCTATGGTGCATGCTGCAGATAATGCCTATGTTTCTTCATGAATTGTTTCCTATACTGGAAAGAACTCTGTACTGCAATGGTGTTTACAGCCATGCATTGTGTAATGAATTATGTATCTCATGATAGTTCTCCCGATGACCTCCCAACATTTTATTGACAATCCCTTGTGGAGGCTTTTCATGAAAGATAAATGCACATGTGATGTCATCAGTGATGTCCTCAATGACATTTGTGATGTCATCTTTGATGTCATGCGTGTTAGTCTTAGCAGTGTACAGTGGTGGCGTAGTTATGGTTGCTTAGCTTACCATAACTGGCATATGTCTGGGTGGTTTTGGTTTTACCGGTAATCATAGTATGGGTGGGTTGTTGTGAGTGCAAAGTAACTGTAACGTTCCTGTAACAAAGGTTTTTGCACTGAAGTTGCTAGGTAGTTCTTAGGGCAACTGAAGCGTAACGTCCCTTCAGCAATGTTTTTTCACAGTATTTGATAGGCTTTTATTAGGCCACTGTAACCAGACCCTTTCTTTAGCATAGTTTGTTCAGTAAAGGGGATAGGTTTGTAGTAGTGCAACTTAACTATAACATCCCTTTAACAATGTTTTTTGTTAGTGAATTTCATAGGTTTTTAGTAGGGCACTGTAACAGGAACGTTGCTTTATCATAGTGTTTTCTGTAAAGATGATAGGTTTTTGGTACTGCAACTGAATCATAACATCCAGTTAAGAACAGTTTGTCACTGTGTCCTTGGCTGCCCTCATGATGAACTTGTGGAAAGGCCAAATACTTTGGTGTTCTATCCATTTGTGCTACCCCTTTCTTTTCCTAACAGTGTTGGTGTATCTTAGCAATTACAGATGTACATGGTAAGTGCAGTTGAGTGTTTGATTGGTTTCTCTTTTTGTGTTAACATTGCATGGTGAATCTGTGTCGCACAGCAATGTCCGAGATGACTGCCGGTGAGCAATATGGACGTTTAGACTGCAAATGTGCAATCACACTGCAGGTATCCATAGGACTCCCTTAGTGGCTGCATGGCCGCATCTTCTAATGCACTTTTATTTAGTTGTGGGTGGGCATGTGTATGCATTGTACAGCTATACCCAACGCGTAGGGCATCCTCTATGTACTGGTAACACCGCTCCTGTTGCCAGCCCCATATGGTAGGCTACCACATGTCAAGTACTCCTGCTGACTACGTGGGTGGCTGTGCAAACCTACCAATGTATGGCTGCAGCACGCCTGGCTGTATGAGGCCCACTGGTAAACATGGAACAGCAACCTCCAATGTAACGTGGGAGTGTTGAATGTCACATTAATGTGATTGATGTGCTGCTTGCCTTACCATGACCCGTGAAACAGACACACTGTGACGGAAAGTGTCAAGGGGTCACCTGTGGGTCGTACAGTTGAAGAAAACATGTAACTACAGGTGTGACAGTTTGTAATGAGTCTGCAAAATGGCAAAGCTTGGGTGTCTTGGTCACGGGCATACTAGTGCATGTAAAGGCAAGTAAGCAAACAGCAGAATCTATAGAGCGCAAACAATGTCAGTGTTGGTTAGAAAAATACAGTAGGCACATGGGTCACGCTAAATAATTATATTCCTGCTCCAAGTAATGAAGCTATGTTTCGCGTTGTTGTAAGTATTCTTGTATTTCAGAATATATGCTTCTCCGTGAATGCTAGTCCCATAGCTAATGGTGCAGCATGAAGTGTTTGTACTGCATGTGACGACAACTGAAATGGAAGCACAAGGAACCAGTGGGCAGGGTACTTCCAACAATGCAGTAGGGTAATTTCATGTACAGCATTTTCCACATATGCTGTGGCCAATAACAGGGGCACTCCTGTAGGGCAGCAGAACTCTAAAACATCCTTGTAGACCATATGCTGCGCTACAGACCCTTACCCGGCAAAGGGCAATGTATTGTGCATGTGCTGCAACGTGCTAGTCTACAGAAGGAAGGTACATGGAAGTGCGTGGGAAGGGTCCGTCCGGGAGCATGACAATCACTGGCCCCACCGTAGGTGAGGGCCACCCAATATTTCCCTCTCTCTGCACATCCCTATGTTATCCATGCAGGTGCTGCTCCTTCGGTACTGGGCCTTGCCTGCCGTTTCTTCTATGGCATGCGTTAGAAGACCAAAATAAATAGAAATGAACTGGGAAAGGAAAAAAGGGAAATAAAGAAAGCTCCTTTCAGAGTTGAACAATGGAATTGCCAATGAACAGATGCGTGGCGCACCATATAGGCTCCACACAACGTGCGCAAAATAAAGGGAGGCATGGCACTGTGCAAAATACTGTAGTGGAATCGTGTAGAAAGGGTTGCGCTATAGGAAGAGGTTAATTTGGCAATTTGGATAGGGCATGAAGAAATCGGGATGCAGGAATAGTAAGATGAATGTTATTAGTGGAGAAAACTGTTTGTGCTGTATAACGTCATATTCCCATGTGTGAAGTACGCCATTGGCACGTGTCATAGAAAGGCAACAAATATACTTCTTCACAATATACTGCGCTTTCTCCATTTTCGGACCAAATGAAAAATAACGCAGCCATATCTGTGTCTGCGTAATTTGATCGAAAGTTATGCACGGGATCAGAGACAGACGCAAGACCTGGGCAAGTGCCTCCTTCATCACAAACGGCACTGAAACTCGTGTAACATGCTGTGCAATTTTCCCTCCACAATGAAGAACGATAATGTTGGCATGATCGCGCGTCACCAACGTGTCACACAGACAAACCAAAATCAGTCACTTCACTGTAGGTACTCCATAGCAGTACACATCCACATGATAGAATCCAAAATGAGCAGCCACTGCAAAGTGTTTTCCATTGACTTTCAATCAATGTATTTTGAACCCGTACACTGTTGCTCATGAAACACACAGCCATAACCGCATCCTCTGTATTTCTGTCATCAAATACACCATGTACCACAGTCTGTGCGTTCAAACCACACCCAGAAACCCTATTAACCAATCCTGTAGCCTCTACAGGCCCACTTCTATGGCCATCATCTGCAAAAGGGGCGTATGTAACACGTGCAACCCTGCAACTATCGCAATGTCCACTGACTTTTCGTGCTGAGCGCGCATGGGAGTGGGGGAATACATTTCAACCAGGGAAGGGGATGTCATTAGTTGTGGCAGCTCTGAAAATAGCCTTTTTTTTAAGGTGCTTCCATAGAAACACCTTTTTTATGGTTTTTATAAGTATTTTTGTGTTTTGTACGTCAGCTCACGTTCTTACAATAGGGTCTTCGGTGCAGCCTGTAGATTGTGAAACAAAATGTCATTGCCACTGGTCAACAAAGACATGCCATTTGCTTTGATAAGGTGTATATATTGAGAACCAATTTTCTCCTTCTCACAGGAGAACATCCCAGCAGCACTCAAGAAGTCACACATGCTTCTGTTGATGAGACCCCTTCCGACCTCTGACTGGCAACAGGAATCATTGGAATAGTTCCTTACTATTCTCTGTGGTATACATGAGAAAAGCACCTTGGCAGTGGGAAAAATGTGCTTCACTGCTTTCATCAACTTCTTCAGTTGACGGTACACACGGGAACAAGCCATGGAGCCCAAATGGAATGCTCCATACTGCACGACCACACCATGTACAGTAGCTAAAGTGGCCCCTCGTCGACATACTGCAAGCACAGCACCAAAACTGCACACATCTCCACAGCACCACAAAGCCTCCACTCTCTCTAAATCGAAATTGCCATGAAAGCCTTTTTCAACGGCATACTGGAACAGATCTTCCACATAGGCATCACCGACTATCATCTCCCCATCTCTGCCTGCCACCCTCATTACACAGAGTATTGAAAAAAAATATTGCTCTCTTTTCATGTGATGCACACATTGGCACCTGATTGGACAATCCCCGGTTTATAGTGATAGCCTTGAATGCAAAAGCATTGAATGCAAAAGCCTCGAAAAAAATGCATCAAAAAAATGATTTTTTTTAATGGGGGGTCCCCCCAACTCCTGTTTTTTTACCTCTTAAAATCCATTATAATAAAATAAATTACCTATGAAAAAAATGCATTTTTTCGATGCTTTTGCATTCGATGCTTTGTATTTGAGGGAATCACTGGATACCCAATCCCCACAGTCCCAATTCCATTGGCCAGCATGGTGAGAAGCGCAGAATGTCACACGTGCGCTTCCCCAAGTACAGCGAGGGCCATGCCCTAGTAAAGCAGAAGGAGTCATTCCTCCTATTGCTGCCCTTTTCTTTGACGCACACCCTGAGCACCTGATTGGACAATCCCCAGAGTCCCCTTTCCATGGCCCCATCCTCAAAATCCCTGGATGTGGCTTTTGTGCTACGTACGGGCATGGGCGAATAACTTTCAACCAGGTTAGAGGGAGTTTGTTGTAAAGTGCTGCTATGAAAGCACTGTTTAGATGATTGTAGAGAAACACCTTTATTCAGTTTTTATTTGATTTTGTGCTCACATTGATACAGTAAACTCTTCACCGCATCTTGTAGACGCGCAAACAAAGCAGCATTACCAATGGGCAACAACGAAATGTCATTTGCTTGGAAAAACTCAGCATTTCCACAACTAATGAGGTCATTGTTGCAGAAGAACATCCCACCAGCGGACAAAAAAGTATACATGCTTCTGTTGATGAGCCAGCTTCCAGCCTCTGGCTCGGAACAACATCCTGGAGCATTGCCCCATACTTTTTGTGGTGTTACGTATGAGAGAAACACCTTGGCAGTGGGAAAAAGCCTCTTCACTAGATTTAGCAACCTCTTCAGTCGACAGAACAAACCTAAACAAGATGCGTAACCCATATGCATGCCGCCGTAGTGGATGATGATGACATCGGCAGTAGCAAAAGTGGCCAGGTCTTTGCAATGTGCATGCATGTCGGCGAAACTGCTCTTGTAGACAGCGTTCCACAATGTGTCCAATCCTCCCAAACTGAAATTGCCATCAAAGTGTCTTTTCCAGATCGTACTTGTGCAGATCTATCACAAAGGCATCACCCAAAGTCAAGACAATGCGTTTCGCCATGTAAGTCAGCCTCACTACGCACAGTAATGTACAACAGTATGACCACCCCTTCCTGTGAACAACACACACAGTACCTGATTGGATAATCCCCAAAGTCTCATGTCTATTGCCAGTATGGTGAGAAGTGCAGATTGTGGCACGTGCGCTTCCCAAAGTACTGCGAGGGCTGCACCCCAGTAAAGCAGGAGCAGTCCTTCTTCCCTTTCCCCTATCTTTTGTCCAGCACTACCTCATTGGGTACGGGTATATAGGCACACACGATTCCACCAATGCCATCCAAGACGTTAGCATCTAACACTGTCAGTTCTGCACAACACTTCATAGGTACCATTACAAAATCCACCTGCAAGTCTCCTGTCACTCAAAAGCACATGCAGTAGAAAGTTCAGTAAAATATTGCAAGATTTGTGTATCTACATGCCTCCACATGCGCACCCATCACCATAAATGGAGGTATGAAAACTTGTTCTGTAGTATGTTTACCATTGTGTTATAAGTGCCTCTGTGCACGTTAACTGCCACTTTTTTTCCCATCCCCCAACATCAAGTGGCACTTCAGTGGTATGTGCTTCCAACGTTTTCATTTACCCTTATCATACATTGTAAGATCGAAACAGGATCTTTCTACTTTCCTTCCGGCAATGTTACGAAATGTTTTCCCCACTTACCCATCTCCTACATGAATCGTAAAGATACGCCACCAAAAGCAGCAATGCACGTATCTTACCAACCTAAAGCAAGTTTCAAAAAGGTCACTATCTGCACAGCTCTGCTTCTGGCTAGGCTGCACTATTGCCAAAAAGAACAACCCAGGAGGGAAAGGATCACATGGAAATGAGAACCAAACTAAAAAAGAATGAACATGACTTAAATCATAAACACCAAGGAGGAAATAGGCCAAGTCAAGGAAGTAATAAAATTAACACAATGTATTCATCATCTATCAAAAAACCATAAGAAAAAACTATTGGAAGAAATGAGCACATAGTATATCTTAAAATTACATGTGAAAACACAATTCATAATATTTAACAATTTAAATTTAATGCAAAAAGTGTAAGTACATATTTCGCCATAACTCATGCTGCAGTTAGAAATGGAAAGCAGCAATAAAGATCTAATATGTTGCTGTTGGAGGAAAGCAAATAGGGGAAAAAAGGAAGAGAAGGGAAGGAAACACCTGTAAGAAAAATCTCTGACTAGATGTCCAACACCCTTCCAACTCCTAGATGCATATACCCAACAATTTATATTTAGCATACATATAGAATCAAGAATATGTAATCAATGAAAAGAATTAATCAATCATTAAAAGTACCACATTTACTAAATATAGAAGAATCATATCAAGCATAATGGCCTAGACTAATCAATAAGTGAAAAGTTGCTTCTATAAATTGAATTTGCACCAAAGCAGATCTGAATTTGCTATGTGCAAATTATCATACCATTTCCAGCTTTAAAGCCTATTGCAACAGGCTCTTGTTAAATCTGCCCGCTTCTACTCTCCGCCCTTTGCAATGCATCCAGAGGAGGACTGCACGACTTGGGATGGTATCTCCTCTGCATTGAAATGTCTACAATAGCTCCCATTGGCTGCGAGGAATAAGGTGATAACCCTCTGCATTATGCACAAGGTCTTCTGGGCCCAGGGACCTCAATACTTTCAACTCTCACTTACTATATATCTCCGTGCTCGATCTCTTCCCTCATCCGCTTCCAACTCACTCAGGGTCAATTGCTTCTGCAAGCAACCAGTTGGTGGTAGATGTCTTTTTTCGGCTGGGGCCTCCCTCTGCAAAAGCCTCCCTGCCTCCCTGAAACTTGAGGAGAACCATCCCCAGTTCTGGAAGCACCTCAGAGCCTTTCTCTTTGCGTCTGCTTCTTCTCCTCCTCTCACCAAGCTGAGTGCCTGGCGTAAAATGATTCTGCACTGTTTACCAGGCGATTCTGTGATGTCAGGCCCATGCCACCTCCCCCTGCCAGGCAAACCCCTGCACTGCTGTCCTAGCAAACCCTGCACTTGGGGACTGTTTTCTGTATCCCCAACAGTTCCTGCACCACCTGATGTGTGCACTAATTTGTGCACGTGGCACAATTGGCCGTATGTTTTACTTATTGTCATTTCTTCTCCTACCCATGTACTACACCTTCCCCTTGCCCCACCCATGCACTTGGGTGATGTAAGTCACACCTGGCCTTGTAGGTTCATTGTCTCTGTGTCCCCTCTGGTCCCCATTCCCTTGTCTCGTTGCGCTTTGCTAAACATGTGTATAGAAGCATTACGCATGCCATAGTATACAATTTCACATCATATGATATCATACACAGAATGCATTCAGAACAGTAGGATGCCAGCCACTTACCTTGTACACTACACATTTTTTTTCTTTCAGCAGTACCCTACTTACTGCACACTTTTCAAAAATTATAACTCACAAACAGCACTGAATTCATGTTACAAATTTCAAACAGGTACATACAGTTCATACACACACCCAGGATCCCTGGCCATTATCTTCCGAACTTCCACCATAGCCTTCCGCACTCCTTTCTACAAAGAGACCTTCGACTGCACTTTTTGCATACACACCACAACCACGAACCTCATTGAGGAGTGTCATTTGCTCCACAGTCCCATTTCCATGGCTCCAATCCTAAAAATGGCAAGATGTGGCACGTGTAATCCTGAAAACACAGCATAATCTGCTGAGTTTTCGTGTTAGGAAGGTAGGTGGGGGTTTTTTGAGACAGGGTAGGCGATTGTTTTTTACGTGCTTGCACACCACCTTTTTTGTTTTTTCTCTTTGTATGACTTTCTGTTTGCTTCTCCTCCTTCACTTTGTACTGAATTAAGGGCAACGCTTCGTGCACAGTGTACAAGAAAATGGTAGTGCCAATGGCGGTCAAAGAAATGCCATTTGCATGAAAGCAGTGTATGTTTTGAAAATTCATACTGTCATAGTGGCTGGACAACATGCCATCAGTGCACACAAATGCAGACATGTTTCTGTTCATAAGACACCTTCCGAGCTGTGGCTGGAGACAAATTACACTGGCATGGTCCCATACTCCTTTTGGGGGAATGGTGAGAAAACAACCTCAGCAGTGGGAACAATCTGCATCACTGCAGTCATCAACTTCTTCCGGTGACGGGCAAACATCCATATGACATGTAACCCAAATGCAGACCTCCATAATGTGCCACAACAACTTCACCAGTAACGATGGAGGCCACATATTGGCAAAGGTGAACCATCCCACCGAAACTGCATGCATCAAGACTGGGCCTCAAATCATTCACTCCTTCCAGCCGAAATTACCAACAATGCCTCTTTGCATGGCATACCTGTACAGATCTTGTATACATGTATCACCCACAAGCAGCACTGTGCATCTCTCCATGTCCACCAACCTCATTACACAGAGAGTATTGGGAGAAAGTAGTACCGTCCCTTCCTGTGAACAAAACCTTCGACGCATGATTTCATAATTCCCACAGTTCCATTCGCATGCCCACCATGCTGAGAATGGCAGGATATGGCGCCTGCGCTTTCCCAGCTACAGCGAGGGCTGCAACCCAAAAAGCTGGGGCAGTCCTTCTCCCCTCTCCACTGTTGTTCTTCCAGCACTCCCTCATTGAGGATTGTAAAATATTTGCGCATCCATGCACCAATCACAGCAAAGAAGTCTGCATTCAACAATACCATTTCTGTACAGCACTCCATAATTACCATTCCGCACTCTGAGTACATGCTGCGTGTGCTTCCAAATCACCTTCCGTACAAAGTTGTGGGAAATAAACCCTGATGTCAGCATCCAAAATCGTCCAGAGCGGCACCCATCACACCTTAAACAATGCGACAAAGAGTCTGCTGCTTGCCGACACCCATCACAATATAATGGAGCCATGCATGAGAACATGTGGCCATAAACCACATTCCGCAAATGCAACATAGCCAGCAGCACATCTACCCAACCCCAGCACCATAACACAGCAATGCATGGAAACATGGCACAGTTAGCAGATTCCACAAACATACCACTGTCTTCACCAACCTTCCCCACTTCCATGCACAAAGTATTATGTCACTGGCAACTAAACCGCACAATCCTCACAACATTGGGACTACTGCCAGGAAGCTACACAAACCAGAATGTCCAAGCACATCAAACATTCAGTTCAACCCTACCCTTGTGTATATTGACAGTGTTACAACACTGCAGCCAGTGGGCACACTGCAAGACTTTTCACTGCACCATCTCCAGCCATACTCTAAAAACCGTAGGAGCTTCCAACAGTGACCGCACCCATGGAACCAACAATGTATGCATGTCAGCGCACTTCTGGTGCTCTATGAAGAGTAAAATGTGTTCCATAACCAATCTGTGAAGGTGACCACCCTCTGAGAGATGCAGTTAAAGCTGCATTGCTGCAGTGGGTGTGATAAAGGTCTGGGCTTCCGGGTGCATGGCCTACAGCCTACAGCCTTTGGCCATGTACCCAATAGTCTATGTCTTGGCCACACCCACCACAACATAATGTAGCCATGCATGCCAACATGTCATCAAGTACCACAATCCACACACATACCACAGCCACCGGCACTCCTACCCAAGCTCTGCACCGTCATACGGTTATGCATAGAAAGGTTCACCTTCTACCAGAATCTACAAACTTAACACAGCCTCTGGCGCCCCTACCCACTTTCATTTGCATATGATGGTGTTACTGTCAACCAAACCAACCAACAGTATTTGCATGTCAGCTGACATATGGTGCTCTATCAAGTGTACAATGTGCTCCACAACCATTCTGTAAAGGTGAGGCGTCTGTGACAGATACAGTGTAAACTGCATTGCTGCAGCCGGTGTGGGCAAGGCCTAGAGTGTTGGGTGCATGGCCTATGACTACGGCCTTTGGCCATGCTCCCAATAGTCTAGGCCATTGGGAGCATGACACAAACATACCACAGCCACTGCCACTACTACCAAACCTCCACACCGTAATACAGCTATTCATGGAAACATAACACAGCCTCCGGCACCCATACCCACTTTCATTCACATAGTATGTCTCCCAGCCCTCTATTCAGTACACAAAAGCAATATGTCAATCTGCAGTACAGAAGTCACCACTCTGCGCAATAGACACTACGCAATCCAATGCGATATGCAGTTTAGTCCGTCTCCACGTCTATGCACACACTAATGAAGAATTGCGCCCACTTCACACACTGCAGTATCCATGCACATAGAAGGTGCACTTCATCCCTACCCTCTTCAATACTGTCAGTATTGCAACACTGCACTCAGTGGATTCACTGCACAACTGTTCACTCCAGTAACTGCAGCCATGGATTAAACACTGTAGGATGTGCTAAGAAGCACTGCACCCATGCAAACAAACATCATGCAATGCTGACATACCACACACAGAAGGGAACAATGTGAAACCTAATTCCAACTACGGCACATAGTTGTCGCTGCAAGGCCTCCATCCATGCAACACACCAGAGTAGATGCTATCTTTTAATGTGCATGTCATGTGCAAAGGACTACCCTTATGCAATTGAGCTCCCACCAGTCACCATGGAAATAGGAATAGGAGACCCGCGAATTGGTGCTGTACGCAACGACACTGCAGGCACATCAACGTCTTCATCCACCTATTGACATATCTCTGATGAACCACTTCTCTCTCCCCCATCCTTTCCATCCCCAACCCACCATCACATGCCGTACATTATGTTTGTCAGTCTCTTTCGACGGCGCTCTGTTCTCAGATACACCATGGTGGTGTTTCCCAAAAACTTTGACGCACAGCATGCCTCTCTCCAGCCAGCCACCGGCCGCGTCCAAAGTTCATCAACAGCAAGGCATACTGCAAGCCAATGAGCCTTTGAGACGTACATTTCAGTTCTTTGCAACAAAAGTACTGGTCGGATTTCCACCAAACACACAAAAGCACGCTTTCTGTCCCAAGCCCCCGCTCCTGCCACAAATTTGGTGCAAGTCCGTCCAACCGTTTGGCCTGTAGCCGTGCGCAAAGTTGTTGCCCATTCAGTATATGTGGGAAAATAATTGTGACCCCCTTATAACTCCCCCCTGCACGAAACCTCACCAAACTTGTTGAAAAAATTCAGAGCGTCCTATATACTTTTTTTGCAAAGTTTGGTAAGGATTCCTCCTGGGTGAGCGAAGTTATATAGTTATAAGTGGTTTCCTATGAGTTTAGCAACTTAACCATAACTACACGGCCACTATCGTGGGCTGTGTAATAAAGGAGCAAGTGATAGGAAGTGGATAGCAGTCTCCTTGGGATCAGTACAGTGTAAACAGTTAGCTAATTGAGTTCGACCCCATTTATAACTATAGATGGCCAACCGTGGCGTGCCAGTTCTGAATTTAAAAAACAGTGAACGTGCAGCTTGGGGTTTAAAATAATCTGAATATGATTTGTAGCCCACTATTAGTTTGTGGTACCTATAGAGTATGAGGGACAAATAGCGGCTACTCTGAAGGATGGTGTCCCCTATTGCTCTGTTTCTGGTTTCATTTACTATAGCTCATTTTACTTGCTATCTTGTGCTTTTGGGTTAGTCTAATAGTTTCCAAAGCCTAAATTGATCAAAAAGTTGAACACCACAGCTAACTAGCCCACCTTCTTGGCTTAATACATTGCAAAGTGCTCCCTAGTACTTAAGCAAAGAGGGTGGACTTCTTATTCAAACCCAGTATAGAATGGGTTTGGTTGCAATCTTATGGACTATATAAGTCATGCACAGCGGTTTGTGAAGTGGGACTGTATTGGTGCTCCTTGGGAATTTTAGGATGTTTTTAGAAAGGAATATTCAGTGACTTCTAGATGTTTAGCCGAACAATGTCCCCACTCTCAGCTTCATGCAAAGCAGCTTGATGAGCTTGTAACCTATAGACATTAAGAGCCTATTTAAGAGCACCACCCCAATGGTCCCTCATAAATTTGGCAGTGGCCGCACTTTGCCTTATCAGGGTGGTGTTTGATTTCTCCCCCTGCCTATGCCATTTGCTTCATTCCGTGTGTCTAATTCCCAAGTAATCACATGTATGCCCTTGATCAATAGGGCTATCCCCAATATGTAATCTTAATTCAATGTGCTTTTCCCGAGGTGCACTTAAAGGCCATGTTTTCCTTATAATTAATGATAACTATCAGGCCCATGTTGTTGCATAGTAGGGACAATGTTTCCAGTTGTTTTTTGAGCCGTGTCGGGGCCAACGAGAACATCACTGCATATTTGGCAAATAATGGCACTGGATATTTGCCCTTGCCTAGGGTTGGGGCCTCTGTCCCTACATTCAATAACGACTTAATGACACCATTAATGTATAGGTTGAAAAGGGCCTGAGCCAAGACACCTTTTTCAACCATAAACGCAGATGTGGTGGCCCACCCAAACCCCATCTATTAACAGCCTGATTATTTGTATATAAGTGTTTAATAGATTGATCAGGGTGTCTCTAAACTTCTGCCGGGCAACATCGTCAAAAGCTCTCTGCATATCTACAAAAGCCACATTAAGATCTTCCTTAGTACAGTGTATTTTTGGACCCACTGGTGTAGCCAAAATACCTGGTCGACTGTACTGACCCCAGATCGAAACAAATAGCCTTAGAGACTGTGTATGTATCACTACTGGGAATTGACAGAATACAATGGAGGTCTGCATATACTATGCAAGGAGAACCACTCGCACTACTCACTGCCTAAGTAAGTAGACCCACGACGGAGAAAGGGCCCCATGATAATACACTGGCTAAGTGTGAATAGTAGAAAATATATCATTCTTCCCCTGCTGTGCGTGATCATCCATGCTTGATAGGCACATTTGGTAAGAAGAACTAACGGCACATTCAAAAGACAGTGAGCTTCAGTATGCACGTTCTGTGGACACCCATTCTGCCCAGAAAACAATGACATCTCTGAGGTGTGGAAACAGGATAAGGGATGCTCCTCAGTCTCTGACTGGAGCAAATTGTTGCATTCTGCCCAATCCAAACATCCGCAAAAGTTAGGTCAATGATGGTGCCCAGAGTGTTTTAGGCAATTAGGCAGCAGGACACTCTTCGGCCAATCTGATTGGCTGGCATGCAGCAGGCATTCCATTCCCAGACTCTGCGACCACTGCATCTGGGGAAAGGTTAAATTCCCAGAAATGCACTCCAGTGGTCTGAGCAAAATGTATATATAATTATATCTGGGTAGTCATCAGCTACCAGGATATGTTCAACAAAGGCATTCCCGAGTGACATCAATGAGGGAAATATGTCCAAGAAAAGAACTGGTGCCCTCTGACCTGCGCCCAGAGCAACCCAAAGCAAAGAAAATAAGCTGTTGGTCAACTCAGCTGCTTCTTTATTCAATCATCCTCTGCCATGAGGTCACAGTAAGAGGATACATCATTCAGAAAAAAAAACAATCATTGCAAAAGACTTCCTATGGAAGCCATACAAAAAGATTCCACACTTTTATACGTTTTACATTGTTATGTTATGTCATGTCATGCTATTGTTCTATTCGCATTTAAACCAGGTACCACTGTAATTTGCATGGTCTCCCAAGCGAGTGATCTAAAACAGAATGAGGAGATTTAGAAATTTGGCAGCTGAACAGGGAAAATGAAGATAGCTGTGCACTTGTGTTGATGTGTGCAGGTTGGAAGTACCCTGAGCGCTGCTCGGCGTTCCCATGAATTACTATGGGCCTCATTCCGACCTTGGCGGTAAGGGGTTAAAGGCGCCGGTAATGGCGCCGGTGCCGTTAACCACTTACCGCCCCATTATGAGGTCCTTTAGCGGGTCCCACTAAGGGCGACTGGTTTTATCAGGCGCCCTTAGTGGGAGCCGCTAAAGGAACAGCATGCTAATAACGGGCCTGTCATTAACATGCTCCCCATTCCCATTGAGCCCTATGGGGACTCAAATGGGAATGGGGAGGTACCCTGTCCGGCTTCCTTGAATGAGGAATTACCGGGTCTTCCAAGGTTGGAATGGCCCATTAATTTCTCATTCGAGGAACCCGGACCCGGTATGGGGTACCATGGCTAACACCAACCTTGTAATGACCTCCTATGTGTTTTGCGTCAAGAGCATTAAGGCATTTGTCTACAGAAAGGATACCTTGTGTCCCCAGGTGTTGGCTTTGGGATTACGGTGTGTACGTTGTTGTTTGTATGGTTGTAATTTACTGTTGCTTGTTTTCAGGTGAGGGGGTGTTAGCAGGCCATGTTTGAGTGGCTGCGTTGTTTTGTGTGTTTCCTTTTCAGCACAGAATGTGGGTGGTTAATGGGTAGGTTTTGCGAAGTCTGAAGTGAGACATGGGAATAGCTCTCTAGTTTCCTGTGCCTGTATTTGTAGGTCCCATAGTGCAAGAAGCAACTTGGTGCAGTATATGGTGTCACACGTGAGTGCGACCCGTGTGAGAACTAGGGAAAAGATTGGTTGGTGCCTCCACTTGTATATTTAGGCTTAATTCCCTATAAGTGGCAATGCTTTCGTTCTTGACCTGTTGCTTAGGTTTTGGGCACCCGGCTGATTTTTTCAGGCCAGAAAGCTGGTAGTCAGGTCGATGGGCTAGAGTTTATGACCAAGATGTCCGTCTTATAGGGATTGTTTTTTGAGAAAATGTGCATCTGTCCAGACTTTGATAGCGGGGAGATAGCTTCTGATGTTGCCACTCCACTCTGTATTAGTTGGTTCAACGTCCAAAATAATCTGAGTACCTCAGCGTAATTCAACCGTCCCGGGCACAGTGCAGAGTCCTGCGGTATGCCACAATTCACAGCATATTGATGGGAGAAGAAGGTGCCTAGACGTACTTGATAACATTTATTATTTAAGCATGAGTTTAGGGTGCAATGTTAGTTGTAGTAACTGCAATGGGTAAAGTGTGTGGTACAGAGTGGAATTCCGAAGAGGGAGACATGGGTTTGAGGGGAGCGATCAGCGATTGGTGAGAAATCCGTTGCAGATTAGGGGCTTCAAATCTTTCTTGAAGAGTAAGACAGAAGGAGCCATTGAAACAGGACGCATAGCAGGAAAGGACTGGTGCATTTAAGGAGTTTTTTTGTCTGTGCATATGAGGATATTGCTTCAACATGCAGTGAGGTGAAATGTGTGGCAAACCTCTGTCCATAATCCCCTGGGTGCCTCATCTGAAAATGTACTATTGTCTTACACAAAAAGTGTGCAACGTAGAAGAAGGGCATAAAGATATTGTAAGTAGTAATAAGTAAATATGGAAACCTGAAGGTGGGAAAAGAAAACGACACATTTAATAACCATGTAGAATGAAGTGGATGGTACCAAAAAAAGAAGAAAGGATGCCTCCACTGTAATCACTTCACAGAAACTCGGCAGGCTGGAACGATAGTGGACGGACGCAGTAGGACAAAGGGAGATTACATCAAAAGAGTGAGTGCAGGTAATTTTTTTATATGGGTGTGGTTTTTTTTGGTATGTGGTGCAGAAATAATATTTTCTTTCTGTTCTTGTGACTCAGAAATGGCTAGTGCTTTGGAGTGGCTGGAGGAGTATTTCCCGCACTGGGAAATGTCAGAAGACAGTGGCCCTCATTACAACACCGGTGCTAAACCATGGTTGGTTCCGGTGTTGTAACGGGTCTGCCATGGTTTAATGGGGAATTACCACCCCATTCCAAGGTTGGCGGGGCAGTAATTCCCCATTGAACCATGGCCCTTCCCCATCCCCATAGGGCTCTATGGGAATGGGGAAGGCGCTAAGTACGGTACCGCAAATTGCGGTACCATACTTAGCACCAGGGTCCCTTTGCGGGTCCCTACTTAAATGGCAGGTCTAGACCAGCCGTTCAGGTCGGGTCCCACAAGGGACCTCGTAGTAAGGCGCTAAGTGTTTAACGGCGCCGCAGCCTTTTACGGTGCCGTTAAACACTTAGCGCCAGGGTCCTAATGAGGCCCAGTGACAACAATGGTACACATTGTATTGCGTATGGAAATAGTGACCAGTATTTTATAGGCATTTAACTTATGTTGTTTTTGTTTTCAACAGAAAGAGTTTGTGTGTAAAAAATGTTTTTAAAAAGACATAAAATGTTCGCGAACAGCGCGCCTGTTCGACCTATCTGCAAGGAATGGAATGTGGGTGTTGTAAAGGCAGTACACCTACCCTTACTAAGGTCAAGTAAGATGGATTTGATATTTGACTGTACCAACTGATGAAAATGTGCGTACATAAACAGAAAGGGGTGCCCAAAGGATATTGTACCTCAGCGAACCGCTTGGAAAGTGATATGATACATGGTAGTAGAACACACCAGATGTCCGGAATGGGTGTAAATGAGCAAAATGGGAGTGTGTGAAGGACAGTATAGCTGTCCGTATCGGGCGCAGCCAAAATGGTGCCATCCGTAGAACAGGCGCGATGGCCAGCAAGTTCGTAGGCAAAGAAAATGGAGTTGTCCTAAGGACACTGGAACTGTCCGTACAGTGAACATAGCATCCGTGCACATGCACAGTACAAACGTACATATTGCGAACATTGCCCCTGTTCCTAACTGTCCGTCCCACTTGTGTCCCACTTTGAATTACTTTGAGGACCCGAAGACTGTCCGAAGGACATTTGGGCGCATGCGCACGTTTGATTCTCTATAACATTTGCTGTCCAGGAGACTTTCAGTACTGGCACGGATGACTTGAGGACGTCATCATGTGACCGCACCCACGCTGAGCGAGGGGACTAATTTGCGTGGTTGGTGTGCTTCCGCAACAGTACAAAAGAACTTGTAGACACAAGGGAAAGTATTGTAGAGTGTAAAAATGTAATTTCACATTACTCACACAATAGCAGACCTCAGGATTTGCTGTGTAAAAGTTTTGTACCGCTTTGTAGGGATGAAGACGGTCACGAGGCACACCCCTCCACACCTACAAATGGCCACACCCACGAGCGCATCTTCATTGTCGCTCTAGCTGTAGCAGATTGAGGTGTACTGCCTTTACTGCTGTAGTGAACAAAAGGACAGTAATCGGTATGGCTTCCATGGCTGTTGTTGGGTCATTAGGCTCTGAACCACCCCCCAACCCGCCACCACCACCACCTCCCCAAGGGCCTGCAGAGAGATATGTGGGTGAGGATGTAGAGATTGAGGAAGAAGAGGAGGAAGAGAATGAAGTGGAGTAACCTTGTACGAGGAACACTCAGCGGGAGTCGTGGGTGTGGCGGTTGTTTTCCATGTATGGGAACGTACCAAAAGCACGTGCAAACCTGGTGAAGTGTAACCAGTGCAAGTTGGTGCTGAGTCCTGGGAGATTTGGTGCATACAGTTTTGGTACGACAACCATGAAGCGACACCTCACTTTGTTCCACACTGTGGACATTCGCAATGAGGTGCCATGTGAAGAGCGTAGTAGATTGAGTTCCTCCACAGCATCCTCTGTGTCCGATCCTCCCACCACAAGAGACACTCCTGTGGGGGAGCGCCTCCCTCCAGCTGCCTCACAAGCCATTCGTAATGCTGTTGACCCTTACCTTTCAAAGGTGACAGTAGTGTGCACGTATAATGACGCAGTACTCTGCAGGGGGGAGAGTTTTCAAAGTGCTTTTGAGGCTGCAGTCACAGAGCACCAGCAGATCTGCTCCTTACCTAAATAGAGCTCACCCTAAATATTTCTCTATTCACTTGCCCTTTCTTATCCCTGTGGCTGGTGTCCCTTCCTTACCCTCCTTTGCCTTCTTCCCTTAGTGTGCCGTGTGCTGTTAAGCAATAAACGTAAAAACAACAAAAATTACAGAAAAGGCTCTTTTCAGAGCCGCCTTTCTCAGTGTAACAATAGAACTATGAAGTGACGGTCGTAGACCCCCGCGGAGTGCTGAAAAAGTTCACAGACAGTCGTAGGGGAAAAAAGGGAGGGTGCAAGCAGAATAAACACAATGAAGTGTACGCTGGGAGTAAGTGGCGGCTCTGAAAAGAGCCTTTTGGTGGTGTGCTTAGTGGGTCAAAAAGTGTGGATTGGTGAAAACGGATTGTCAGATAGGTTAGTGTGATTGCAAAAGAGGTTGCAATGCATTTTGTACATTGCGAAGAAAAATCTGATTGCCAGCATATATGAGGTGGACTCCATCTCTGCGGAAAATGGAAGTGCTGCGAAACAAAATGTTTTCAATGTGGAAAGAGGACATGCCAACCTCTCTTAGAAATGCACACACAGCCTTATTCACATTGTGTCTCGCTTTCTCCATTTGTGGACCAAACGCAGAAGAATGCAGCCATATTTGTCTTTGTGCAATACGGGAGAAAGGTATTTGACAATTTGGAAACATGTCCATGAGCTTCGCGAGTCCTTCCTTCATTGCAAATTGCAAAGAAATTCCAGATACATGGCCTAAACTGTTTCCTCCACAATGAATGATCAGTATATCTGGAGGAGGCTCTGTCAGTAAAGTAACACAGAGAGGTACCAAGTCCAGCCATCTCATGCCACGCACGCCATGCCAGTGCACTTCCACATGAGGAAATCCATTTGTAGATAAACTGCAGCTTTCTGCATTCACTTTCAACCAATGTATCAATGAGTTTCCCAAAATCCAGATAATTTGTTTTTGAGCATGGAAAGCCATGGCTGTGTGGTCTCCTGTAAGGGAGAAGATGGTCTTATTAACGTACGTCGGTCAGAACACACCTACTGAACTTTATGGACCAATCCCTAGCTCCACTCATTCTCATTTACATGCCTTTCCTACCCTGAATCCCCGTTGGTGATATGTGCTGGCTGCAAACTACTGCCATGTTCACGGACATGTACAGGATCAGAGCGTGACGACGGTACATTAAATTACTTTCCCCTTTTTTCCTTTTAAGGTAGGCTCTGAAAAGAGACGTCTTTTTTTAAATTTTTGGCAGATACCGTACAGACATCTGGAATTTTATGTATTTCTTTGTATATTTGTCCTTGCTTTACTCTTCCAAACATTATAGAACTTCTCTAAAGCAAGCCTTACGTTCCAAAATAACATCGCATTTCCCAAAGAAGATAGCGCAACACCATCTCCTTCAAAATAATCTGCATTTCTTGGAGCAATGTTTTCGTGGCTGCAAACAAAATTCCAGCTCATAGCATGAATGCACACATGCCGCGACTGATGATAAACCTACCGATGCTTTGATCGGGACAGAAAACAGAAGTGTTGTTCCATTGTGCTCTAGGGAGTAAAGAAGAAAAAATTACTTTGGTTGTTGGGAAGATGGTCATGAGTGCTTCAACCAACTGTGCCAAATCTGCCAACAAAGTATGTGAAGTCACGTATCCCAAATGGCAAGCACCGTAGTGCAAAATTACCACATGAGGAGTGGTCATTGTACGCATGTCTCTGCAAACTTGCAGAATTCCCGCAGCATTGGCATCAGTGTCAGCATTCCACACCACCTCCACACCTCGCACATCGAAATGGTGTGCCACATGCCTACTCTCGGCATAGTGTTGTAAGCCTTCCACAAAAATGTCTCCAAGCATCAAAACCCTGACCCTCTCCACCTCTGCGATCTTCAGTGTGCGCACCGTCTTTCGACACAAAAGAGTAATGTGAACATCTCATTGGCTGATGCCTACAGTCGCCTGCGCATGCAGTATTTGCTGTAGAAACCTGTATGTGACACGCCCTACCAGCGGACAAGCGTTGCCTACGTGCGGCACGTAACTCTTACGCAGTCCTTCCACCCTTTCTACAGCGGTACCAAAGCGAGTTCCTCATTGGACACAACTAAGCAGTCGCACAATCATCCACCAATCACATTGGACATCGATAATTCCGTCATCAACATTGCGCACTTCTGACATTCATGATTCTGAATGGAAGTCTCATATCATTGCAAAGCACCTACTTCACAAGCTACTGTGCAAGTATTGCGAATTTCTATGTACAGCTCCATGCATGAGTATAGAGTACAGGTATGTATATTGTAATCAGAGAACATGTGGAACCCTTATGATTTAATTTAGACAGAATAATGCCTCTAAATGTCCATAGGGAATACATAACAACGCTCCCCCTTTATAGTGCAAGATGTCCGATTAGTCAATCACAAATCGCACGACTGCTTACTGTCTTCCGCATAACCAGTACATACGTTGCAAGCATGGCTATTTAGGGAAGAACTGAATTTTGTATGTGAAAATGTCAGAGTTGTGTACTCTGTACGGCCTATAATTATGGTACTTGCAATGTGATCGTATGAGAATAGTAAGCGCTCCTGATTGCGGTGGTGACATTTTCTTCTGAGGGTCTCCCGATTTTTCGGCATCGTGCTTTTAATGTACAAGTAGAAAATGTTTCCCCATCTAGTACGATACCCTATCGCTTACAAACCTCCCTCCTATGCACAGTACACTTTGTAAACAACAAGGCATTTCCTTACCCTTAAAGGTTTGAGCTATTTTGAAGGACTGGCAAGTACCATATTCCAAGTACCATGCAAAGACTGCACAGAGTGAAATGAAATGTACACGTACGCTGGGTTGAAATATAAAAGGTGAATGCTGTGACGAAAGAAGGACAATCAATGTGTGCAGTGTCATCACTGCTGCAAACACACAAAGTAATTGATTTTTTTTTTGCTTTGCATTGAAGACTACTCTCCTGAGAATCAACAGCATCTACACTGTAGACGACATATCCGAAGAAACCTGGTCATCTTGCACAAAAAAGTAAGTACAGTACAACCTTCCTTTAAATGGTAACTACTCCTAAAAGAGGCTGCGTGGGTTATTGGTTTAGTTTGGGCACCAAAGCAAGCATTGATTTGTAAACCATTCTACCTACAAATATCCATTTATTGAACAAAGAATAACAGGCAGAATGGCTAACAAATCCCTGTGCGTTTGGTACCCAAATAACATGTGTAATGCTTAGAAAGTTAGATTGTGAAATGAAGTTGTTGTAGTAAGCTTTTGCCATTTTGGTTATTAATAAGGGTTCTCGTCACAAGTAGGGCACTTTGTTCTCTCATCTTAAGTACATTGTAGTAGTATCCAAACAGTAAAGTAGCCTTACCAAATCATTGCAAGAGTTCAATGTACGTTGACACACCATGACAAAGAGCTTCCCCATCTGACTCATGCACACATGCACACTGCACACATACATTGGACAACAGACCAAAGTATACTTTTTTTTCTCAACAGACACCAAAGAACCCTACCAAAAAGCAGCTCTGTAGAAAGGAACGCAGAAGTAGAGCAAATAAAAATAAAGGCGCCCAATGCAAGCATCCACCAGTTGTACAGTTAGTAGACAATGTTGGTATAAACCAGCTAATGCAGTTGGATAACAAAGGAAGTCTCAACTACAGAAACTGTACCTCCTCCATCAAAAAGTGTCACAAAACACAAATATGTTGTCAAAAAAACGCCTACCAGTACAGCTAACAATGTTCCTAATAATCCTAAGCAAAAATGTTTCATCACAGAGTCCTTCAGAATGTAGTAAGAAGAGGACCGAAATCATCCTCACCCAGTGCAATCCTTCTCAAAAGGAAGTTGTTCATATTAGTGTTAAATAGGATGAAAGCACTAACAAAACTAAATACCAAACTACAAAAGAAACTCAGCAATAAACAGAATGTGAACAAAAATAATGTAAATGTTTGTGGTGGTGAATGGAGTCACACAACAACCACAGATCCATATTTTAATGAAGAAGCATACAAACAAAATCAAACAAACACAATTGCCATTCATAGTAGTGGACGAGGGTATGTGAAAATCAATACTACCATCATGGAACAAGAAACACTGCTTACCAAAGTATCCCCTGAAAACTCACAATTACCTCTCGATTCAGCAGAACCACACTGTCCAGTATACAAATGGCCGTGAACATCAATGTGTGCCATTCCAAACAAAGCTTTTAAATCTTTGTCAGTTCCTCAATCAATATGTAAAATGTAAAGACAAAAGTAAAATGAAAGTGCTGCAAAATATGGATATTTGTCGAGTGCGGAAAGACACATGACTAAAAGGACATTCATTAGCCTGCATTTCTGGGCCTATTTGCAAAAGTACCTTCCATGATATCAAAAGAATATCAATACATCATTCCAATGTAACAAATTTAGTGTATAAAATATACTATGCCAAAAGTCCAGCTTCAGAATTAGGCAATTTAAATACCAGTCTTCTGCATGGTACACCCAAATACTTACAAGAAGAAATTGACCGTATTCAGAAAAAGTATTTTGGAACTGAGAGACACTTACAAAATGCAATAGTTTTAGAACATAGTAGCAACAATTCTGCACATAGCAACCTTCTATTACACAAATACAGAAAGGAAATAGTAAAATTTAAGAGGTCATCGGCTGAAGTACCAAACCATGTGTGTGTGTGTTGCCGCAGAACGTTTTACAAAAAGAACACAAAAAATGTGGACATATCATACAAAATAGAAGACAATGAAGACTCTAAATGGTTTGAATTAGCTTTGCACCTTTTAATTGAAAACAAATATGAACTAACTGAACGCCTCATATGTTGCAGTTACTGTACTGCAAAATTAGACAACAACCACACTCCTTCACGTGCTATTACAAATAATTTGGAATTGTTTCCATTACCAGAAATCCTGCAACAGCTCAATTTGCATGAGAGCATAATAATTCAAACAGTTCATCCATTTCAAGCAATTATACACCTTCATCCAAAAACAGCAAAATTACCTTCCTCTGAATTGGTGAAAGGCATTTGTGGCAAAGTAGTTTATTTGCCATTAGATCTAAAGGAAAATGTACACACTGTAGGAGTGGAACGTTCAATAGAGCATTCTTTAATAATCTTGGTAAATGGAGTACCAACAAAGAACAAAAAAATTTGGCAACAGTTAGTGGACTTACACAAAGTTAGACAAGTATTGCAATATCTAAAAGACAATAATGAGTACTACAAGGAAATAAATATTGATGAAAGCGTAAGGGAAACAACCAAAATAATTCAAGAGCCATCAGAAACTGGACAATTCGAACTTCTGGATCCAGCTACAGTATCCACTCTGTTGGACCATTACACAATTCATCCATTGCATTCCAATGAAAGCGTAGATGATGCACTAGAAACTTACCAAATGCGACAAACCAAAGGATCACCAATGAGTATTTGGGAAAAAAGTATAGAAGCACATGCTTTTCCACTGCTATTTCCTACTGGCAAAGGTGGAAGATAAGATGATAGACCTACTCAGATTGGGGCATCAGAATACCGCTCATTACGAATGTATTTGCAAGATCGCAGATTTAGACAAAATGTGGAATACATATTCCACCTACTCTATGAAAGTGAATTAGCAACACTATGTTATGGAGTTGCACACATTACAAAGACTAACACCCAGGACATCAAAGATGACATCACAAATATCATTGATGACATCATTGATGACATCACATGTCTGCCTCACTTATTTTGGTGCATTGAAAAATATATGCCAGGTGCTTTTATTCACTGACAATCACAATATAAAAATTGAATAGGAGCTGTATATGAATACGGTACCCTTGTTGTGTGTTCTTAAAGTACTTTCCTTAGGCTCTGGTCTCAGCTCATGATGCACATGCATGGGGCAATAGCAGGCCTCAAATACACATTTAATTTGTATACAGGAACATACACTTTCTGATCATGCTGTTTCTTTCTTCCTTACTTCAGTTTCCCTGTATGTGCCTCTCATTTCTATGCATTGGGTCTGCATATGTATTGTTTGTACTAGCACAAGTGTGTATTAAGTCTTCAATTTGTAGGTAGTTATAACATGTACAACATTACACAATTACCCCTGACATCTTGCTACCAACATAATAGAAAGAACCCCTTGTAGGTAGGGGCTTCTCATTCACATTATTTTCAGATGTGATGTCATCAGTGATGTCATCAATGATATTTGTGATGTCATCATTGATGTCCTGGGTGTTAGTCTTAGCAATGCACATAGATGGTGCGAGTTATGGTTGGTAAGCTTACCATAATGGGGGAATGCGCAGAGTTTTTGGTGTCACTGTGAATTATAGCATCCCTTTAATAAAGTTTTTTTTATCGAATGTACATATATATATATATATATATATATATATATATATATATATATATATATATATATATATATATATATATATAATGTCAGAGAACAAAAACAAAGGGGCTAAACATGTGATGTTGTCAGTGATGTCATCAGTGACATTTGAGATGTCATCTTTCATGGTCTGGGTGTTAGTGTGCGAAGTATAAATAGTATATCTAAAGCTATACAATTAAAACAGTTGTTTGTTCTATAACATCTACATTCTAGCGGTTGAGTTGGGTAATTTGTGTGTCGCAAAATAGGAATTTGTGGGCCATTCTGGCTGTAAATCGCTGTTTAAGACATGGGGATTTTTGGACAGAATGGTGCAGAATCTCTATTTGTAGGCACAGAAATAGCATGAATTAACCTTACAGTGTGTTCGAGTAATAATACAAATATTATGGTGATATTCTACTTACTTTTTTTCTAAAATGAACAGGTTACTTCTTAGTTGTCCTTTGTACTTCAAATTCGGTTGCTTCTTTTCAGGAGAACAGTCTTCACTGCAATTGTAAAAGAAATAAATTAGTAATTTTGTTTGTTTATAGCACTGTTTTTAATTTAGACATTGATTTTTTCAATTGAAATCCTCAGCGCCTTCTTCAAAACCATTAAAACGATCTTATTTACATAAGATACATCGCACCAGTTAAATACATATGATAAGTTCTTAATGAACAAATTGTATTGCAATGACTAACTGTAGCCAACAAAATATCTTTACTATGTCTTGTGAAATTCATAATGTACCACTGAATACCATTATTCCTGTAACTAAGCTCTTCCAAGTAATAGTGCCTCAATGTCATAGGCTGCTTGTCCTATATAAATGTAAGTAATTAAATAAATAAATTTTAAAAAAAATGTAATTGTGCAAGTATTATTGTTTGAGATTTGAACATAGAGTGTGCATGCAATTTTGTTTGACTACATGTAGTCTATATATTTCATTTCAAAAATGTTAGTTTAACATGATTTGAGTGTGTGTGTGTATAAAGAAATTAAATAGTATAAAGATTTGTAAGTGACAGTTGATTTTAAGAGATTGAAAAAAGACAGTAGATTAATTTTACAGATTATACAAGCTAAAAGTTAGCTAGAAAATGTGTTCATGTATTGTAGAGAAAACATGCATACCTGTAGTTTGTGTTCATGTATATGGATATGCATTGAGCTGCAAATAGAAATCTTGGAGACTTGTACAGTATTTCTTGTAGATGGTGCTTGCCAATGATATGACACTTGTACACAGAGAGATTCACAGTACATTTGGAGTGCTGATCTATGATGATGCAGTTAGATGTAGAGGTCTTGAATGTGATTGGTGGATGGTCATGTGACTTGTTAGCTACATCCAATGAGGGAATGGCACAGAGAGTGAACTGGAAATGGTAGAAGGGCTGTTCATGTTACAATATGTCCGCGGACATGGCGGTAGTTCGCGGACATCGGGAGTTACATCCTGGGATTTTTGGGTTCAGAAATCATGCAAATGAGATTGAGCACTGAATGGGATTGGTCAGGAAAGTTTAGTGGGTGTGTTGTGCCAGGAGAGAGTTTCTCAGATACTCTTTTTGCTGAGAGAAGAACAGATAGCTATGGCTGTGTGTTTCAGAAAACAGATTGTTTGGATTTTGGGAGACTCGTGGATACGTTGGTTGAAGGTGCATGCAGAAACCTGTGGAGTAGCTTTAGATCTTGGATTCCCACATGTGAAAGTACACTGGCATGGAGTACGTGGAATGAAGTAGTTGGACTTGTTACCTCTCTGTGCTACTTTGGAGACAGAGCAATATCCAGATATAATTATCATTCATTGTGGAGGGAACAGCTTAGGACATGTGCCTGGAATTTCTTTGCAATCTGCAATGAAAGAAGGACTTAGGAAGGTCATGGACATGTTTCCAAATTCTCAAGTAATTTTTTCACGGATGGCGCAGAGACAAATGTGGCTTCGTTCTTCTTCATTTGGTCCACAAATGGAGAAAGCAAGGCACAATGTCAATAAGGCTGTTTGTGCCTTTCTAGGAGATTTTGGCATGTCCTCTTTTCACAATGAAAATATCATGTTTCGTATTACATACATTTTTCGCAGAGATGGAGTACATCTAACTTATGCTGGCAATCAGATTTTTCTAAGAAACATACAAAATGCATTATGACCTTTTTTAGAATGACAGCATCCATTTTGAAGTAGGTGTTCAGTATTTATAATTTTTGAAACACAAACACCTCCCAGAGGCTCTTTTCAGAGCCACCACTTTCTCCCAGAGAAAATTGCAATGGTTTTAATAGGGTAGCACCCCAACATTTTAGATGTCTGCGGACTGTCCGCGGACTTCTAAAAAATACAAAGGGCTCTGCTTCATTTATTTTCACTTCTATTTTTTAACTGTGAAAGGCGGCTCTGAAAAGAGCCTTATTTATTTTTTTGATGTTTGTTATTTTATATTTTTTATGGGTTTTTTTATACACGACACACTAGGAGAGGAGGGGAAAGGAGGGTAAAGGGGGGGGGGGACACCAACCACAGAGATAAGAAAGGGCGAGCTGAGAGAGGAAGATGTAGAGTGGGTTTTATTTGGGTAGTGAGCAGGTCTTCTCGTGCTCTGAGACGATAGTCTCAAAAGCACTATGAAGTCGCTCCCCCCTGCAGAGTACTGTGTCACAGTACATACACAAAACTATGACCCTCGAAAGGTAAGGGTCATCAGCATTATCTATGGCCTGTGAGGCAGCTTGAGGAAGTCGCTGTCCCACAGAGGTGTTCCTTGTGTTGACAGGATCAGAAACAGAGGATGAAGTAGAGGAAATCAACCTACTACACTCCTTGCAAGGTACAACCTTGCGAATGGCCCCAGAGTGAAATGACCTTAGGTTTGGCTTCATGGTAGTGGTCCCAAAGCTGTACGAACCATGCCTCCCGCGACTGAGTACCATTTTGCACTCATTGCAGGTGACTCGGTTCGCACGAGCCTTAGGACCATCCCCATGAATGGTAAATAACCGCCACACCCAAGACTCACGCCGAGTGCGGGTAGTAGGGATTTCCACTACCTCGTTCTCGTCATCCTCTTCTTCCTCCTCTGCATCCTCACTCATGTTCCCCTCTTCAGGCCCTTGGGGAGGTGGTGGTGGTGGAGGGGGTGGGGGTGGTGCTGATGCAGATGCAGCACCAGGTGGCAGTAGTGCAGCCATGGATGCCATCTCGATGATGGTGTAATCTGCAAGTTGCAGGAAAAATAGCTGTGCTCTGAAGAATAGCCAGAAACACAATGAGAATAAGCTCTAGGGCGTGGTCTTTTATAGGGGTGTTTGTACGCGGTTTGCGGACATGCGTGCTGTCCGCGGACAGATCGAACACAAAAAAAGGTTCAAAAACGTTTAAAAAGTATGTCGAAACTCAGGATTAGTATGTGGGACTATGGTGAGTTTTTATTGAGAAATATTATGGATTACTTGAAAATGTACTTTTAAATTGTTCGGTGAAACGAACAGTGTCCGCATTCAAAACACGCGATCAGCATGGGCACGGTCACATGATCACTTAGCGAACATGTTCGCGAAGGAAGCGGCTGTCACAGGTCACCAAATGCACGGATATTGGTTTGCGCATGCGCGTTGATGTTCTACGGACACTGTTCAGGTCCTGAAGTAATTAAAAGTGCGTCACACGTCAAACGAACAGTTACGGACAACCGTTTGTTCTTAGAACAGTTTAACTTCCTTGCGAACAATACACACAGACATAGCGTCCTCAGGACACCTCCATTTTTGTTTATTTATGAACATTTCAGATCACCGCGTGTGTTCTTAGAACAGTTTCAACTTGCTAGAGAACAGTACGGACAGGTATACTGTTCTTCAGACACCTTCATTTTCGTTTATTTATGTACATTTCAGGACACCGCTTGTGTTCTTAGAACAGTTTCAACTTGGTAGCGAACATTATGGACAGGTATAGTGTTCTTCAGGACACCTCCATTTTTGTTTATTTACGAACATTTCAGGACACCACTTGTGTTCTTAGAACAGTTTCGCCTTGCTAGCGAACAATACGGAGAGGTATAGTGTTCTTCAGGACACCCCCATTTTATTTATTTACGAACATTTCAGGACATCGCGTGTTTTCTAGAACAGTTTCAACTTGCTAGCGAACAGTACGGACAGGTAAAGTGTTCTTCAGGACACCTCCATTTTCATTTATTTACGAACATTTCAGAACAACGCGTGTGTTCTTAGAACAGTTTCAACTTGCTAGCGAACACTAGGGACAGGTATAGTGTTCTTCAGGACACTTCCATTTTCGTTCCTTTATGAACATTTCAGGACACCGCATGTGTTCTAGAACAATTTCAACTTGCTAGCAAACAGTACGGACAGGTATAGTGTTCTTCAGGACACCTCCATTTTCGTTTATTTACGAACATTTCAGGACACCACTTGTGTTCTTAGAACAGTTTCAACTTGCTAGTGAACAGTACGGACAGGTATAGTGTTCTTCAGGACACCCCCATTTTATTTATTTACGAACATTTCAGGACATCGCGTGTTTTCTAGAACAGTTTCAACTTGCTGGCGAACAGTACGGACAGGTAAAGTGTTCTTCAGGACACCTCCATTTTCATTTATTTACGAACATTTCAGAACAACGCGTGTGTTCTTAGAACAGTTTCAACTTGCTAGCGAACACTACGGACAGGTACAGTGTTCTTCAGGACACTTCCATTTTCGTTCCTTTATGAACATTTCAGGACACCGCATGTGTTCTAGAACAATTTCAACTTGCTAGCAAATAGTACGGACAGGTATAGTGTTCTTCAGGACACCTCCATTTTCATTTATTTATGAAAATTTCAGAACAACCGTGCTGTCCGCAGACACCTAAATAGTTTTTTAAAAAAAATAATTACAACACAATATAAAAATGTAACTTTATTTAACATATATCAACAATTCATGACAGACAAGGTGAGGCAGAAACAGAAACAAAAACAGGAGAATTAGGGGTTTCAACATGATTGGTATCAGGTGAAGAAGGGATGGAAGTCTCATCAAAACGTTTTGGGGTATGGAGAGGGTTTGGGGATAATTGACTGGGATATAGTGAGGGGGGACAAGTACATGTGGGACAATGTTATGAGGTTTTTGTTTGAAAATGCTCCTCAACAAAAGTTTTCAAATTATTAAAATTGGTCACCAATATAACAATTTTTTCTTTTATGCTGTCAAGAGTGTTATCCGTAACAGTTTCTTCAGAGGTAGTTTCTATTTTGTTATGCTCTGTACAACAAATATATATATATGTTAAATGTATATAAAATAATAATAATTAAATGGTTTATAGTGTAAAGTGTGTACCACTAGTTTCACTATCTTCTGACATTTCCTCATGTGGGAAATGCTCCTCTAGCCATTCCAGAGTACTAGACATTTCTGTGAGAAAAAAAAAAGATAATATATATTTTTTTTTATCTAATACAAAAAGTTTATAAATATATGAGTAAAATGAAGTACACTTACTATTTCAGGTAAGCTATGTTCTGAGTACTCTGTAGGTCTGGTCTTGCTCTTAGTTGTGCAGTGTCTGTGAGGTAATTTTGTTGGAAGCCAATTTATCTTCTTTTGGTATATTCCATTTTAGAACATATTGTATTTAAACAAATGGTTAGTGTGTTACATATATGGGTTACATTTCGTATGTATTACTACATATAATATGTATGTGTGTTGCTTTGTGAATTTTTCAAATGTTACTATGTTATGATATAACAATTAAACATACCCTCCCAGAGTTTTTAGGTAGTGGTACTGTTGTCCGAACATGTCAGCGGACATCAAAAAAGTTTGCGGACATCAAATTCAGTAGAAGGAGTTCAGTATGTTCCATATTACATGTACATAAAGTCAAAGTTATTATTGTTAAATTGTGCTACTAAAAACCTATGAAATTCAGTGAAAAAACATTGTTAAAGAGACGTTATGGTCAAGTTGCGCTACTAAAAACCTATGAAATTCAGTGAAAAAACTTTGTTAAAGGGACGTTATGGTTCCAAGTAAAACAGTGATGTCATCCATGACATTTGTGATCTCATCTTTGATGTCCTGGGTGTTAGGCTTAGCAGTGCATAGTGGTGGCGTGAGTTATGGTTGCTTAGCTTACCATAACTGGTGAATTTCAAGGGTTTTTCGGTTTTACTTGGAACCATAACGTCCCTTTAACAAAGTTTTTTCACTGAATATATATATATATATATATATATATATATATATATATATATATATATATATATATATATATATACACATATATATATATATATATATATATATATATTACCAGTCGCTATATTCCCTTGACAGATTGGCCATATCCTAATCTACCCTACCTTCTAACACGTGATCCCACTAACCGTCACCTGTGTTCCCAGCTACTGGATTGGCATGTTGACCTGGAATTCTACCTGCTTCATCGGCCGAGTCACATGGTGTGCATCTGGTTTTAGCATGATCTCAGTGGACAACTCAGGGGTCAAATTGGCCCTTTGAAATAACAATACAATCCTCTTGATACCAGACATGAAGGCGCCCCAGAACTACCTCCCCAGCACTGGACTAGATTTGTTGCGATCACCTCTTGGTCTTTGTATCACAATTCACAGGATGTTTGGATTCTCTTTCCCCCTTATCAGTTGCCCACCCGTGGTACACCTCCCTGCTTTCTTGAGGACCACATTCTTCAGCCTAATTCTTGTGAATGTATGTACTCAATTCACTGTACTCAATTTACCAGACCTTTGATAATTCAAATTAGACAGCCATGTTCTTGGGGGTGCTAGCATCCTAAATCTAAACCTGCATGTTGGCAGCTTGAGACCTCTCACCTGACTCCCATGGATTTGTCCTTCGGGAAGACTGCAGCCTACCCTTGCTCTGCTGTTCGCATTCCAATCTTGGTCCACCAAGGGCCTGCAGCTGAATACAATTAAATAGTTATCTATTCGGCATGAAAGCCACTTTTCTCAGCTTCCCCACTGGAGCTTGGGAAAGAGAAATAATGTGAAATCTTCCTTCTGCCAAACTACTGCACTTACAATTAATGTATTTATTTTTGTATTTTTTGCATTTGTAAAGCGCCTCATATCTCGGGCATCAGTGCGCTGTTGCAAAGCCAGTTACATGTAGGGTGAAACGTAGTCATGGAAAAACAGTTTGTGAGTCCAATATGGCGACTGTTAGGCAAAGAACCACGTCTTTAGTGCCTTTGTGATGGGCCAGTATGATTATTTTGCCCTTAAAGCTGGAGGGAGTGCATTTGTCACGCTCACCTGAATCTCTGCAGGAGCGATGGATTCCTTCGACCTCTGCTCTGCTCTCCCCTCACCCGCAAACCAACTCTTTCTCCCTTCACATGGGGTTCTATCTGTAAGATAAAGAATGGTTTATAATAGTGCCCAGACCCAGAGAGCATCCTTTGAGACTCCCCGTTGCTTCAAGCGCCTTGTCTAAAGAGGGGGGGGGGGCTCACCTCTTGTTTTAGGAAGGTGGGCTCTCCGTCCTGGCTCTGCAGGGGCGCTATGGTGTGGGCTGGATGGTTGCCGTGCTGACTTGAAGCTGCTGTTTTGGTGGTGCTGCTGAGAAGAATGGCACAGCCGCTCCCCTTATTGGTGGTTGGAAAACGGTCAAAAGTCCCGAATAATGTTCCAGGGCCAGTTATTTCACTGACCCTTAGTGCTGTGATTCTGTTGTGTATAATGTCCAATGTCCTCGGATTTCCCAGTTGCTTCACTGGGTTCGCAAGGAAGAAGTGCGGGTTTGTATTGCCTTTGTGGATCTTGCTCACCGAGTGTCTATAAAGACTAACCTGTCTTTCTCTTGTGTTTTCTTTTCCTTGCAGATTGCCAAAGGAAACTCCGATGGGCGGTGAACATCAGAAGGACTGCGAGTGAAGAATGAAGCTGCAGACGCTGTTGGAAAGCCGCGGAAAGGTTAGTAGAAACTGGCGCTGTACTAATGCTTCTGTTCTTTTTCTCTTTCAGATGCAGAGCTCGTAGTAGCGTAGATGGAGGCCCAGCCGGGCGCCGGAACTGCAGGTAAGCCGCAGAAGACTCCGGGGATTGAGATCAGGTAAGCGCGTGCTCGATGCAACAGAGGAATACACGAAGCAAGTCTTGTTCTTTGGGCATGGCTTTTAAAGAGGGCCTCGCCCAAAGACTAGAGTGTTGCATTAGTTCTGGATTGGCCAAAAAGGGGTCCATGCTAGTGGAACAGGAAGTCTCATGTTATTCTATGGTCTCAGGGGTTTTCATTGGCTGACATGGATATTAACCCTGTTTTTGCTGTCCATGCTTTCACCCACAATGCACCTGCCTGTCTTCCCTTCTGCCTACCATGAACTGGATATGAGGGTGACTTGATTATGTCACCTAGTCTAGTGCCCATGACAGTCCTCCCCCTCAAGACCCCTCCTAAGTGTGTGTTTCCCGGGCCAGGCTTGGTGGGATTGTTCTTGTGGAATTTGAGTAATAACCAAGGTGCATGAATGTTCTCACTTGGCTCCCATGACCTATCTTGTGGGCCATATCCCTTCCAGTCCACCAGATAATACAAGGTTGTTCGCACCATTTTAGAATCTAATATCTGTTTGACCTCATATTCTGGTTCCTCTCCTTTTATTACTATGGGGGCTGGCAGAGCTAGTGTCCTAGTCCCAGGCTGTACAGGTTTCAATAAAGAAACATGAAAAACTGGATGTATGCGCATTTGTGGAGGTAGAGTCAATCTCATGGCGACAGGAGTAACTACACTTTCTATGGTGAATGGGCCTAAATATTTAGGTTGAAATTTCCTGGCCCCTTTCAACGCTATATACTTTGTCGATAACCATACTGAGTCTCCTGCGTGATAGTTAGGGGCCTTTTGTTGATGGCGGTCAGCATACCTTTTTTGTGTGTCCTTGGCTGCCTCAAGGTGCCTTACCGCATCTTTGTTTGCTTGTGAGATTCTTTCATGTAAGGTCTCAATGGCAGGCATCTCAATTGTTTTAGGTGGGTCGTATGCTGAAGTTCTCGGGTTGTGGCCATAAAGAGTGTAAAACGGCGTCATGCCTGTGGAGGTGTGTATTGAATTATTGTATTCGTATTCAGCCATCCACAGGATTTCTTCCCAAGTGCGTTCTGGCTGGTGTAGTAGACAACAGAGGTATTGCTCCAGAGTTTGGTTGGTACGCTCTGTTTGACTGTCTGTTTGTGGGTGGTGACTGGTGAAAAACCGGATTTCCATTCCGGCCAGCTTACAACAATGTTTCCAAAATTGTGACACAAATTGGCTCCCTCTATCGGAGATTAATATGGATGGAAATCCATGGAGCTTCACAATGTTATGGAGGAAAACTTGAGCCAAGACCTGTGCTGACGGAATGCCCTTTAAGGCGATAAAGTGGGCCATTTTGGTGAATAGGTCTACTACCACAATGATGGTGTTAAATCTGGAACTGGGAGGCAAGTCGGTGATAAAGTCCATCGATACTGTGTGCTAAGGTGTGGGTGGTATGGCCAGTGGTTGCAGTAAGCCAGCAGGTTTTTGTCATGAGGCCTTATGTTGAGCACACGTTCCGCACGAGTTGACGAAATCGTGAGTATCTTGTCGCCAATTGGGCCACCAGCAAGATCTTTCAATCTTTTCAACGGTTTTTCCCACCCCTGGATGACCTTCCATTGGTGAATCATGGTAATTAACCAGCACTTCTTCTCGCAGGGTACGTGTTGGAAGGTAGAGGCGATCTCGATAACATGGTAAACCATCTTTGATGGTAAAGTTCACCCCCTTTCTTTTCCATGTCTGTAATTCCTCTATGGGTAGACTTTCCTTTATCTTCTTCTTGAATGCCTACCACGAAGAATCGTCCCCACACAGACCTAGGATCTTGTTCCCCGGGATGATGTCCACGGGATCAGGAGTTCTGTAGGCTTGATCCCTTTTGTAATCACATGATAAGGCATCTGCCTTTCCATTCTTTACTACAGGCCAGTAAGTGATCACAAAATCATATTCTGATAGGAATAGAGCCCAACGAAGCTGTCTAGAGGATTGTTCTTTAGCCGACCGTAGGTACTGAAGATTCCGATGGTCCGTGATTATGGTAATACTATGTTTGGCTCTGAGTAGATAATGCCTCCATTCCTTGAGGGCCTCCTTTATTGCAAGCAGTTCTTTATCCGTAACCACATAATTTAATTCCGCTGGTGAGAACTTTTTTGACCAGAAAGCTGTGGGGTGTAGATGAACGGTATCAGGGTTCCGTTGGGACAAGACTGCTCCCATGGCTACACTTGAAGCATCAGTCTCTACGATGTAAGGGAGGTCTGGTTGTGGATGTTGTAATACAGGGGCTGATGTGAACCTGCTCTTTAGAGCCCCAAAGGCTTCTTCAGCTGTGGGGGTCCATTCAAATTTCTGCTGCTTGCGTAAGAGGGTGGTGATAGGATGCACCAAATGTGAAAATCCTGGTATGAAGCGTCGCTAGAATTTCGCAAAACCTAGCAAGCTCTGCACTCCCTTTAGAGACAAAGGTGATGGCCAAGTGAGAATTGCCTCCACTTTCCTGTTGTCCATTCGAATCCCTTGTGGAGACAAGACGAACCCTAATAACTCAACTTCGGTGACATGGAAAGAGCACTTTTCAAACTTGGCATAAAGATGTTTTTCGCGCAGCTTGTGGAGAACTGCCCGTACATGTGATACATGCTCTTGTACGGTAGCTGAATAAATGAGGATGTCGTCTATGTACACAACGGCACATACGTCTAGCAGTTCTCGTAGGACATCATTCATGAAGTGCTGGAACGCCGCTGGTGCTTTCCACAACCCGAACAGCATTACCTGATACTCATAGAGGCCGTAACTGGTGCGGAACGTGGTCTTCCATTCATCACCCTCCTTAACACGCACCAGGTGGTAGGCCCCACGAAGATCCAATTTCGTGAACACTTGCGCTTTTCGGACTTGGTCGAGCAATACAGGTATCAGAGGTAATGGGTACCGGTTCTTCACCGTGACCTGGTTTAACGCATGGTAATCGATGCACGTTCTAAGATCCCCCTCCTTCTTCGGGATGAAGAAGAGAGGAGAGGCCGCAGGGGATTCGGAAGGGCGGATGAAACCATTTGCGAGGTATTGGTCCAAGTAAGCTTTGAGATGGGAGTTTTCCCCTTCTGTCAGAGCATATATGCGGCTACACAGAACCTTTGCCCCTGGTACCAGGTCTATCTGGCAGTCATAAGAACGATGCGGGGGCAGAACATTGGCCTGTTCCTTGGCGCATACATCCCGGTATTCCTAGTATTCGGGGGGTAAAACTCCCAACATCCCCAACACGGGGAGTGTTTTCTGAGATGCTGATATAGGCTGCTCCGGCGACCGACCTGACTCGTAACTGTGTCTGCAGCCCTTGGGAAAGGTTAATGATCTCCTACGCCAGTCTATAAGCGGGGTGTGTTTCGCAAGCCAAGGTATGCCAAGGATCATTTGGAATTGTGGCGCTGAAATCAGATCAAATGAGGTTTCCTCCTTATGCCCATCTTGACAGAGCATTAAGATCTTGGTGGTGCAGTGGGTAACCGGTCCTGACAGCAGCTGAGTTCCGTCGACCGCAGTTACGTTGTCTATGATTTCCTTTGTGCAACTTGGTAACCCAATTCTGTCGGCTGTTTCTATATCCAGATAATTCCCAATGGCTCCACTATCCACAAAAGCTTCTAGTGTGTGTAACCTGGAAGGCTGGCGTTGGTCCACTATGGTCACTGGAATGATAAAATGGGAGGTCGAGGGAGACTTAGTTGCACTCGGCAAACCGACCTCTAACTTTGCCGGGCGTTGGAGTTTTCCATCTCGGTTGCTTCCTTTGCTCCATCCATAGCCTCAACTGACTTTTGGGTGGTTTAGCCAGACAGTTACGAAGAAAGTGGCCGGATTGCCCACAGTATAGACATAATTGCTCTTGCCGCCTTCTATCACGCTCCGCTTTAGTAAGGGGGCCTCGAACTCCCCCTAATTGCATAGGTTCAGGATATGCTTTAATGGACTGGCGAGCTGACGTCTCCTTGGTTCGCATATAGAATGTTCTGCTCTCTGAGCGTGAGCGGTCGGCTCTCCGGTTTTACAAACTGTGATCTAGCTGGAGTGCTAGGTCTATGTATTCAGCACACCCCTCGGGTGGGTTAACTACTTGTGCCAGGTTGTCTTTAAGCTCCCCCCTTAGGCCTCGGTAAAAAAGAGTTGTTTGCTTTTCTTCTGGCAAACCTGTTTCGGCTACCAGGCGATTGTGTACTGCGGGCACAAAGCATTTCCAAGTCATGCTGGAAGCCTGCAAAATTTTGAAGTAATGGATCGTCCCTATTGACTAAAGGTACGGACCAATCTGCTGCATGTCCCCTCAAGTATGACAACACAAAGGCCACTTTAGACTGATTTGTTTCGTGCTGATTAGATAAGCTCTCTTGGAATGTTCAGAGCTGCTCTTAGGTCATTATTTTGGATTACCTGGAATTTTTGGATCTTCTGTTATGCTGTCTCTGCGAAGAGCACATTACAGTCATCTAGTCTGGCTCTTACGAGGGGTTGGGCTATGGTGAGGCAGTTGGCTGGAATGAGGAATTGTCTTGCTGTGTTGAGGAGTTTGGTGGTATATGCAGCAGATGATGCGATTGTGTTCACTTGTCTGGATAGGGAGAAGGATTCATCCAGGTAAAACCGTAAAGTTTTTACTGTGGTAGGGCAAGAATTTGTATGCCGTCTATCGTGAATTCTTTGAATTTAGGATTGAGTTTTTTTAGCATGGCTGGGGAGCCTGCTATGAGGATCTCAGTTTTGTCATCATTTAGGCATAAGTGGTTGGTAGCATTCAAGGTCTGGATGGTAGAGTAAATATTGTTGATCATAGTTGAGTCTGTGTTGAAGCACCCAGGCAGTGGGTGAAGGATTTGGATGTCATCTGCATAGTTTGTATATGTTATGCTGAGGGAATCCATAAGATCGAAGATGGGTTTTGTGAAGATGTTGTAAATGGAGGGGGATAAGCAGGATCCGTGAGGCAATCTGCAGGGTTTGGGGACGGGGAGGGCACACCATTTCTGAGAAGACTCTCATGGATTCGTCCTCTAGGAACGATGCTATCCAGGTTGAGACTTTGAGGGAAAAGTTTGAATATTCAGTGAGGTTCTTGCGAAGGGTTGATTAGTAACCAGATCGAAGGCGGTGGAGAGATCTAGGAGGAGAAGAAGGGCTAGTTTGCCTTCATCCCTGAAGGCATCAAGCTGATTTATTAGGTGTAGTAGAGTGGATTCAGTACCGTGTCCTGGCTGGAAACCTGATTGGCATAAGGCTAGGATATGGTTTGTTTCTAGGAATGACTGGATTTGGTCATAAGCTGCTCTATCCAAGATTTTCACTAGGAATGGTACAGTGGTGATAGGGCAGTAATTGTTGGGGTTTGAAGGGTGTAGTGTCAGCTTCTTCGGCAAAGGGGGCACCCAGGATTCTTTCAGTGTATCAGGGACTGAGTTTGATGTGAAGGATGAGATGATATATCTGGTGATGAAGGGGACTAGGTCTTCGGCACAATCTTTAATAATATTGGCGGGCAGATGTCTCCTTTGCATTTGGATGGTTTGAACTTTTTTAGGATCTTTGCTGTTTCTGATTCCGATAGTTCTCTGAATTGGAATGCGGTTAAGCAGTGAGGGGGGTGGGGATGTGGGCGGTGGGTGTGTATGTGAGGGCTTGTTTTAACATGATTGTTGGAGCAAGGAGATTTTTACTCACATGGCGTTCTGAATGTCTGTGCACCATATTGGCGGGTTGTGGGTTGGATGGGGATTCCAGTCTCCTAGGATTTCAAAGATCTCTCTAGAGCTAGAGCTAGCATTGGTGATTCTAGAGATAAGGTCTGTTGATTTGGCAGCAATAGCAGGCTATTTTGTATTTTTTTGCATAAGGAATGGAAGGCAGCTTTTAGTTCGATAGTTGGTTTTTTTTCTCCGAACCCCTTCTGCTTGTCTTTTTTTGGTGCGTCGGGCTTGCAGATTGGGGATGAACCAGGCATTAGAGGGGCCACCTGTTTATTGGCAGATGTTAAGGTACTGGAGTACATATTGGCCAGAGTGGTGGGGTCTGTGGAGGGGATATTTTCTGGTTTGAGCGTGGTTAGGAGCTGTGCGATGGATTCCCTAGGAAACGTAAGTATGCTTTGAGAGAGGGCAGGAGATAGGGCTGCAGGGGATGGGCTCTTTGTTTGGCCAGCTGGAGTGTAAATATAACAGTGTAGTGGTCTGATCAGGGGCATGGTGAAGCCGAAGGTGTGGAGGTAAGGTTGTTTAGGTCTACTACCTAGTCTAGGGTTCTTCTTTTATTATGGGTGGGTGTTGCCATCCAGTGACGGAAGCTAATGTCTTAGAGGGTTTTGGCAACCGCTACTGCAATATTGTCTGTTGGATTATTAAGCCCTAAGTTGAAGTACCTAATATGAGGGAACTGGATGTGTGCTTGATATAAGTCCTTTGCATGTGTATAAGGTTATCCTCAAAGGTGGGGCTGTGGCCTGGCAACTGATAAAAGATGTGAATGGTGATGGAGTCATCTGGGGCACTTGCGAGTTTGACTGTTAGTAGTTTGCAGTTGTCTATCATGAGGAGATTTGTCTCTGTGATATTGAGTGAGCCTCTATATGTCGAGCGACACCCCTGCCGCTGGAAACTTCCCTATCTTTTCTGAGGATGCTATAGCCATTGTGGATAGCTCGGGATAGTAGTGAGTCAGAGGCTTGGTGTAACCAAGAAGGTCCAGGATTTCTAAGGCGTGATCTGTGAAGGATCATGCGTTGACGAGGGTACAGTTGAGTGGTAGGGTGGCATAAAAGAGTCTTTGGAGGTGTGCTCTAGTGGCATGGTGTGAGGGTTGTGAGTTCTGGATGCTTGGGTGGGAGTGGGAATGTTTCTGGCTAAGTTTGATCTTGTGCTTGTTATGGATTGTTGGCCATTTAATGTAGCTTTCATCGCAGTGGGTTCTTTATGCTTAGGGTCATTGGTTCTTTTTAGGACCAATTTTTCCTGAGGGCGCTCCATAGTTTGTTGCAATGTGGGTGCGGCGGTTGCTGGATAGGTGGATGTGGACAGGTGCCTGCTCGGGACCTGCATCTAAGCAGAGCATTTCTGCTAAGTGTGGGTTTTGGGAGGCAAAGGAGTTCCGGCCTCACACCGTCTCCCCTAGTGGACAGTCTCGCGTTTCTCATGGTGGTGTTGAGGGGAGATTTGTAATAAGGGATTGAGCCCAAGTTATGTGTGTTGGCAGCCACAGCAGTAATGCGCAGTATGCTCAGTGGAATTGGCGGGGGTATGCTGGGTAGATCTCCCCAGCGTGTGCTATACTAAGTGTTACAAATACCTATGGACGAGTGTACTGTATCCGCCATGTGGATGGCTGCAGGTCAAAAGAGCGGGTAGGTTATCAGTTGTGAGCAGACTGTGCGAGCCTCAATAAGCATGGCACGCTCGTTAGGAGACGGTGCCATAATTGTGAGTGGTCCTCGCATGTAACTAATTTCACCTGGTAAGCGCGTTGCTTTCATAGACAGTATGGGCAGACCAAAACTAGGGGCAATGCGGGCAGAGGAGAGGAACGTGGTGGGGTGCGGGATCATAGGACAACCTTCAGAGTGGATTCCAACAGTGGGCAATGCATTTACATCAACTTTAGCACACGTGGCATTGGGCTTACCTTTGCTTCTAACTTGGAAGATACCCATGCCACAGAACGGCAGCAGCGAGCAGTGGACCGCAAAAGACAGCTGCTGCTGCCTTTGGAGACTGCCTTGGGAAGATGCCGTCTCCACCATCCGGTGCAGGTGCAGCCAATCAGGTCTGGCTATGTTGCTGGGTGTAGCCTGGGGGATTTCGGCAGTAGCCATCTTTGCAGGTCCAGGGATGCATTAAATCCATTGCAGTCCTGTCCTCGTGGGGGCTCAGAGGGTCCAATGGGGAATGGGAAAAACACAATGCTAGGCCTCAAATGCAATATGGGAGTGCTTCAGTATTTCCCTCACTCCAGCTCTGACCGCCATTGTCACACACTGTCACGTCTTACTACCGCTACATAATACCACCCATGCCTCATACATGGTCCTACCAAAGCCTCTATAACTACCTTAAAGATACATTTGTTGCCTGCTCCATGTTCTCATATGCAAACCTATCATAAGGCAAGCTCCTCACTGCAATCCCTGCCCCCCTGCTGCCCTGCACATTCACTTTCTCGTGGGCTTGTACATTTTCCTTAGTCTCAATCTTTTGGCTGCACTTGGAGGCTGTATTTGCATTCTAGAAGGTAAGAGATGAACTTACTATGTGGGAAAGAGTGGTAGTCTATTCATATATATTGAGGTGAGTATGGAAATGTCACCGGTGTGAAAAAATCCAGTTCTACCATAGGTCAAATAAGGAGACCAAGAGAGGCAGGTTTTCAAAAAATGGATGTAATTAGCTGAAGACTCATCTACTGAAAGAGGCGGTTACCTCTCATTGTCCTGCTGGTTGATGCAGAGTTTCTGGTTTGCAAGCAAAACTCAGCAGTTCCATACAAAAATGAACAATTCCTGATAGCAAAATGACAATCGAGGGCATGCTCAAGGTCACATGCTCTGAGGCAATGCAGATGTCTCCATTTGAAAAGGCTGCTGCCTGCAACAGGTCTGAAGTTAATCACTTAAGAATTGTTTGATTATTGTCCATGGGTGATGGTAGGCTAGTTAGAAGGGTGTGGGAGTGGATAATATTGAATATTGTTATGAGTTGAAGAAGATAGGCTATCCGGGTGCTTATTACTCAGTGAGTTGGAGGGGGTCACCCTAAATGCATGGGGATTGTTTCCATACTACTTCCTTAGTGGAATCCAAATGGGCAGGCTTATTATTTTAGTCCACTAGGCCCTTGAGCTGTATTGCTCTGACTCTGCAATATCATAACCAGGGATTTGGTATGCGGGCCTTTGGACAGTATTTGGAATGTTTCTATGGATCCAGCCTGAGAATTTTTTTTTTTTTGAGGAATAGCATTTTGATGAATTTCTGTTGGGTAGAGGACATGTGACCCCCAAACCTTTGAGGGTGTTGATGAAAAATCTGAGTGCTTTACAGATGTGGGTGTGTTATCTTCGTGTTTTTGGCATTGTGCTACTTGATGATATTGGCAAGGCAATGTAGAGTTAGAGCTGTGTGCGTCAGATCAAATACTTATTATTTATTAATACGTATCCACTATTTTGGGATCTGTCTCTCTAAGCACCAATCCTTCACATAATTCCACCCTCCCAGAGCAATCAAATGCACTTAAACATGGGCTCTTATTCTCTTTTACCAGTTGGATTGGACACTTTGAAGACTTGTTTTCTGTAACATCTGACAAGTTATATCACATATAACACATGATCAGACCACTAAACTACACGGTGTACAGACCACAATTGTGACGTTTTTTTCCACATGAGAAATGGGATTGAACAAATTGTGTGGCCTGCCTAGAATTATCATAAGGGTTATCATAATGCACACATTACAAGCATGTACAAAGTAGCAATTACTTGGTTGTTGGCCACACTCCATTGCATCACATATGCTCAATGTCGTCTATGATGGCTAGAGTCACTTGCCCTGTGCTGGTATCATCACGGGCATTGTGTGCAGCGACCACTTGGTCGATAGGGGCTTGTTACATTGTGTTCCCCACTGAACTTGCACATATTTTCTCGTCAATAAGGCCTACAATGTGTAACCTTCAACAACACTCTTCACAAATGAGCAATCCAGTTGAGGGCATTTTGAGGGACAGATTATAGCGGCAGCAGTTTCATGATTTGTTACCGAGCGTCGAGTCTGTTTCTCCCTTCTCTCTTTTGAGTACCCCTCCTTTCTCCTCACTGACAGCGAACGACGAGGTTTACAGTCTCGTCGCTCTTCATAAATCCTCTCATACAATTAAAATTGATCCGCCTTTGATTTATAAACACAGAGGGAAGACGGAATACGAACATAAGGCCTCGCAATCCATATCTGACTGGTGGACTTTCGCCGAGGAAACTTTATTTTATTGTGCACTCGGGCAGATTTATAGCCTCCCGAGTCCCCTTTTTGATGAGTAGAGCGTCACTGCATGAGTAGACATTGGCAAGGCTGATCAGGGGTTGTGGCACTTGAACCAAACTCTCTCGGAATGCAAGGCCTCTGTGTCGCACATAGGCCATTCTGTTGAGCGCCCTTGCCCTTATATTTTGAAGCTTCCTTCCCACCCACCCCTCCAGAAATCAAACTTAGGCGGGCCCTGCCGCTGCGAGGAGGTCGGCTGTGAATGATGCCCGTAAGCACAGGTGCAGGGGCTCACTATGCCAGCATACCGATAATTACCTAGCCTTGCTGGGCATGTGAGCGGAAGGTGAGAACGCATTTGCGGTAAATTATGAATGCGCTGCTGTGCTGTGAGCACCCACGCACGGCGAGCTTTCGAGTCTGATCCCAGCCACAGGAAACGGTTGAGAAACGACACTCTTATCCCATTGGCAAAGGATATATTGGAGTCCCGCCTAAATGGCTGCGAGACGATTTTATGGTTTGTCATCAACTCGTCGGAAATCTTTGGTGTATGGCATATCATGTCTTTAGTCATCGTTCCCCGTCCCCACTTAAAACTATCACATTATTTGGCACATCATAAAGATTTTTTTTTTTAGCACTTTAGGATTCAATGCCGTAGCGCTTCACTCGAAACCGTACATGATACGGGGTTTAGTTTATAATCCCCACGACGCAGTAAAATCACAAAAATAAAAGAACCGTTAAGCTATACGAGTAGTTACCCACGTCATCATAAAGGCATAAACATTAAAAAAAGAAAATTCGCATTTTAGTGTGCCGGCGTGTATTTAATACAGAGGGCTTGTTCGTATCATCAGCACCATGCGCACCTGCCCTGCCTGTATTTGCCGCATTTCTTATGCAGCATCCAGAAGGTAATTTGACATTTTGGTTTCGTATGAATCACTCCCTGTTTTTTTTTTATTTGCAGTGACTCTCAACAAAATGGCAACCGAGGGAAAGCAGGTGCTGCGGTGAATGCTTACTACCTCGAGTTTATGGAAAATGTTAGCTTTCAGGAACATGTGATAGTCCGGGCAACACTAGAGGTAGCTCTAGACATTCTGTAGGTGGTGCTGACGGCTGACACATTAATTATTTTTTAGAGTGAGTCGTTCTTATTGAAAGCTTCAGCAAAAAGTAAATATTACAATGACTGTCAAAAACATGTACATTCCAACCATTGGTGACAGCCAGTGCCTTAAGTGGCTCTGCAAAATGAGCCAGCGCTCATCAAGGGGGCGTGGCCTAACTGAGGGGGGTTACTTGCTGGCTCATTAGGCCACGCCCCTTGATAACCTCGGCTTAATGGGCTACAGGCACCCCAGCCTGGCTGCCTTTTGTAGATATTAGCACCCTCTCCCTAATAGGGGAGAGGGTGCTGATCTCTGCATTTATTTTCTATAGGCTTGCCTAGCAGCGGACAGCACCTCGCCTTTTCAACCTTAATGGTGGCGCTGCCCCTCGCCAGCTGGGGAGGGGCAGCATCACCATTAAGATTGAAAGGGTGAGGTTGCTGGAAGCTGAGGCCTTTTTTCAAAAGACGGAAACTCCTGAGAGTGCTCGGGGGCTTCAGGATTTAGAAAACAAGTCCTCTACTTCCAGTGGCCTCATGTTTCCCTCCATAATTCAAATACTTCAATAAAAACAGCAATTTTTCATCCCACCTCTCTCCGCTCCTGCTTCTTGAGCCCGGGGCCCCTCCGACAGCGATTCCATTCAGAATCATATATCCCTTCATCTGATCCTGGCTCGGCCCCTCGGTGAGGCCTCCTCCTGCTCCGTTGTCGTCGAGACCTTTCCGGTCCTTTGTGCCTGCCTGCCTTCTGTGTCCTGCGAGCTGCTGCGAGAGCCGTTGCTTCTCGCTCTCCGCCCCGTCTGGGATCAGCGACTGGTCCGCTGCTTGCGCCCACGCCACTGAGGGTCATCCATCGGCAGTTTCCAGCTCTGCCGCCGGTGCGGCCTCTTCCCGCTCAGTGGCCTGCACAGCCTCTCCGAACTACAGTGTCTTCTTGCCCGCCTCTACCGCCTGGAGCCTCAATTCCAAGCCCGGGGCCTCCACCTGCCTCTACTGCCAGGAGCCTCCATTCCGAGTCTGGGGCTTTCATCTGCAACGGTGGGTGCCTACTGCCAGGAGCCTCCATTCCAAGTCCGGAGCTTCCATCTGCATCGGCGGGTGCCGCTGCGTCCTGCACGTGCCTGTACGGGTTCTCTGGATTTCTGTGTCTTCCTGTCTGCCTCTGCTGCTCGGGGCTTCCATCTTGCTGTGGCGGGAGGCGCTGCTTCCTGCACCCTGATCCAGGCGTGATTGCTAGGGGCTCCCATCTGGCAATGGCAGGAGTCACTGCATTCTACACCCAGTCCAGTCTTGACTCCTCGAACTGCCTGTGACTGAGCCTCTGCCCACGTCAGCGCCATTGTGGGCCCCACGTCGGCTACTCCCAGCTTGGCCCACAGTGCAGCCTCCTCCCGCCCAGCTGCCCGCTTATGCTCTCCTGTCTGCTGGATCATCTGGCCCTCCTCTGCAGTGCAGGACCTCCAACTTACAATGGCAGGAGTACCTGCTTCTTGTCCCCCGCTCCTGTCTTGACTCCTCGGATAGGCCGGTGCCCACAGACACGTCGGTGGGCCCCCCGCCTCCTCCCCTTTGGCGGTTCCCTACTCAGCCCCCAGTACGGCCTCTTCACATTTTGTTGCTGGGGCGGGCAATCTGGTCTGCGGTGAAGCTTCCCACTCTCCTCCACTGACTGAGACTGATACTGCAGTGAAGCTTCCTGCCCTCCTCCACGGACAGAGACTGCTGTTAAGCTTCCTGGCCTCCTCCTCGTACTGAGACGCCCGTCAACACTCTCCACCATCCTAGTCCTGGGACGGGACAGCTGCTGGACCTCCTCCTGCCAAATACTTGCCAGCCACCTGCCGCACAGTCCCTGCTACTGGACGTCCTCACGCTTCCTCTTCAACGCGAGTCCTGCAAGAACCACACTTGCCTCCCACCTGCTACACAGTCCCTGCTGCTGGTCCTCCTCCCGCTTCCTCATCAAAGCGTGATCATCCAAGACCACAGTCACGGCCCCAAATCCAGCCCTGCCTAGCTTCTGCCTTCCCCCTGCCACACAGTCTCTGCTGCCGAATCCCCACCCCTCCTACTGGGTTCAACCAGGCACACGCAAACTGCTCAAGCTCTTACCCTACCTTCTCCTTCCCTGCTACCTGCCACACAGTCTCTGCAGTGGAGCCTCTTCCCACCTCCTTCCCCGCTTGGGCCCATCCAATACTACCCACTCCTTGCCTGCCACCTACCACACAGTCTCTGCAGCTGAGCCTTTTCTCACCTCCTTCTCAGCTTGGGCCCAACCACTTCTCATTGCCTGCTCCTGATCTTGCACGCCCTGACTCTCTGCCACCTTTCCACACAGTCTCTGCAGCTGAGCGTCTTCCAACCTCCTTCCCAGCTTGGGCCCAACCACTTCTTGCTGCCTGCTCCTGATCCTACGTGTCCTGACTCTCTGCCTACTACCTACCAAACTGCCTCTGTGGATGAGCCTCCTCACTCTCCTACACCAGCGCGGTCTCAACTAGAATCTACTACGTTGGTCCCTGTTCTCACCATCTTAAGACTCAAAAGCAGCGGATCATCTCAGCTCCTCGTCTCACTTGACCCGTTATGCGTTCTGCCAAAACTCTTGATCAACCCCCTCACTCCCCCCCTCTCACTCACCCCACTTTCCCCTTTCCCTCCTACTCTCCTTTTTCCTCCTCCTCATGCCCCGTCCTCTCTTCAATCCCCTTCCCCACTCTTCCTGTCCTACACCTACCCTCTCTCACTGTCCTAACCTTCTTTACCCCCCGCTGCTCGTCACTCCAGCCTCATGAACATTGCGCTCTGGAACGCCAGATCCATGTGCAACAAGACCGCAGCCGTTTTAGACATATTTTTTTGTGTCAACCTTCATTTCCTATGTCTAACTGAAACCTGGATCCCCCCACAACACTTCTGTCCCCATTTCCCTAACCACCTCCTCGTACTCCTTCTCTCATATCTCTTGCGCTACTGGCCGTGGCGGAGGTATTGGCCTCCTCTACCACCCTAAATACCTTTACTCTACCTCCTCACCATCTCTTCCTTCTTTCCCTTCCTTCGAATTTCTTTACAAATCTTTCTCCTCTCCTCACCCTATCTCCTTTCTAATCATCTATCGACCCCCTGGCCCTCTTTCTTCCTTCTATTAAGACCTTGATCACCTCCTTTTGCTTATCTCTCCCTCCCCCTCTCTTCTCACTGTACTCAGTGACTTAAATCTTCACCTCCCTTCTCTCCCCTTATTCCTCACCCCTTTTCTCCACCCTTGACTCCTACCTCCTTTCCCCTCTTCCTAATCTTCTTTACTCCCCCACCCCCCCACTGCTCGTCACGCCAGCCTCATGAACATTGCTCTCTGGAACGCCAGATCCATGTGCAACAAGACCGCAGCCGTTTTAGACATGTTCTTTCGTCTCAACTTTCATTTCCTATGTCTAACTGAAACCTGGATCACCCCACAATACTTCTGTCCCCGCTTCCCTAACCACCTCCTTGTACTCCTTCTCTCATATCTCTTGCACTACTGGCCGTGGTGGAGGTATTGGTCTCCTCTACCACCCTAAATACCTTTCCTCTACCTCCTTACCATCTCTTCCTTCTTTCCCTTCCTTCGAATTTCTTTACAATTCTTTCTCCTCTACTCACCCCATCTCCTTTCTAATCATCTATCGACCCCCTGGCCCTCTTTCTTACTTCTATGAAGAACTTGATCATCTCCTTTCACTTATCTCTCCCTCCCCCTCTCCTCTCACTGTACTCAGTGACTTTAATCTTCACCTCCCTTCTCCCCTTCATTCCTCACCCCTTTTCTCCACACCTGACTCCTACCTCCTTTCCCCTCTTCCTTCTTCCCCTACTCATTCCTCTGGCTCCACTCTAGACCTCATCTTCAATTCTTCCTACCCCTCTTCCCCTGTCTCTACTCTTCCTATCTATCTCTCCGATCATGCTTTACTCTCCTTCTCCCTTACTCCCCCTCCACATCCCTCCTCGACTATGCCCTCTCCTTCCATCTTCTCACGGCATGACCTTTGCAACTTTGACCCTTCCCTCTTTTTCAACACTTCCTCTTCTTCTCTCCCTTCTCTCCAAGATTTCTCTTCACTGTCAGCCAATGATGCACTATCCACTCTTTCCTCTTCTGTTTCTTCCTTCTTTGATCAACTTTACCCCCTTTCTTTCTTCCGTCCAACCCTCTCAACCTTGGCTCACTCCTCAAGTTCTCTCTATGCGGCGTCTCCTTCAACGTCTTGAGAGACTCTGGCTCAAATCTCCTTCACTTTCCAACCAAACCTCATATTTCTCTTACCACTCTCTCTACGACTCTTGTCTTGCCTTGGCTAAATGCTCCTACTACTCTAACTTCTCTACTCCCAAGCCTCCCACCCTTGCCGTATCTTCCAAACTCTCTCTCGACTTCTCTCCCCTCCTACCCTGATCCCTCTACCTCTTCTACCCTTTCTCCGTCTGACTTTGCAACTTCTTCTCCTCCAAGATTCTTGCCCTTCAGCAAAAAATCAACTGCTCCTCGTATTCCCCCTCTTCTCCCTCCCTCCTCCTCATCCTGCATGTCCGACTTCTCGCCTGTCTCCCCCTCTGAAGTCTCCACCCTCCTTTCCAAAGCCCACCCCACATCCGCCCCAACCGACGTTCTCCCTTCCCTTCTTATCCCTAACATCTACCCTCTTCTTATTCCCTACTTAACTTCCTTCTTCAACACCTGCCTATCCTCAGCCACCTTCGCCTCTGCTTTCAAGCACTCTACTATCATCTCTATTTTGAAGAAACCTTCTGCTGATCCCCTTCTCACCTCTAACTTCTGTCCTATCTCTCTTCTTCCATTCTTCTCTAAGCTTCTCGAGCACCTCACCTACTTTCAGCTCTCATCCTTTGTCACCAATCTCTCTCTCCTACCCCCCTCTCAATCTGGCTTCCGTCCTAAACACTCTCCTGAAACTGCTCTTACCTACATCCTTAACTCCTTCCTCTCTGCTCTACACTCTAAGCAATCCTCTGTCCTTATTCTTCTTGACCTCTCTGCTGCCTTCGACACTGTCGATCGCCCCCTTCTTCTCAACAGTCTTTCTTCCTTTGGATTGAAAGGCCATGTTCTTAACTGGCTATCCTCTTACCTCTCCTCCCACTCTTTTACTGTTTCCTGGGGACGCCGGTCCTCTCCAACCCAGCCTCTGGAGTACAGCGTACCTCAAGGTTCAGTGCTTGGACCTTTCCTTTTATCACTCTACATCTCCCACCTTGCCCCTGTTATCTCCTCGTTTGGCATTTCCCACCATTTCTATGCTGATGACACTCAACTCTTCCTTTCTTTCTCTTCCTTCTCAACTGACCTCCACCTGAAACTCTCTTCCTGTCTTACTGCCATAAAGAACTGGATGTCTTCCCGCTTTCTCTCCCTCAACACTGACAAGACTGAAGTCGTATTCTTCCCCTCCAACTCTCTACCCCCTCCCTCTCATCCACCTTTCATTCACTTTCCTCCTACTAATCTCCCTATCTCTCTCCATGCTCGTAACCTAGGCATTCACTTTGACTCCTCTCTCTCTTTCTCCCACCATATCTCTCTCACTTCTCGTGCCTGTCGCTACCACCTCTTCAATATTTGCAAAGTCCGACCCTCTCTCATCTTCCATGCTACTAAACTTTTAATTTCCTCCCCCTTATCTTCTCTCGCCTCTTCTACTGCTCCTGCTTACTCTTTGGAGTAGCTACTTCTCATCTCCCCCCCTCAAATCCATCTACCTTTCTGCCATCTGCACCCTCTGTCTACTTACATCCCGTGACTCCATCTCTGCTCCCCTTTCCTCCTTTGGCTGGATTCCATTTCACTCCCAACTTAAATTTCACTTTCTCTGCCTAGTCTTTAAATCTCTCCATGGTCTTGCTGCCCCTTATCTCTCCTCCCTCCTCTCTTTCTACACTCCCTCCTGTTCCCTTCGTTCTGCTGACCACTTCCTTCTCACTGTACCTCCGTCCCCTTGTGACCCTCCCATTTCCGCTCCTTCCAGCTCCTAGCCCCCCTGCACTGGAACTCCCTACCTCTCTCAATCTGCTCTATTCCTACCTTCCTCATTCCGAACTTACCTTAAACCTCTCCCTCTCCATTCCCCGCCTTGAATCCCCTTCCCCTTCTTGCTTCCCCTCCTTCCTTTATTTTTTCCCCTTGATTATCTCCATCTCTATTGTTTATTGAATATTCAACATTTTAAAGAGATGACATGTTTATGAACGATTTTGATTTTTTTTTGATTTTATGAAACCTCAAACGGGCAAAATGGTTTGTTATTTCTTGGCATTTATTATCCTTGTTTATGTTTTGCCCCTCTTGGATTTAATATTTGTTTTATTGTTTTTATTGGCTTTTTGCTTAGTTTCTTATTTTTTTTCTTCTTTCTTTCTTTTTACGCTGATTTTCTTAAAGCTGTAAGGTTTGATTTGTTTAACCTTTTGCTAATAAAAATAATAATAAAAATAGTAATCATCTAATTGTTTTAGCAAATGTTAGGTAAGAATTAGTGCAGCCCAACTGATGTAGGACGCCACAAGACTTGGTATTAGGTAACCTAAGCAAATTGGTTCAGAACGAGGCCTTTAGGGAGCCAGGAAAGCCAAAGTCAATGGGAAAAGTCAAAGTTCTGATGCTCTTCTTCTTAGAAATATGTTCCTAAATAGTCAGTATTGAAAATGAAAGTCAAAGCAACTCATGAGGAGTCACCTTTGGAAAGCATACGCTGTAAAGCCAATGCAGTAAGTTAAGGTTAAATTAGTACATCTTCCTGTATCTTTTTGGGAGAATGTAACTGTTCTTATAACCTAGCAGTCTGTTCTGATCTACCCTTAACCTTTCCTTCCTTAAAATTGAATATTGCAAAGGTTATACTATATACATGCTATTCTGACCGCAAATGATGTCACCTCTGGGTTCTGGAACATGTGTAACATATGAATGAATTAGTCTCCTGCTTTATTGTTCACTTTTTTAATTGAATCCTACCTTGGGATTAATGGTACAGCTAATTACTGCTTGTTAAAGAACGCTTTAAATATCTTTGTGTATAAATTAATACATAATTTATTATATAAATTACGTGTGTAAGTGATTAATTGGAAACTTGTGTTTACTGATTTTATTGTACATCTCTACAGCTCACATTACCCCTCTTAAAAAAAATTTGGCTGCTCAGTCACACTACCAATTTGTGTAGTAGAGGCCTATATTAAAAGATAGGTTAACTAATAACAAGAGTTATGTCTTGTGTAGTCCAACACCAGCTGGACTGCACTAATTCTTACCTAACACTGGTGGCAGGCGGTGGGATTGGTGTGGAGATGTTACAGTGACTATTTGTTGTACTTGTGCCCAAATAAACCATCCACAAGTCTAGCTCCACCAAAAAGAAATGTAATCTTGTAACTGAACATAATGCCAGGAATGGATAATTCTAATGAAAAGTCCCTTACTGCACTTACAATGGAACAATTGAAAGAGTTATGTAGGACAATGGGACTGAGGCTAAAGGGAAGATAGAGTGAGTTGAATGAAAAAGTGTTAAATCACCAAAACCCTGGCACTATGCCCATACCTCTTACTCCCAACAGTGATATGGAAATTGATGAAACCGATAGTTTAGAGCTTAGTTCCAATCTGCCAAATGGGTCAGAATGTGAGTAGGATCCTCAAGGAGTGAGAAACTCCCATCCTCAGCCTGCTCCTGTAATTCAACAGTCTCCTATCACGACCTCTGTGGGTCGCAATATAAGCCCAGAATATCTATCTCTTGAAAGAATGAGACTAGAACTCAAGAATCTTGCAGTACAATCTGACGACAAAGGAGAAGAGAGAAGGCTCAGAGAGAGGACAATGCAGCATTAGTATATGAAAAAGATGTCCATTCATTCTGCTTCCACAGGGTCCTTTCAGTCTACTAGTCCCAAGAGACATTGCTTACCAGATTTTGCTTAAAGAGGCTATATGTGTGTATGACCCTAAAACTGATGTGTTGGATTGGTTGAGTACATTTGAATTAACTTTTGATTTGCAGAATGTGTGAGGGAATGATTTATTTGCATGGATCATGTCTAGGCCCCCCAGAAAGGCTGTGGTGCTATTATGGAATTGAGTGCTAGAGGCAGGAAAATTATCAACTCGTCAAACAGGCACTTGTTGACAGATTTGGGAAGACTCCTTCTCAATACCTTAAAAGTTTTAGAAACCATAAAAAGAAAGATGGTACCCCTTGGGCTATGTGGGTTTGTGAATGCCTGAAAAATGTGGATGGTTGGGTTAAGGGTTGACAAAGTAAACTCCTTTGAAGGAATGAGACATTTGTTTTTATTAGAGGATATTTTTTATGCCTGCTCTCCTGAGAGCATCTGGCTGACTCTAAAGAACTTGATCTCAGGAGACTAGTTCAAGCTGCTGACTTATGGGTAACCATCATGACCACTTATACGGATTGAGGGGCAACTCAGAAAAAGGATGAGGGTAAAAAGCACAAGAAAGAAAGTAAAGAAAAATGTTTGACTCATCCACCACCTAAAGAGGGCCACACAAACCAGAAGGGTACATTTAATGTGAAACCTTATAGGGCTAGTTTAACCTCTGAGACCAAACCAAAGGGAGGTTAAAAGAGAACCCCATTCCATAAAAAGGTTTGGTAAATGTGTGGTTTGTGGGACTAGTGACCATGTGGAAGGGTATCCCAGATGTAAGGGTAAACCTTCAAGGGCCCATACTTTCTCCTTAGCCTTCACTCCAGAGGAGAAAGCTCCAATGACAGGTGCTCACTTTCATCTACTAGCTGGTCACCCCATTGGAGTTCGGGCTCGTCTTTCTTTAGTGTCCTTGGGTCTGTGGGAACCACAGAATATAGATGTTTAAAACACAATACCTGACAACACATAATAATATTATAAGGACTGTGCACTTGTAAATGGCCATGAGACTCCTGCCATCAGAGACATTAGGGCCAGCATTACAGTGGTTGATGAAAGCTTCTTCAAACCTGAGAATGTAGCTTAGGCACCCACAGGTCCTGCTAAACCTGCTGGTGCTGGAGGCCCTATCCAAATGGTTCCTATTTTGCCAGCCCTCTTCCAGTGCAATAACATGACTGTACAAAATCATGTAAATGTGCAATCTGAAGTACCTGGGAGAGTTCTGTTGGGGAATAACTGGAAAAATCTTGGAAAAGTCTCCAGTACCCCAGGCCTTCCAGCAAAAAGAAACAGGGGCCGCCAAGATTGGCCAGCAGAACTGGGAGCTTTGCTTATAGCCTCTGATCAAGAGGAGGAGGAGGAAAGTGAGCCTCTCTGTGATCTCCTCAGGGATACCCTTCTGATGAGACACTTGAAGGAGTGAAACTCTCTTCAGATCTGACTGTGCAGCAACAGGAGGAGTGTATAGCTCAGTTAAGTCAGTTTGCCTCCCTGTTTTCTCTGACACCAGGCTTGGCCCTATGTGGCCAGCATGACATTCTCACTGGGGACAGTCTCCCAGTCAAAAGCAGGGGCTACAGAATGTCTGATCATGCCAGAACTCATAGAAAGAAGGAGTGTAACACGATGACTGGCCTCTGGTTTATAGAGCCATCTACCAGTCCATGTGCTACTCCATTTGTACTAGTGCCAAAAGCAGGAACCAAGGAATTGAGATTCTGTGTGGACGATAGAGCTCGCAGTGTAGTCACAAAGATTGATGTTCATCCTTTGCCAAGGACAGGTGAGCTGGTGAACAAACTTGGTTCTGCCAAGTTTCTCAGCACATTTAACTTAACCTCACGCAATTCTCAAATAGCACTGACAGACCATGCCAAGGAGAAAACAGCATTTTCAAACCCAGGAGACTTATACCAGTTTAGAGTTTTGTCTTTTGGACTAAATAATGCACCTGCTACATTTCAATGAATGGTGAACCAGGTTCTGAATGGATTAGAGTACTTCTGCATGGCATACTTGGATGATATAGCAGGGTTCAGCCCCACCTTGGAAGACCATCTTCATCACCTTGGCTATGTATTGCAGGCTCTTGAACAGGCCTGTCTGACCATAAAGGCAAGTACATCTCAAATTAGTCAGAGCAAAGTGGTCTACCTTGGACCTGAGGTAAGAGGTGAAGAGATTAGGCCCTTGAGAAATGGTTTCCTAATTTAGGAGACCCACGTCACCCGCACAATATCTATAAGGCAATGGCCTGTATGTGTATTTCTGTTTGGGGCAGGGTCTGCTGTTATAGACTCCACTGTGGGAGATATAGCTCAGACCTTCCTCCTAACTTAAATGCAATTTGTTTACCAATTCATATATTTTAGACCTTATTAAACCAAGGTGATTTTCAGGAATAGCACAATTAGCATATGACAATTTTCAAATTTGGTATAAAATTTGGTATAAAATAAATATTTTTATTATTATTAAACATTTGGTGCGACTGGCCCAATTCGTTTCGTTTTCTGTTATACCGTTCATCAGGGGCAAAAAATCATGTTCTTACAAAGGTCTATGAGAGAAGACAATATGCAAATATTAATTACATATTTCAACCCATATTTTGTTCATGCATAGATTAATTTCATCACATTTCCAAAAAAAAAACTGATAGCACATCCACTGGCTCGTGGCCGTTATCTCCATATTTTCACAAAACGTGAATTAAGTATAATGGAAATGACAAACATGTCTCTGCTGAGATATTAAGTCCAAAATCGTAAAAATCACTGAGTGGGTTGTCACATGGATATCGGTGAGTTCATTTGTTTAGTCCATAAAACAAAGAATTGTTGGTAGACTCAAAGTGACCTAATCTTATAAAGCTAAAGGTATGCGTGTTCTAACTAATGCGGTACAGATCATCTATTAATGTTGTAGGCTAGCTCTTCGGCGCTCAATTAGGCTACTGGACTCTGCTACCTCTCTAGGTCTATTTATACATAAAAGAGGTAGCTGCCTTACTTATGCTTCAAGTGATTGGGAACTTGTTTCCGCCAATTTATGTCCACAGTGTAGCCTACTACTACCCACTTCCTATTTTCCACTTAAATAGATAAACAGGATGATCCTAGCTCTCATAATTGGTTCTTACAGGGATTACACATTATTACACCCAACACAGAGTATGTGATCTCTTAGTTCAATCGTAATACCTGAATCCTGCGCATATGAATGAGCATGCAATAGACAGCTCCCCTAATTAGTCTTCACATGGTTTGCACAACATTACTCCCAACATAGAGCACATATTTTTTAATATCCCTCACGTGCCCTGCATATTCTACATTTGGCTAGCACTTCAGCCCCTTTTATTCTACAAGTAACGGATAAGTTAAAACATGGTGCATAGTTGTATTAAAAAAAAACATACTTTGATGCCATTCGCGCATGCACGAATTACGCTGGGTCCCAAATTAAATAAATTAACTTAATTGGGCTCTATTATTGAACTATTACACATTTGTTTTTATTAACAATGTTGATGTATATATCTATTTCATTAGATATAGCGGATGCTTTCCACACCTTGCACCACTCTAGATCTGCAAAATAAAACATCCTTTGACGCCATTTCGTGCATGCTTGAATGGTGTCACAAACCCAAAATGGCTCCTTTATTGATATAGGGTGACGTCATTTCGCACATGCGCGAATGACGTCACCTGCCGGTATATATACCAATCCTTTTAGAGAAAATGGCAGACGCGGATCTGGAGGCATCAGCAGCAGACGTCTACTAAACCTCCTAGGCCACTTTGAGTTTACCAACAATTCTTAGTTTTATGGACTAAACATGTAAACCCATGATTACCGATATCTATGTGACAACCCACTCAGTGATTTTTTACGATTTTGGATTTAATATCTCAACAGAGACATGTTTGTCATTTCCATTATACTTAATGCACGTTTTCTGAAAATATGGAGGTAATGGCCATGAGCCACTGGATGTAAATTATACTATGAGTTGTTTTTTGGAAATGTGATTAAATTAATCTATGCATGAATGAAATATGGGTTGAAATATGTAATTAATATTCAAATATTTTCTTCTCTCATAGAACTTTGTGAGAAAATGAATTTTTTCCCCTGATGAAGAGATTAACTAAACTCGAAACGTGTTGGGCCAGTCACACCAAATGTTTAATAATAATAAAAATATTTGTTTTATACCAAATTTGAAAATTGTCATATACTAATTTTGCTATTCCTGAAAATCACCTTGGTGTAAAAAGGTCCAAAATATATGAATTGGTGAACAAATTGCATTTAAGTTAGGAGGAAGGTCTGAGTTATAATTCCCACAGTGGAGTCTATACAGCAGACCCTGCCCCAAACACAAATACATATACAGGCCTTTGCCTTATAGATAGTGCGCAGGAGACGTGGGTCTCCTAAATTAGTTAACCATTTTCTCTTGTTATATTATCCAGCCTAGGTACCAAGGCTGAGTACTTCTCCCCTGCACCTCAAATAACAATTACTCAATAACCAATTGAATTAATAAACACTTGAAGCTAACTAAACCCATTTTTGAAAAGGTATGCTCTTTTTTTGAGATTAGGCCCTTGACCAGCAAAGTACAAGTTGTATAAGACTGGGCCACCCCCACTACTAAAACCCCAATGAGAGCCTTTCCAGGTCTCAGTGGGTACTACAGCAATTTAATTGAAACCTATGGAACCACAGCTTCTCCCCTGAATGTCATCTCCTCTCCAAAGATTCATACCGAATGATGAGTGTGCCAATACATTCACATGGCTGAAAAAAGCCCCCAGAAAAGCTCCAGTCTTAATAGCTCCTGATTACAAACAGATGCTTCCAATACAGGGATAGGTGCATGCTTAAGTCAACTGGGTGAACAAGGCAGAGAACACCCTGTTTACTTCATCAGTAGGAAACTGAAGGACCGTGAAACAAGGTTGGCAATGATAGAGTGTGAGTGTTTTGCCACTGTGTGGTCTTTGAAGAAGTTTAGGCCATACTTGTAGGGTTCTACTTTCCTTATTCAACAATCTACTCACAAGTGATTAAGGTACCCCAGGAATTGGGCTTATGCAGCCTTGGAAAGTCACAGAAAATCAGAGGTTGCTGCAAAATAGAGAATGCCTTGAGTCTAGTTCATCCCAATAGCCTAAAGGAGGGATTCATCCTTTACAGTTCTTCCCTGTCAATTCAATTACAGGGTAGCACGAATGCAGGGATTCACCTAGCACTTCCTGGTCTAGGAGGGTGCTGCTGGCATCTGCTCTCGGCTTCTGCTTTGGATGTTGACCTCCAGTGGTCGACTCTCCTCTTAGTTTATGCAAGTTCCCATTCATTCACAGACCTAGGCTATCAATCCCACAGCAGTATGGCTCCCGCTGGTCAATTGGAACTGATTTCACTCAGTCACACCTAGAGACAAAGGACAGGGAAGTTTTGGGACCCTCCCTCACTTCCCGCCTTTCCAGAGACATTGGAACTAACTAACAAGAAATGGCAAAAAAAGACAGGGGCCATTTTGAGAAAATGGTCAGTCTTGGGTGCAACACTGCAGCTGAGGTATCACCCTGCAGATACATGTCACTATGTTGTAAAAAAAAGAAACCACTGCCACCAGCCATTCAAGTGAGTTAGTATAACAAAATGTTACACGGAGAATGGTTTAAAGGAATCACTATGTAGACCCCTAGTACTCCACATAGAGTGGTGTGTTCTGGACCCATACAGTAAAGGTAAGTAAGACAGGGGTCACCTTACTATTCTTGGGAACAGTAATTCACCCAAGAAAATGTAGTTACACATTAAGGTAAGTCCAATGGACTTCTCAGTGGCACTGCACAAAAGGTGTTGTGTGTCACAATGCAAAAGCAGATGCCTATGTAGTCAACCAGACTCAATAAAACAGTAAGGAACATAGGCAATCATATTCAGGAAAACACATGAGTGAGTGAGTAGTAGGTCCCACTCACTCATTCAGGAGTAAGCATTAAAAAGCCTTGAGTCCAAAGTTGGGTCTCTAATGTTAAAGGGAATTGGCACAGAAATTAACATTCTCCCTAACAGTGAAATGTTTATTCATTTCGTTTTTCTCCAGTACGTTTGCCCCTCTGGTAGATATTGAAATGTTCAATACATGTTGGGTTAATGTGGTTTTTACAGTGTTCTCTACATTCCGTCAGGGAATTGCTACTTCCCCTGGAGCCATCAAAACAATGTGGAGGCTGTGTTATTTTCTACATACTCAATTGTCAATATGCTTATACTCTTTTAACATAAAAATTTATGCATTTACTTGGGTTACAGTCTATATTGTATTGCTTAGACTTGAGTTGCCTGATACAATTGCATACAATCTACTTTTTTAGATATCAACACTCGGTCTGTGATGTCTTTGGCCTCCAATTAAATGATGGAGCTTGGATTGCAGGCCATACCCCTTGGTACAATCCCCCCACATGAGCTCCCTGATATGCAAGATGCAGCTATCTTCTTTCACCACACCTGTCAGCCTTTTCCACTAGCCCAAAACAAACATACCCTCACCTTCTCCCTGAACAGTTGGACTCTCCTTACCTTTACCACCTACCTGTGTCAACTTTCTCTTGGCTGCTCACTCTTATGTGGCTCATTCCCTTGCTAAATGCTCTCTCCAGTGTTCCTCATAGATGACCAACATGGAAAGGAAGAAGGAATAGGGAAAAGTTGCCTTCTTTTTTATTTATTTTTTGTGTGGCAATTTTCCTTCATAGTTTTTTTAAAATAACTTGTAAATTGTTGGCCACACCATTTTACAATGTAAACAAAAAAAACAAAGTTGCTGCACTCACGAACATGGGGTGAGGTGTTCATAGCTATATTCTAATAGTTGTGGGGCTTTACTATCAGATAACAGTGATGGAGCCTTTGTTAATGCTTTCACTTTGCTGCAAATTGGTTGAGCGGAATTACTGAGTGACAAAGCATAACACCTTAAGGGTAGGGGAAGCTCGCCCATGATGGTTGATAGGGCGTTGACGAGCACCCATTATGGACAAGCCAACCCATCCAAGTAAAAACACTGAGCTCTTCCCCACCTGCAGCAAGCAGGTGAGGGATCGGGCTTGGGATGGATTTGACTGAACTGTCAAAGGGAAACACAGACTCCATTTGATAATTCAGTAGTACCCCAGAGCATGCCCAATGAGCAATGCAAGACTGGGATATTTTACTTCCTAAGCCTTACATGACCTATACATGATTCACGCTCGGGTACTGCAGTTCTGAATGTGGGGCACAAGGGAGTGGTGTGATTGAGACCACACATATGCAGGAACCAACAATTACTCTCTGCTTCCTGGTTCCTGTTGTGGGCTGTGTGGGAGTCAGAGACCATCACTACAGAAGACAGTAGGCGGACGAGAAGACAAAAATCCTGATCAGGGCTGAACATTTATTTCTATTTTTGTGTATGTGTATGCAAGGGTTTAAGTTTGTTATAGGTGGGTGTGTGAATGAGACTTTATATTGTTTAGGAGCACAGGTTTATATGAGAGCGTATGAATGCTATGTGGGTGCAAGGGTGGCTGTGAGAATGAATGATGAATGTCGTATGAATGCTCTTGATTGTGTTTTAACGGGAGAGTGAATGAAGAATGAATGACACATATGAATGCTGATACAGGTGTATGAATGGGGAGAGTGAACGAAGAACGAATTTCATCATTTGAATGCTGATGCATGTGTGTGTGTGTGTGTGTGTGTGTGTATGTGTGATTTGGAGAGTTAATGAAGGAGAAGTGTGGGAGTGCAGCCAGGAGCACGTTATTAATTGGTGTGTCAAGTTTGGGAGAGTGAACGAAGAATGGTGAATGATGCCACATGAGGGTTGATGTGTTTGTGAATTGGGGAGTGAATGAAGAATGAATGATGCCATATGAATGCTGAAGCTTGTGTGTGTGTGGGAATGTGAGAGTGAATGATGAATGAATGCAATATGAATGCAGTTGGACAGCAGGCCTCTAATGGGGGGAGGAGGAGAAGCATCAAACCGCAACCAGGAACACCTTTATTAATTGGTGTGTCCAATTTGGACACATTTTCAGTATTGCATGGTGTTATCTTTTATTGGGCAACACAGGGAAAGGCAGTCTCATGACTATTCCTATCGGTACTGGCCCACATTGGTGGGTCTAGTCTGGGCATGTTTCAAGGTGGCATGGCATTATTAACTGGACTTTAGTGGTTAAGGTAGCATGATGAGTGTTCCTATGTGGTATTCGCCCACATTTGTGGGTCCTTTGTGGACATGTTTCTTTACTGTTGGACTGCATTCTTCACTTGGCATCAAGGGTGCAGCCAGAAATAATGTTTCTACATGCTCCTGGCCCACATTGGCGGGTCTACTCTCGACATATCTTCTTACTCTGGCATGTCATTTGGTGCTGGTAAAGGCAGCAGAATTATGTTATTATATGGTAATACTGGGAGATTCTGGTGCAGCCTCAATGGGCATGCATGGGCACAGACAACACGAACATGTTTTTTATACTCACATAAATTGTGCGCAAAGGTATCATGAAAAGGAGCTGGTAAATCCTACTGTGCAAAGTTGCTGACTTGTGTCGATTGGATTTGTCCATGTGTTTCCCCTCAAAACCCATTGCAAACTGGATTCATTCAATTTTTCACAGAAAGTGTGATGAAAATACACGGATTTAGGCATATTTAAAATCATTTCTCGAGTGGAGAATGTCCTCCAATGCTTGCTTCAGGATCCCTCGTTGCACTTGGTTGCTCCCGCATATTCGGGCAAAAATATGTCCCTAGAGTTGAAAAAAACTCACCAGTCCCCACTTCTTGGGTGTTATTGAACGCAAAAAACACATCGGATGTGGACTTCAGGAGCTGGCAACGTCCCTCAGGTTCGAGTAAGAGGTCAGAGTGACGTGATTGCCTTATTGTATAGGCCATGTGCATTTGAGTAGGGGAATTAAAGGATGTTTTGATGGCATTTAGATTCATACAGCTGAAGCATGTCGTATTCCCTTAAACAACTACAAATAAAAATGGCCACACGGGAGAGAGACAATAGGCCTCATTACGAGATTGGAGGTAGCCATACCGTTTTTTTACCGGCATGGCTACCCCCAAACTCAGGTCCGGGTCCCGCAAAATGGGAATTACCAGGCCTTTCCGACCTTTGCGGGCCCGGTAATTCCCATTTGCGGGACCCGGTACGTCCCCATTCCCATTTGAGCCCCCACAGGGCTTAATGGGAATGGGGAGGATGGTAACGGGAGGGCTGACCAGGCATGCAGAGCGGCCCCCGCGAGCAGAACTCGTAATGTTGCAGCGAGCCAACAACGGCGCTGGTAGCACTACCGGCGCCGTTGTTGCCTTGCCACAACACTTATAATGAGGCCCATTGAGTCTTGTTTCTCACATTGGTGGGTGCAGCAGTGAATTTGGGTTAGCGAGGGATGAAAAAGTGTAGGCGTGGACATGGGTGAAGGAGGTGCTTGGGAGATGGATGTGATAGGGGAGGGGGTGAGTGAAGTTTATGTGCAGAAGGAGTAGTGACCGAGGAAGAGTGTGGGGACTCCTCTGCAATAGAAATCATGCTCACAGGTCATAAAACACCTTTCAGCACACGTCCTGTGTTCAAAATCCCAAGATGCTTCACTTGGACATCAGCTTTCATGTGGAGTTTGAGAGTAATCTGGAAGTGTACATTGCAATTGTCTCTCGTCGACTGTCATATCTTACCACAACTTGCAATCAGACTTGAAGGAAGTTGATTTGTGATAACGCCTTTCTTTTATTACTTTTAATAGTTGCATTTTTTAACCTTTTTTTCTGGAAACTCCAATCCCAAGAATTCGATAGGCTGATGTGCCCACACGGGTGCAAAGTAATAGAGGGTTCTGATGAAAAACACAATTGAACTCTTAGGGCCTCATTACAACCCAGGCGGTAAGTTCCCTACTTTACAACCATGGTGTTAACTCCGTTTACACCATGGTGGATGGCGGATTTACCGCCCCATTCCAAGGTGAGTGGGGCGGTAAATCCCCATTCCCCATTTACCCTTCCCCATTCCCATTTTTGCCCCATAGGGCATAATGGGAGAGGGGAAGGCGCTAATTACGGCACCGTAAATTACGGTGCCGTAATTAGCACCAAGGCGGGTTAGCACCATGGAACTTAACGCCTGCAAAAAGCAGGCGTTAAGGTGGGAATCAGGTGTTAAGGGTTAACGGTGCGTTAACCCTTAACACCTGAGTTGTAATGAGGGCCAATCAGTCGTTAAGGGTTAACGGCGCTGACGGCGCCGTTAAACCCTTAACACCTGGGTTGTAATGAGGCCCTTAGTATTGCTATGTAGAGAAGTTGCTTATGTTCAATAATTAGTATTCACCTTACAAGATTGCAAATTGCTCACACAGGCACAGTGCTAGAGCTCATAAAATATGTCTGTTCTTTATTGCTTTTGTGATCATGCATTGGTAGGCAAGAGCTGCAACCTAATCCCCCCTTCTTCACAGGGCCATCACTGCAAATGCCATATATGATGTGTGTTGACATTTGTATGGTTATTGTTCACCATTTCATTCAATTAAAAACTGGCAATCTTAAGGCCAGACACTTTGACAAGCACACATATGTTTTCATGTCACTGCCTGACCAGCAGCAGTTCCCCAAAGGCCGGAAACAGCACCATAGGTGCTCCTGTCACGACCTTCGATTAGGACATATTAGAATGGACTCTTTCTTTTTTTTGCTCCAACACTCCAAGCGTTGAAGCAGGGCATCTGGAGCTCTCATTCGGATACTTTACAACGTGTCTATCCTGAGAAGGCTAGAATTACTCCTGGGGCTTTTGGACATTCTAATTGAGCAGGGGTCGCTTTGATGTTCAGCTAATAGCTAATACCTAATTTGCCCTCCAAGCGTTTATATGGGACTCCTGGAGATCTGAGTGGAACACATTAAGACTTAGCCATCCAGAGAATGTTATGACCCATTCTGTGGCTTGTGAAATTTGTGACTGGTTAGGGACAGCAACCCTAGCTCAGTGGCTGGACAGTGAAGTAAGCAGAGCATTTGAAGCTTAGCATTAAAGCTTATCCTTCAGAAAAGGCTGGGACTCCTCCCTGCGATTTTGGATCTTGAGACTGGATAAGAACAGCCACCCACTTTTTTGTCAGACCTCGAAAGCCTAGGACAGCACCCACATGCGCATGCAGGACTGCTGCTGCCATGACTGTAATATTTTAGAGATTATCCAGCCAGAGAAAGCAATAACCCCTCCTAGGGCTCATGGAACCTATGCTTTCCCCATGAATCATCCCTGCAGGGACTCATTTTTGCAAAGAGAAATCCATTAAATTGGCTAGGACTATGGATTCACACGCCTCTCTTCCAGTTCATCACAACTTGAAAAGACAAACTAATTCATAGGTTTCACATCTACTTTCTATCTATGTTGAGCAAGCAGGCTGCTGGGTAATGGGCAGGATCATTTCCACAATCTTTTTGTTGTGTGTGGAATATTCTATTCTAGCCATAACACTTATTTATGCTCTTGGTTCTTCCTAATCATTGTCAACAGGGGGTTCTTTTAAGATTGTCTCGTTTCTGTCTATCATTTGGGACACGTTTGGGTATGCCCAGAGTGTTCTCCAGCGTCTAGTGCTAAGGCTGAGTACAGTTCTCAAAATATGCAAATGAAGTGCCTTGCCCTTTGCTCTTCCATTGGTATATATGGTCAATAAATGTGCATTGCTCTCAGGAGTACAGGGGTCAGTTTAAATGATGTATAATGCGCTATTTACAAAATACTTCTCAAGAATGTGGATATTATGCAGAGAGAATGAATAAGATTGCCTTTTGGCATTGAATTTTAGAAGGGAATCAAATATCTGATTATAGTTGTATTTCAGTTTTTACATTAATTCGGGAAGACTAGAAAGGATGATTGGTTTTATTTATAAACGTATATGCATATTAGATACAATACGATTGTTAAGGGATTGTTTGTGGAAATAATGAAGATTTGCACACGTCTGGGATTTGCTTTGTATGGAAAAAAAACATATTGTATAGAGAACATTGGAATTGTGCAAGGTATAATTTTACATTTTGCACAAAAAAATAAAGTTTAATTATGGGTACGTTAGTGGTGTGGGGTTTAATAATGAGGAGATCAGAAGTGGTGCATGAGGTTATGGTAAGGATAGAATAATGATGGGGCTGAAGGCCATGTTTGGGTAGTGGGTAAGATGATGTTGTAGCCAAATGTGAAGAGGTGGGGCATGTTATTGGAGTAGAGGAGAAGTGGAGTGGGAACTGTTGTCCCTGAAATGTGATGATGGTGTGTCAGGTAATTGTGGAGTAAGACATGACTGTGCCAACAGTGATTACATTGTAGTGGAAATAAACATTGGGGTAATGAGTTGGGAATGCCAGAGTTGTGAAGGAGTAGTTATAGAAGTTTGAGGAATAATGGTAGAAAGATTGTAGTGATAAACTGATGGCACGTCCAAATGAAGGAGCAAGTGTTGAAGTGAAGGTCATATGAAGATGCTAGTGGTGTGGATATTGATTTAGTTATAATGATGAGTATGGTTTGAAGAATGATGTTGGGGCTGAGGTAGAATGGCATATTGTTGAGAGTTGTGTGCACATAAAGATAATTTCTCTGATGCCAAGTAGGTATCGAGTCACATCAGAGGAGTGCCAGCACCACAAAGAGGTAACAATGAGTAATTAAGTTCATCTTGGTTTACTGGGGAGATGAAGACAATTTGCTCTGGTGTCTGCATTGACTAGCCTCTGCTTCAGTTTTACAGTTGCAGGTAGATGAATCTTTCAGATGCAGAACTTATTCAAAGTAGAAAATCCTACCTCCCAGCAAGAGGGTCACATCCTTGACTGGAAATTGTGTGCAGTGGAGGGTTTGACAGTTGAGCCTTGGTCCTGACCAGACGTCTGTGATATGCAAATGAGCAACAATCCTGGTCTCTGTTTGAAAGGAAGGACATCTGGTCAGTTGAAAAATGGGCATTGAGGCTTGCCTTAAAAGTTCTTGGGGTTTCTTTCTCGTTATTTCTTACTTTGCGTTGTGGGCAGCTCATTCCTCATATCAACATTAAGCACATCATCCATAGCTATGGACATTTTGAGTAAGGGTAATGGTTTCAAACGCCATTCAGATTGATACAATTATTCATATAATTTGGTAGCCATACAATCATTATGAGAAACCACATTCAACCTTTAGCTTTTTCTTTGGAGAGGGTTCATCAGGTAGATTAACTGTGGCTTCCATACATTAAAGTCCAATTGTCCAGAATTATTTGTTCATTCCTCTGCCTTTTTCAAGCCCCAAGCATTCAAGTTGTACACATATATGGCCACATCACATCCACACATATTAAAAGGAATAATGTGCAATGTGCACATTGTCAACATCTACCCGGCCCCTCTAGCCCATTTGATCACCACCTTCTCTCCTAACTTCCAGTGTTATGTGGATGACCTGCAGCTCTTCAAGCTTCCCTCCCCGGCCGCCTCCACTTCTTCTCTCATTCCTGACTGCCTGTCTGCTATTCAGGCATGGTGCACTGCTAACTATCTCAGCCTTAATGCCAATAAAACAGAGATCCTTCTAATTTGGACCCCTGCTCCCTCATTCCGTCCCATGCTCTGGATGCTTCCTGGGCCCTCTCCGCTTGCCCGCATGTGAGGCAAAAAACCTTGGTGTCATCTTCGACTTTTATCTCTCCTTCTCTCCTCACATCACAGACCTTGCCAAGATGGCCCGCTTTCAGCTGCACCTCCTCAGAGTCATTCTCCCTTTCCTCACCATCCCCAAGAAACACAATGTCTCCGGAGCGCTGGTCCTCTCCAGGCTGGACTACTGCAACAACCTCTTCCTCAATCTGCCTAACTCCTCCCTTGGCCCCCTTCAACTAATCCAGAATAGGACTGTAGGACTTATCCTTTGCATCAAGCTCAGGGACCACATCTCCACAGCCCTGATCTTTCCAGCCCTAACATTTCTAAACTGGCTCCCGATTGCTGCGTGGATGAAGTTGAGATCTGCGGACCAGAGTTAGCCAGGAAGAATTTAAAAGAAGAAAAGTAGGGATGCAACTAAAGCACTGCTTGTTAGGACATTTGGGCTTACAGTGTATGTCTGATTGTGGTCCTCGGGTGAAGGTGTGCAGAGAATGGATTCACAAGATTTTGAGATTATGGTCAAAGGATTAAAGTTGCAGTTTTAAGTAACAAATAATGGAGTCCCCTGGGAGAGTCCAATATTGGGATTCCACAGTAGCATGTAGCATTAAAGAGATGCATTGGATCTCTTTTTGCAGAACGCCCGATTTCCTCCTATTGATTAGGCAGGGAAGAGCACATCAGAGCAATGAACATGGAATACAAGAACTTCCTTGCATGAAAAGATGCATTTCAATGCACACTAATACAGTCTTCTGGCAGGCTTTATGAGGTAGCTGCTTTGTTAGCCACTATGGAGGACTGGTGGATCCTAGGGACTAACAGAGCCAACTTTTTCTTGAAATTACACATGAAGTTGGTATAGGGAGAATTCCCCAAGTTTTCCCAGTATTTCTTTAGTTGAACCAGTATTGCCCTAATTTCTCAAGAGTGTAACATCACCCAAGACCATGAAGCTGCAGAAATACATTGTTATTGAGGACACCACAATTATCTCCTTTTGATCAGGACATGATTTTACACCACCAATGTAAAAACCCTAGGAATATCTGGGGGTAATTCATAGAATTGAGCGCACAAGTGGTGCACGCGGCTGGTGCACAGAGGGAGCGTGCGCCAGTCTACGCCAGCCGCGTGCCCCAAAACCAATTTTCTCGCACAGCGTTTTCATGGATACTAACATTCATAATCAGCCGTGGTGCAGGGTGGCGCAACGATCCGGCAGCAGCGCCAGTTACGCCCCCAACCCCGCCTCGTGCACCCAAAACATCGCACAAATCCAGTACATGATCAAAGGCCAGTGGACCAGCATACAGCCCCCCAACCATGAAAATGTTTGGAAAACTCCCTGTGCGGCCCTCTGAATACGCTTACCTTGCTCACGCCAGCGAAAGGGCGTGGAACACACCCCGCGCACCCCTCTGAATACGCGTACCCTGCTCGTGCCAGTGAAAATGCATGGAAAACTCCCCGCGCACCCCTCTGAATACGCATACCCTGCTAGCGCCGGCAAAAACGCATGGAAAACACCCTGCGCACCCCTCTGAATACGTGTACCCCGCTTGCGGCAGTGAAAACGAGTGGAAAAAACCCAGCGCACCCCTCGGAATACACGTACCCCGCTCGCCCTTGCGAAATCACGTAGAAAACACCCCACGCACCCCTCTGAATATGCGTACCCCGGTCACGCCAGCGAAATTGCGTGGAAAACACCCCGCGCACCCCTCTGAATACGCGTACCCTGCTCGTGCCAGTGAAAATGCATGGAAAACTCCCCGCGCACCCCTCTGAATACGCATACCCTGCTAGCGCCGGCAAAAACGCATGGAAAACACCCTGCGCACCCCTCTGAATACGTGTACCCCGCTTGCGGCAGTGAAAACGAGTAGAAAAAACCCAGCGCACCCCTCGGAATACACGTACCCCGCTCGCCCTTGCGAAATCACGTAGAAAACACCCCACGCACCCCTCTGAATATGCGTACCCCGGTCACGCCAGCGAAATCGCGTGGAAAACACCCCGCGCACCCCTCGGAATACACGTACCCCGCACGCGCCAGTGAAATCTCGTGGAAAACACTGTGTGCACCCCTCGGAATATGCGTACCCCGCTCGCGCCAGCGAAATCATGTGGAAAACACTCCACGCACCCCTCTGAATATGCGTACCACGATCGCGCCAGCGTAATTGCGCGGAAAACGCCCCACGCGCCCCTCTGAATACGCATACCCTGTTCGCGCCAGCAAAAACGTGTGGAAAACACCCTGCACACCCCTCAGAATACGCGTACCCTGCTCATGCCAGTGAAATTGCATGGAAATTACTCTGCGCACCCCTTGGAATACGTTTACCCCGCTCGCACCAGCGAAATCGCATGGAAAACACCCTGTGCACCCTTTGGAATATACGTACTCCGCTTGCGCCAGCAAAATTGTAAGGAAAAACCCTGCGCACACCTCAGAATATGCGTACCCTGATCACACCAGCAAAATCGTGTGGAACCCCCCCCCACGCACCCCTCGGAATACGCGTACCCTGCTCGCGCCAGCAAAATCGTGTAAAAAACACCCCACGCACCCTGCTCGCGCTAGCAAAATCGTGTGGAAAAAGTCCCCCCTGTGGTGTGGGCTGCCTGCGGAGCATGCCCAGGGGTGATGGGCTGCCTGCAGGGCATGCCCAGGGTGGATGGGCTGCCTTCAGGGTATGCCCAGGGGTCATGGGCTGCCTGTGTGGCATGCCCAGGGTGGATGGGCTGCCTTCGGGCATGCTCAGGGGTGAAGGGCTGCCTGTGGGGCATGCCCAGGGGTGATGGGCTGCCTGCGGGGTATGCCCAGGGTGGATGGGCTACCTGCGGGGCATGGTCAGGGTGGATGGGGTGCCTGCGGGGCATGCCCAGGGGTGATGGGCTGCCTGCAGGGCATGCCCAGGGTGGATGGGCTGCCTTCAGCACATGCCCAGGGGTGATGGGCTGCCTGCGGGGCATGCCCAGGGTGGATGGGCTGCCTTCGGGCATGCCCAGGGGTGAAGGGCTGCCTGTGGGGCATGCCCAGGGGTGATGGGCTGCCTGCGTGGCATGCCCAGGGTGGATGGGCTGCCTTCGGGCATGCCCAGGGGTGAAGGGCTGCCTGTGGGGCATGCCCAGGGGTGATGGGCTGCCTGCAGGGCATGGTCAGGGTGGATGGGGTGCCTGCGGGGCATGCCCAGGGGTGATGGGCTGCCTGCAGGGCATGCCCAGGGTGGATGGGCTGCCTTCAGGGCATGCCCAGGGGTGATGGGCTGCCTGCGGGGCATGCCCAGGGTGGATGGGCTGCCTTCGGGCATGCCCAGGGGTGAAGGGCTGCCTGTGGGGCATGCCCTGGGGTGATGGGCTGCCTGCGGGGTATGCCCAGGGTGGATGGGCTACCTGCGGGGCATGGTCAGGGTGGATGGGGTGCCTGTGGGGCATGCCCAGGGGTGATGGGCTGCCTGCGGGGCATGCTCAGGGTGGATGGGCTGCCTTTGGGCATGCCCAGGGGTGATGGGCTGCCTGTGGGGCATGCCCGGGGGTGATGGGCTGCCTGCGGGGTATGCCCAGGGTGGATGGGCTAACTGCGGTGCATGCCCAGGGTGGATGGGCTGCCTGTGGGGCATTCTCAGGGTGGATGGGCTGCCTGCGGGGCATACCCAGGGTGGATGGGCTGCCTGCGAGGCATGGGGAGGGTGGATGGTCTGCTTGTGTGTATACTGGTGGTGCGCGGGGAGTTTTACATGCAATTGGTCACCCCCCATTGATGGGCACCTGCCAGCAGGCTCCGACTCATCCCATAAACCCCCCCGCCTTGACGGGCACCTGCCAGCAGGCCCCAACTCATGTCCCCGACCCCACCCACCCACCCCCCTTTGACGGGCACCTGCCAGTAGGTCCTGACTCATGTCCCGTACCCCACCTAACCCCCCCCTTGACAGGCACCTGCCAGCAGGCCCCAACTCATGTCCCACACCTGACCTACCCACCCCCCATTGACGGGCACCTGCCAGCAGGCCCTGAAACATGGCCCACCAAACACCATGTCATAACAAAACAGATCCATGGCCCTAATGCCAACCCATATCCCCCCTGCCCGGCAGCACAAGCACACAACCATCCACTGCAACCACTCTCAAATTACCCATGGCCATGCATGAATGTACAACAGAGCCACACAGTGGCAACACAAGACTGAGGCAATGCTCATAGAGACATGCACAAAACCAATGAGAGTACACAACAGCAATAATAAAAATATATGAAATGTATTAAAAAAACATTATGAAATAACATAATGAAAATCAAACTTGCAAATTAATAAATAACGAAAGCAATAACAAAAAAGGAAAATCCAATGTAAAAAAAAAAAAAAACCACAACATGAAAACTGAAGAGTGGTCCATCGCCAATGTCCATACAAAGTAAATTATAAAAAAAATTAAAAAAACATTGATCCATGGGAGTCCGAAGGTTCCATGATCCCCAAACAAAAGGAAACCTACCAAAAATCCTATGAAAAAAACTATGTACATAAAGTGGAGCAAAGTCCATGAACTCCCAAAAAAATATATAAAACAAATGAAACGTAAGCCTAAAGAATTATGTACAAAGGCGGCAGGCTAGTCCTACGGATCACTCTTTGATGTTCCGGGCCAGGGCATCATCAAACTCCATGTCGATGTTCCAGAGGCGGTCCTCTTCCCTGGCCTCGAGGTCTCGCAGGGATGCAGCCATGGCTTCCTCCAACTCCCTGCGAGTTGCCTCGAGGCACTCAGCCCGCCTCAATGCCCGGCGCATGGAGTTCTCCACCTTGACCATTGTGAGCCATGCCTCCTCTGCCAGCTGCCGCTCCACATCTATCTGCTGGCCCAAACACTGCCACATGGAAGACACTCCCAATCCTGGGTCCTCCTGCCCTTTGGCCGATGCCTGCCGCTGGGATGTTGAAGGCCCAGAGCCATGATCGCTCCCATGCTGAGCCTGCTGCTACTTCCAGTGCAACTGCCATGGCACCACAACGGCCTCCAGGCTGATGGAATCCTCAGGGGCCGCCTTGCACGTGCCCTGCTTGATGATGCCTGCACGTCCTCCATCTGCTGTGGTCCAGTTGGTGGGGTGGCCACCCCTGCTGGACCTCTAACTCCCGACTGTGGCAGGGATGTGTCCTCCACCAGCCTGGCCGCTGGCTCAGGGGCAGTTCCACAGGGGGCCCAGGTGATACTTGGGTGGGAACATGGCACGTAGGATGACTGGCACATAGGGGGTTCAGTTGAGGAGGGGGTCGCAAGAAGTTCCAGCACACGGAGCAACCCAGTGCCGATGACCTGCCCTAGTAAGTCGACGTGGCCAAAGAGGGATTCAAAATGATGTGCATTGTCCAGACGAGAAGCCTGCATGTCATCCCAAATCCCACGTTGGCGCAACGGTATCCCAAGTAGGACAGGCTCAATCCGGTCACGAATTGCAACATTCGCAGGGAGAGGAAGGCCAGTTGTTGAATGTACATCCCCTCCCTGAAAACAGGTCTGGACGGAGGCATCCCTGCTGCTGCCGGATGATGCAGTCACAGGATCGGGGACAGGATTACACACAGGCACCTTGGCAGCGGCCTGTGCTGCCTCCTGTCCCTGCCCCTGGACTGCAACACTACCACCAGTGGAATTCCCCCTCCTTGTCCCATGTGTGGGCCTTCCATGGCCGCCTCCTCAACCGAACCCCCCACAACCTGGATGACTCCGTGCCATCTTCCTCCATAGGCGCCTGTGGGGGCTCAGCTGCCCCTACTGCTGCCGAGGAGTCCACCTCCAAACTCTGCCTCTTGGACCTCCCCTCTGCAGCTGCGGCAGTGGACGCGGCACCAGACTCCTCACTCCCGGAAGAGATCACTATGTGGGAGGGGAGCTGGGCCTTGCGTCTCCGGCTGGTGGTGGGATCCCAGCCACTGTGCTCCACAGCACTGTCTCCGTCCTCTTCATCAGTCGACGCGTCAGACAGGGAGAGAGAGTACACAGGCATCAGGGCACTGTACAATGGTCAGATACACACATGACAGTTGCACATGAGTGAGAGTGTCAAACTCCACAGATGGCATCACACCCTACAACACTCATATCATTAGAACCCACACACATGCACAAATTAACACAAATTGTGCAGCAGACAGCAGCATCCATACACACACAACAGCATGAACATCCAAAGGTCAGCCTGACGTCACAAGCAACACAGGGAGTGCCAAATACATGTACACACACCACCAGACAGACATGCAACTGTACATCTCCACCACCTGTCACAGTGCAATCACATCGGCCAATCGGCTCACTACATGTCTGTGTCACATGCATCCATGGCGCATCACAGTCGCACACATGTCAAAAACACACACCCACACATTTACACCATGTACATACATGAAGGTGGAACCAGCATCCATGTGTCACACCTCAACCATGGCATGGTATATACACAGAAATGCTAACATGTGTGCGTCTCCACATACATTTGTGCATCATGCTTTGGAACACATACACCATTGATGTGCATCACACATGACTGTACTCAAATGCAGCAGGCTCATGTCCCTGCACATACACATTCATACATGGGCCTTTCCAGAGATGTTTCCATGCTACACACTCCTGGCACACCTCAACATGCATTGCGTCCAATCAGTACACATGGACACTTACTGCTCGACTCCGGACGGGTCTGCCTGGAGGTGAATCGCTGGGCGTATGCGTTCCAGGACCCTCATCTGATCGTTGGTAATGCGGACCCGGCACCCCTCTGCATCAACTGCATTCAAGAGGCGCCGGGCCTTCCTGAGGGTCCTGGACCTGAAGTCCTCTCAGCATTTACGAATGTGTGGTAGGTTGGGGTTGCCACCGCCTCCGCGTTGATGGCAACCACAATGTCCATTCAGATCCTTGTCCGTCCATCCTTGTCTGCGCGTGTTCTTCCGAAGAGGGCATCATGATGAACCAATTCTTGCTCCACCAGGATGCCAACCTCTCCTGCTGTGAAACTGGCAGCCCTCTGCCTCTCTGGCGGCTGGGACTTGACAGTGGTCTCAGATGTTGTTTCCCCCGACATGGCAACCCCAAAGGCAGGTGTGGGTGGGCAACTGGGTCCTGGTGCTGGGCTGTGGAGTGATGGAACTGCAGTCAGGAGTCTTCTGTTCCAGCAGGGATGGTCACAGCAACTGGACCCCTGCAGATGGCTGACGTGCAAACACCAAATAGCAGGGCACGTGGCCAGCAGGCATGCAGCAGCAGCAGCAGATGGCTGGTGGGAGTGGGCTCTGGGCTCTGGGGGGCAGGAAAATGGGCTTCTGGGCAGGCACGTGGTCTTCTGTGTGTTGTTGCGTGGCCAGCTTGATACGGAGTGATTTAGAATGTGAAAAAACAGCATGTCAGCGTGTAATTCGAGGAAAGGCTCTTAGCGTGTAAGTGAGTATGTGACGTAACACGTGCGGGTGTTTCCCTCAGTACGGGTGCATCCGCACATGCAAAAACAGAACGTCCGCATGTGAATGCGTGTAATTCAAGGAAAAGGCCTTAGCGCATAGGCGCGCCAGAGACGTTACACACGCAGGTGTTTCCTTCAGAACGGGTTAAAGGTTAGCACTGGCCCGCAGTCCACTGTTCGTGCCGTTCGTGGAGACCGACGGATGTGTTTACTCTGCTGGAATCACACGCGATTACTTCACATCCTTTGAAGTTCATTCCTTTTCTTTTGGCAGGGTGTTGCCTACATGCACTGTGCGTGTGTGTTTGCTTTTTTTTCCACGCAAGGCAGACGGTGAGTTGCGCATGCTATTTTTCCCGCTGTGGTTCCCCATGTGCATCACGTACCTTTTTCGAGGTCATAGTAGCCCGCGTGTTCCACGCGTTTGTGTTTTTTGAGTCCTTGGGTGCCACACCATACTGCTGGAGGTTTAATCCACGCACGTGGGCTACTGGGGTGCGTGCACATTTTTCTTTTGTGAAATTACATTTGATTGTTTTATACTTTGTCATTGTAGTTATTTATTTATTTATTTATTTATTGGGGGGGTGCCTGAGCATTGCGTGACCAGTCATTTTTCCCCAGGGGTCAATGACAGCCTTGCATGAGCACTGGGGTACCTATTCCATCCAGTACCCTGCCCCCTTCTAGCCAATTGCCCAGGACAATTGTTGAGTTCACCTCCCATTGACTACTTTACATCTGTGCCATGTTTGGGAGGCCACCAAAGGCTAAGGGTGGCAAAGCTGGCCGTCTTCCCAGGGCTGGGCGTGGTCGGGCACGTGGGCACGAAGACCAGGGAGGACGGGGAGTCCAGGGTAGCTACAGAGGGGGAAGAGGCAGGGGGGGCCCACTGGGGCGGGATGCCCAGTCACGTGCTGGTGCAGAAATGGCACCACCCCCTGTGGCTCCTGGTGATGCAGCTGTTGCATCACAACCTGGCATCCATATGACCCAACAGCAATTTACATCTGCTGTCATGGGCCCACCGGTGGTGGTAGCTGCAGGTGCAGCTGTGGGCACCACCACCGGGGCTCAGGATCAGGCAGTGCATGTTGCGTTGTGTGACGAGGACTCCCTGGACGGTTTCCATCTTGTCCAGAGGTGCGGGTCACTTTTGTCCAGTGTAGCTGTGACTGAGGCAAATGTATCTGGGGCATTTATGACATCTGCTGCCCTAAGCAGCTGGGTGGTGGTAACTGCATGTGCAGATGCAGCCAACACCACCCCAGCAGTGAGTAAGACCCAAGCCAGACCGTCTGTCCTCATACTGACACCCACTGCCTTGGTCCAGTCCACCAGCGCCACTGTCCGCACTGATCAGGACCACATTGGTCACTCAGGCTCAGTACCTCCATCAAAAAGGAGGAAGCATGCTCCTACACAAGAGGCTGGGACCACGGCTCTGGCCTCCGGCACATCAAGGAAGAAGCCTTTCGGCAAGCAGGAACTGGACTTCCTTGTGGACTACGTGTCGGAACACCAACACGATATGCTTGTGGGCCCACAGTGCCATCCAACGCATCACCAGCGTTGGGTCCACTGGCAGCATGTTGCAGATGGTGTGACAGCCATGGGATTCCAGGTGTGCACAGAGGTGGTCCACCACCGGAGGAGGATGAACTCACTCAGCATGAGGAGATCGCTTCAGAGTTCATCCCCGAAGAACAAACCTGTGGAATGGGAGAGAGGATGGATTATGATGCATCATCTGGTGAGAATTGATGCGTGTAACTCAATGACATGTATGTTTGGCATGTGTGACCCTCCCAGCTCCTTCCTTTCTTCAATCTCCCTCTCTACCTTTGGTGTTCACCAGGGGTCTGACCCCTCGGCCTCACTTTACAAACAGCACCAGGCAGCTCTCGCCTACTGCATTTTCATTTTCTTCTATGACTTCCAGTGCTATGCTGATGACAACCAACTCATTTCCAGGCTGCCCTGAGCCACCACTTCTCCCTCCCTTATTTCTGATAGCTCATTGCCATTTGCTATTGGTGTACGACCAATGAACTCTGTCTGAATGCCAGCAAGACTGGCATCCTCCTCATCGGTACACCTTTGCCATCCTTTCCCCTCACTCTCTGGCCAGCCCCACTTGGCCCTCCTCTTACCTCCACCTGCAAGGCCAACAACCTCAGGGTCAACTTTGATTCAACACATTCCTTTTCCACACACATTTCTGATGTATCTTGAGATAGATTAACTGTTTCACCTCCTCAGGTGTACTGTGCCTTTCCTATCGTTCACCTACATGCTCACAGTCTCTCATGCTCTGTTTTACTCCTGGTGGAGTACTGTGACAGGCTTTTCCAATGTTCAACCTGCCTCCACAATCCGCCCTCCACCACTAATCCAGTACAGGACTGTGAGACTTGTCCTTGGCCTCATGCCCTTGGATCCTACCTTTCCAGCTCTGTAATCCCTTCATTGGCTACCAGTGGATGCAAGGATGATACTTCAGACCCTCTGCATTGTGCGCAATGATTTTTTGGGGCTGGGTCCAAAATACCTTCAACAATCCCTCTGCCAATTCCTACCCTCTTGAGTCCTTTGCTCCTCTACCTCACACTCCCTCTGGGTATAGTTGTTAATTGAATAGATATGCTGGGGCAAGATCTGTGTGTATGGCTGGATAATCCCTTTGGAACAGCCAACTGGCCATTATGAAACTTCAGGAGAAACATCTCTGCTTTCGGAAGCACCGCAAGACCTTCCTATTTGCTCCTGCATTAGCCCCTCTTCTCCCCACTGAACAAATTCCTCTGTTGGCACTGTGCCCCTGCACAAAATCTGTCCTTCAGGCCGAGGTACCTGCTCACCCTGCCTCCCTGCTGCACTGCCACCAGTCCTCCCATTACAATGGGTCCTGTGCGTGTACCCATACAGTCCCCCACTCTTCTTCTGCACTCATCAGATTTGCCCTATCCTAATTATCTTGAACTTGCCAACTGCTGGCTGCACTGCCACCTTTTGAATGCTATTCTATCATTGTACTTCATTTTCCTTCTTTGGTCTCCTCTGTTTGGCACGTTCCCCTTCTCCCCCATCCAGGGTCTTGAACCCTTTATCCCTTCTCCATGCACTTGCATGTTCTCAATGTGACTGTGCCCAGTATGATAGTTGTTTTGAATTCCTTTTCTCCCTTGTTCCACTCACTTAGCTTGTTTGCGCTCTGACCACTTGTGTATGAGTGCAATGTTGATGAGATGTCATATCATGTCATGTCATAGGGCCTCATTACGAGGGAGGTGGTAAGGGATTACTGGCACCGGTAAGGACACCGGTGCCAGTAATCCCTTACCACCCTATTCCAAGGTCCCTTAGCGGGTCCCTTCCTTAACACCTGGTTTTACCAGGCGTTATGCAAGGGACCTGTTAAGGGACTTCAGAGCTAATAATAGTACCGCAAATTGCGGTACCATTATTAGCTCCATCCCCATTCACATTGAGCCCTATGGGGGCTCGAATGGGAATGGGGAATGGTTCCCGGAATGGGGATTTACCGGGTCCTCCAAGTTTGGAATGACCTGGTAAGTCCCTATTTCAGGAACCCAGACCCAAATGCGGTAAGGGGGTAGCCATGGTGCTAACAGCACCATGGCTACCTCCTACCTCGTAATGAGGTCCATATACATCCTTTCTCCTTGGTGCAGTGTGTCTTACTGTGACTGTGCTGATGGCAGTGGCGCCCCATGCACATGTGTGCACAATCATGTTCCATGTGCATTCCATGTATGCCCCTAGGTGTCCTTGACCACCGGCTCATTGTAGTATGTGTCCAGGATGATCCAAGTGTCATCTCATTTGGACAGCCATGTCATGCTCATTGTATGTCTGTGTGTCATCACACATGACTTCAGGCTGTCCACATCTGTATCATGCACATGGCTGCCCCTTTTACAGGCCCACTGCCTCTTTTCAACTGGTCTTGTCTCCTACATGCATGGGTGTACTATTGATGGTTCCTCATCTGTTCTCCATCATGTCCACTTCTCATTGGCTGTAGTGACATTTGAATGATGAAATGCAATAGACGCATACCAACACTGTCTGGCAATGCACAGTTCTGTGGGGAACATTTAATTGCCATGCATTGCCTCCCTGCTATTGCCCAGAGGGTGGTTGTTTCACGGAATCCATGCTACATGATGCATGCCATTTGCACATGATGGCTGCAATTGCCCTTACTCTGCCGCCCTGTTTGGAGATTGTCATCACTACATACGTGTTGATGTTGGATGTTGAGGGGCTACACATGCACTTCACCGCACACACCCACTCCTATGCCAAGTTCAGCCCTTCAACATGCAAACACAATGCTGCTGTGTGATGGTGACTTGACGTGTGTTTACCCATGTCCTTCCTTTCAATGTATAGAAAGGCACTAGTGTTGGTGCATCCTGTGACACATGTACTCTGCATAGTTGATGGTAGTTGAGTGTTGCACGTGAACATGCATGTTACATGTATCATGGTGTGTTTGGTTTGGTTTCTAGCTGTGGCTATTTGTGTGTTCCCACATGCTTATGCTAGGTGCCATCTCTTTGTTGCCATCTCTCATTTCTGCATTGGATATGTGCCTGCTGTAGGTTGTGTGTGATGCAGGTGATGTGCAACATGCAATACATGTGTTGTCTTTACATTTTGCACACATCCTTTTCTGCTTTTGGGATACCCTTGCATTGCAATGCCACTGGATGCATTTCGGGGTTTGAGTTGCCTGTGACATGGCTGTTTCATTATATGGCTGTCAATGTTGTGAACTGTATGTGTGTGGTATGTGCCACTGATATGTGTGTCCTTTTTTATTTTCTTTATGTTGCAGGTGAAGACGCACTGGCGGCAGAGGATGAAGATGTCATCCCAGACACGGTGATCTGTTCACATGAGCAACCAGGCACCAGTGGTGGTCGTGGGGTGGCAGCCCATGAGAACCCACTGGTGCTCCAGGCCATCGTGTCCAGAGATGACTCTGAGTCAGGCTCTGATGTATCCTCTGACCACTATGTTGAGCCGGATCTGCATCATGACGTGTCATCGCCGGTAAGTGATCCTGTGTTGGATGATCTTCTGTCCGCGACACCTGCAGTAGGGGGCCAGGCATGGTTGGAATGTCAACCTGTGGTGGTTATGGGTGCACGGTCACACTCAACACCAGTTGGCCATGTTCCTGGGGCATCTTGTCGATGGAGGGATGCAGTCCTGCAGCCGCGGGCGGCACCAACCCAGCAAGGACCATGGCTCCTTGGGCCCAGCAGGTGCGGTGTCCAGCAACGTGGTGGCCATGTGCCACCGGGTCAACTGAGTGGGAGCATTCCATGATTGCCATAGGACAGCAACAGGGGGAGCAGTTGAGATGATTGCTCAAGGTATGGAAAGTGTGGCCCATTCCATCCTCTCCTCTGCAAGGCAAATGGTGCTCCAGCAGCGGGCTATGCAGTCCACGTGCCGCTCACTCAGGCTGGGCATGGCAGCGTCTGACAGGGCGCGCCGGGCTGAAATGGTGGCTCTGCGTCAAGCACTTAATGCTCAAGCAGTGGCACACTGTGAGGCCCTGAGAGTGGAACAGCAATCCCTCCAATCTATTCTGGCTGCACTCTGGATGGACGAGAGTAGGCGGACAGAAGACAGGATGGTACATCTTGAAAAAACCATCTCAGCTGAACTCCATGCAAGCCGGGAGTCACTCGATTTCTCATGTGAGGCCATGCAGGCAGAACTCCATCTCACATGTCAGTCCTTGCAGGAGGAAGCATGTGTGACATGTGTGGTAATGCATGCTGACCTAAGTCTCATTGCCAGCCAGAACCTGGCTTACCAGACCCGCATGTTTGCTGCCATTGAGGGGCAAGGCACGGCTAGGCGTGGTGAGTCAACTGAGCCACGTCTAGCTTCTGATTTTGATCCAGAGGGTGACGATGACAACCTATCTCCCACATAGGTCGGGCCATGCAGGCGCTGAGCCAGTGAGGTTTTTTAAAATTTTTATCTCAACATCTACACATGTGGGTGTTGATGTGCACCCTGTACCTCCCCCCTCCTGGGTGCTCCCATCCCCTGTGTCATATATGGGCATTTTTGTTTATTTTTTTTCCTGAAATTTTTAACATTTTTTTGCAGTAATTTTTTTTTTTCTGCAAGAATTTTTTTTCCTCCAATTTGTTTAGTTTCTGGTAAATAGGTTTTTTTTCTTGCAAATGTTTCTTTCAATTATATATTTTTTGTTTATTATTTTATTTATTACTTTTTTTTACAAGAAATGATACTTTTTTTTAATTAATTTTTTAAATTATTCTTGTTTTTTCCATTCAAATAATTGTTTAATTGATTTTTATGTTCTGCTGATTTTTTTCTTTTTCACATTTTCTTTTGTCTATTGTACATACATGTGACAGAGTGGTGCTTTGTGGCATTGGAAGGCATCCACTGTGTGTTCCAGCTTGGCCCATTCAGGCTTGTCTTGTGTATGTGTTTTGCTTGGGGTCCTGACACATATGCTACTCCTGCTTCCCCTTTCCATGCGCTCGCAAGGATGGCTTGGTGTAACAGCATCTCACACAGGGGCCTTGGGCTTCCGTTATATCTGTGGCCAGCCTGCAGTCCTGCTTTGTGTGTACGCCCCTAGTGGGTATTCTGGATGGATTCTCCAATGCATGTCTGCACTTCACTTTGGTGAGTATTCTGTTGACTGTGCATTTCATCATGTTGCTTATGATATTTGTTATGCATTGAATGTCTATGTTCATGCACCTCCTGCTGTAGGTGGTACCAGGCACCCTTTGGCTGTGTAACACACACTGATGGTGGGAGGGGTCCGTGTGCTGACAATGTTGAATTGGAACACTTTCCCTACAGTGATTTGGATATGGCACATGAAGGCTGCACGCTGAGTTATCCATGTCACCACACATTTCAACAACCACCCTTCCCTTGCTTGCACCACTTTGGCCATCTTGCAGCCCTGGCTGGTGCTTTGATGTGCCTTTTGAAGTATGGCCACATTGCTTTTGACTTGACTGTCATGTTTGTGTCCTGGACCTGTTCCCCCCTCCCATTGGTTGCACTTGGCCCTTGTGACAATCAAGACAACCAGGAGACTGGAGCCTGCCACCACTACCAAAAGCCCACAATGGAGGCCCTATCTAGCCCTGTCCACCAGCCTTCTGGGTCCCTTGATTGCCCCCCTGTCTACCCTGCCCCTGCCTGTCTCGCTCTGTCTCCCCTCCTTCACCATCACATCCCCTACCCTTCTGCACCATCTTCTTTCCCTCTGTCCCATGTGTGTGCTTTCTTTCCCCATCTCCCCCTTCATGTATGTTGATCTTGGCCCCCTCCTCCCTTCTCTCCTCCCTCTCCCTCTCCACCACCCTTTCCCCTCCACCTTGTCCTCTGTCTGTCATTTTCAACCACTACTCCAAATGCCATCATGCATGGTGGTACATAGCTGATTGTTCTTTGCAGACATTTCCCCATCTGCCTCTGTCCATCCGCCCCCCACCTTCACCTTTTTGTTGTATTGTTTTGGCACTTACTTTTATCATTGGTCCCTCCACCACTGATTACAGGTCGTCTCTTCCCCCATTCACTTCTGTCTTTCTTCTCCCCCTCCCAAGCACTATCTTGATTCTTTGTCGATCTTCCACGGTTTGCCACTTGTTTTGTTACTCTCTTCACCTCTTCCATCCTCTTCCCTCACTCCCCTCCGTATGTGACTCCTGCACTGCAACTATTGCAGTCAGCCATAGCAATGTTGATGCTAGTTTTGTTTTCCCACATTCCTTCCCTGGACTCTCCCTTATTGTTCCAGGCACTTTTAATATGCACTTTGATTTGGTAGTTCATTGTCACATTGTGGACCGCTTGAAGGACTTGTAGGAATGTACTGTTCTTCTCCATTGTTCCCTCCCTCATGGAGGCATTTTGTTGAACTGTGTGTGTAGGTCGTATAAAGATTTTCAATGTATCAGTGATGGGTCACTGTCTGCCATTGTCGATGTGGGGTACTTGGTACATGATATGTTCTGAAGGTCAATGGATGATCCTATGTTGTGCTTTATTTTGAGGTGTCAGGGGATGGGTGTGGTTTAACACACAGGGGGGACCTTGAGTGCAATGTTCACATGTGCTGTGTGCAGGACACTGAGGCTCATTTAATTTCACATGCATGTATTTGATGCATGTCCCTACTGACACAAACACTTAGGAAATGCCCCCCCCCCCATCAACTACGTTGACACAATGCACAATTAGGCATGCTGTGTCCCGAAAATCCATGTTCGCTTTGGAGTCAATGATCGTGTACATGCATGAGAGGGTACTATTTTGTTGATTGCACTTTTTTAAAATGATGTTCAAGGGGTTTCCCCAATGCAATGCACACTCACTGTGCTGTCCAGTGAGCAGCGTTTGATATGGCAATTTTCGATTGTCCAATGTGCATGCCAACAGGTATTATGACTTTTGTTGCTTGCACTACTGGTAGCATGCATTTGTGCCACCGTTTTCAGGGTGTGAGGTTTTGGTCAGTGATTCCTTGTCAGGTGTTACTGTCTGGTGCCTATTTACATTTCTCACGTGGCACTTCATGACTATTGTGTCATGTGTTGTGCATATGGTTGGATGTTTTGCCATTGCATACCATGTTATGGTGTGGCAGATGGGGGTCATAGGGGTTGGAAGGGTTTGAGTGGCATACCAGTACTTTCATGCCCTGTTGTGCAGGGGGGATATGCACCTTGCATGTCTTCCCTTTGGTCACATAGGATTGGTTGTGCTTAAGTAGCTAGGGATGCACACAATGTGGCACTTCCATGGACACATTCTCAGGATGGTAAGGTTGTGACAGTTAACTGTCCCTTTCTTATCATCGATTGTGGCCTGGTATGTGCCAGGACTGTGTGCACTCCTCAGGGCTTGGAGTTTAGGTTAGAAATGTGGCCACAAGCTGGGTACGGGCTGCCTCGCCACGTGCCCTTTCCCTTCCCATGTGCAGTGGCCATGCATGTGGTTGCGGATGTGGGTGCACCACCATGTCCACCGGTACGCCATGCCATGTTGCAACGTTGTGCAGGACACATGCTGCCATAATGATCCTGCACACTACTGGGGGTGGATAAAGTAGCTGTCCACCAGAGCATTCAAGGGAGCGGAAGTGTGACTTGAGCACTCCGAATGTGCACTCCACTATGACCCTTGTTGCAATATGGGCGGCGTTGTATCTTACCTGGGGTGGTGTGGTGGGGTTCCGTATTGGCGTCATCATGTAGGTGCTCAGAGGGTAGGCACTGTCCCCTGGTAAGGTGATAATGGTTGTCATTAGTTGGGCTTGTTTATTTGTCTGTGTGTGACATGCATGCATGTGCACAGGCATTTGTACTCACCTAGGAGCCATGTGTCGCCATGCTTCCCAGCTTCCAGGACCGGCTCAGTGCAGACATTCTGAATATGAAACTATCATGGGTGGACCCTGGATAGTTTGCATAGACAGAGGTGATGATTCCCTTGGCATCACATACCACCTGCACGTTGATGGAATGCCAGTGCTTGCAGTTTCGATATATGTGCTCAGTGGTCCTAGGTGGACGTAGGGCCACATGGATGCAATCTATGGCACCAAGCACTTTGGGGAATTGTGCCACCCTATAGAAGTCCAGGACCACAGCCTGCCTTGTGGGCATGTATATGTGTCTGCGGACTGAGGGGTGTGCAGTGATGATTGCCAACACCTGGTGTAGGCAACAGGACTGCGTGGGCTGTGAGACGCCCCCCACTATGGCAGTTGTCCGCTGAAATGACCTAGTGGCCAATAAATGCAGTAAATTGAGCACCTTCTCCAAGGGGCTCAATGCTTGGGGGTACAGGGTGGGTGATGTGAGTACATCCTCCCATCCCCTGACCAGCTCTAGGATGATATGAGGTGGAAACCTATACCTGCCATAGACCTGGTCATCAGACATCCCAAAAAGGCTGGTCCTGGTAAAATAAATGCGTGGCCTGGCTATTCTCCTCCTGCGGTGTCCCACAATCACTGCTGCGAGGAATGGGACATTCATCCTAGCAGTATATGCTTGTTTGCGTGCACTTTTATGCTGCGCAGGGCCACTTCCGCCTGCTTTCGTGTGGCGGACGTAATTGTGCGTGTGTTTTGATGTGCACAGATTTTCCCTATTTGATTCCATGAATATGTGTTGTTCACTAGCGTGTGGGCATTGCGTGTGTTTCCCAGTGGTACTTCCCACGTTACGCCTACATTTTCACATGTTGTTCCCCATTACCCGTGTTCTGCCCCCTTTTTAGTTGTGTGTGCGAGAAGTTGTGCACTTTACCCATTCCTGTCGCGCACGCGTTTGGAAAGTCGTAGTGACGTGTAAGGTAAGCCCAGATTTGGCGAACATCCCGGGAAAACCACGCGCAGGGCCTTCCATGAATCGCACGTGTGCGATTCACTTGCGTGCGCTAGCTTTTTCACGCTTGCGCCAGCTTGCACCACATTTATTCCATGAATTACCCCCTCTGTGTCTAAATCTGTTTCTTACGTGGGGAAGTGGACTGTTTATTTGGAACACCAAGCCCCAGCTGTACTTCTGTATGAGGAAAGGGTGCTGCAAAAGCGTTTTTGCCAGATATCTGAGACTGGCATGGATCAAAACCACTTGATATTAAGGAAACACACAACCATTCACCTTCAATGCAGAGTTGCTGAGTTCTCACAAACAGATACCTGTATTCAGTGGATGGCCCATGGTTCAGATCAGAAGGCTGCAATGATATCTTCTCTGGATCCAAACATGGTGGACATAACTTTTATTACCTTGTATTACTGTTACTAGGACAAGTACAGGCGGAATCAAGCAAAAGCTGATAATCAACTCCTGGGGTAACACAGATCACCAGCTAGACATTTATTGAGGAGGTGGCATTTTGAGCCAAATCCATTTATTACTTACAAAGCCAGTAGTGAAACAGACCCACTACTGAGGTTGTTCATGGCCCCAATTGTTTAATAATCAACAGTGAAAACAGAGTCATAAGCCTCACGACTCGTTGAGGGTTAGAATGGTGTTCAAGTGAGACAGTTGTAGTTTTCAGAGAAGATAATAGGGTTGGTGGAGGAAAAAATGGCTTCCCAAGCCTAAAAGGCTACATAAGAGCAACAAAGCAACAAGTAACCAGGGGACCAAAATCAGAAGTGTCCAAGCCAAATGGTTATAATGGTAAGAGTAGAAAAAGACACATTTGGCAGTGCCGGTTATGCCCTGACTGAAGAGAGGCTAGGTCCTGAGTCTGGCTCGTCTACCTGGGAAGTGTGCTGAAAACGGGCCGGGGACTGTCTGTAAGGCATCTTGAGAGGACAGAAATCTCGAGAACAAGCTCAGATTCTTCTAGGTATTTCAAGGCTTCCTTTCCAAACAAAGAAGTCTTTGGGAACTGTGAAATCCCTGTAAGAATGTGGTGCAAGGGAATGCTTACCAATGCAAAAGCAACTGATATTCCTAGGGCATGTCTGTCCAGCATAGGGCTTGCCCAGGTAGAAAAGTCGGGTCTTTGTCTTGTCCTATGGTTTAAGACACGTATGTCAAACGACGGCAGGACAAAAAACATATAAAATGTTCCTGCCAAGATCATGTCCTTCTTCAAAACCAGGACAACATACTAAGCACCAAGGTTGGAGACAATGGTCTGCACACTTTAAACCCTTGATGCTGTAAGAGACTTGCAAAACAATGTCCTGAAAATACACCCAGGAGTTGGTTGGAAGTCATACAAGGCATGATTTCTGATTTCTGTTTTTGGGGTCATGTAGATTATCCTGTATAGTGCATATGATGTATCATAACTTCAACACATTATTCATGCAAAATCTTTCCCTTTGATTTATAATTCATCATGTAGGCTTTCCTCCTACTCTGACCAAGACAGGGCATTTGATCTGAAGCTTGACAACCAACTGCTTAGGAGGAACCTCTAAAATGTCCAGGTACTGTTGATCTAGCTAAGGAATCCCAGGGCGTCTGGGACAGCTAAGGTCCCTTTTGCCATTGAAGAAACAGACCTTGTCATGGAGGCCATTCAGCGTTATGTTAAAACCCCCAGTTACTTTCTCCGCCCTTTCAATTGAAAACTGTTTCAATTGCAGCCTAGTTATCCGAGTGTTCTGTTTCTACCTCATCATTACAGCAGCATTACAATGTATTCCAAGGCAGGTGATATTATTAACTCTTTCAGAAGCCATCACTTCTTTATTTCCTTTGGCAACCCACATTGACATCAGTACACAATGTTATTTAGTGAAAGATTTTGAATTACACTATTTGTTCTTAGAAAATGCTACTATTGTCTCTGGATATTAGATGTAAAGAGCAGGAATGCATTCACGCCCACTCATATCCACACAGCAGAGCTGTTATTGTTATGCATCTTGCTGAAATGAAGGGTGGTCTGGTTCATTGTTCGTTAGCATGGCGACACAAGAAAATATAAGGTTGAAAAGAAAATCTCCAGCTGTGAATAATGAGACAGAGAAACAATAGCTTGATCTAACTTGTGTTTCAGAATTTGCATTCTTCTCTATGAGTGAAGGATTGAATAGCAAAAATGAAATTGTGCTAATTAAGGAATTGGAGCTGCTAACAACGTCAAGTGGCTTATCTAGCTTCCTTTTCTTACACAGCGCTTTGCACTACCCTATGAGTGAGCATGTTGTAAATGCAGATATGCTTATTCAATAGGCAACCTTCAGTTCATATATATTGATATATGTATTCAGCCAAACGGTGCAGTACACAACATTCATGTTCTGCCACCCTGCCATGCTCTCTGCCTAACCTGTTCATGGCTACACACTTAGTGCTTATTGACTTGTGTACCTCTTCATTCCCTCGCCTATTACACCTATACACTGACCACCATAGCTGTGGGCACACTCTAGAGCATGGTACCCACCATGATCAGCCTTCGGAATAGCCTAAAGCCATTGTACTGCCCACCTTCTGACTACTTACCACCCATTCATACAGCAACGACATGCCAGCCTTACAGTGCAAAGCATCATCACCTGCTCACTTACATCTCATGCTAGGTATGGTCAAAGTACTCTGAACTCTAACACCATCCTGCCTTCCTCATTCCTCCTTCAAATACTACAGATCAAAACCTGCATTAATCTCACCCCCATGAATACCACTAAATACTCCCTAACCCCACCATCAACCCATTTTCCTGCCCAACTGTGCTTAAACAGCATATCTTCCCCTTAGGAACCACCCTCCTTACTACTCAAATGAGAAACAAAAGACTTAGGGACAAAACACCACTCCAGAAACCAAAACCAACTCACAGCCACTCAACCCTCCAGCAGCCAAACTCACTCTAGAACAAACAATTAATCTGTCCCCATGGCAACTGCCCAGCTGATCCAGATTAAGAGAAATAAATCAACAGTGCCCATGAGAAAGCCTTCCCTAACCAAAACTTTGATGACACTCAATAGGGATAAAGATAGGAATACATCAACCCACATCAAGAGAGCCCTTATCAACGCTAGATCCCTCCCTGCACACACCTTGGACATATCAGATGTCATCACGACTAATCACTTAGACTTCATTGCCATAACAGAAACTTGGTTGCACCCGGCAGCCGGCCTCTCCTTAGCCCTTGCCTTTCCAGATGGCTACTCTATAATCAGAAAAGATAGAATTAATGCAAAAGGAGGTGGTACTGCCTACATATCCAAAACTAACCGCAACATACATGAAATCCCCAATTCAGCCTTCGCATCAGGAGAATTACTCATCTATAGGCCCCCAGGTCCTACCTCCCCCTTTGACGAGGACATTATAGCTCTTCTAGCTACAGACTTAAAACCCACTTCCAAAGTTCTCATCCTTGGTGATTTCAATCTCAGATTTTAATGACAGCACTGACACCCAAGCCACCACCCTGGCCAATACTATAGAAACACAAGGCTTCATCCTGCCCTCCGCAGGTCCAACACATGTGAAAGGCAGCACGCTTGACTGGCTCGCAGACCATAATTGCACCACACACATCACCAACAACATCCCATGCCCAGGGTCAGACCATAAAACATTACGATTTTCAATCAACACATGTACACAAGTATGCACCCCTACTTCTGTCGCACCTGCGACTCAAACTCGCAATCACTGCAAAATCACTCCTGATAATATGCTACCTCTGCTCATACCATTCACCACTCATACTGGGAACTTTGCTGACCCATCCTCCTTGGTTGCCACCTATGACCACACCATGGAGGCAGCAATTAACAAAGTGGCAACTATGGGCAACTACAAAGCTAAATCTAAATCCCATATCAACCACTGGTTCTCTCCAGAACTCAAAGACCTACAGAACAAAAAAATGAAGAAAACACTGTCCATTAATAATAAACAACAATTTGCCACACTAGCCTCTGAGTAGAGCGAAGCCACCTTCCTAGCAAAAAGTAACGCATACAACATGTGTATAGAGAATGCTAATTCTGGCACTAAAGAGCTCTTCTCAGTCCTGCGAGAACTAGAATCACCCTCTCAGACACCAGATGTTTGCATAATGGAACAAGCCTGGTCTGAACATATTCAAAAGGCACTTATGGACAAAATATCATCCCTCCAACTCAAGATTAACAAAAAAAACTGAAATTTACCACCCCGTCTCAACCCACTGTGGAACATAATCCCCCAAAACTGTTCCCTAAGTTTGAATTCGCACCTATTACCATAGAGGAGATCATCAAAATCATAAAATGCCTTATACCCTCGAGATTTCAAGGGGACATCTGTCCAGCAAAGTTAATTAAAGACTGTACACATAATCTGGCACCATTCACCACATCTCTAATAAATAACTCATTCACTTCCAATAAAGTACCTGATAACTTGAAGGAAGCCTGGGTGTTCCCCTTACCGAAAAAAACAACCTTAGACCTCAAAGGGCCTACTAATTACAGGTCCATTACAGCAGTACCATTCCTACTAAAAATACTAGACAGGGTAGCCTATGGACAAATACAAAACTACCTCAAAACACACAACCTTCTTGACCTCCACCAATCAGGCTTCTGTCCAGGCCATGGCACGGAAACAGCCTTGGTTGATTTAAAAATCCAAATGAACCAGATAAGAGATAGAGGCAACCCAGCCATCCTACTCTTACTAGACATATTGGTGGCATTTAATCTAGTAAACCACAACATCTTATGCCGCCTCCTATCTAGCGATGTCCACTTCTCCAACAACACCACAAACTGGATTGATTAATTCCTATTGAAAGGCTCCATGAGAGTCTTCCCAGCCTCGGCAGCTGCAAGTTCTACTCCAGTCACCTGTGGAGTGTCTCAGGGAACGTGTGTATCACCCACGATGTACAATGCATTCACGAAAACCTCTTGTTGATAGACTAGACAATTTGGGTGTCACATATACAAATAACGATGACGACGGCCAAATAATTCTCACAGTCACAGGGGACTATGACGCCGACTACAAAGCACTTAATGTTATCTACATCACTATTCAAGCATGGATGGCCCAAAACGAACTCTGTCTTAATGACGAAAAAACAGAGATCCTGATCATAGGCTGCCCAGCGAAACTCAAAAACCTCCCACTTTCCTACCAAAGCTTCGACATAGATGGAAACAATATCACAGTTGCCAAAGAAGTCAAGGCACTAGGGGTGTATCTTGATTCATCACTCACCCTCTCCCGGCCAGTGAATGCCATCACTTCAGCTTCAATTTACACTGCCAAAGTCATCATTTCCCTGTGGAGAACCGCGTCACTTTGGCTAGGGCACTAATCCTCCCCAGGATAGACTATTGCAATGCCATTTTCGCAGGCACCTCAACCAAAAACATCAAGAAGCTTCAAATTGTACAAAAAAACGCTATCAGAGCAGCTCTCAATATCCCTAAGTCAGACCACATATCCAAAACCAGAAGAAATATTCACTGGTTACCAGGTAGAGACCGCATTAAATTCAAAGTACTTTCTCTCACCCAAAAATGCCTATCCAACACTGCGCCTCGCTACCTGTCAAGCCTGATCTCCAAATCTCAATCTGCTAGACCAACCTGTTCAGCCTACTTAGGGCAACTGACACACCAAGATGCAAAAGACAGAAAGCAGGGGATCTAGCTTGCCTGTTCTCGCAGCCAATTACTGGAATGCCTTGCCCATGGAACTAAGGACAGACCCGTCATTATGGTCCTTTCACAAAAAACTAAAAACATGGCTATTTGACCAGGATACTAAGAATCAACCTAGCTCTGCTAAGGAGTACTAAGCCTGAACTTGGTCCACTGACTGAATTCAGACTAGACATATACAGCTTAACCAAAAATTGTGATACTATGCTCTGCATTTGCTCTGATATATCGACACAATACTTGCATATGCTACTGTACTGTATAACCTACTATGTCAAATGTAACTGTATTCCTAAGTTCTAGCACCCAGATACCTGAGGATCATACTTGATTGTACTGTATAACCAAGTATCTCACATGTAACCGTATTCTTAAGTCAAGCAGCCAGATGCCTGAGGGTTAGGTGTGCTATATAAATGTAATAAATAAATCAAATAAATAAATATTACGGGGCCTGCGGTAGCGGCCCTGTAGATATGGTTAAGTTGCTCAACCCTTAGGAAGAGCACTTTATGGGTGGCTTATAACTTTGGACCCACTGGACAGATCCACACCAACACGAGTATCTGGCCCTGTTAGATCAAGACTGTGAAGTATGGTGAGGTTAAATACATGGGGTGCAAAGTTATAAGGGGGGGGTCTCAAAATGTGTGGTTTTGCACATAGACACCATGGGAAAAAAATATTGCTCATGCCTACAGTCCAAACTGCTGGACGGATTTTCAACAATTTTGTGGCAGGAGTGGTGGCTTGGTCCCAAAAGTGTGCTTTTTTAAATTTGGTGTAAATCCGTCCAGTTGCTTTTTGAAAAATGACCAAAAATTAGATTAAAAAAATAGTGATATCTGGGTTCAGTCCGCTGACTGACTTCCGTGTTCAGTTTGTGGACAGGCCTGCGATTGATCCAGAGGACAAAGTGATTCCCTCAGTCCCCCATTGATTGGATGGTGAAAAGTGTGAGGTGCGTCTGATTTTCTGGAAACACCCGCCATGTTGGATTTGCGGACAACGGCCGGTGTCTGCAAACAGCACAGTAAAAACATATTAAAAGACACAACAATCTCTGGAGAGGTGAGGGGTTATGAGGATGGGATATGGCCTTAAAAAGCCCAACAAATGGGTGGCTTTTCAACTCCAACATCTGTGAGCAATTCGGATGTCCGGAGCAGTCCTGTAATGTTTGCAAACATCTGAGATGTTCGGGGACATCTATGCCTATTTCTGCATTACAAGGTTGCTGAAAAGCAGTTTGTTTAATAACTTTATCACCACTCAAAGAAACTGCATGAAATTGTGGAATTTAATTATATACCTGAGTGAATTGTTGTGCAAGGTTTTGTGCTGTTTTGTCAAGAAGCAACCAAATTTGAGGGTGGTCCCAAAATATTTGAAAGGCTTATAAATATGGTGCCATTTGATGTGTGTGCACACACCTTTGCAAAACATTTTTAGACCTGCGATTTTGTCAAGAAGCAGGTCTCAACATGGCTTACAACTTTGCTGCCATTTGACAAAAGTGGAAAAAAGTGTCAGATAGATTATAGACCCAACCTTGAAAGTTTGGGCAAAGCCTGAATGGATTTTGTCAAGTGGGGGCTAAATTATATTACTATTTTATGTACGTACATTATGAAACTTCTCAAAAATAAAACAAGGAGGATTTTCAACAAACCTGTGTAAGGAGCATTGGCAAGTACTTGAAAGCATGGTTTTGCAAATGTGCCTCTGTTTTATTTTGTGAAAAGTGTCATAACCCGGACAATCTGGCTACTGGCCATTACCACCAGGGACCAACAATGCTGTTAACGTGGGCATGGCCACCAGGGACCGACTATGTGGAAAGTTTTTGGAAATTGGGATAGGTTTGAATGGAACAATAAATTCTGTTTTTGGGTACAGGTTGAAGTGCTGGATTGGATTGCAGCAAATATGCGCAAGGAGGGTCAACAAGAACTTCAAATCATGGTTTTGCAAATATGTCCTCTGTTTTATTTTTTTGAAAGTGTGAAAATGTAAGCATACAACACAGTGATATAAAATTGGTGCCTGGGTAATAGACATAGCTGTCAGAAAGTAGAAATGTGTACTGTAATTTGCTCATTGGGGCATACAGCATGGTCAAAGTGGTTTGTTTGAATGGGAAAAAATATTCTGCTTGCGGTTACAGGCTGAAGTGGTGGACAAGATTACAACAAATTTGCCCAATGAGCCTTAGCAAGGGCCTGAACGCATGTTTTTGGAAAAAAGGTTGTTTGTTCATTTTTCTAAAGTGTAAGAATGTAAGAAGACAAACTAGTGATATACATTTGTTGTCTGTGTAGTAGGCCTGGACGTCGGCAAATGCAAATGTGTACTCCGATTTGCTTATTCAGGAAGGTGGCATGGCCGAAGCCCATGCCCCATGGATTTGGAGAATGGCCATGGACATTATTAGGGTACAGTGGGCACTGGGCTAGGATGCAGGGTAGATGCATTGAATAATAGGGGTGGTTTGGTTGTGCTGGGGTCATGGCTGGGCCTTATGCCGTAGGAAATTGAACAATGATTTGCATCCCCTGCATGCGCTGCTAAGGACAAATAAAAGTATGTGTTGCAAAAAATATGTTTCTTAAAGGTGGTTTATAGTTCTTCCATATATAATGAAAAGAGGAACTATTAATAACTTATATACATTGATGTAACACCATGACACATTTTAAAAAACAATAAAAACAATTAAATTGACAGAAAAAACTTTGTTAAAGGGATTGATTACAACTTCGAAAGCACTTCAAAATTTCTCCACCGTGAAGATTGGTGTGTTGCAGTATTTACAGAGTACTGTTGTCTTCGAAAGATATGGATCAACAGGCACTTTTATTGCTTGCAAGGTAGCTGGTGGGATTTTGTGTCCCACAGAAGTAGGCTGTGTGGTTACAATATTGGCTGAGGAAGTCAGCCTACTACTTCCTAAGAAAGGAACAACCTTTCTGAGAGTATTGTGGTGGTTGGATTTGGTGTGGCGGCACATGGAGGTGGTCCCATAGGAGTACTGTCCAGGTAGTCTGCGACTGAGTACAGTGCATTTCACTTTGGAAGGATTAGCCTTTGGTACATTCCCAGAAGTGGTAAACAACTGCCACACCCATGATTCCCTCTGGATGCTAGAGATAGGCACTTCCTCTACCTCATCTTCTTGGTCCTCTTCATTGTCTTTTGAAGTATTGCTCTTTTTTTGTTGTGTAGGTCCTCCAGCTGGTGTTGGTGGTGGCTCTTGGGGAGGAGGGATGGTAATAGCTGATACAATTTTTAAGATAAATGGAAGTTTTGCTAGCATTCTTCCATGCATGTGCTGCCTGCGAGATTGTTAATGGATAATGAGCAAGAATAGGTTTAGGAGCTGTGCAAGTTTAATTTTGAGCTTGAAAGTTCGTAGATTAGCAGAAAATGCAGTTTTGATCTGTTCACGAAGCACAGACCCGTTCACAAGTTAAGGACGCATTCACGAACACATCATCATGCCGCTGCGCGCCTGGTCATGTGACACTGTGCGGAAAGTCTGTTATGACATCAGAGATTCACGACGAGAGAAAAACAGAAGGGTGGTTGTTTAATTTTTGGAAAAAAAAAAACAGTTTCGGTTAAATACCCTGAATATCTTTATCTATTTTTGGGAAGGGGGCACCCCCTTCTCTGTCAAATCTTTTAAAAATGACTACACAGAATAACCCCAAACCACGTGTGGACCGCAAGTCAATGCTTCATGCCCAAGTTGTTTTGAACATGGTCCAAATGCATCCAGTGGTTTGGGCCGTGCGCTTTGGCTAAATTTGACCTTGTTTGTCTATGGGAAAATGAATGAGAAGTAGGCAGAACTTTTGAAATTTGTTTATTTTTTTGACGACTTAAATATTTTTTTATTTGTTTAGCAAATCTTTACAGAACTTTGCAGTGACAGGGGGCTGCAGGTTTTTAATAACTTTCGAAATTCAGGCCAAATCCGTTACTCCAATCAAAACCTATCAATGATAGAATTCTGAGGGGTTCCTATGGGAGTTCGACTCACCTTAAATATAGGGCGGCTATTGCTGCCCTATAATATATACATATATTACAGGGCTTGCGGTAGCTGCCCTGTAGTGATGGTTAAGTTTCTCAACCCATAGGAAGAACACCTTTTGGACAGCTTATATCTTTTCCCACCCTGTTCGAATCCTCACAAAACTTTGCAAAAATATGGTCTGTCTAACTGATTCTGCAAAGTTTGGTGGCCGGAGAGGCAGATTGTAAATTGGTGTAAATCCATCAAGCCGTTTTTGAAAAAATGACCAAAAAGTAGGTACCAAAAAAAATGTGTGTTATCTCGGTTCAGTCCGTGGACTCACTTCCCTGTTCGGTCTGTGGACAGACTTGTGATTGGTCTAGAGGGTGGTTTGTGGTCCGTGGACATCGGACTTGCACACTGATGTGATGGTGAAAAGCATGAGGTGCGTCACATTTTTGGAAACACCCGCCATGTTGTATTTTCGGACACCAGCCAGTGGCTGTGAACAGCATGGTTGGGGAAAAGTCTGGAAAACACATGTGGGGTTATTCAGTGGAGGAAAGAGGGGCTGTGAAGGGTGGGGGAGGTGAAATAAGATGATATGGGGCTATTTGTTAGGTTAAAAAAGGTCTGGCAGGTGTCGTAGCTATCCGCGGATATCATGGTACTTTGCGGACAACGCTGTGAACAGACAGCTTGGAAAAGACATTTAGGGTTATTTGATGGCTGAAAGAGGGCATCGAAATGGTAGGGAAGTGGAAGGAAGGTAATGTGAAGCTGTTTTATAGGTGAAAAAAGGGTTTGGAAATGCTACTGACTCTGCAGTCAATGTTGGTGTTTGTGGACATCTTTTCGATTGCAGGTGGGACAGGGTGAGTTTTATTAGTTGATGGTGCATGGTACATACTTGTTATATATTTAATTGTATTGTGGCCAGATTCTGGGGGGATGGGTGTAAGCGATATTCCAATGCTGCAGAGGGTATTGCGGCATTGTTTGTGTCCTAATTTTTTGAAAATAGGTAGAGTTTTCACTGGTTTTAACTGCAGGAGGTCTCCAAAAATAATAACCTGTTTTCCTCCAAACAGTTGTTCATAGTTGGGTTTTAGGACTTCTTGCATTCTGTGATGAATTAAAGCCAACATGAGGTTGGAAACCATGTTTACGTAATCTATCAGGAGCACTTTCATATGTTTCAGAATTCTGCGTACTTCAGTAGCATCTTCTGCTGATAATTTGTAGTATTATAATTTGTTTCAGTGTTCTACGGGGAGTATCAGTAGTCGGTGTGAAGTTACACCTCCTATGTTGTTGGCAGCTAAACCTGTGCGGGCTGTTACTACAGCTGAAAGGTTATTGTTTGTCAAGTTTTACAGAAATGTGCTATTATTTATTTTTTCTATTTATGTGTTTGTAGTTTATAACAATTTTACAAAAATAATAGAATATTTTTTGATAAAACCAAAATTAGCATATGATTTAAATTTTTGCTACAAAAGAAAAACAATTTAATTATTTCTTCATACATTATATATCATATTTACATTATTAATCATATACCTTTTCAATCTATTTTACACACAGTACTTACAAATGATAAAACATTTAACCTCAAGGACATTGATTCTCCATGTAACATCCTTGACCATAAGACATCCCTAAATAACCAAACCTTATAAACAAATTCTCCAAAGTAACCTATTCTAGATGTCATGAGTTCTGGGCATTCAATCATTATATGAAATAACGTTTCTCTCTCTCCAGGCTCTTTACAGAGGGCCTCATCACAAGTTTGGCGGTAACCCTTAAATGCGGCAGTAGCGCTATTACCGCTGCATTTAAGGGTCCGCCACATCACGGGTTCGGCAGATTTCCCCCCAGCTCTGAGCTGGGGGGAAATCCGCAGAAATTTTGCGCTCTTACCGCCGGCGGGGAATCCACCGGCGGTAACAGCATGAAAATTCCCCATTGAGCCCAATGGGGAATGGGGAATTCCCGAATGGGTTCAGTGGGGAATGGGCAATACCCGTTGCGCCAAACCCGTGATCCGGCGCTATTAGCGCCGGGGGTTTAACGGTTGGGCTATTAACGCTGGCGCTAATAGAGCCAGCGTTACCACCCAACTCGTTATGATGCCCAGAATCTGCACAATCCCTTATCCATATTTTTATGTGCCCTCAGACAAGTAATTTTGTTTGTAGAGAGAACATTCAATCTAAATCTCATTAAATCAATTTTCATCTTCTTACAAGTAAATTTCTTTAGATATGAACCCAATTCTCCACAGATTTTTTCTAAGGATAGTGTATGTGCTTACTGTCTATATTTACAAATTGCAGTTCTATTTTTTTCCCAGTCCAATACCTTGATTTTTCTCTGTACCTTGTTCTTGTTGGTTTTCATCAGTTCCATTGTCTCTCCTATTTCTTCAAATATTACATCACATTCCAACCTTAGATTGTATATTTATCCAACCGTATCATTCTCTCTTAATTGTTGGCAAAGTGTTCCCTCTCAAGACTATTCAAATTTACTCATAAGGCATACTTTTTCCCACTGGATAAGGCTTATGATTGATTGCAGACCAATCTCATACCTAATTACTTCCATCCATATACATTTTGGTAAGAAATACAGTATGGCTCTCCAGATCTTACTTTCAGTAGCTCCTTGTTGTGGCTCCATCGTTTTTGGCCAGAATTCTAGCTCATACAGTATAGTAGGTAATCATTTACTTCTACAGAATTCCCTACATGGTTCCAGTGAACATTTTCCATATTTACAATCTACTCCCTTCATCTGGTTTAACATTCCACTTACTTTACAGTTCAGGTAGTTCACAAAAATTGTGTACATTCATTATTTTCCCAATTCCATGCATACTTACTCTTTTGTTTCCATTGTCCTCCCTTTGATATTTTAATTATTACAGTTTTGGATGGATTGATTTTTAACTCCATATCTGCCATATAGTTACCAAAAGTTTAAATTAATCTTTGTAGTCCCACCCATATGATATCTATGAGGAGAAAATTATCGGCATATCCCGCCCAATTTATTTTCATTTCTCCAATTTTAGGAGACACAAGAATATTTCCATCCAACTCCTTTCCAACCCCAGACAAATACAAATTGTATAAAGTAGGTCCCAATATACTAATTCCCTTATCAATGAAACACTCTTTTGTTAGTACCCCTTCAGAATTCAATCTTATTTGAATCTTAGACTCCTTATGTAGGAAAATGATCATGCTCAATAAACCTTTAGGAATTCCATAGTTATCCAATTTCTGCCAAAGAATGTTACTATTTACAGAATCAAATGCTTTGCCTAGATTCATTGATGCAACATATATTGGAACATTGTTTATTTTCCAGACCTGATTTTGTAAACAATTCAGCAAAAGTCCCCCACAATCCGTTCCTATACCCTTACGGAAACCTATTTGTCGGAAGTCAAGAATGTTATTTTTTCATTACAATCATTTACACTGTCAAGCACCAATGAAGCAAACATTTTAGAATCTGCATCCATTATGCTTACGGTTCTATAATTTGAAGGTAGAATTTGTGAACCCCTCTTAAAAATGGGTACCATATATGATCTTTTCCATGCCTCAGGAATGGTTTGTGTCTCAATGACATCTTTAAATTCCAAATATAATATCTTAGCCCATATTAAAGATGAGTGCTTCAGTACTTTGTTTGTTAACTTATTTGGACCAGGTACCCTTGATGGAGTTGCCTTCTTAATTTTTGCCTCAATTAGCTCAACAGATACTTCCAATTGCCATTCCACTGGTACAATGAAATGAGATCCCTTATCTTTAGAAGTAAAGTTTTCTTTAATATATTGCAACCAGTTCTCCTCTGTGATGGGGTTACTCATACACGTCAAGTTCTTTTCTTCCTTTTCATTTATAGCATTATTTCGCCAACTACCTGAAGCATTCTACAGTATTAATTCTTTAGCCAATTGTTATATCTTTGCTTTTGTAGCCTTATAGCTTCTACCTTATCCAAAATAGTAACTGTGAACTTTGGGATTGTTCTTATCTCCCTTCTTATTTCAATGTTATATACATATACATGTTTATTCATCTTAATTGACATAATCTTACTTTCCACTTTCTCAGCCGAACCTTTTACCCTAGATTCCACGTATTCAGGGAACCCCTTCACATACTATCTCACTGCTTTGTCTTCAAAAGTACTTGCTTCAAATTCACTTAACATGAGCATATTAAAGCTATTCACTTTTTTATGTGTCCACATAACTCGATTACCCTTGGTGTTAGTGTAAGTTCTTCAAGCTACGTTCTACCCTAATTATGTCCATATCCATTCATTCTAGTTCTAGCAATAACATTGCTGATCACTTGCAAAGGAATCTTTAACTTGAAATCTCCTTATACTTTTGAAAACATTGGTAGACATAAATGTAAAGTCAATTTCTGATTTAGAACCTCTTGCTGCCCAAGTTGAATTGTCATTGTCTAACCGTATCAAGCCCCAATTAGAGGCCCAATTCAACCACATACCCCCCTCAACTTTCTTTTTCTTCACATTAGCTACATTTTCATATTCAGCCAAACAGCAATCCAGCAGTTTTTCTAAATTACAGCTTGCATTTAGGTCTTGGCTAAGATTACACTGCCGATTTCATTCTTCGAAAACCAATCCTCTAATTTCTGATTTAACTTCTCTAGAAATTTTTCCAGATTGACCTCTGTGGATCTATAAACATTAATCAACAAAAGGGAACCCCTTTCAACACATCCTTTCACCTGCCATCCTGTACCCAGTATATTACAATTTTCACCAATGTTGCTATACCTCCCTTGGGTCTCCCCAGTTTTCCCTGAGTTGCACGCATACAGGTGGAGTCATACCCATCCCATGTCAATCTTTTTGTAGCCCATGTTTCTTGTAAAAACAATACTTTTTTTTTATTTTGCACAAATCGCCCTATTTTCTAGAAAGTGTTTGTGCCCCCCAGAAGTCCAGCAGAGTATATTAAACACCCCAGTTGATCTAAAGAGGTTGGCTCAATGCTCTTAATTGCGCTATAGATTCCTCCGAGACATCGACCAAACATAATGTTTTCCCTTGCATTCAATTGATTTTCTTCCTGATTTACATGTCTTTCTCGCCACACCTTCTTTCTTCTTTTTCATTTCCTTCTCTCTCTCTGCTTTTGTTCCCCAAATAGAGACGTCATGTCCATATTTATGGAGACTTTCTGCTTCCGTCATTATAATGTTTATCACTAAAGTTGAGTATATTGCTAGTCTTACACAGTCAGACCTCCAACCGTGGATAAATCAACCAATTGAATATCTGTGGAGGAAATTAGGCTCAATTCAGGTATAAGTTCAAACAATTCCAGTATTCTCCTCCTATTCAGTGAGCATGGACCACCTTCATCGAACAAATACTGCAGAATAAGACCTGGTGTGTCTGGCTGCTTAGGTTTTCTTAGTTTCCACGCATTTCTATCTGATTTGCCACTACTTTCATCTTCTTGATCTTCATCCACTTCCTCTTCCACCTCTCCCTGTCCAAAATCTATTGGTTTGACCATCCTTGCAATTTGTGTGATAATACCCTTAGAGAATATCAACGGGGTACCCGAAATAGGACTGCCTTGCTCATCTTGAATCCCCAGACCTTCCCCTTCTTGTTCCTATGCTCTTAGTGGCTGGACTTCCTCTTCCCCATCATCTTCAAACAGTGATTGTGACTGACTGGGTTCCATTCCTAGACATACCCCTTTACCTGCCTCCATTTCTTCAATCGCTTTAAAAATTTACCCGTCTGTCCCCTGCAGGTTTTCTTCTACTTCCGCTTCATCACCATAAGTAGATGTTTTTTGCCTCGGTGATTGCGGGAGAGGCATTGTTAATGCCCTTGCTATTGTGTTCCTTCTTGTAGAAAAGACCATCGGGCCTAGCCCTAATTCCTTCCTAGAGCAGATTATTTTGTTCCTCATGCCTTGTTTCTTGGGTTAATTACAAACACTTCCACGCTTTTTCTCAATTAGTACGCCTTATGTTTGTCGGATATATTATTCAATAGATTAGAAACCCTTATTTTTATTCATAAGAGGCACACCTGTCATCCATTACATCATCCATTGTTTAATTCAGTAATCTTCAGTAATCGTCATTGTGTAATTAGTGATTCAAACCCATGTGAATTACAACCAGCCCGGCCCTGCCCCACCAACTCAGGCAAACAGGCTAAGAGGCACTTCGGGGCACTTCCTAGGCGCGTGCGCGGGTGCGTGCGGCCGTGTCCTTTTGAGGAATTCTGGGGGCGTGTGGGCGGGGCTTATCTATGGCACAAAACAATTAATTTGTCTATATAGCAATGGGTAATTATAGTGTCAACTGGCTTGTATTCTTACCTTGACACCTCCTTCAGTTTTCTTTCCCAGAATACTCCATTCACACACCAAAACCCATCTCTATACAGCTACTTTCGTATTCTAGCAGTTATCACTTTTCTTTCTCAGAATACACAATTCACACAACATTCACAGTTACTTTATAGTTTCTTCCATATTCTACAAAAGCTCATTTTACAGTTTGCCACCTATGCGACTGTGCAACTGAATTTTTACCTTAGTAAGTGTCGCTTCGCAGCCCGCTGTATGCATGGCTAAACAGCAGCATTCGTATTGTGACCGAGATTACACTGCTGCCTGCAGCATACGCAACTGAGCAGCTGCCTTTGTTTTTAGTAACAATCACTCTGTCACCTGCCGCGCACCCGACTGAGCAGCTGTGTTCGTAATTCTCACAATGCTTCTGCCAGAGTTATCATCAAGTAAGCCTCTACTTCCCACTCTCGTTTAAATCTCCACTTTTCCCTTGCAACGAATGCGGAGTCTCATGTACTTTCTACTTGTTTCCCGAATCTCAATTACCTTGTAGACTCTTAGCACGATTTCCTTCTGCCCAGCCCCCAACTCCCGGCTAACAGGCTAACAGGCACTTCTGGGCACTTCCTTGGTGCGCGCGACCGTGCCTTTTTGAGGGATTCTGGGAGCTGGTGGGTAGCTTATCTACAAAACAGAAATTATACATTTTACATATATTTTCTGCATTCTACAATGCTTTAGCCTTCCTAAAGTCCATGGGTACACTAGTAACGCTCACTCTTCAAAAAGAAAATGCTTTTTAAGTCTGTTTTTCCAAAGAATGGCCACAATCCTTGAGTGCTGACAGAAATAGTCTCCCCAGGCTAACAGGCACTTCTGGGAACTTCCACGGTGCGCACAGCCGTGCCTTCTTGAGGGTTTCTGGGAGCTGGTGGGCAGGGCTTATTCTTCAAAAAGAAAATGCTTTTTAAGTCTGTTTTTCCTTAGAATGGCCACAATCCTCCAGTGCAGGCAGCAATAGTCTCCGCAAGCTAACAGGCACTTCTTGCTGCGCGCGCACAGGTGCGCACATCAGTGCCTTCTTGAGTCATTCTGGGAACTGGTGGGCGGGGCTTACTCTTCAAAAAGAAAATGCTTTTTAAGTCAGTTTTTGCATAGAATGGCCACAATCCTTGAGTGCTGATAGCAATAGTCTGCCCAGGTTAACAGGCACTTCCTTATCAAATATATCAAATAATTGTTGCCCTTCTTATTTTAATTAAGAATGTTTCAGCAGATCCAGCTTTGTCACTTACCTACATGTCCAACATGTTTTTATATTGTTTGCAATTGTCATTTGTTATAGTGCTTTAATTTGCTTAGAATGTAGCTTCAAATGAGTAATAGTGACCTAATAATTATTTTTTTTCTACAAGGTTTAAAAAAATGGCGTCCGCCCATGCAATACAGTTCACTATGTTGTAGAGATTTAAATGATAAATGTATATGATTGATTACACTGGGTTTGGTGAGTTTCATTACACTTCCTTCATATGTTGAGACTGAATATTTGCCAGTTGAGAGATTTGGTGTGACATTGTTTTTGTGGGTGCAGTTTTCTACAATATCGTGCAGACACATGTTTTCCAAAGCAGTACTTCAGTTTTGTTAGAATGTGTCAATTAAAATGTTTTTAATATGTCCTGATCATTTATGGCTATGTTTTCTATCTTGGATTTTAGTACTCTTTTTCAGGATGAAGCTGGTCCAAGGTTCAGCCAGACAATGGGCCTGATTAATGGAAGTGTTTTATAATTGTGCAGTACCATAGGAAAACATTCCATGAATCAGGCCCAATGTGTTCAGATTTGCCTTATAAGAATGTACCTGTTAAACGATCTGTAGCTTTGTAGCACTCACATTCTCTATGGGAGAGAATGTTTATACCAAAGATGTGCAATTTTTGTGATAGTTCTTTGTCAGATGATATGACATCACCGAGGTCTTTTAGCTCTGTTTTTTCAGCTTTGGTGATATAGGCTGTGACATATCTTGCAACTGCAGGGGAATCGTCTGCAGTGTACTGTATGTCTATTTTTGCATTCCACAAGAGGGCAATGATTGCATTGTAATCATTTATGTACTTGGAAGCTTCAACCCTTTTAATGAATGTATTTTTAGGTGATTTGCCTTATGCTGTGTCTAAGAGAAGACATCAAGATATTTACTTGTCCTTTTTTGCAAACTGGTCTAGGGAAGCCAAAGTGACACTTGCTATTGTTTTTGCATTTAATTTTATACCTGCATTGGCAGTATTTGCCATAATTTATGTTTTTTGAACCGCAAGACTTGTGTATGTAGGTCACTATCTGTGATTTCTGAAGGGATGTTGCAGGTAATGTATTTTTCAATAAACTGTAAAACAGTGGCATCACTATCATGGTCAAATTTAGAGCATCTTTTATCTACAAAAGCATGTGGATGTGCAGTGCTCCTCTGGATTGATTTTATTTCTCCAAAGAAGTGTTGCACTTCTTGGAACAGAGGGGTAGTTTTAATGTAGATAGGCTACAGCATGGAAATTAAGTGATGGTGAAAGTACCTTGATACATTGACAGAGTCAAGAGAACAGAATTCTCCTGTTTCTTTTTTATATCTAGTCCGTCTTTATTTTGGTTTGCAGTGTGTAAGACGTCATGAAAGTTATCCCATGCATACTCTGCACAACTTTAAGTGACAAGCCATGTGGTTGGCCTAAGTTCCTTAGCGTACAACGTACATAAGCGTGACATCGGAACCAGTATTCTTTTGTACCATGCATGTTTGCCAAGAGATATGTGATACTTGACTGCAAAACATCATCTTTGTCTTTTATTTTTTTAAGCAGTTGGTTAGCGGATATGTTTCAAAAGTTTGAGCCTGTTTTTAATGTGTGTGCAACTCCATAACAGTGTTGCTAGTTCACTTTCGAAGAGTAGGTGGAAAATGTATTCAACATTTTGTCTGAATCGGGGTCTTCAGAATACATTCTTAAAGAGCGATATTGTGATGCACTAATTTGTGCGGACCTTTCATGATATCTTCCTCCTTCTCCTGTAGGAAAGAGTAGAGGAAAAGAATGTGCTTCTACATTTCTTTCCCATATGCTCATTGGGGATTTTTTGTCTTGCTACATTTGATATTTTTCTAATTCATTGTCAATTGTGTATTTGGAGTGTACTAGGGAGGTTGGCTACAGTAACAGGATCTACACGTTCAAATTGGCCAGTTGCTGGTGAGTCTTGAATAATTTACATGGTTTCTCTTAAGTTTTCCTCCATGTTTATATCTTTGTAGTATTCATTGTTTTCTTTCAGATATTGTAGGGCTTGTCTAAATGTGTTCAAGTTGACTAGTTGTTGCCAAATTGTTTTGTCTTTTGTTGGCACACTAGTAACTAGTATGATCAAATATTATTCTATTGGCCGTTGTACTCCTAGATTTTTTTCTTTTAGATCTAATAGTATATATACGACTTTGCCACATATGCTCTTTAGTAACTCACATGTAAGTAATTTGGCTGATTTTGGTTAGAGGCATATTATAGCTTGAAATGGGTGCACTGTTTGTATTATAATGCTGTAGTACACGTTAAGCTGTCGGAGAGCTTTCAGACTGTGAATATTTCTAAGTTATTAGTGATAGCACGTGATGGCATTTGGTTATTGTCAAGCTTTGTGTTGCAGTGCGTGCAAACTGTTGAGGGGTCAGTTATTTTGCATTTAGTTTCTGCTGTTAAATTTGAAGCTAATTGGAACAATTGGGTTTCTTCATTGTCTTCTATTTTGTAGGCTAGATCTAAAATTTGGGTGCTCTTTTCATAAAACGTTCTACAACAACAGACACATATTTAGCCTGGTATTTCAGCAGATGTGTTTTGAAAGTTAGCTATAATGTTTGTATGTCTTTATTATGACATTGGTGTTTGAGTTTTTCAGTAATGGTTTCAGAAGGTACAGAACTTTCGAAGTCACCTTCAGTTCCAAAGTATTTACGTTGGATGTGCTCTATTTCTTGAAGCAGTTCTTTGGCTGTTCCATGCAGGAGAATGTTATTTTCATTTTGCAGTTCTAGAGCAGGGCATTTTGCATAGTATAGTTGATGCAAAAGATTCTGTATAGTAGAGTGGTGTGTTGCTAACATTTTGATGTTGTGGAAAGTACTTCTGCAAGCTGGTCCTAAAATGCAGGCTAATTAATGTCCTGGCAGACCAATGTGGCTGTGCACTCGACAGGAATCTATGGTTTGTAAAATGTTAATTTTACTTTTGTCTTTTACTTTCACATAATGACTGAGGACTTGTCGTAAAGATTTAAAAGATTGTTGGTGTGCATTACACATTGAGCTGCATATCTATTTGTACACTGGACGGTTTGTTTGGGTGAATGGAGCATGTGGTTCAAAGTTTGTTAGGAACTTTCTTTCTGTAGGGTTTCTTTTGCCATAATGGAGTGTTTCAACATTTCATGAAAACCAACACTATACACATGGGTGGACTTTTATAGACAGGACACTTACTCTATAAAACATCAATGGTTATTTAATTATTTTACTTTAATTAAACCTCATTTCATACATATGTTCCTCAAAACAGCACTATGTGCAAGAATAGTCAGGAACAACCATAGCAACATTTAATTCTACCATAATGGTGCTTCAATCAGCAAAAACACAACATTTATACTAAAAAACAGTGCTACCTGTGCTTGAAAGTGTCATGTGCTCAGTTCCACAAAAAGTATATGATAACTAGTTAGAAAAACAAAACAAACTAACAATGCTTTTGTCACATCAATGTTCTTTTGTGTGGGTATATTTTTTAAGCCCAATAATCAGCCCACCATGTTTCGTGCTTATATCATAGGTGTATAGCCTTAGAACTTCCTCAGGGGCATTGTCCCGTCAATAAACTCACGTAAAAACAATATTGTTATTTAGACTTAATGTGTACATGGCTATGCTCAAGGGAACCTTACAATCATGTATGATACTCTGATGAGCTTAACCACTTGTCCTGTCTGTTCTTGGTCTAATTAATGACCTTCTGTGCCAGGAAGACAGTCCACTAACCAGAAATGCTTCTCTTCGTTCGGACAGGCTCATTGATTTGGCCCTAAAAACTCTGAATCCATTGCTTGTTGTCTGCAGCATTTCCTATTGTGCACTGTGGAAGCAATGTGCATTAGAACCTATTAGTTATGGCTCATTAAACATACTTTACTTTTTTTGCCAGTAAACTCGTTATCACTTATCCTGGTATGTTTAGTGGAATTCTGATTTTCCTCTGTCAAGTAATCAGTCTTTAACCGTTAATACTCATCACACTTTCCCCATTTAGAAACTATTGGAAACAACAAAAAACATGGTGTCCGTGTTTATTACCGAACCGCTGTGTTTTTTAGGATCCCTGTCTACTTGGGTTCTCCTCAGTGATGTGAGTGACATCACTTATTTGAAGTTGATATCAGCAACTGCATACTCAAGTGTATACGAGGCAGAGTTATTCACATTCACTTCAATTTGTAAAATGTTTGTGTGTGTCTTTTCTTTCTCATGTGAGAATTTTGTTTGTTCGCAATGTGCTTTAATGGCACTAGAAACAGCCCACCGATGCGATGCTGTGTCGGTGGTATCCTGCAACTCTAACACAGACTTCTTTGCTTTCTATTTTTCAGTATAGCATTTACAGCCACCATCTTGTTAATGTTTTGTTATATGCTACAGGTCTGTTCCCATTCACAGTAATACGCTCTTGACCATCCGTCCTGGATCTTTTCCAGTTGTTTTTCAATTAAAAAGCTAGTTAGTTATTCCTGAACTCCTGGTATTGCTGTTTTTTTGTGTTTACTGCTCTAATCCTAATGTAGACCCTTTACCATATCTTGTTCCATTCAATATTGTCATTGTAGCCCTTTTGGTCACATTTTGTCAGAAAATGTGTTCTTGCTCTTTTTTAAACAACTGATTTTTGTCTGCACTGCTATCTTTACATTTCTGCAATTTATACAGCAGGGTCCATTCGAACTGATCGCAAGTATGACTCTTGGACATATAATGATCCACCATGGGGGCCTCCTATATTTTCTTTCCGAATGCAGCTTTAATGTTCACTTATTCTTGTTTTTATTTTTCTTATGGTTTTACCAATGTACATCAATGGAATTGGATATCAAATGGAATATACGACCATCTCCGAGTTGCAATTGGTCAATACCTGTTATCACCATTTTGTCCTTTATCTGATATCTATCTCTCTGGATCTAGTTGTCGAGTCACAGCATTTACATTTTCCATAAGCTGTGTGTCCTATGGCATTGGAAATACCCCACATAGATGCTAGGGTTGGTTGTTTTTTTGTTTTCAGCCTAATGCCATTCCTCATCACTTGATTCCTCAGGTTTGAGCTTCATTTGAATGCCATTAGTGGGGCTTCCAATGTTTTTTTCCTTTTGTCATAATACCCCCATTTTTCTTTATCATGTTCATGATTTTATTTGATTGATCTGCACAAGTACTCACAAACAAACAATCTGTTGTTGTTAGTTGTTTTGTTTACCCTATAGTCTAGGATTGCCTCTCTGTTGTTGTTGCTGGCTCTTTAACACACTTTTTTTAACAGTGTTTGAGGGTAGCATCTTTTCCGTAGTTTATTTTATAGTGTCTTGGCCTCCTTGGTATAGTTTAATTTAGCTGTGCTATACCGCCTTAATCTCAGGAATTGTCCAAATGGTACATTTTCCGTAAAGTATTTTGGATGGAAGCATCCAGAATTCAACAGTGCATTTTTGTCTGTCTTTTTGTGGTATGGTTTTACTGGCAACACTTTGTTGTGTTTATCATCCTAGATTGTTCGATCGAAAAATTTAATTGTGCTGTCGTTGGATTCCACTTTAAATTGTAAACTTCTGGCCTGGTTATTAAGCCATTCTACGAAATTAACTATGTCTTACACATTCTTTCCTTTCCATATAATGAGTACATCATTGATGTATCTTTTCCAAAATATTTAATTCTTTTTGTATGGGTTAGAAGCATTGTCGATTTTAGTTTCTTTGAAAATCTCAATGTACAGATTAGCTACACTAGGCGCTACTGTTGCCCCATGCTGTGGATCTGCTTTTAGAATGTATCCAAGAATCTGAAATAGTTCTCCATCAACGTCATTTCTATGCACCACAAGATGAATGAGCTTGGAGTTTTATTTGGGGTGCGTTTAGCATATACTAGCTCCTCTAACAGCTGTAGGGCTTTGTCTTGCGGTATGATGGTGTACAGTGAGACTTTGTCCAGACTGAGAAATGTATCTTCAGTAGTAGAACATTTCATCCCTTCAATCTCTTTTATAACGGCAGTAGAATCGTGTATGTGTGAATTCATGCCTTTCACTATAGGTTGTCTGCCAAATTTGACATTGGTTCTAATACTGAGCTAAATCCAAAAACTATCAGTCTCCTTCATAAAAGCTGCCTCCTGTTTGCAAACCCAACCTCTATCTAGAGCCTTCTTCACTTTGAGTTTGAGGATGTTTTGTAATCTTGTTGTGGGATATGTATCTAGTTTAACATAACACATTTCGTCATTCAGTTGCCTATGACATTCAGCAATGCATTTTTCTCTGTTATGAACTACAATCGCTCTGCCTTTATCAGCCTTCCGTATTATTATTTTTTCATTGTTAGATACATCCAGTATTGCATTTCTTTCAGGGTTTGATATATTCTGAAATTGGTTCTTACTTGTATTTTCCATGTTTTCGAGATCTGTTAACACACATTGTTCAAACACTATGGCTTTGGCGCTATGATTGTGAGTGGGAGGTGCAAACACCAAAGGTGGTTTTAATCATGATTCATTGTTCATGATGTCGAACTCTGCATCATGGAAATATTGGCGGAGATGTAATTTGTGCATAAATTGTTTGAATTCTATATGGAATCTGCAATTGCCATGTTTGTAAAACATAGTCCTTTATTTAATATCTTGATTTCTGTATCAGTCAAGATATGGTTGAATAAAATGACTATAAGGTTTGATGGCTCCTTGTCACCCTGGGTTCCAGTTCCCATGTTCTTTGGTCCTGTTCCAAGAATACCTTCCATCTTGACCTCTTCTAGCTCTTCCTTTTCTCCCGCTAGGTCTCTGATTGTAAGATTCTCTTTGACTCAATCCTCTAAATCTAATGGGCTGATCCTCGAATCTCACATATTTTCCCAAACTGTCATCTGTGGAGCTATAAGATGTGTTATCAAACCTCACTCTTTTTCTAGATTGTATTTGCTGAAACTTATCATCCTCTTGGTATTTAAAGTCTTCTTTAGAGTGAGGGAATGCTTTTACATGTTTGAAATTCATCAAATCTTTTTGCAGCCTTCTAATTCTTTCCTTTGTGGTGTAGTCTCAGAACTCCATAATTTCTGCTTTTATTTCATCTAAGCTTTTCTTACACACTTCTATGGAGACCAGTGTTTTCTTCTTCCAATTTGTTGAGTTTGATCACTATGTTGGCCACCATATCCTTGGCTGTGTTGATAATTAGTATAATCCAATTCCGTCCACATTCATTGGCGACATACCTCCACTGGAGTCTAAATTCTTTGTCATCTAGAAACAATCTTGACTCATTGTGTACTACCATGCCTTGAGGAAGGGCCCCATTTCTTAAATACTCTAACATTATGCACCCATGTAGTTCTGTCCTTATCAACCTTTTTCTGTGTGATCATTTGTCCCATTTGGTTAGATTCATGGTGTTGTAGGGATTAGTATTGTCACCAAAAAATGATGTATTAGCTAGTAATTCCGTACCATAGCCATCATTGTGACATTTCTCTGCCACCACAATGTTAATGCTAAATAACTCCGAAATGTATTGTGGTTGTGCCATTTTATTTCACAAATCAGCGGCCTTACTATATACTTCAAAAATAGATATACCAGGGTCATTTATTTCATACAGCACTCAGGTCATCCCTGGACCTTTACCTACAAAACCAACACTTTGGACCTGGGTGGACTGTTACAAACAATACACTTATTCTATAATCTGTTAAGGGTTATTTAATTCTTTTGACATAAAAGAAAAACCTAATTTCATATTAATAAAAACATATTTTCATCAAAACAGCATTATGTGCAAGGATATTCAGGAACAACTGTGGCAACAATTCATTCTACCACAATGGTGCTTCAATCAGCAAGAAACTCACCATGTGTACTAAAAAACTGTGCTACCCATGCTTGAAAGTGTCATGTGCTCAGTTCCACAAAAATACGTGATACATAGTTAGAAAAAAACTAAATTAACAAACAATGCTTTTGTCACATCAATGCTTTTGTGTGTGGGTATGTTTCTTAACCCCAATAATCAGCCAAATATGTTTTATTCTTATATCGTAGGCATATGGCCTTAGAACATCCTCAGGGGCATTGTCCCTTCAATAAACTCACATGCAAGCTATTTTGTTATGTACATTTAATGTGTATATGGCTATGCTGAAGGGAGCCTTACAATCTTGTGTGATTCTCCTATGATCTTTACCACTTGTCTTGTCTGTGCTTGGTCTAATCAATGACCTTCTCTGCCAGGAAGGCAATCCCCTAACTGGAAATGCTTGCCTTCCTTCGGACGGCCTCATTTATTTAGCCCTACAACCTTTGGAGTCAATGTGTATAACAACCTATTAGTTATGGCTCATTAAATATACTTTATGTGTTTTTGTCAGAAACCTTTTCTCACCTATTCCGGTGTGTTAACTGGGATTCTGATTTTCCTCTGTCAAGTAATCAGTCTATAACCGTTAATACTTCATCACGCATTCCCAATTTGGGAACTATTGGCAACAACAAAAACACAGTGGGCCTCATTACACGGATGGCGGTAAGGATTTACCGGTACCGGTATTTTACCGGTACCAGTAAATCCTTACCGCCTTACTACGAGGTCCCTTTGCGTGTTGGGGAATTTAATGCCTGCTTTTTGCAGGCGTTAAAAACCAACCCGCAAAGGGACCCGGGGAGCTAATTACGGTATCGCAATTTGCGGTACCATAATTAGCACCTTCCCCATTCCCATTGTGCCCTATGGGGCAAAAATGGGAAAGGGTAAGGGCAATGGTGGAAGGGGAATTACCGCCCCGCCAACCTTGGAATGGGGCAGTAATTTCCCTTTCCGCCAAGGTGGTGCCGGTATTTTACCGGCATGAACCATGGCGCTAATAGCGCCATGGTTCTCCTCCATCCGTATAATGAGGCCCAGTGTCCGTGGCCATGTTTCTTACCGAACCTCTGTGTGTTTTTAGGATCCATGTCTACTCGGGCTCTCCTCAGTCATGTAACTGACATCACTTATTTGATGTTGGTATTGGCTACCGTGTCTTCACGTGAACTCTGTATTAGAACCACTTTCAAAATTCGCAGACAACTATTTAAGACCTATAATCTATAGTGCAAGGCATGAAGTCACACATACAAGATTCTACTGCAGTTATAAAATAGATGTAAGCGATGAAATTTGATGCTACTGAAGATACACTTGTCAGTCTGGAAATCGGGCCTCATTACGAGTTTGGAGGCAGCCATGCCCTTAATAAGGGCATGGCTGCCTCCAAACTCGGGTTGGTGTTCCTTGAATGAGGAATTATCGGGCCATTCCAACCTTGGAGGACTCAGTAATTCCTCATTCAAAAAACCCATCCCCATTCCCATTTGAGCCCCCATAGGGCTCCATGGGAATGGGGAGGAAGCTAATAACGGGCCCGTTAACAACAGGCCCATTATTAGCTCCCTGGTCTCCTTGTGGGACCCGCAAAGGACATCTGGTCTGACCAGACGTTCAGAGCGGGTCCCACAAGGGAACCTCGTAATAGGGTCGGAATGGGTTTACCGGCACCGACACCATTACTGGTGCCGTTAAACCCATTCCACCCACCTCGTAATGAGGCCCATAGTCTCACTGTACACGATGATACCGCAAGACAAAGCCCTACAGATGTTAGAGGATGTATTATATGCTAAACGCACCCCAAATAAAACTCCAAACTCATTCATTTTGGTGATGAGTTCATTGATATTTGTGATGTTATCTTTGATGTCCTGGGTGTTAGTCTCAGCAGTGCACTGAGGTGATGCAAGTTATGGTTGCTTAGAATATTGTAACTGGCAAATTTCAATGGTTTTTTGGTTTTACTTGAAACATAACATCCCTTTAACAAAGTCTTTTTTCATTGAATATACAAATCTCTAATAAGATAGCATTCAATATTTTCCGTTCCAAAATTACAAGATTATAAATATTGTACTTCCATGGTGCATGCTGCAGCAATTGCCAATCTTTATGTATGAATAGGTTCCTGTATTAACAACAACACTCCAATAAGGGCCTAATCCACAGAAGCATTCTATAATGGCAAAACGGGGGAGAACAGAAGGGGAGAAAGCAAAAAGCAGTAACAATCCAGCAAGAGCAGAGAGAACAGGAATCAGAGTACCACCAGGGAAACGGCAAGAAGCAGAAGGAATCCAGCGAAAGAGGAAAGAAGAGAGCGAGGACCAGCTGAGGAACTGGTAGGCTGAAGGAAGCTTGCAGGAGAAAACAGCAGCAAGAATCAAAGGAAGAGCATGTAAGCATAAACGTACTGTTTTGGAACCAAATGCAGATACAAGTTGCAACGCGATGAGGGGGCGCAGCCTATTTGGTTTTATGCACTGGAGCACGTTGCAAAAAGAAAACACTAGTCCTGAGAGAGCGCACAAAGTAAATGTGAGGGAACATCAATGGTGGCTTCTCCATTGATCCCAGAGCCTCCAGGAGAGCCAATACTTGACTGTATGCCCCTTCTTATGGGTGAAGACTCTGGTTTACCAGGGTGAAGTCTATGGAAACGATGTAAGAACCTGGGAGCATTAATATCAAACAAAGGTTCCCAAGAGTCCTCTGGGAAAGAATAAAGCTTCCATCGGATCAGGCATTGCACTCTTCCTTTACAATACCTGGAATCCAGGATTCTCTCCACCTCATACTCTTCAGAAGACTGGTCAATTAATTCATCCTAGTGGGATCTTCTTCTATGGAAAGAATCTAGCATGTAGGACTTAAGTAAGGAAGCATGAAAGACATGAATGATGTGTTGAAGAGCCTTGGGGAGTTTGAGTCTGAAAGCCCCTGGGTTAACCTAAGCTGTTATGGCAAAGGGTCTGATGTACCTGGGTCACAACTTGGAACAGTCAATCTTTCTTGGTAGGTATCTGGTGAACAGCGAAACACGTGAACCCTCCTTCCTTTCTGGTACATTTCTCCAGTGAGCATCTGCCAGTTGTTTATTCCGAGCTCTGCTTTCTTTCAGGTTGTTATAGGTTTCCTTTTGGGCAGACAAGATGGACTGTAAGAGAGTGTCAATAGAGCGAATATTGGAAGATGGAATAGAAAGGGACTGAACACTCTTGGGATATGGTCCATAAAGGCAGTAAAATGGAGACATCTTTATAGCAGAATGTATGGCATTATTGTAAGCGAATTCGGCTGTTGGTAAAAGGTTCACTCAATTATCCTGATCGGAGTAGGTAAAATATTGGAGGTATTGTTCCATGGTACTGTTATGATGTCCTGTTTGCCCATTCAATTGGGGGTGGTAGCCAGAGGAGAAGGCTTGTTCAATACCACATAGACTACACATGGGGCCTCATTCCAAGGTTGGCGGTAAGGGGTTAATGGTGCCAGTAAGGGTGCCGGTGCCATTAACCCCTTACCGTCGCATTACGAGGTCCTTTAGCTGGTCCCGCTTAGGGCGGCTGGTTTTACCAGGCGCCCCTTAGTGCGAGCCTCTAAAGGACCAGCATGCTAACAAGTGGCCCGTTATTAACAGGCCGGTTGATGGCATGGTCCCCATTCCCTTTGAGCCATATGGGGGCTCGAATGGGACTGGGGCTGGGTTCCCTAATTGGAGAAATAGCGGGTCCTCCAAGGTTGGAATGGCCCAGTAATTCCCCATTCAGGGAACCCGCACCCGGTATGCAGTAAGGGGGTAGCCATGGTGATAATAGCACCATGGCTAAATCCAACCTCGGGATGAGGCCCATGGTCTTCCAAAACCGAGAAGTGCATTGCAATCCCTGATCCCATATGATAGAAATGGGTAAACCATGTAATCTAAATATGTCCCTCAGGAAGACATGTGCAATTTCAGGAGCGGTAGGGATACCCTTAAGCAGTGAGAAGTGGGGCATCCCGTAGTAGGAAGGAAAATCCTTTTCTCAGATGACCACCATGGAAAGGGAACGCAGGGCTCCGTACAGAGCCCCTCTTCCCTTTCCTTGGCAGCCTGCTGAAGGGGATGAGAGAATTATATGACCATATTACCACAAACACATTTTGTTCCCTTCTAAACCTATCCCAATTTTGAAAATCCTTATCACATAGCCGCTCCCTGGTAGACATGGCCACTTTATCCCCATTTGTCGTCCCTTGTGGTAATGGCCAGTAGCCAGATTTTTCGGGTCATGACCATATGCCATGACTCATACAATCTGACCACTGCCCATTGCCTCAGTCACCAAAGGTATATCACTATTTGTGTACCTACATTGTGACACTTGTCAAAAAATAAAACACTGACGCATTTACAAAATCATGCTTTCAGATCTTTGCCAATGCTCCTTACACGAGTTTGCTGGAAAACCACCCATGTTTTATTTTTTCAAAAGTGTCAAAATGTATGTACATACAATAGTCTCCACTTGCAAAATTCTGAATTTGTACAAACATTCAACCTTGGCAACAAAGTTATAAGCCATCTAAAAATGTTGACACCCCTCTCTATTTTAGCCCCCTCTTGACAAAAAAAACACCAAACTGTGCAAAAACATTTACATCTAGATCTAAAATCTTTTTGCGAACGTCTGTGCAGATTTGTCAAATGACACCACATTTATAAGCCTTTAAATATGTTGGGACCCCCTTCTAATTGTGTTCCCTCTTGATAAAACAAAACCACACTTTCCAAAACCATTCAGAATCAGGTCTAGAATGAATTCATTGAGTGGCGCCAAGGTTGTAAACCATCCAAAAACTGCTTTTCACCAACCCTGTAATGCACAAATAAGCATATATGCCCTCAAACATCAAAGGTGTTTGCGGACATCACATGACTGCCTCGGATTGTTCGTAGACATTGGAGAAGAAAAACACCTGTTTGTTGGGCTTTTTATGGCCATATCCCATGCCATCCTCATCACCCCTATCCTCTCCAGAGATTGTTTGATAGGTTTGACAAGTGCAATGTTGTATTCTTCTATATGTTTTTACCATGATGTTCACGGGCACCAGCACCTGCCTGCAAATCCAAATGGCAGGAGTTTCCAAAAATCTGATGCACCTCACGTTTTTTATTGACCAATCAGCAGGTGCGCCCAATGTCAGTGGACCTCACGCCAGCCTCTGGGCCACTCGGAGCACATTTGTGGACCGAATAGAGAAATGAGTCCGCAGACCGAAACCAGATATCACTAATAGTTATTTAACTATTTTCTGGTTGTTTAAAAAAAAAACGACTTTACAGATTTACACCAAAGTTACAAAAGCATGCTTTCGGGGCCAAGCTGCCATTCCTGCCGCAAATTTGGCAAAAATCCGTCTAGCGGTTTGGGCGGTAGGTGTGAGCAATTTTTTTTTTACATTTCGTCTATGGGAAACCCACACATTTTGGGACCCCCCTATAACTTTGACCCCACTTGATGAAACCTCACCAATGTTTGCAGGATTGATCTCATGGGGCCTTAGACTTTATTTGCAAATTTCATGAGTATTGGTCTGGGTGGTGCGGGGGGCAATATATAAGCTGCCCAAAATGTGCTCTTCCTACGGTTTGAGCAATTTAAGCATAACTACATGGCCTCTACCGCAGGCCCTGTAATATATATATATATATACATATATATATATATATATTCAAGGAATATTAGTTGCAGGGAAGTTGAGGTGAGAACTTAATTCAACAAAACCCATGAAATTCAGCTAAAGCCACCTTAACGTTACGCCCCCTGTTGCACAGCCTAGGACCACAATGATGACATTACATATCAAATCACTGATGACATCACTAATTACATGTTGTAAGAGAACTCTGATGACATTACACATCACATAACTGATGCCCTCACTGGTGAAAACACTAATTACATTGTACATAACTGATTGCATCAATAATGTAATTAGCCATTAGACATAACATAATTTCTAAGTTAGCTCATGACAACTTTGATTACCTTAATAACAATTTAGGCTGTGGACTTGGGCTCCCCTCTCTGTGGCTGACCAGCGAGCAGCGTCAGAGCCAGATCCGAACCAAGGATTGGGGAAACTGCGATATCCGAGAGCGGCGACAAAAGAGAGGTGAGCCCATCCCCCATAAGCATCGGCTCTGCGGAGTGAGCGAAGCGCTCGGCCCTCCGAGGCACTCACTAATTGAGGGCCCTGAGGCCTTGCTCTAAATTCGGCCCAGCGGGGGTCAATCACCTGAGTCCCTGATAAGTAGCTGAACTCCGGCTTCCCCTCCCCCAACACCATTCCAGCTACGACAGAGGAACCCGGACACGCGGCCATAGAAGCCTGAACCTCAATCCTCCGCTGGCCCAGCCACCTAGTGAATTCCTGGGGCGCCTCTGCCCACCGTCACCCTGATATCCTGGATCTCAGCCCGGTGTAGAGCCTGAAACAGCAGCTCCCTGGCCGTCAATCTCCCTACCCTTTGCGACCCATCCGGAAAAGGAACCCCAGGGTCATTGTACTGGCAAGATGTTGAAGACTGCTAAAACACCCAAGTCCTCGGACATTTCCACCATGCTCCTAGTGCCGGATAAGGCAAAGAAGCCGGACCTTCCCCCTAGGCTCACCCCACAGAAGGTCCCAGAAGAACAAGCTAAGCTAGCCATCAAAGATGACATTGTGGCCTTCATGCGGGACATCAAAGCTGAGTTTAGATCCTGCATGACCAAGCTCACCACACGTCTAGAACAGACAGACCAACGACTCACAGAAGCCGAACAGAGGCTAGGAGAAGTCGAGGACTTAACCCAGAGCCATGACGCAACGCTAATAGAAATGGGACGCGAGATCCAATTGCTCCAGACTAGAAGCGAATTGCTCGAATTTAAGCAGGAGGACCTGGAGAATAGGGCACGACGGAATAACCTGTGCATCCGAGGGGTCCCGTCGTCTGTCCAAGACAAAGAACTGCCAGAATATATAAGCAATTTTTTCCAGGCCCTTCTCCCGCTCACAGACAAAGCTCAACTCGTCCTGGACCGAACCCACAGATTGCGCCCGAGGGGAGGAATAGACTCAGATGGCCCCCCGGATGTAATCACTAGAGTCCATTTCTACGCCAACAAAGAGGCCATCTCGGCGATAAGCCGCGCCAAGGACGAACTCTCATTCATGGGTACCCCACTTCAGATATTCCAGGATCTCTCCCTGATGACCCTTCAGAAAAGAAGAGCCCCCAAGCCCTTCACCCTGTTCCTCCAAAGCCAGCGGATCCACTACCGATGGCTGTTCCCTTCCACTCTCCAATTCACATACCAGGGAACCCTGTGCAAAATCAGCCATCTTGAGGACGAGAAATCCATCTTGCATCCAAACTCCCCGGAGGCCTCGCTCTCCTCCAGTCCTCATCTCCCGCCAGAAGAACCGGACCAATCACCCCAAAGACAGCAACAACAATCCTGGTCTAAAGCACAGAGACGCCGGAACATCCGATGATCCAGTCATACCCCTCTATCGTGATCTAGCCCATCCCGAAACTAAAGTGGAACATAACTATGCCGCGGGCCCCGAGCGGCCCACACCCCACTCCGAGGAGTATGTCACCAACTCACCCTTGGAGGCGAACCAAGTCCAATGGTTCTACCCTGGCCCTGTTGGCAGAGAAAATAGTTTTGGCCCTGTTGGCTGTGGAGAAGGCCGCACAGAAAACCCTAGCCCCCCACACACATCCATGTTCACCCTCCCGTTTCATTTTGCCTTCCCGTTGGAGAGGTTATAAAACAAGACCACCAGAGAACCGCATTGTCACCAAGCACTTGGATGATGCCTGAAACTCATGACTCCCCCCCACAGAGCCCACCCCAGCCGTCGAGAAAAGCCCACGATGACCCTAAACCACACCTGAAAGTGCAATTCCTAACCCTCAACGTCATAGGCTTAAACGGGCCGCAGAAGAGGAAATCTATGCTACGGCATCTACAGAACGAAGAGGCCTCAGTCATATTCCTTCAAGAAACTCACCTGATTCCAGCAGATTTCACTAGGCTCTGTGACAGACAATTCCCGTTACAATTCCTGGCATCGAACGGCACCAAAAAAGGTGGAGCAGCTTTACTCATCGCTAAGACACTTAGACCACAAATTTTAGACACTTTGCTTTGCCCAGATGGCCGCTTTGTAGTAATTAAATGCCAGATCTACGGCCAGCTATACTCCCTTATCTCGATCTACGCCCCGAATGATAAACAGGAAGAGTTTTACTCAGCTCTGGAAGATGCCCTCCGACCATTCGTGGAGGGTCAAACGATAATAGGGGGAGACTTCAACGGAGCCCCTGACCCAAAAATAAATCTCACCCCCCTGTTCGTAAAGACTTCAGTGTGGCAACAGCTCTGCTTAAACTTTTCCGCCCCTTGGATGTGGTCGACATATGGAGAGTCTTACACCCAGAGGCCCGCAACTACACATTCTATTCTTATGTACACAGAACTTACTCTTGCATCGACCTGCTACTGGCTCACCCCCAAATCCTGGCTTACACCGATGAGGTAACCATAGCTCCCAGAATCTTATCGGATCATGCCCCGGTCATGCTAACATTGAGAGCCCATGACCCTGATCCGCTCCCAAAACGCAAGTGGTCCCTATACGACCCGATCTTGAATGACATGTCATTAAGGGATGTGATAGCGAAGGCCATCAAAGACTACTTCAAAGAAAATAAGAGCGAGGACACTTCACCGGCCAACACGTGGGACGCAATGAAAGCGGTTGTGAGAGGGGTCCTAATCTCCCAAGGAGCGGCCTATCACAAAAAGAAGCGTCAGACTTGCCAGATCTTACAGGAGGACGTAGAAAGAGCAGAAGCTAAATGTAAAGCAAAAAACTGGACACCCAGAACCCATCGAGCCCTGCAGATAGCTCGAAAGAAGCTAGAAGCACATTACGCTGAGGACACGGCTCATATTCTTACCAGAACTAAGCAGAGCTACTAGGCTAAAGGGAACAAGGCAAAAAAATTTCTGGTGGAAAAACTGGCGAAGACTAGAAAGAGAAATTCTATCCTAGGCCTCTGCGATTCCCAGGGCAGAGTCCAGTTTGCAGAGGGAGACAAGCAACACATCGCAGTCACTCACCTCACAGACATGATGACAGCCTCCCCGAGATCACCCGAAGAGCAGCTCTCGTACCTCCGAGATGCAGCGCTTCCCCGGATCGCCCCTATGGTGCGAGACGAGCTGGAGACCCCGATCACAAGCAAAGAGGTCGACAAAGTCATCAAAAGTCTCAAACCAAGGGCCCCGGGTCCAGACGGATTCTCGACCCGCTTTTACAAAGTCTTTCGCTTGCAGCTGGTGACCCCCCTCACATCGCTCTTTAACTCTTTCGCTACCTCCGGGTCCATCACCTCATCTATGCAGGACTCGATCACGGTTCTCGCCCTGAAACCGGGAAAAGACCCCAGAGACATCACAGCGTATAGACCTATCTCTCTACTAAACCTGGACGCTAACATTTACTCCAAGGTCTTGGCCAACCGATTAGCGAGAGTGCTCCCGGACATCATCGACCCAGACCAGACAGGATTTGTACTGAATAGATCCGCTGCAGACAACGTCCGCAGGGTGCTAAACCTGGTCGAAGTCACTCAACGAGATGCAGGTAAATTGGCTGTGCTAGCTTTAGATGTGACTAAAGCATTTGACAAAGTAGATTGGTCATTCCTCCGATTCACCCTAGAGTCCTTTCACTTTGGACCCACATTTTAGAAACTCGTTTTAGCGAACTACCAATCACCAAATACCTTGCTACGCGTTAACAGCTTTCTATCTAACCCAATCCCCTTATCATGCGGCACCAGACAAGGATGCCCCTTGTCTCCCCTGCTCTTCGCCCTGGTTATGGAGCCACTGGCCCAAAGGATCCAACTGAACCCCAGAATCAAAGTCCTCCAAATAGGCCCCACTCAACATAAAATAGCACTATATGCGGATGATGTGTTATTAACCATATCGGACACCACCCAATCGCTGAGGTCCTCCCTGGCAGAAATGTGTCGCTTTGGTAAAGTTTCAGGATTCGCGATAAACTTCGCGAAATCATCGGCCCTGGGAGTGAGACTGGAGCAGGAAGATAAGGATTCTTTCAGAGCCCTCTGCCCGATCCAGCTCAGTGAAAAGTCTATCCCCTACCTAGGAGTACAGATCACAGCCCGACCGGAGGATACCTACCAAGCAAACTTTCAACCACTGTTCAAGACCTTGGAGGAGGAACTCACTCGCTGGCTCTCGCAGGAGATCTCACTACTGGGCCGCATAGCGGCATGTAAAATGAACCTCCTTCCACGCCTGCTTTACACCTGTTCGGCCATTCCAGTTTTGATCCCCCGGTCCCCACTATTGCTCCTCCAAAGGAAGGTACTACGCTTCATCTGGAAAGGTAAAAAGTCAAGGATCCCGCTCAAGACAATGCTGAGCAATCCGAACTTGGGAGGCCTAGGAGTCCCAGACCTCCAGAAATACCAGATTGCAGCCCAGCTGGCTCACACTGTGGGCTGGACGATAACCTTGAACAGACCTAGATGGGTCGAGATTGAACAATCCCGCTTACCCCTCCCTCTCCGCTTCCGCCTGCACCATTCCCCCGTCCTCCGAAGAACTTGGCCAAACATCCTCTCTTCCACTAGGCAGACTGTAAAAGCTTGTGAATGGACTCGTAAACAGAGGGGAATCCTAGAGGCCTAGTCCCAGCTTCCCCCGTATTTCATATCCCAGCGTTCTCCCCAGGAACCCACCTAGTGAACTTTAAGAACTGGATCGCCAGCGGCCTCAGCTCCCTAAGCCAGCTCTTTGAGAGGAATCAACCACTCACCTTTGAACAATGCAAAAACACTTTTGACCTGGCGGAAACAGACAGATTCACATACGTGCAACTAAGGCATTGGTGTTCCCATCCAACAACGCGCGAGGCAGCGACCCAATATCTAGACCCTACAGAGCTGACAATCGCAGATCCCCCACACTGAGGGTGCATCTCAGAGATGTACAAGCTGTTGCAGACAAATCTCCTGGTCGCTAGAGCAACCTACATGAACCAATGGGAAACAGACCTAGGACACCCAATAGAAGATCAGGTCTGGTCAGACATTTGGTCTCGCACGCGGGCCTCCTCCTTCTGCATCACTAATCGGGAGTGTGCCCATAAACTACTTCTAAGATGGTACTACCCGCCACTTAGACTATACCATATCAACCCAGCCTTGGACCCTCGATGCTGGCGTCGATGCGGCCTACAGGGATCGTTCATCCATATGTGGTGGTCCTGCCCAGTGGTTGCAAACTTCTGGGCCCAATGCATCACCACCATAGCAGACATAACTGGGATAAAGCTGCCCTTGGAGCCAGAATCAATCCTACTAGGAGCCCTGCTTCCAGGCATATACCCAAGGTCGGGTAGAAGTGCCACCCTCCTCACTCACCTCCTCCTGGCCGCTAAAATCACAGTGGCATGAACCTGGAAATCGCTGGATGGACCCCTGCTGATCCTATGGTGGCTGAAACATTGGGACATCTTTGTCACAGAAAAGATCACAGTGGCAAACAGGGGCCTCCTTCACCGCTTCACGAACATCTGGTCCCCTGTAATAGACTATGACGAGAGCTATCCAGCACTAACTTTTAAGCCACAAGCGGTAGCAAGCGCTCTAATGGCAAGGAGCACGGAGATGATACAACAGACCGAAGAGCAAGATTTGGACGTTAACTAAGGGGGGACAGGAATGGGGTTGATGATGGGGGAGGAGATGATATATGAGCTGAACAAAGTGTCATGAAAGAATATGTTGTAATGTACTTTTCTCTGGTGTGTCGATCAAAAATAAACATGTTTAAAAAAAAAATATATTATGCCTTAATTCAGTTCTTTTTGCGTTTTTTTTTTTAAAAGGCAGTTAGGATGTCGGCGGACAGTGCGGGTGTCCGGTATGTCCGCAATTAACCAAAATGGGTGTGTCCTAAGGACACTATATCTGTCCGTACTGTTCGCAGGCAAGTTATAAATGTTCTAAGAACACACTCTATGTCCGGGATGTCAGTAATTAAACGAAAATGGAGGTGTCCTAAGGACACTATACCTGTCTGTGCTGTTTGCAGGCAAGTTGAAACTGTTCTAAGAACACACTCAGTGTCCGGAATGTCCATAAAACCCAAAATGGAGGTGTCCTAAGGACACTATAGCTGTCCGTACTGTTTGCATGCAAGTTAAAACTGTTCTAAAAACACTTCTGTTCCCGGGATGTCCATAAAACCCGAAATGGAGGTATCCTAAGGACACTATATATTTCCGTACTGTTCGCAGGCAAGTTGAAACTGTTTAAGAACACACACAGTGTCCAGGATGTCCGTAATTAAAAGAAAATGGAGGTGTCCTAAGGACACTATACCTGTCCGTACTGTTCGCAGGGAAGTTGAAACTTTTCTAAGAACACATTCTGTGTCCAGGATATCCGTAAAACCCAAAATGGAGGTGTCCTAAGGACACTATACCTGTCTGTACTGTTCGCAGGCAAGTTGAAACTGTTCTAAGGACACATTCGGTGTCCGGGATGTCCGTAAAACCCAAAATGGAGGTGTCCTAAGGACACTATACCTATCCGTACTGTTCGCAAGCAAAATGGAACCGTTCTTAGAACACACGCGGTGTCCGGGATGTCCGTAATTAGCCAAAATGGAGGTGTCCTAAGGACACTATACCTGTCCGTACTGTTCGCAAGTAACATAGAACTGTTCTTAGAACACACTCAGTGTCAGGGATATTCGCAATTAACCAAAATGGAGGTGTCCTAAGAACACTGTACTTGTCCGTATTGTTCGTAGGGAAATGGGAACTGCACTAAGAACACAATCAGTGTCCGGGTTGTCCGCATATATGTAAAGTGGGGATGTTCTAAGGACACTTTACCTGTCCGTACTGCCTAAAGAACATCTACGCACATGCGCACCACATCCGTAACTTTTCCGAACATCGCGCCTGTCCGTAACTGTTCGCATCACTTGTGTCGCACTTTTAATTAATTTCATAACCTGAACACTGTCTGTAGAACACATGCGCACAACCATTCCCGTGCATTTGATGTCCTTCGGACACCAATTCCCTTTGCGGACATGTTCATGACGCCATCATATGACCGCTCCCACGCTGATCATGTGTTCTGAATTGCGGCACTTTACGGGTCCCCGAACATATTTAAAGTGCATTTTCAGCACATTCACAGTATATTATAGTAAACATTCACCATAGGACATGTCCGAGACAATCACCCTTATTCTCTACATACTTTTTGGAACTTTTTGAGCCTTTTTGGGATGTTCGATCTGTCCGTGGACGGCGCGGGTGTCCACGGAGTGCGCACACGCACCCCGATAAAAGGCCACAACCCAGAGCTCATCCTCATTGTGCTTTTGGCTATTTGACAAAGCATTCTCTACTTTGGCTGGTATTTTGCTGCCAATTTTTAGATTTTTCTAAAACCTGATGGCATCCATGGCTCCTCTACTGCCACCTGATGCTACATCTGCCTCAGCACCACCACCACCCCCTCCACCACCTCCCCAAGGGCCTGAAGAGTGGAACAGGCGTGAGGATGCAGAGGAGGATGAAGAGGATGACGAGGATGAGGTAGTGGAAGTCCCAACTACAAGCACTCGCCGTGAGTCTTGGGTGTGGCGGTTATTTACCATTCATGGTAACGTACCCAAGGTGCATGCGAACAAAGTCACTGGCAACCAGTGCAAAATGGTGCTGAGTCACGGGAGACTTGGTTTGCACAGCTTTGGTACGACTAATATGAAGGGACACTTAAGGTCGTTCCATGGTGGGATCGTTCGCAAGGTTGTACCACAGTAGGGTGAGTTCCTCTATGTCATCCTCCATTTCCGCTCCTCTCACCACAAGAGACACTCCTGTGGGAGAGCTCATCCCTCCAGCTGCCTCAAAGGCCATTCACAATGCTGATGACCCTTACCTTTCGAGGGTCACAGTTTTCTGTATGTACGGTGACACAGTACTCTGCAGGGGGGCCAGACTTCAAAGTGCTTTTGAGACTTCGATCTCGGAGCACGAGAAGACCTGCCCACTACCTAAGTAAGGCCAACCATACATCTTCCTCTCTCCACCCGCCCTTTCTAATCCCCATGATTGGTGTGTCCCCGTCTCCATCCTTTCCCCTCCTCTCTTAGTGTGTCATGTATAAAAAAAACAAAAAAATATAAAACACAAAAATAAAAAAAGCCTCTTTTCAGAGCCGCCTTTCACAATCAAAAAATAGAAGTGGCAAATAAATTCAGCAGGCACCTGTGCATTTTTTTTAGAAGTCTGCGGACAGTACGCAGGATCATCAAAAATGTTGGGGTGTTGCCCTATCAAAATTATTGCACTTTTCTCTGGGATGAAGTGGTGGATCTGAAAGAGCTTTTTGGTGGTGTTTTTTTGCATTTGAAAAACTTGAAATAATCAACACCTACTGCAAAAAACATGGCTGTAATTGCACAAAAGGACGCAATGCATTTTGTACATTTCTCAGAAAAATCTGATTACCAGCATAAGTAAGATGGACTCCATCTCTACAAAAAATATATGTGCTACGAAACATAATATTTTCATTGTGAAAAGAGGACATGCCAACATCTCTTAGAAAGGCACAAACAGCCTTATTGACATTGTGCCTCGCTTTCTCCATTTGTGGACCAAATTAAGAAGAGCGTAGCCACTTTTGTCTCTGCGCAATATGAGAAAATATTATTTCGGAATTTGGAAACATGTCCATGACCTTCCCAAGTCCTTCTTTCATCGCAAATTTGCAAAGAAATTCCTGACACATGTCCCAAACTGTTCCCTCCACAATGAATTATAATCATGTCTGGATGATGCTCTGTCTGCAAACTAGCAGAGAGAGGTAGCAAGTCTAGCCACTTCATTCCGCGCACTCCATGCCAATGCACTTCCGCATGAGGGAATCCAAGATCTGCAGCTACTCCACAGTGTTGTGCATGCACCTCCAACCAATGTATCCATGAGTCTCCCAAAATCCACACAATCTGTTTTCTGAAACACACAGCCATAGCTAACTGTTCTTCTCTCAGGAAAAAGACTTTCTGACAAACGCTCTCCTTAAAGAACACACCCACTAAACTTTACTAACCAATCAATTACTCTGCTCACTCTCATTTGCATACCTCTCCACCCCAAAATCCCTGTATGTAATACGCGATGTCCGCAGACTACCACCATGTCCGCGGACATATCGTAACTTGGACAGTCCTTCTATCATGTCCACTTCACTCTCTTTGTATTCCCTCATTGGATACAGCTAACCAGCCACACAACCATCCACCAATCACATCCACGAACATCAGAGTTCAGCACTTCAAATGTACTGTTTATCACTCTGAGTACAAGTATCATATCATTGGAAAGCACCTACTACAAAAACTGATCTACAAGTCTCCAAGATTTCTACTTGTAGCTGCATGCATATCCACATGCATGAATACAAACTACAGGTATGCATATTTTCTGCACAGTACATGTGCAACTCTTATAAATGCATATAAACAGAGTAGCTGCCACTTAAACTGTATAACCTATAAAATGAACTTACTGTCATTTTTTCCCATCTGATATAATCAACTGTCACTTCCAAACCTGTCTGCTATCTATTTTTTTTTTTTACACACACACCTATCTAAAAAAATATAATATTAGAAGATGGGAGTAATAAAAATATAACAGTGGAAAAACACTTAATAGTGTATTATAAAATTATACACAGCCAGTAAAAGGTCATGCATCTTTATACACTCACACACATACACACTATAATTGAAAAGCTCCCAGCTGCAATAACTCCAATACCTGTAAATCACATCCTTCTGCTTTATTACCCACACCTTCACAAATGCATACATTCCATGCTTTTCTATACAATTTCTGTGATTTACCTTATAAAAATTGCAAAATAAATATATCATTATTTCTTCTTTCTCCTAACATCTAATAACACAGCTTTAAAAAACCAAGTGGGTTTCGTACACTTAGGGGGTAATTCATAGAATTCAGCGCAAAAGTGGTGAGCACGGCTGGCGCACAGTGTGCGCGTGTGGCTGTCTGCGCCAGCCGCGTGCGCCAAAATCAATTTCTGCGCACAGCGTATTCATGGATTTCAACATCCATAACCAGCCGTGGCGCAGAGTAGCGCAGACCCTGCAGCAGCGCCAGTTACGCACCCAACCCCTCCCCATGCACCATGAACAGCGCACAAATCCCGTACATGGCGCACAGGCCAGTGGACCAGCATACAGCCCCCCAACCATGAAAACGTCTGTAAAACTCCCCGCTCACCCCTCCGAATACACATACCCCGCTGTGTGGGGAAAGTTTCACACGCGATTGGCCCTGTGCAAGCGGGTATATGTATTTATGGGGTGCGTGGGAATTTTCACACGCGATTGGCCCTGTGCGAGCGGGATACGTGTATTTCGTGGGTGCTTGGCCCTGTGCGAGCTGGGTACGTGTATTTCTGGGATGCGCGGGAATTTTCACATGCGATTGGCCCTGTGCAAGCAGGGTATGTGTATTTCGGGATGCGCGGGAAGTTTCACACGCGATCGGCCCTGTGCGAGCGGGGTACGTGTATGGCCCTGTGCGAGCGGGGTACATGTATTTCAGGGGTGCGCGGAAGTTTCACACACGATTGGCCCTGTGCAAGCGGGGTACGTGTATTTCGGGGGTGCGCAGGAAGATTCACACGCGATTTCGCTGTCTGAGCGGGGTATGTGTATCCAGTGGGGTGCGCGGGGTGTTACACACGTGAATTGCCAGTGTGGGTCCTCCCAGGTGCACCCACGACCCCCTCCGCAGCCCATGCAGGCAGCCCACACCACAGGGGACTACCCTGCACCCCTGGTCATGTCCAGCAGGCAGCCCATCCACCTTGGGCATGCCCCCCAGCCAGCCCACATGTCACCTTGCACTAGTGATCACCGACTCATGTCCCTCAGCACCCCCACCCATCCAGCATTCAGGGGCGCCTGCCAGCAGGCCCCGACTCATGTCCCTCAGCACCCCCACCCACCCAGCATTGACGGGCACCTGCCAGCAGGCCCCGACTCATGTCCCTCAGCACCCCCACCCACCCAGCATTGACGGGCACCTGCCAGCAGGCCCTGACTCATGTCCCTCAGCACCCCCACCCACCCAGCATTGACGGGCACCTGCCAGCAGGCCCCGACTCATGTTCCCCTGCACCCCCACCCACCCAGCATTGACGGACACCTGCCAGCAGGCCCTGACTCATGTCCCTCAGCACCCCCACTCACTCAGCATTGACGGGCACCTGCCAGCAGGCCCTGACTCATGTCCCCCTGCAGCCCCACTCACCCAGCAGTGACAGTCACCTGCCAGCAGGCCCCGACTCATGTCCCCCTGCAACCCCACCCACCCAGCACTGACGGGCACCTGCCAGCAGGCCCCGACTCATGTCCCCCTGCACCCCCACCCACCCAGCATTGACGGGCACCTGCCAGCAGGCCCCGACTCATGTCCCTCCCAACACATCATAAAGATGCACAATCATGGGCCTCATGTGCACCAAAATCCCACAGCATGCTACCCCAGTCTTGAGAGGCAATGAAGTCCCCAATCCACCCCACACTGAAATGGCTATTCCATGACACAAAACGAAAGTGAACTATGTACATCAAAACATGTCCCTCACACACACACACTGGGTGCAAGTGATTGTCTAAATCCACTTTTTCACATGCAGTAACCCAATGAGCGAATACCACACATGGAAGTAAGAAACAAAAATGTAATATTAATAAAATGAATGAAATGAAATGAAAGCATAAAACATATTTCAAATGATGAAATGAAATGTATGTCGGAAACAGAATAAAAGAACATATGCAGAACAAATCCAAAGTGATGAAAAAAAAAACATGTGTCCAATCTCACGGTCCACCAAATGAAATCCAAAGGAAACATACATTGAAAAATCCATTGATTCATGGTGATTAATAAAATAAAATCCTCACATGATACACTGTTCAACTATGTACACCGAGTTCATCCAGGGTCCATGAGCACAACGCAATAAATGAAACCTATCCAAAAAACTACCTAAGAAAAGAACTATATACAAAAGTGTGGGGCATAGCCCAATCACCCCAAAATAAAGCAAAACGAAAAGGAAACCTAACACTAAAAACTATTTACAATTGTGGCGGGCTAGTCCGATGGCTCACTTTCCGATGTCCTGGTCCAGGGAATCATCCAACTCCTGCTCAATGTCCTGGAGGCGGTCTTCTTCCATGGCCCAGAAGGTTCACAGGGACGATGCCATGTTGGACTCCAACTCCCTGCGAATAGCCTCGAGGCACTCATCCCGCCTCAGTGCCCTCCGCATGGACTTCTTCGCCCTGACCATTCTGAGCCGTGGCTCTTCTGCCCGCCGCCGCTCCGCACCTATGGCCTGGCCCACCCGCTGCCACACGGAAGACACTTCCAATCCTGGGTCCTCCTGCCCTGTGGCCGATGCCTGCCCCTCCGATGTTGATGTCCCCGAGCCATCATCGCTTCCACCTTGCTGCTGCTGCTGTGCCAGTGCCCTGGCTCTTGCTGCCTGCATGCCCTCCTCTGGCTGGGGTGCAGTTGTCGTGGTGGCCACCCCTGCTGGACGTCCGACTCCCGACTGTGGCAGGGATGTGTCCTCCACCAGCCTGGCCACTGGGTCAGAGGCAACACCACAGGGTACCCAGGTGATACATGGGTGGGAAGATGGCATGGAGGACGACTGGCGCATAGGGGGTTCAGGTGAGGAGGGGGTCGGAATAAGGTCCAGCATACGGAGGAATCCAGCCCTGGTGACCCGTCCAAGTAGGTCAACGCGGTCAACGAGGCATCCGAGATGACGTGCAGTGTCTTCACGAAAACACTGCAGGTCACCTCGCATGCCCCATTGACGCAACGCCATCCCAGCCAGGACAGGCTCAACCCAGTCCTGGATTGCCACATCCGCAGGGAGAGGAAGGCCAATTGTTGTGCGCTCATCCCCTCCCTGAAAACAGGTCTGGACGTAGGCATCCCTGCTGGTGCAGGATGATACAGTCACAGTATCGGGGAAGGATTACACAAAGGCACCTCCGCGGCGGCCTGTGCTGCCTCCTGTCCCTGCACTGTACCACTATTACCAGTGGAATCCCCACCTCCAGACCCTGTGTGTGTCCCTTCCACGGCCTCCTCCTCCACCAAACCCCCCACCAACCTGGATGACTCCATGCCATCTTCTTCCGTCAGACCCTGTGGGTTATCAGCTGCCCTTTCTGCTGCCGAGGAGTCCACCTCTGACCGCTGCCTCTTGGATATACCCTCGGCAGCTGCGACCTGGTACGCTGCACCAGACTCCTCACTCCCCGACGAGATGACAACCTGGGAGGGGAGCCGGGCCTTGCGTCCCCGGCTGGTGGTGCGATCCCTGCCGCTTTCCTCCACAGCACTCTCTCCGCCCTCTTCATCAGTTGACGCTGCAGACAGAGAGAACACAGGCATCAGGGCACTGTCAATGGACTGATAGACACATGACAGTTGCACATGAGTGGCAGTGTAAAACTACAGACATGGCATCACACTCCCCAACACACATGTCATTTCAACTCACACACATGAGCAAATCAACAGGAATCTTGCACCAGGCAGCACCGTCCATACACAAACAACAGCACGAGCTGCCGAAGGTGTGCCTGACGTCACATGAAACACGGGGAGTGCACAACACATGCACACACGCCACCAGACTTACATGCATGTGTACATCTCCACCAACTGTCACAGAGATGAGATCCCATTCCATGTGTCAAATCTCGCATTCAGCCTTCTACATGTCAGTGTCACATTCATCCATGTTGCATCACAGTTGCACACTTGTCAAATACACCCACATGCACATGTACATAGTGCAGATACATGCAGCATGAACCAGCATCCATGTGTGACTCCACAACCATGCCACAGTACATACTCATAATTCATTACGTGTGCACCCACACATACATTTGCACAGCATGCTTACCAAGATATACACCATCGATGTGTCTCACACTTGATAGGAATCACATGTGGCAGGTTCACATCCCTGTAGATACGCAGCCATACATGTCCCTACAAAGACATATGTGCAACTTGCACACTCCTGGCACACCACAACACGCACAACGTCCGATCAGTATGCATGTACACTTACCGCTCGACTCCAGACGGGTCTGCCCCTCAAGGACCTGGACATGGAGCGCTGGGCGTATGCGTTCCAGGACCCTCATCTGGTTGTTGGTCAGGTGGACCCGGCACCCCTTGGCATCCGCTGCCTTCAAGAGGCGCCGGGCCTTGTTGAGGGTCCTGGCCCTGAAGTCCTCCCAGCGCTTCCGGACATGTTTGATCTCGCAGACTGCCACCCCCTCCTCGTTGATGGCAGTCACAATGTCCATCCGTATCCTCTTCCGTCCTTCATTATCGGCGCGCAAACTTCCAAAGAGGGCATCATTCTGCCCCAGGACTTGCTCCACCAGGACACCAACTTCACTGCCACTGAAGCTGGTGGCCCTCTTTCTCTCTGCCTGGGGTTTGCCAGTGGTGCCAGATGGTGTAGTGTCCGACATGGCAACCTCAGAGGCAGGTGTGGGTGGGCAACTGGCTCCTGGGGCTGGGCTGTGGAGAAATGGTATCCCAGTCGGGAGTCTTCAGTTCCAGCAGGGGTGGTCACAGCAACTGCGCCCCTGCTGACTTGCAGGCACCAAATAGCAGGGCACGTGGGCGGCAGGCAGGCAGCAGCAGATGTCGGGCGGGAGCATGCTCCGGGCTCTGGGGGGCAGGAATATGGGCTTCTGGGCAGGAGCGTGGTCTTCCGTGTGTTTTCGCGTGGCCAGCTTGATACGGAGTGATTTGGCACGTGAAAAAAGTGCACGTCAGCGTGAAATCCGAGGAAAGGCCCTTAGCGCGTAAGCGCGTCTGTGACATTATGCGTGCGGGCGTTTCCCTCGTGATGTGTGCATAGTGGTTCAGCGTGTGAAAAAACTGCACGTCCACGTGTGAATGCGTGTAATCCGAGGAAAGGGCCTACGCGCGTAAGTGACGTGACATGCTCAGGCTTTTACCTCAGCACGGGTTAAAGGTGAGCGGGCCAGCAATTCGCTGTACGTGCCTTTCGTGGAGACCGACGTGTGTGTTGCTACTTCGTGTTGTTTCGCGCGCCATCACAACTTCACAGCGGATCAAGGACGTATCTCTTCTTTTGGCGGGGGTATTGGCTACGCGTGTTTTTCATCATCACGCTAGCCTGACGGTGAGTCGCGCACTCTATTTTTGCCACTGCGGGTGCCCCTGTGTATCGCGTACCCGTTTTTGAGGTCATAGTAGCCTGCGTGTCCCACGCGTACGTGTATTTCGTGTTACTGGGTGCCACCGCGTACTGCGGGAAGTTAATTTCACGCACGTAGGCTGCAAGGGTTGCGTGCACTGTTTTACTGTAGTTTTGGGGTGCCTGAGCATTGCGTGACCCGTCACTACATCACCGGGGTCACATACAGCCTTGCAGGTGCAGGGGTGCTGTTACCATCTTGCATCCCACCCCCTTCACCCCAATTGCCCAAGACAATTGTGGTGTACACCTCCCATTGGCACTCCTCCATCTGTGCCAGCACTACTCCATCTGTACCATGGTTGGGAGGCCACCAAAGGTGAGGGGCGCCTCAGCTGGGCGTCCTCCTCGTGGAAGGCATGGTCAGGGACATGGCTGGGGTGACCAGGGAGTAGGGGGACTCCAGGGTGTCCGGGGTGGCCGCAGATGAGGAAGAGGCAGGGATGTGCCACTTGTGCACAATGTTGTGCCATGTGTCGGTGCAGTCATGCCACCACCCCCTGTGGTTCCGGGAAATGCAGCTTCTGTCACTGCCGCCCGTGTGACCCGGCAGTCCGTTTCATCGACTGCCACGGGCCCGAGGGTAGTGGTAGCTGCAGGTGCAGCTGTGGACACCACCACCCAGACTCAGGGTCTGCCAGCGCAGGCTGCGTTGGCACTTGTGGAGTCCTTGGAAGATTTCCAACAGGGCAGTAGGGAAACCGTAGGTGCACGCAGGGCTGCCCTGACCGAGACACGTGTCCCTGGGCCAGTAATGTCATCTGTTGCCCCAATGTGCCGGGTGTTGGCAAGTGCAGGGGCAGATGCAGCCAACAACACCCCGGTTGTGAGTCTGCCAACCAGGACAGTCACGGTCAATGACCCTGCCACAGTGGATGTTGCTGCGCAGGGTCCATTGGAGGGCACCCAGCTGCCACTGACGCAAGTCAGTCCTTTGGTTGTCCCTCCACCTGCCATTCCCTTGGCTCAAACCACCGGTGCCACTGGCCATACTGATCAGGGTGGCATTTGCCAGCCAGAGTCTGCGCCACAATCCAAGAGGAGGAAGGTTGCACCTGCAGCACAGGCTGGGACCCCACACACAGCCACAACCTCCTGCATGTTGAGAAAGAAGCCTTTCTGCAACCAGGATCTGGACTTCCTCGTGGACTACGTGCGGGACCACAGCCGTGACATGCTAGTGGGGCCTAATTGTCAGGCTACGGCTGCCCACTGTGATACCCACTGGAAGCAAGTTGCGGAACATGTGAATGCATTCGGCCAAGAGTGAAAAAAGCATTGGAATGACCTCAAACGCAGCGCTAAGGCTAAGCGTGCCTCAAATTACAACTTAACTCTGGTGACTGGCAGTGGGCCTGCACCTGAGGAGGAAGTCCTCACTCTGCACGAGTCACTCGTTGCAGAGTTCATACCACCTGAATCGGTCGAAGGAGTGGGAGAGATGCCAGACTTTGATGCCCAGTCCAGTGAGTGTTGCTGCGTGTTTGTTGAGGACATGTGTATTTTACTTGTGTGATGTGTTGTGCATGACTGCCACTATATGTCATATGTACATGGTTCTGAAGTGCAAGTAATGCAATGCTTCACTGATGCATGGCTGCTCTGCAGGATGGTTGACATGTGGAGGGGACAGGGACTGTCCGCATCACCACTATTGCACCCTACTCACATGCTGGTCACCAGTATGCCCCTCTGGTCCATTTTCCAGCTCACTGGCCCTTCTGCATGTAGCCTGGGGTGACCTTCCTCTCAGCCCTGGGACTATGTCATAGCATGACTGACGTGCATGTGTCCTCTGCCTGCATGCGGGTACTCCACGTAGGCATGCTCCCTTGTCCCTCCACCCCCCTCTGCACCCCAATTTCACCTTTCCACTGGTCAGCTTCAATTTTCCCGTTGAGTACTTGCCTGTTCATGCGTCCTGTGTACATGCTAACTTCCACCAGCCAATCTGCCAGACATATGCTGTGGGGTACATCCTTTGTACTTGATGCAGAGTGTCTCACTTGGACTGTGAAGAGGTCAGATGCCCCGCAGGGACATGGGTGCCCATTCATGCTCCATGTGGATTCCATGGATGCCCCTATGTGTCCTTGACTGGATGATCATTGTAGTATGTGTCCAGGGTAACCTACTTTGCATGGCATTTCATCAGCCTTACCATGGCCACTGTGGCTCAGTCATGTGTCGCACACTTGTTTAGGGGGTGACAGTCTGTGTGGGTCACAGGCCTCAGCCTGTTTCATGGCCAATGACTATTGGTGTAGTGTCTTCTTCACACGTGGGTGTACTCCTGAGGTTTCATCATGTGTCCTGCTTACTGTCCCATCATCATCTGCTGTGTTGTCACTTGACTCACATGATGCAATTGATGCTAGTCAACACTGTTTGTCAATAAACAAGTCTATGGTTATCCTTTTGATGCCATGCAAGGCATCCCTGCATTTGCACTTGGGGGGAGGGGTGGTTTGCTTGTAGCCATGCTACCCATTGTATGCACATTGCATGTGATGGCTGAAGTTGACCTTGCACTGAGTTCACATTTTCTGATACACATCATGAAGTACTTGTACATGTGGATAGTGAGTAACATACAAATGTGCTGCACTGCATCGACCCACTTCAGAGCGATATAACACCCTTCTACATGCCTAATCACAGAAGCAATGTCAAGTTGACCCAGCATGCATGGCAGGTTCTGATTTGTGTGTGACATGTCTGCTTCTTGTGTTTGGTGTCTGTGTGATGTCTATGTGTGTGTGTGTTGTGTGCTTCTAACATGTGTAGTGACCTTTTTTCTCTCTACTTTTCAGATGAAAATGCAATGGAGCCAGAGGATGGTGCTGTCCTGCCAGGCACAGGGTTGTCATCACTACAGCAACCCGGCACAAGTGGGGGTAGTGGGGTGGTAGGCCACGAAAACCCACATGTGCTACAGTCCATCTTGTCTTTGGCTGGCAATGAGTCCTGCCCTGATGACCACTCTGACGTCCATGTCGAGTTGGATGTGCATCAGGTCCATATGTCAGGAGTGAGTGATTCTGATGTGGGCACTCCTCTGACCGTGACACCTGCACTGAGGGGTCAGACAGTCTTGGAACCTCTGCCTGTGGTGGATCGGGACGCAGGGTCTCCCTCCACACCAGTCACTGATGTGCCTGGGCCATCACGTCGACGTGGGCATGTAGTTGTGCAGCCGCGGGCAGTGCCAATACAACGAGGACACCCGGTCCTTGGGTCCCGCAGGTGTCAAGCCCAGCAAAGCAGTCGCCGTGCGCAACCGCTGTATACTGAGTGGGAGCAAGACATGACTGCCAGTTCTGAACGCTTGGGGGCAGCAATGGAGAACATTGCTGAGTATGGAGCGTGTGGCCCAATCCGTGCTAACCCCTGCTAGGCAGGTGCTTCTCCAGCAGCAGGCAGCACGGTCCACGGCCCGCTTGCTCAGGCTGGGCATGGCGGCCTCAGACAGGGCACGCCAGGCTGAAATGTGAAGCAATTGCTGCTCACGCAGAGGCACACATGGAGGCCCTGAGGGAGGAGAATGCTTCCCTCAGATCCACTCTGGGTGTCCTTCTGATGTCCCAGAGGGAGCGGTCAGAGGAGAGGTTTGCACAGCTTGAGCGTACCATCTCGGCTGAGCTACATGCTTGCCGGGAAGTGCATTAGTTGTCCAGCAAGGCCTTGCAGGAGGAACTCCGTGTTACACATGTTACCTTGCGAGAGGAAGCACGTGTATCACGTGAGGTTCTGCATGCAGACCTATGTGTAATTGCCGGACAGAACCAGGCTCACCCGTCTGGCTGACTTGCTGCCGATGAGGGGCAAGCTGCACCTAGGTGTGGTCAGGCTCCTGTGACACGCCCTCCTTTCCAGGAAGAGCCAGACTCGGATGACGAGGTATCTCCCACATAGGTCGGGTGTGCAGGCGGTGAGCCCATGGAGGGTTTTTTTTTCCTCAACATCATCGCATGTGGGTGTTGAGCAGCACCCTGTACCACCCCCCTCCTGGGTGCCTCCCCCCGGGTCGTATGTGGCCATTTTTGATTTTTCTTTTAGTTTAGTTAGTTAAGTTTCTATTTGATAGTTAGTTTAATTAGGTAATGTAGGTTTTTGATAGTTAGTGTAATTAGTTAATATAGTTTCAAATTGCTTCTCTGTTGTGCTTTCATGTGATGGTGTGGTGCTTTGTGGCTTTTGAAAGCATCCACTGTCTGTTCCAGCTGGTCCCTTCAAGCTTGTCTCATGTATATGTTTGCAGCTTGGGGTCCTGACTCACATATGCCACTCCTGCTTCCCTTATCCATGGGCTCACAAGGATGGTTCGATGTAACAGCCTATTACATAAGGTCTTAGGACTGTCATATCTGTGGCATGTCTGCTGCTGTACTACTTGTGTTGACACCTCTAGTGGGGATGATAGGGGTGATTTTGACCGCAGTTCTTCCTATTCTAGATTGGTAGTTTCATGATTCATGTGTGCATTAATTAAGTTTGTTTCTTATCTTTGCTGTACATGCGCTTCATGCAATTCATGCTGTAGACAGTGGCTGACACACTTTGGCTGGGAAAGTTGCACTGATGGAGTGATTTCAGATGTACGTCTCTGACATGGTCCACTCATGACATGCCTGAGGAGACACACACAGGGAAATTTGATGCATTAATCATGTGTTTTCTGCCCTTTCTGCAGGGGGATGAGCCTCCAGACCACCTTTCCCAGCAGACAAGGCCCATTGGATGTCTGGAAGCTGGCCACGTTCTGTGGTGCAGACATGCACATGTGTGCGCAGGTAGAGCCACAGGGATTGTGCTCATACATCATACAGAAGCTGAGGTGTTTCAAGGAACTCCAGGAAAGGTGAGCAGCACAAGGGGGCCACACTGCAGCCAACCGTCCACCAGGACAGTTGCACATGCATGCTAAGTAGCACCACTGACGGTGAGCTTGGACAGATATTGGTGTTGAAGCGCACAATACAGCTAAGATGCATTGGTGGAGTAATGGGTAGTTCATGGGAAAGCTGTCAGGGGCACATTCAGGGGCAATGGCAGATATTCTCCGGTCCAACATGGTCCATTGAGGAAGTTGTATTAGCCATGTAGCGTTCCAAGACAGGGAAAGAAGCAGCTCACAGGGACAGACAGCGAGGGACAGACTCGTGTGCAGTGCATTTCATTTACAGGTTTGAATTGCCACATGCACTACCTACTTTATTTAGGTTATGCTGGAACACGACTTGTACTGAAGTCGTACCTTGCTAAATGCGTCTGGATGCTTACCCAGGGAACATTGGATGTTGTGTGAATCTTGACACATTGGTCTTACATTTGCCACGCACCCACTGGCGCATTACTTATTGCATTGACTGTGTATGAACCATCACAGGGGGAATCTTACGTATGGGTATGAAGCACCACACCGGATAGTTCGTAGGGTATCTTGCTACTTTGGGGCATTCATGGTGGTGTGTGTGTGTGTTATGGGCACGCACAGATTAGTAACTCTGGCTTTCTTTGCAGCATTGAACTGGTCATGTTAACGGACCTGAGAGTGCGCAGGCAGTAGGCCAGCACTCACCCCAGATATAAGTTTCTCTTTGACTTCAATTTGAGTAATTTGGTACTATGTGCATGATGCACACGTTTGGTCTGATTGTGTATGTGTTAATGTGATTATTATGTTTTTGTACATTCTCTACTTTCCCTTGTCAATCCTACTCCCCTCTCCTGCCCCTCATTCTGGTTATCCAGTAAACCAATGCCTGTCCCGACTGCATATCCCTGACCCTCCTTCCCCACCAGGGTCTCAGAGGCCTGTGTGAGTTTGACCTTGCAGGCACCAAGACCACGGTGGGGGTGGTTGGTTTGTGCCACTCCTGCGCCAGTACATGGGAGCTGTGACAGTACACATCAGTTTGTGGTGCATCATTCGATATTATGTACCACACATGGTACACATCCTGTTGTGACATTGTTTTACTGTGCTACCTTGCTTGTTCCATCATTGTGCTAGTACTTGGGCTTTGTGATGTACTGCTACTTCAAGTCATCTACTGGGGGCTCTTCTGGTTTGTTTTGCTGCCTGCAGGCTTTTTGCTTGGCTTATGTTTTGGCCTGCTTTGAGTCTCTTTGATTTGTTGTTTTTGTCAAGTTGGCCTCTAAGGGTGCTGGACACTTTTTACACGCACGGTGGAAGATGGAGACAACGGGGAAGGGTGATCCTGTGACCAGGTGAACTTCAAGGATGAAGGCTACATACCCCATGCGCAGTTGTTCAGTGGGTCATGGTGATATGTGAGGGAGGGGGGTATTTTGTTATTGGATAGTTGCCTTGCCCCACAATGTGATGGGCACCCTGACATTGTAATTGTGGTATCCTATGTACATGATGTATTCTGCTGATCAATGGCTGTTGATGTGTTGTGTTTACCTTTCAGGTGTGCGGCTATAGTTGTGGTTTGACATGCTGGGGTGTACACATGGGCAATGTTCACCTGTGATGAGGACACTGATGGTCACTTGATTGCACATGCATGTATTGAGTGGACCTCTCCCAACTGACATACACACTCGCACTATGATCCACAGAATGTACAACCACCCTTCCATGTCCACATGTGCACACAGTTAGCCTCCTGGGGACCACTGTGTCCCTGCAGCACATGATCTATGACCATTTGTGGATCCTGTACATGCGTGATTTGTTTTTTATTTAGTTTGTCATTTTCATGTGATGCTCAGGGTGTGCATCACACACAATGACTGGTCACTATGCTGTATGCTGAGCAGTGTGTTGCAGGAGATGGACACAGCACACGTATTATGCAGTGTTTATTTTGCTGTGCACAATGTGCATATGAACAGGCATTCATTGTTATGTTCAAGCTACAACTGTTGTTATGCATTTGGGTATGACTTGCTTTATGTGGGAGGTTGTTGGTCAGTCATTTCATCTGATTCCATGTCAGGCATCATTGTCTGACGCCGCTTTGCATTTTTCACATGTCAATGTGTACATTATTGTTATTGTGTTGGTGTTTTGCTATTGCTTGCCATGTCATGTTGTGGTTTTGGTGGCTTTGTGTGACATACCAGTGATTGTCATGGCCTGTTTTGCAAGTCTGTGTGATACACACCTTGCATGTGTACCTTTTGGTCACACAGGATTGGTTAGGTTTGAGTAGCTAGGGATGCACACAATGTGGTCTTCCATGGCAACATTCTTAGGGTGGTAAGGTTGTGAAAGTTGACTGTCTCTTTGTCATCATCGATTGTCACCTGGTATGTGCCAGGCCTGTGTGCACTCCGCAGGGGTGGGAGTTTAGGTGAAAAATGTGGCCACAAGCTGGGTCCGGGTTGTCTTGCCACTTGCCCTATCCCCTCCCATTGGCAGCGCCTGTGGTTGGGGATGTGGGGGCACCACCATGTCCACCAGTACACCCTGCCGTGTCGCAACATTGTGCAGGGCACATGCTGCCACAATGATCGTGCACACTACTGGAGGTGCATAGAGTAGTTGGCTGCCAGAGCGGTCAAGGGAGTGGAAGCGTAACTTGAGCACTCCGAATGTGCGCTCCACTATGGCCTTGGTTGCAATATGGGCAGCATTGTATCTTACCTGGGGTGGTGTGGTGGGGTTCCAGATTGGCGTCATCATGTGGTTGCTCAGAGGGTAGGCACTGTCCCCTGGAGAGGTGATAATGGTTGTGATTATAGGGGTTTGTGTATTTGTGTGTGTGTGACATGCATGCATGTGCAAGGGCATTTGTACTCACCTAGGAGCCATATGTCGCCATGCTGCCCAGCTTCCAGGGCCCGGCTCAGGGCAGACATTTTGTATATGAAACTGTCATGGGTGGAGCCAGGGTAGTTTGCATAGACAGAGGGGATGATTCCCTTGGCATCGCATACCACCTGCACGTTGATGGAATGCCAGTGCTTGTGGTTTCGGTAGATGTCCTCAGTGGCCCTAGGTGGACGTAGGGCCACATGGGTGCAATCTATGGCACCAAGCACTTTGGGGAAGTGTGCCACCCTATAAAAGTCCTGGACAACGGTCTGCCTTTCTGCAGGTGTTCTGGGCATGTATATGTGCCTGCCGACTGAGGGGCGCTCAGTCATGATTGCCAACACGTGGTGTAGGCAGCGTGACTGCGTGGCCTGTGAGACCCCCCCCCCACTATGGCAGTAGTCCGCTGAAATGACCCAGTGGCAAAAAAATGCAGGACATTGAGCACCTTCTCCAAGGGGCACAATGCTTGGGAGCAGAGGGTGGGTGATGTAAGGTCATCTTCCCACTCCCTGACCAGGTCTAAGATGATACGAGGTGGAAACCTATACCTGCCGTAGACCTGATCGTCAGGCATCCCAAAAAGGCTTGTCCGGGGGGAAAAAATGCGGGCCCTGGCCATTCTCCTCCTCCTGCGGTGTCTCACGATCAGTGCTGTGACAAATGGGGCATTCATCATAGCGGTATGTACGTGTTTGTTGTTTGTGCGTGCTTTTATACTGTGCGCGGGGACGCTTCCGCCCGCCTTCATGTGGTGGACGTGTTGACGCCTGTGTGCGTCTTTTAGCGTGCGCTTGTTTCCCATATTCAAATCCATGAATATGAGTTGCTCGCGTGCGTGTGGGCGTTCCGTGTATTTCCCTGCAGTACTTCCCCAGTTACGCCTTCTTTTTCACGCGTTGTTCCCCATTCCGTGCGTTACGCCCCGTGTCCCGCCCACTTTTTGGTATGTGCGCGGACATTGTGCACTTTCCCTGTGCGGGTCACGCACAGCGTTCGGGATGTTGCAATGACGTGTGCGCCCGTGTGCGTCACGCACGGGTTTGGTGCACATCCCGAGAAAAACACATGCAGATACTTCAATGAATCACACGTGTGCGCGTGCACTTCCTTTTTCACACTTGCGCCAGCTTGCACCACTTTTTTCGGCGCACATTTGTTCCATGAATCGGCCCCTTAATATTGTATTCATTTGCAAAGCATGTTGAACTAACATATTGTAAATGAAATATGAAGGCTGAACATTGTCAAATGAAACTGCATGCATACACTATGTTCAGATATCAAACAAGAATACTACTACAAAAACATAAATATGAATCTCTCAATTAACATCACTGCTATAAACACACTAAATTACTAACTTCTTTCTTTTACAATTGCAGTGAAGACCACTCTCCTGGAAAACAACATCTGCACTACAAACATCTACTACAAAGAAACCTGCTCATTCCACAAAAAAAGAGTAAGTACAATGCTACCTTACTTTCTCAGCCTAGCCTTTAAATCTCTCCACAATCTTGCTCTCCCTTATGTCTCCTCTCTCCTCTCTTTCTACACTCCCTCCCACTCCCTTGACTCTGCTGGCCACTTTCTTCTCACTGTTCCTCCTTCCCCTTATACCACACCCCATTTCCGCTCCTTTCATCTCCTAGCCCCCCTGCACCTCTCTCACTCTGCTCTATTTCTACCTTTTCCTAATTCTAAACTTTACTCAAATCTCTCCTTCTCCATTCCCCAACATGAAACCCCTCCCACCTTATTCACCCTCCCCCCTTGCCTTATCGCCTTAATCATCTCCATCCCCTTCCCTCTCCCCCCATTCTCACCTTTAAGCCCATGCGTTTTCCTCCTCCTCCTCTTCACCACCCTTCCCTCTCACTTTACTGCACTACTCACCTTCTTCCTTTCACTTTAATTGGTCTACTTACTGTTTTCTTGTTCTGATTCTCAATTTTAAATTGTTTCCACTGTTACTGTTATCATATAACTTGTTATATTTATCATCTTTTTATTAAAATATATTACTCAAACACACTGTGCGAGTGATTCATGTAATTTGTGCACCAAAAAAACGAAAATTTGTGTACCATTCTTCCCACAAATCACCATTTATGAAACAGGGGTAAGCACGCAGAATGGCACACAAATCTCAGTTTTTCAGAGCATAAATAACATAACTCAGCCCCTCGAATATTAGTATTACAAAACAAAGAATAGTTTTAATTTTATACGATTTGATTTACTATTAGTGCTTATCCTCACTACTAGCTCACTTTTTACTATCATCTGAACCGCAGTATAGTAACACACAAATAGAAGAGTAGCCTTCCCCACTAATTGTAGCTGCCCAATGTACAATCACACACCACCGGATACATCTTTACAATCATACTCAAACACTCATGCATACAGCACACATACATTGCACAACAGCCCAATCCATGCCTTCTATATTTTTGTTTCAACAGACCCCACAGAATGCCTACCATAAAGCAAGTTTGTAGAAAACAATGCAGAAATAGAGCAAATGAAAATAAAAATGTCCAAAATAAGCATCCATCTCTAGCAGAGTTTGTACAAAAAGTTCAAACAAAACCGCTAATACAGTCATTTAGCAAAACGAAACAATCTTCCAGTACAGAAACTTTGCCTCCTCTATCAAAATGTAAAAGAAAACAGAACATGATTAACAGAAATACAGGTACGACTACTGCTAAAACTGCTCCTATACATCTTGATATAGCAGGAAGTAACCATACCAAAAAAAAGTATATTAAAAAAAAATGTTCCAACACAAAGTCCTTCAGAATCTTATAAAATCAGGAGACAAATCATGCACAACCCTTAAAAACTACCGTAGAAAATTAATCTTAGAAACTTTGATAGACAGTGCAATCCTTCTCAAAAGAAAGTTATTTATTTTAGTGTTAAACAGAATGAAACCACTAACAAAACTAACTACTAAATTACAAAAAAAGCTTCTCAATAAACAGAATGTCAACAAAAATAACTTCTTAAATATCTGTGGAGGTGAATGGAGTCACACCACAAGCATAGAACCATATTTCAATGAAGAAGCATATAAACAAAATCAAAGAAACACAATTGCCTTACATAGCAGTGGACGAGGTTATGAAAAACGTAATAATACCATAATGGAACAACAAATACTGCTTACAAAATATCTCCAAAGAGCTCAGAATCAACTCTCCATTTGACTGAACCAGAACATCCAATATACAAATGGCCATGAACGTCAATGTGTAACATTGCCAAAAAATCTTTCTAATCTTTACGCCAGTTCCTCAATCAATATGTGAAAGGCAAAGACAAAATCAAATTAAAACTGCTGAAAAATATGGATACTTGTCCAGTGCGCAAACACACAGGACTGCAAGGACATTCATTGACCTGCATTTCAGGACATATTTGCAAAAGCAGCTTCCATCATATCAAAATGATATCAACACATCATTCAACTATAAGAAATGTAGTCTATAATCTGTACTATGCAAAAAGTCCTGCTTTAGCACTAGCCAATTTAGATAACAATCTTCTACATGGTACAGCCAAAGACCTACTCGAAGAAATCAACCATATCCAGAGTAAATATTTTGGAAGTGAAAACCACTTACACATTGCAATAGCATTACAACAGACTAGCAACAATTCTGTACATGGCAACCTTCTACTACACACATACAAAAAAGAAATACTAAAATTCAAAAGTACATCCGCTGAAATACCAAACCATGTGTGTGTGTGTTGCCGCAAACCTTTTTATAAAAATAACACAAAAACTATAGACATAACATACAAAATAGAAGACAAAGAAGATTCCAAATTGTTTGAATTAGCTCTCTACCTTATAGCAGAAAACAAATACGAAATAACTGACCCCTTAAAAGTTTGCAGTTACTGCACTATAAAACTTGACAACAATCTCCTTCACATGCTATCAAAAAAATAATTGGAATTATTCCCTCTACCAAAACCCCTGCAACAACTCAATTTATAAGAGGGCATCATAATTCAAACAGTACACCCATTCCAAGCAATAATATGCCTTCAACCAAAAACAGCAACATTACCAGCCTCTGAATTGGTGAAAGGCATTTGCAGAAAAGTATTATATTTACCATTAGATCTAAAAGAAAATGTGCACATTCTGGGAGTGCAACGTCCAATAGAACAATCTTTAATTGTCATAGTAAATAGTGTACCTACAAAAGACAAAAATAAAATGGCAACAACTGGTAGTTTTACATTAAGTTAGACCAGCCTTGCAATATCTAAAAGACAATAATGAACACTACAAAGAAATAAATATTGAAGAACACTTAAGAGAAACAACTGAAATACTACAAGAGTCACCAGGAACTGGTCAATTTAAACTTGTAGATCCTGCTACAATATCCAATTTTTTAGACCATTATACAATTCATCCATTAGACTCTAAAGACACCATAAATGACGTGCTAGAAACGTACCAAATGCGACAAACAAAAGAAGGATCACCAATCAGCATATGGGAAAAAAGTATAGAAGCACATGTTTTTACTTTACTTTTTCCTACTGGCAAAGGAGGAAAGTACGATGTTAGACCCACTCAGATAACAGCATCAGAATATCGTTCATTACGAATGTATTATGAAGATCCCAGATTTAGACAAAATGTGGAATACATATTCCACCTAATCTTTGAAAGTGAACTAGCAACTCTTTGTAACTGAGTTGCACACACATTAAAATCAGGAACCCACTTTCAAAATATGTCAGCTATGCAATTACTACAAAAAGTGCAAGAAAAAGATGAAGTTTTACAATCAAGCCTTACAAATCTTTTAGCAAACATGCGTGGTACGAAAGAGTACTGGTTCCGACGTCACGGAGATGTACGTTGCATGATAACAAACCTTGGCCCACCCACTTGGTTTGTTACATTATGTTGTGCAGAATATGCATGGGAAGATCTACATGATTTCCTACGAACGTCAAACAAAAACAAAACAAACATAGATATACTAACACCTGGAGAACTTTGCTCTCTAGATCCTGTTAATGTTTCAAGATATTTCCATCACCACTTCATTGCTGTGCTACACTTTATTTGTAATAAAACTGTTCCTCCCCTCAGAGAAGTGCAACACTTCTTTTGGAGAAAAGAATACCAAGCCAGAGGAGCACCACATATCCACATGATTTTATGGATTAAAGATGCTCCTAAATTTGGTCAAGACAGTGATGCCACTGTGTTACAGTTTATCAGAAAATATGTAACTTGTGAAATTCCATCAGAAGCAACAAATAGTGATCTTCATGCACAAATTGTACAATTTCAAAGACACAAATGTGGCAAATATTGTCATTGCAAATACAAAAACAAAGGGAAATACTACACTAAATGCCATTTTGGTTTCCCTAGACCGGTTACAGAAAAAGGTGAAGTGAACAACGTCATGTCTTCAGTTAGAAATAGTGTTAAAGGTAAATCACCTAAAAATATATATTACATAAAAAGAACAGAAGAAGCAAAATATATCAATGATTACAATCCTATCATTGCCCTATTGTGGAATGGAAACATAGATGTGCAGTACATTGCAGACAATTCCACTGCAGTTGCACAATATGTTACAGCCTACTTAACAAAAGCAGAACAAACAGAGCTTCAAGATTTCTGGAAGGACCTGTCATCAGACAAAACACTGTCTCAGAAATTGTACAGCTTGGGCATAAAAATTCTCTCCCATAGAGAATGTGGCTGCTATGATGCTGCAGATTGTTTAATCAGTACTGCTTTGTATGGAACATCTGAAAATGTAGTATGGCTAAGTCTTGGTCCTGCTAAATCTAGAAAAAGAGTTCTCAAATCATACGATGACATAGAAACAATAGCCAAAAATGATTTGAACAGCCAAGACATTTTAAAAAACAATATAATAGACACATACTACCCAAACAGAAGTACCACTTTGGAAACCATGGCCCTCATTACGACCCTGGCGGAGTGGGTTTACGCCAGCGGTATTCGCGGCAGACCAGTCCGCCCTACTACGAGATCCCGTAGCGCCATGGTGAGTTTTACGCCCGGTTTTTCCGGGCGGAAAAAACCATGGCGCTACGGGACCTTGTTGTTAATTACGCCACCGTAATTTACGGTGGCGTAATTAACTCCTTCCCCACTCCCATTATACCCTATGGGGCAAAATGGGAATGGGGAAGGGTAAAATGGGGATTGGGGATTTACCGCCCCGCCAAGGTCGGAATGGGGCGGTAAATCCGCCAACCCCCATGGCGGTATCGGCAGCTTTCCGCCGTGCTCCATGGTGCATATTGCACCACGATCTCCGCCAGGGTCGTAATGAGGGCCCATGTGTCTATACCACATAGCACAAAACTTCACACACAAAAATAATATAAAACCAGTTGAAAAAAAAGGTAGATACAGAGTGACAAATTGTGAAGGCAGCTTAGTAAAACTTACCAAACTAAGTTTACTTAATCATATCAAATTGTCATTAAAAAACTCCTCAACATAAAGAACTATATTACATCTCCCTGCTACAACTCTTTAAACCATGGAGAAAAGAAAAAGAGTTACTAGATAACTATGACTCCTATAAAGAGGCTTTCAAAGCAAATGAAAGCACTATCACTGATGTAAACTTTACACAGTTCAAAACAATATTGCACAATGAACAACAACACAAAGAAGAACTCCAGGCTCAACTAGATAAGGACACTCCTGACAGTGGTCAACCTTCTGTAACAGGAAGCCAAGAACCACTGGGACAGCCACTAATAGCAAATGAGGCAGAATTAGCTATGACAAAAGTAGAAAACACCATGGCCCTCATTACGAGTTCGGCATGGCTGCCGCTGAAAACCCACCGGGGTCTGGGTCCTCGGAATGAGGACTTGCCATTCCGAGTTCAGAAGGCCCGGTAATTCCTCACTCCAAGGACCCAGACACGGTCCTTCCCCATTCACATTTCAGCCCCCATTGGGCTGAATGGGAATGGGAGAGGGAGCAAACAACGGGCCATTACGAGATGGCCCGTTGTTTGCTCCCTCTTCCCCTCGCGGGACCCGGTAAGCACGCCCGGTTTTCCCAGGCGTGCTTACCGTGTCCCGCAAGGGGAACTCGTAATTGCGTGGTACAGGGTCAACGCCGCCGGCACCTTTTACGGCGTCGTTCTCTCCATACCGCCAGGGTCGTAATGATGCCCCATGTGTCAGTATGAAGATACAGAAGACTTAAGTACACTACAATCAAAACTAAACAATGAGCAGCGTAGCATTTTTCAAGAAGTAACAAAAGAAATTGCACATGGTGTACAACATGAAAATAAAGAATGTACCTGCCAAAATTACAAACCTATACTATTATACATCAGTGGTGAAGCTGGTTCAGGCAAAACATTCTTAATCAAAATCATCAGCAAGTTCCTTCAACAATTGACAAACAACAAACTGTCAGCTGTTGTAACTGCCCCCGTAGGTTTAGCTGCCTGCAACATAGGGGGTGTAACTTTACATCGATTACTACTCCTACCAGTAGAACACCAAAACAAATTAGAATATAAAAACTTTCTACAGAAGCTGCAAAAGAACTACGCAGAGTGTTAAAACAAATGAAAATGCTACTAATAGATGAAGTGAGCATGGTTTGCTTTGATTCACCTCAGATTACAAGAAGTACTTAAAACAAACTATGAAGAGCTCTTTGGAGGAAAACACATTACTGTTTTCGGAGATCTTCTTCAATTGACACCAGTGAAATGTGAACCAATTTTTAAAACCTTAGGATACAAACTCTGCAGGAAAACTATTGGTAGCATAGGAAATGTCAACCTTTGGCAACATTTCCAATACAGAGAATTAACAGAAAACATGTGACAGTCTACAGACCTCACCCACACCAACATTTTAAAAAGTACTAGAGTTGGTGTACTATCTTGAAAAGCACAAGCAATATTAAAAACCTGGCACATCCATGCACCTTATGGGAATAACTCATGTGCTACTGATGTTATGGAACAAACAGCACACAATAATAGCAATTGTATGGCCTTAATGCCAACTCTTGTAAGCTGTTCCAAATTCAATGAAACAATGTTAAAAAAAGAAATGCAACCAATAATTGAAATTTTCGCAACAGACAAACTGGACTTACATGGAATAACACTACCCATGTGTGAACAAGCCACAACAAGACTAAATTCCTTAGAAACACAGCTGGATTGGAAAAAATATTAAAATTATCCTTAAACTGTAGAGTAATGCTTAAACGTAACCTTGACGTGGAGCAAGGAATAGTTAATGGAGCACTGGGTATAGTTGTTGGCTTTCAAACATACCCACGTGACAATAACATTCAGTTTGTCAATATTCTCTTTGACAAACTTTCAGAAATAAAAAGGATAGGCCGCTCAACAGCTCGATTCCTTCTCTTCAAAGTTATGTATGTACGCAGAGAACAATTTTCTCTAACTCTAGCATACGCAGTCACCATGAATAAATCACAAGGTCTTACCTTAGACAAAGCATTGATAGATATTGGTACCACAGTCTTTAAAGAAGGCATGAGCTATGTAGCACTATCACGCTTACGTACACTTGATGGTCTATTTCTAATCAATTTTGATGCAAATAAAGTAAACGCTGATATTCCTTGCATTTTATAATACAATAGACTACATTCTCTATACACCCCCCATCTAAAAACATATCCTGTTCCACAAAAAAGAAAATGTTGTAAAAGAAAATTAATTCAACAGAAATGCAACAAGATATCACTGCAAATCCTCCAAAGAGACAAAAATAAATAAATACTTCATCAATTACCACAACCAAAGAAGAACCTATTACTTAAAGTAACTCAGGTACTTCTTCAAAGAAGCAACAAACACTCCGAAAAAATGACTTGTACACAGACCAATCTGATCCATTCAAATTTTCAAATATAACTGGTGTAGGTTGCTATGCAAATGTAGCAATGAATATTCTATTTCAATTACCACCAATTGTTGAGAACATTTGCTTACACAGTACAGACCAATTGTGTTTGCAAATGTTAGTACTTCATAGAAATGCAACAAACAATCCTGACAACACGTATAGCGTTCATGGAATTAGACGAAAATTAGACTACTGTGCTGGAATACTGAAATTCACTATAAACTCACAAGAAGATCCACAAGAATGTATAATGTACTTACACAAGTACTGGAAAACAAAAACATACCTATGTGAAAACATACATGCACTCTCTGCAACAATGTGACACAGGAACAAATCCCTAATGAACGCTTCATGTATATATCCATACCTAATTGTGAATCCATTCCATTTCAGCAACTTGTACAAAATGCAAACCATGGCAGATTATGTACTACCTGCAATTCAGATAATCGCTCCACCATACTAATACAAACACATAGTAAATACATAATACTAATGCTTCTACATTACAATGCAGATGGTATCAAAAACAGCTACAACTGACTGGATTCACGCATGGTCATGTATCACTTGGTAAGGAAACCTTCACAACAATAGGTATAATCTACCACGCGGGAGCCACAACCAATGCAGGTCACTACACTGCATATATTAAAAAGAAATGTGGTTGGTTCGAATGTAATGACAGTACCATTACTCTAAAGCAAAGATTACCTCAAATCTTACAAACTCTTATTTAATATTAAAACCAAATTTTAATTTAATAACTAATCTGCACTTAAACATTAACAAAACTTCAATTAAATAACTATAAACTGTTTCAATACGCCAAAAGGTATCTAACTGCCCCAACATTCTACAACAACCAAACAGATAAACGAATACCACTAAATTATAACAAGAAATAGACAGTTAGAATATGCCAACAGGTATCTAACTGCTCCAAAAATGTGCACCAAGCCAACATATGATATGGCATTTGTAACGCGCCTATACACAAGTGTTTCAAGGCGCTAATAGTACATTAGTCAAAAACAACAAGTGAACAGTAAAAACAAACAAATAGACTGTAGCATAACAAAAAAGGGTTTTTTTTATCTACCACACAGGAGGCCCAAACAATGCAGGTCACTACTCTGCATATATTAAAAATATATGTGGATGGTTTGAATGTAATAATAGTACCATTATTATAAATTAGAGATTACCAACAAATCTTACAAACACTTCTTTAATCTTCTTAAAACCAACATTTTATAACTAATCTGTACTTAAACATTAACAAAACTTCAATTAAAAAACTATAAACTGTTAGAATACGTCAACAGATATCTAACTGCCCCAAGATTCTATAACAACCAAACAGATAAATAAATACCACTACATTATAACAAAAAATAAACAGTTACAATACACCAACAGGTATCTAACTGCTCCAAAAATATGTAACACACCAACAGATAGAACATTAGCCAGAAACACCAAGTGAACTCTGAAAACAAACATACAAATAGACTGAAGCATAACAAAAAAAGTTTTTTTTTAATCCGACATGGATTTTTATTCCCACAGACCCAATGATTAGAAAAACAAACACAGAAACTGAGCAAATAGCACAGTACACTGGTTTGTAATCTACTAAATATGAGTGTCAATATGAATAAATAATGTCTATTATTCAATGCTATATGTCCTTACAAACTATCAATACTAACATGATCTTTTCTTTTATCACAGAAATTGACCAGAATATATGCACTGCAGTTACCAAACCAAACAGTAAGTATAAAACAGTAAATACAACTCATACAAACTGCTCCATAACACAACAACTAAAACAAACAGTGCATATAACTTCAGTCTGGAATGCGTGGCCCATGCACCCAAGACTCTAGAACCTGGCCACAACCACCGCAGCATATCACACCCATGAAAGCTTATAACTTTGGTACTTATAACTTTGGTCTTGCATAGACCCTGGCCACAACCACCACATACACCCAAGACTCTAGGACCTCACCACAACCACCATATGCACCCACAACTCTAGGCCCTCACCACAACCACCAAATGCACCCAAGACTCTAGGTCTTCCCACAACCACCCCAGCATATCACACACATAGATCACCCCCATGTTTGATTCTATGGGTGTGATCTATGGGTGTGATATACTGCGGTGGTTGTGGCCAGGGCCTAGAGTCTTGGGTGCATGGCTGAAGGCCTATGCCTTCAGCCATGATAACCCATGCAAAGCCACCTGTAATGGTTCACATGGTGGAAGCACAATTGACTACATTATTCTGCGTATCCAGTTTTGGCATTCTGATAACAATTTTGAGGTTCCAACTATGGTTTTCATAGACCATGTATTGCTGCTTTTAACCCAGGCAAATCCTTTTGTGGAGGTGAGCAACTTGACTAACAAAGTGCATAACACAGAGGAAAAAGAAGGTGCTAAAGGACATACGATTTGATGGAACAGTGCCACAAATGAGAGAAAGATAGAGGATCTCATTTCAAATATATCACAAATTGTATCATGAGTGAGGGACTCTTCCTCTCCTGCGGTAGTGCTTTCTATCTTTGACTGTCTCATACAGCGCCTCAGTAAAGCTTTTTCTACATTTGAGCCTCCTGGCTTGATTAACTCAATCTTTATGCTGGTATATGTATGAGTGAAGACCTAGGAAAAAGCATATCCTATCAGCACTTAAACTAAATCCATACAACACAAACAGTATCTGTAATGACAGGAAAATGTATAAGGATACTATAAAGCGCCTTAAGCACAAGCTTACATTTAAGGCACTGGATGAGTTATAGGGGCTGATTCCGATCCAAATTCAGAATAATTCTGGGGGTGATCACGTTAGGCCCTAGGTACCTACGAAAACAACAACTTGTGTATGCTATTACCCAGGATACGTGGTATTCACACTTTACGGTCTTATACTCGCTCCAAAACACCAGTAATGAGTTTTAGGGATGCAAGAAAGTACTTTTATCACTGCTTCCATAAAGTTATTCCAAGTTCCTAAAGTTGTAACTGTCTTAAAGAAGCTTAAGGCTAGAAAAAGCCCAGGCACTGACTATATAACATGAAGAAATGTTAAGACACACAAGAAGATCTGGGCACCTCTCCTAACTCAGACTTTCAACCCCATGGTTGAACTAGAATATTGTCCCACTAGTTTGAAGAAAGCTATTATATGCCTGATTTGTAAATAAAAGGCGACATAATGGCTCCTAATAATTACCGGCCTACTTCGACATTGGACAACTCTGCCATGATTTTTGGAGGAGTATTACTTAAGAGAATACAGGACTGCGTTGAGGCAATACTGAGTGCATTTCAACTAGGTTTAGGGCTGACCTGGTCACAAATCGACAGTCCCTTAATTTATAGGTGTGCTATCAGAGAGGGAATGCATTTGTGGCATTCATGGATCTGGCTGAGGCGTTTGACTAGGTAGACAGCTCAAGCTGTTGTCTTGATAAACATGGGACTGCTGCAAGATCTATTAGGAATACTATTTGATGTAGACAAAAATAAACATGCAGTGGTCAGATACACAAGAGATGACTCTGTTACTGAACCAATCCCAGTAGAGAGGAGATATGGCAGGGTTGTGAGCTGGCACCCCCTCTTGCTAAACCCCAAAACATCGACGGTTTTTATTTTTGGCAATCAGTCTGCAGCCAAACAACAGACTTTCTATTTTCTTATATCGGTTATGTATTATGTGTCTGTACAAGTGTGTCTAAAGGCGCAACATGGGAAGGAAGGAACGATCCTACTAGGCCTTGTACATTACATCTATTATATCGTCTCAAGCACGGATCCGGGATTCGAACCTGTGTTGCTCAGCGTGGTCTTGCTTCCAAGACCCGCACGTTGCCAAAGAGCTTTCCTCCCTTCTGGTGAGGAAATTGCTGAAATGGTACAATGTCTTCCTTGGTGTTCCTTTCACTGATAAAATGGTTAGCAAGCCTCATGTTGAGAGAATGGCAATACAGATGATGCAAGCTATCGGGAGCCATTTCATGTTGGGGTGGGCATACAGGGCTACCAAAATGTGGTCCGTCTCCAAACAATTTGAAACAACTTTTGCAGAAGACTCTTGGCTCTCCCCAAGGCTGACCCATTCTTTGCTATCCTTTACGAGATTGGCTTGCATTACTTTGAAGATCCGGCAAAATTGGCACTAATTTCTCCATTTCTTAGAACAGTAGCCAACAAACAAGCTCACCTCACTAGCTTGGTACTGTTATTTCCTCAAAGAAGACATTGGGCCTCATTACGAAAAGGGCAATTACCGGGTCATTACAACCTTGCCGGACCCGGTAATTGCCCTTTTCTGGGTGCCGGAAAAAAATCTTCCTCAATGGGAATGGGGAAGGTGGTAGGACCGGTACCGTTAATAACGGTACCGGTGCTACTGTCATGTTCTGCTCGAGGGTGCCGGTACGGCCACCAGGTCGGACCTGGTGACTGCAAAGGCACCTGCGAGCAGAACTCGTAGCTTGCCAGTAAGGTAACAACGGTACCGGCGCTTACCGGTATGGTTGTTACTGTACCAGCAAACTCGTAATGAGGCCCAATGGCATGAAGAGTCAGTGGTTGCAATTAATTTAAAGAAAATACTCTGCATAATTCAGCTTACGCAAAACACTACCTACTATTTACAAACATAAACATTTTCCAGTATGACAATTTTAAATTGCATTGAAAATGCTATAAACATCACCTGCGAAAAGCGTGAACTAATGAAACCATTAAACTGTGAAATACTGGCGATATCCAGGGGGTGTGGCACTCAACCATATCTTAACTAAAGCATATTTTTGAAGGACGGCTGTTTTATCACAAAGCTTTGTTTCAATTGTTTTTATTTGAATAACAGACATACATTACGGCAAAGCAGAAACTATGAACCAATAACTGTATTTTGTCCGTTTTACCCCTCTACCCCGGATGGTCCATTCCATGTTTTGTTTTTCTCTACAAACTATTCTTAGTTGAGACGTCATTTCTTATTGCCAATTTTAAGGGCCAGCAACACATGAAACATGCACATATCTCTGTCTGCTTCAGACAAACGATTCATGCGCATCAAAAATAAAACAATCGAGTCACAGGATGCATAGCCTCACTACTATATATACTACTATATTCGTCTCTTATGCTAAACATGACAGGCAAGACATGCATATTACCCCGTGCTTGCCCCTCTCAGACGCTGCAATTTATGATTTTTATTTATGTATTCGCATTTTTAAAGTGCGCACACATCCCGGGGGCATCGAGGCAGGCGCTGTTACAGAATTGTTTGTTGGTGTTGTCATAGTTGCATATTTATAACACGCTTAAATACCCAGAGGTTTCTAAGTGAGATACCCAGAGGGTTCCACGCACGGACCGGGGTCGAACCTGTGTTGATTCGTGTCATCTTCCTTCCAGCACGTTGCCACTGAGCTATCCTCCTGGGACAATGGGGATGGTGAGTTTGTATATTCTAGGGTTCTTGAAGTTCAAACATGGGTTTCAGATGCCTGTAGATGACAGGGTAGAGCCAGTATGTGCCTGGTCGTAGATTATCTATGGGTGCCTGGCTTTTATCTAGCAGCAGTAAGGCAGAGAACACAGAGCAGGGCACCAGGGGTAGTGTTCACTACACATGCAACGCGCCCTGCCCTCACACGATGGTAGCAGCAGAAGGTTTATACTTTGCTAGCAAAAGGTGGGCACAAGAAGTGCACAGGAGCAAACCTGTACACACTCACGGCCTCTTTCACAGACAGGTTTTAAGGAAAACGCTTTGTTAATCAGGCGCAAAGTGTTGCTCCTGCCTCACTTTTGATTATTTTTCTCTTTTGTGTGGCAGCGCTGTGTTCGTGGCCCAAGACTCTCAGGTTTGAGTGTTTTCTTTGTCTTCCCTTTTTTTCATGATGGATAAAGGCCATGACACTACCTTTTCTAACTGGACTTACTGAAGTATACAATATGCAGCCATGGTCTGTTCTTACTAGGTATGAAGTAATGGTTCAGTCCATTAAGTTCTGCACGTGGAGCACTGGGACGCAGGAAGACCCCCGTTAGGATATAGAGGGCTACAACCTGATGCAAAGGACAATGCAGGCCTAAAGCAGGGTCTGATAAGATTCTGTAGAGACAGTAGTATTCCTTCTACCTTGATCCCCTATCTTTTCGCTAACCCTCTGGAAGACTGATCTATAACAGCCCGAGTGCTGCATCTATCAGAGGAGTGACTGAAATGTGGAAATGTTTACCTCAGGTATCGATATGGGAACCCCGTGGTGGGACATATGAAAGGCATCCATTGGGGGTAGTATCCAGTGCTTTAAGTGGGCCGGGGCCTGCCGGGGCCGGGCCCCGCCAGTCTCCAAAAAGTGGGGCTGAGCCGGGGCCCTGCCGGGGCCCCCGGTCCCACCACGCCATGGCAGGACGCATTATCCCGCCACGGCCGCAGCCGCGACGGGAGATGCGCCCGCCAGTGTAGGACAGAAGTGCCAGCCAGCCACAGCGTCGCTGAGGCTGGCTGGCACTTCTGTCAGTCACTGTAACTTCCCTGATGACCCCCCATCTGAGGGGTCATCAGGGAAGTTACAGTTCCTTTGTTGGCCATCGCCAGGTCACTGACCCTCTTTGAACCTGCAGGCTCCATGATTTAATATGTAGATTAAATCACGGAGCCCGCGGGTTCCCAGAGGGTGAAAGACACCTTGGGCTCTGTGATCTCTGCTCAGAGCAGTGATCACTGAGCCCGAGGTGCCCGTCTCCTTTGGCAAATCTTTATAAAAGATGCCTTGAAATGTGTACGTTTCAAGCCATCTTTTATAAACGTAGAAATATTTCTACGTTTATAACAGACGGCTTGAAACGTACCCAATTCAAGGCATCTTTTATAAAGCTTTGTCGACGGACAAAACCACCTTGGGTTTTGTCCGTCCTCAACGCTTTATAAAAGATGGCTTGTACGTTTCAAGCCATCTTTTATGAACATAGAAATATGTTACAAATGTCTATGTTTATAAAAGGTGGCTTGAAAAGTACACAAACCGTAGTAAGGTAAGCACACAAGTGTGCGCAACTTACTATGGCTTGTACACTTTCAAGCCACCTTTTATAAACATAGAAATATGTAACATTGCAATGTTTATAAAAGAAGGCTTGAAAAATACACAAACCATAGTAAGGTACGCACACAAATATATAAATGCTCTACTACATTTATATATTTGTTTGCGCACCCTACTATGTTTTGTGCACTTTTAGGCCACGCCCACAGCGGATGCCCCAAAAGAGGGCCCCCCCTCAATTTCTTACCCCACTTAAAGCACTGGTAGTATCCAATGAGGTAATTAAGTATTTCTTTCTAAAATAGAGACTTTGTTTAAATTCATTTTCTTCCTCACAGGTACCAATGCTTACAACATAAACAGGTAATGTGTTATACTATAGGGCTATTTTACAGTAAACCAGAAAATTACGTTTACAAGAAACACTTTACATGTACATTCCATTTGTTCTCTTCACCCAAATATATTTCCAAAATAAAATGATCTGCAATTATCTTGTAGTCATTGTGCTTAATGTATGCTTCAGTGCATGAAGCAGATTGTTGATATATGAATTTTACTTTGTTCTTGAGGAACATTGACCCCTGCATTGTATCCAGGGTTACACATTCTCTATATGCATGACTGTCATTAAGTTGGTAATATTATTGACTACCAGGCCCCGATTCTCATCCTAGTGTTAAGTACCGAAAAGGTTGTTAAAAGGGTTAACATCCTTTTTGGTAATTAAGATCTATTCTGAAGGTGGCGCATTCTTCTGAAGTCGGAAGGAATGCGCCACTTTCGGAAAACATGTGACGGTTGCTAGGATGGGTTGGAAACCAACCTAGCAACCGCCACAATCGTATCCTGGCATTTTTGAAGGGTATTCTTGTGACACTCCTCCAGTTTTATATGTGCGCTAAAATAACCCACATATAAGGTACCATTTTGGTGCTGTTAGACTGGAGGAGTGCCACAAGAAGCCGGTGCCAGTGCAAGGTGTATATGAAAGTGTTCATATACACCCGCGGTGCATATGAACACTTTCATAAACACCAAAGTAAGCAGCTTCAACGTTGCAGATTACAACGTTGAAGCTGCTTGCTTTGGTGTATATGAAAGTGTTCATATACACCAGTGGGGTGTATATGAACATCTTGCTGCTTCAACGTTGTATTCTGCATCATTGAAGCTGCTAACTTTGTGTTCTCGGGAGCATTTTTGTAAAATAACAAATATCGTTATTTTACAAAAATACTGGTGTTATTCTGAACGTGGCGCATTCTTCCGAAGTCGGAAGGAATGAGCCAATTTCGGAATATATTCGTAACTTGGCTTTTTTTAAGGGTATTCTTCTCGCACTCCTTGAGTTTAATATGTGCGCTAAAATAGCGCACATATACGGTACCATTGTGGTGCCATTAGACTGGAGGAGTGTCACAAGAAGCAGATGCCAGTGAAAGGTGTATATGAACACTTTCATACACAACAAAATAAACAGCTTCAACATTGCAGAATACAACGTTGAAGCTGCTTGCTTTGGTGTATATGAAAGTGTTCATATACCCCGTGTGGTGCATATGAACACTTTCAAACACACCAAAGTAAGCAGCTTCAACTTTGCAGAATGCACAAACGCAACGAAGACAAGAACCATTAAAATCCATCAAGGAAAGCGTTGCATGTGGGCCACCACCCCTGTAACCTAAAACACAACCTAAATGCAAACACACATATAAACCAACCAAACCCAAAAGATCACAACACTGACAACACAAAAGTTAAGGAACGTCTAAATCAACCTACCACTAAGGAATGCAGCATGACACAAAAATAAACAGCGCCACGTGAAAGATAAGCAAGAGAAGGTATAAACCAAATGGAATCACACCACATGATCACAATTGCGGAACACCCCTCGCCCCTTAAACATGGTTGACAACAGAACAAATTCCCAAAAAAGGTTGAAAAAAATATACCTAACACACTACCTCACAACCAACCACTCACTGTAACAAGTCAATCCGAAGATGCGAGATGTACCAATAACAAAACAGAGCCACACAGAAAAAGAATTGAAACACCCAGAAGGAATACAAACAGAATCAACGCCCTCACTCCATATATCACAAGAACTCAACAACACCTCATTCAAATACTAAAGAATTTAGAAGAGCAACCTAAAGAAAACAAGAACCCAATACTTAACCTAGTAGAGATACTCAATGATGACACAGACACGACTGAATCAACACCACACTGTCAGAACAACAATGGACCAAACCAATGCAACAATCACAAGACAAAAGTGATATTAAAAAACAAACCAAACGAGGGCCAAAAAATCCACTGCAACCTAATAAATGTAAGATTAATGTCAAAACACACCACAAAGGGGGGCGCTGTTGCGCACGACGAAGATGGCCGCCTGAGGGGAGAGCTCCGTTCCATAACATATCCTATTATAAAATTAATCCTGTTCGGGGCCACCTATACGCCAATAAACATCTGTAATCGGTGGTAGAGAGCTTGCGGCATCACTCCACCGATTTTCATATAGAAATGCTGGTTCAATCCTGAGATATCGGACTGGAAACTTACACCGTGAACGCGGCGGCGGCGTACCCGGACCACGGGTCCAGGAGAAATCATGCGATGGCCGGAGGCGTTGGCTCGTCTGCAGGCCGGAAGGGGGAGGAGCCACGCTGAGCGCCTTTTCTGAGTTGCCGCTGAATATAGTCTGCTGGCCCTCGGTCCTCCTCCTGGGTGTACACCGCACGCCTGGCCGGGACGGAACATTGCTTTCCCCAGCGGGGTGCTGCCCCACGGATTGATCCTTGACTGACCACCGGGTCGGACCTTATCGACAGCGGCGGGCCGGCTGCGCTCGCTCGTTGGGGCCTGCTGACAACATCATAAACTGGGTGCCCTGTCGTGGTTCCTCTTGGGTTGCCCTGGTGCTTTTCTCTTTACATATGCCCATAAGCGGTGTACGCCACACATCTAAGTGCCAGCAACCGCTAACCGCTGCCTACCACTGGGCACCGGAACGTGGGTAGACCCAACCCAACAGACTTAATACATGGGCCGCAGTGAGAAGAAAAGTATGGGCCCCAAGAAAACTGGTCCGATGGACTCCTTTGCCAGCTCCCAGCCACATGGGCCTGCCGAGACACCAGCTGAGCCCTCTGGCAGTCAGCCGGAGCCTCCAATGGATGTGAGAGTGGACAAACTATTATCGATGGTCCAAAGTGGATTCCTGGCGGTTAACAGCAAACAGGACGACATAGGGGCCACGATCAGCTCTCTGAATGCAAGGGTTGATAAGGAAAGTGCACGCACTACGGAGGCGGAGAACAGAATCGGAGTTATCGAGGACTCGATAGCACAACACACCCGCGATATCGCCCAGTTGAAGGGAGACCTGCAGAAAACCCTGAACAAGTGCGAAGACTTGGAATCTCGCTCCAGGAGAAACAATATCCGCTTGGTCGGAGTAGCTGAATCCTTCGGTAAGGGTTCCATGGAGCGCCAGGTGGAAAACCTCCTGAAATCCCTCCTGGGCCTCATAGCTTTCTCTGATCATTTCCTCGTGGAGTGGGCCCATCGCACCCTGGCCCCCCTCCTAAGCCTGGAGCACCGCCCCTACAATCATTACCCGTCTCCTGAATTATAGAGATAGAGACGCTATCCTGAGACTTTCCAGAGAAAAAGGATCCCTGCATTATGAGGAAAACAGGATACAAATATATCCAGATTTTTCGACCAATGTGCAAACGCTGAGGAGATCCTACGAACCGGTCAAGAGACAGCTGAGATTACGCCAGATCCCATATGCACTTGTCTTCCCGGCTAAAATGCGCATCCAACACGGAGGCCGTGCACAAATTTTTGAGAATCCTAAGGAGACCATGATGTACGTCGAGGCCTCAATATCCCCCTTCCCCCGGGGTGCCGGGAAACTAACCGTAACCTGGCGACCCGGCTGGTGACGGAACCAGAGGACCATGCTGGCTGATGGGGACTTGCTCTACACTGCCTTATCACAAGTTCAATAACCCATTGACGGCGAGGTGGCCCTGTCCACCATATGTTGTTGTAGGGCTGTGAGCCCCCCCCATGCCGTTCGGTCACGTGAGTACAGCTCACACCCCCAGGAGACTTCCCAAGTTATGGTTGATGGGATACATCATCGGGTTGGGGTTGATAATGCGGGTGGGGGTTGGAGGGGGAAGCGGGTAAAAGTTTGTCCTGGTGTTCTGCCAGGCATGGTTGGGGATGTTACAAAGTTAAAATCAGAGGACTATTTTCCAGCAGGACTCTTCTAATACTTGAGACAATGGTGCCATACTTGGCAAATGCCCCCTTCGATAGGCAACTATGGCTCAGGCTAAAGGTGGGTTGAACATTCGACTACTTTCTTGAAACATTCGGGGTCTCAACAATCCAGTCAAGGCAAGGAAAATTGCTGCATACATTACACGCCATGATCCCCACATCCTTCTGATACAGGAAACGAATGCGATGGGGAGTATCAACAACAAATTCCTCCCACGATGGGGTCCTCATAGGTACTTTACAGAGTATTCAACACAATCCAGGAGAGTCCTGATGCTTATACACCCCAAGCTATGCTTCAGGTATCTTTCTAGTAAAATAGACCCTCTAGGCAGATACGTGTTGGTATGGGGGGAGGTGGCGGGACGGCAAATTCTATTGATTAATACATACGCTCCTAATATTGATGACCCGCTATTTTATTGCGCTATCCTTGATATGCTGTCCACATCGGTAGAGGTGCAAATAATATGGGGCGGGGAATTCAATATGATTCTTGATCACTCCCTGGATCGCTCATCTACCTCCCCCAGGGCCCCGTCCAAAGCGGCTCCTGCTGTTACTCATCTGTTCATGACTCCCACTCCCGTAAAGGTAACTGGCTTATTAGCTCGTCCCTCTCTGCAGCGATCGATGACTGTGCAATACACCCCCGCACGCTTTCAGACCACTCGCCGATAACACTGGACATCAGCCTGGGTGACTCCCCACCTCCGGCTAAAAGGTGGAGAATGCCCTCTGCGATCCTTAGAGACCCCAATATTTGTGAGGGATAACATATTGAAATCAAGGAATTTCTGGAGTTGAACAAGGGTTCTGTGAGCACCTATGCTACCCTATGGGAGGCATTCAAGATTTGGGTCCGGGGTACTATACTGGGTAAATCCACAGGTATGCTGAAAGCGGTGAGGAGGGAACTGGGTGTGGCTGAAGCCACAATAGACACATTACAGATGGAATATAGCTCCACATTGAACAAGGAAACCCTATCTAAGATGCACGCTTCCCTCAAGGAATTCAATGAACTAGCCAATAGGGAAGTCTTGTAAATGGCTGCCCCGGCTAAGGCCCGCAGATACGGTGAGAGCAATAAGGCGGGGAGATTTCTGGCCAACATGCTTAAAACAGACAGGCACCTTAACCCGATCGATAGCATCCAGAACCTGGCAGGGGCCACGGTCAATAAAGAAAGCGACATCAACACTACTTTTGCTGATTTTTACTCTGCTCTATATTCTGATCACGATGTTAAAAGACACGTTCAGGTACCTGGACTCCCTTTATCTCCCAACACTCACTCATTTTAGATCAACCCGTGACTATCGAAGAACTCACCAAGGCCATTAAATCTTTATCTGGTGGCCGCGCCCCTGGCTCAGACGGCCTGACTGCCGAACTGTACAAAGAATTTCAGGGTGTTTTGGCCCCACTATTACTGAAAGTATGGGAAGAGGCCATGAATTGTGGTATCCTTCCAGACTCGATGCGTGAAGCAGTTATTACGGTCCTTCTGAAGCCACATAGAACAGCACAGGATATGGCCTCCTACAGGCCCCTCTCCCTAATCAACACTGATGCGAAAATCTTCGCTAAAGTACTGACCACCAGACTCCTTCCGTACATGCCAATCCTGGTCTACCCTGATCAAGCTGGCTTCATACCAACCAGATCCACGGCTTTAAACCTGCGACGACTATTTAATGTGCTGGCGCGAATAGACCCAGAGGCGAAAGCGGCCGTAGTGGCCCTCGATGCCGAAAAGGCCTTTGATTCCGTCTCCTGGACATACCTTTTCCTGGTACTCGAGAGGTTTGGACTTGTACCATATTTTATTAAATGCGTTCGGCTGCTATATACACAACCATCTGCCAAGGTCCTAACCAATAACACCCTGTCCCCTTCTTTCCATCTGCACAGGGGTACCAGACAGGGCTGCCCCTTCTCGCCCATTCTGTTTGCCCTCACTATTGAACCAATGGCGGAATATATTCGTCAACACCACTCGCACAGAGGTCTCAGGATGACTGGCCCTCCCTAAATGATATCTCTCTATGCAGACCATACGCTGTTGTATGTCCGGGACCCACATGAGAATGTGCAACACATTATGGCTGACATACACGAGTTCTCAGAATATTCGGGATATAAAATCAATGTCCCCAAATCTGAAATCTTTCCATTGACCCCTAATACAGCTGACCTATCTTGCATTGCAGGGTTTAAGCCTGCCCCCATGCAGGTGAGATACCTGGGAATAATGGTGGCTAGAGATAGACAGCTGCTGTACTCGCAGAATCACGGCAAACTACTTCTCACTCTTTTGACCAAGCTCCACCTATGGGCAAATCTCCCTCTGTCCCTATACGGCCGAGAGGCCCTACTTAAAATGGTAGTTCTACCCAAACTCTTGTATCTCTTCAACAACGTTCCGATTTGACTTAGATCATTGGCATCTTCCTTTATTTGGAACGGAAAAACTGCTAGGCTGGGGTGGGATAAGATGGTGGAGCCATACTCACAGGACGGTATTGCGGTCCCTGATTTTGAATTGTATTGCATAACAGCACAGGCACAATTTGTAAAGCATTGGTTTGACCCCAAAGACACGGCCCCACACATAATCCTTGAAAAGCACGCAGTCTGCCCTAATGATATACGATCGGTCCTTTTGAACCCCACTTATAGTAACGACTGCCCTTTTGCCCCAGTATACATCACCACATGAGCATGGTCCAGGGTCTAGAAAAGGATTGGCCTGGAAATTTCCTATGACCCAGATATACCCCTGTGGGACTTCTCTAGTGTTTCCCCGACCTTCAACAGGGCACTTCAGCGAACCTGGGACCCAAATGAACTCTTCAGGTTGCGAGATATGTTCCCCGATGGCACGTTTTGTGAACTTGCAGACTTCACAGACGCAGTGGGGGGGGGTCAGCTTAAGCGACTTCAATATTATCGTATGAAAATTGCTTTTGCTGCCAAATGGCCTTCCTTCCTGGCAGAACCCCAGGCACATGAATGTATCAGAGCTATGGTGACGACGGACGGTCATGATAAGGGAATCTCGTCGCTATACACCTTGGTGCAAACACACTCCCCCTTACGAAACAATATCAGAGAAACCTGCCAGCGAGATGTGGGTACCCAGATCGATGACACGAGATGGGGCCGATATTGTCAGCTCACCAAATCGGTCTCCATGAACTCAGGTCTCTGACTGATCCAATTTAAAATCCAGAATCAGTTACATTACTCCCCGGCCAGACTTGCTAAATGTGTGGAGGGTTGCACAGGGACATGTTCGAAATGTGGCGCTCCTGATGCTGGAGCGTATCATATGTACTGGTCATGCCCTGTTATCGCAAACTTTTGGCAAGAAGTGGCTGAGCTCCTTGAGGAGATAACAGCGATCCCAGCCCCTCTGTCCCCCCTAAAATACCTGCTTGGTGACATTGGAAAGGTGAAGGAAACCACGAGAAGATTATTTAATATCTCATGTGTTATTGCCAAACGCTGCATCCTTAAATGTTGGAAATCCACTGCAGGCCTACCCGATCCAATTTCCTGAAAGACTTGTGTATGGTGAATGATGATGAGGAAATTTTTGTCTTATCAGTCCCGACGCCCTGTCGTCCTAAAGATATATGGTCGCTGCTACGTCTGTATTTATGTGATTTGATGTCTGATGCTGATGTAACACCCACCCCGTCACCTTAGGTGACAATACCTGCCGTATTGCCACAGATGTATGTCATTGTCGATATTATTCACATGCTGTACTGCGCTGTTTATGAGAACTGTCTTGCTGTGAACCATTCCCTTAATAAACAAAGTTTAAAAAAAAAACACACGACAAATATATACGACCTGCTCTATAACAACAGCATCAACATCCTATTCATCACAGAAACATGGTTGGATGACAACTAAAAAATCACACTCCACAGCTGTCTATCCGACAACTTCAAGTGCACACAGTTAAACATGAAAGGAAAAAAAAGGAGGAGCAATAGCATTCAAGGAAAGACCACTTAATATCAAAAACTGTGAATCCATGGTCCTCCGTTTGACAGTAAACCCAAAAATAAACGTAACATTCATACTGATTTGCAGACCACCGACATACGACACAACCTTTGTCGACAACTTCATAGAAGCCATCACCAAAATAGCCATCCAACATGAACATATGATAATCCTCAGGGACTTCAACATCTGTTTTGGAGAAGAAAAGGCAAACTCACAAAAGTCGCTAATTGAGCAAAAAAAACCATGAAACAAAGACAATTGGTCAAAGGAGCAACACACATAGCGGGACACACACTGGACGCAATCTTCACCAACATAAATCTTATCACCATTGCACCAGCAATACAGATACTCTGGAGCGATCACCTCATCATTCCGTCGGTGATCATGCTACCAACTAAAGCAGCCAAGCAGCCCGATAAACTCCCACCTATCACAAAAAGAAACTGAAAGGCCATCAAAGCAAACAACTTAATAGAACAACTTGAACTTACAAAACCACTGCCATTAACCAGGACAAAGCTGACCTCAATGGAAAAACAGAGTTACTTGATCGCTGAACAATCAACAGCATCTCCCCTGAAAAACCTTTCACCCTGTCATGAAAAAGAGCAACGGCAAAATGTTTTACCCCACTTCTCATCATCTTGAAAAAGAGCAACAAGAAACTCGAACTAGAATGAAGGAAAGAATAAGATGAAGCAAAGAGAGCCCAATCCCAACGACAAATATGGTCTTATGAAAAAATACCAAAAAGAGATACTATGATAGCAGAATCACCAAAGCCACCAACACCCAAAAATAACTTTTCAACCTCATACACAAAATTAGGAACCCACCGGGATGCAACAACATGTTGGTACCTGCACAGAAACTATGCAACAACCTAGTGAACCACTTAAAAAAAAAAACAATAGTGACATCCATCAAATTATACCAAGCAGACCAGTCAACCCAAACACAGAACCAACACTGCCAAGCAAGGAACCGCATCATAAACTCCAAAGCTTCTCTCAAATATCAGTAGAGACATTCGTCGAGCTGGTAATACATAGCAACAAAGCAGTCTCCCCATGGACTCCTGTCCCCCAGACATTTACAAATCCATCCTTACACAGGGCACACCACTGGAATACTATAGAAGCCTTTTAAACATGTCACTCGCAACAGGGAAAGTACCACGATCATTCAAATCGGTGGACATCAAACCACTCCTCAAAGATACGAGAGGCGACATGAAAGATCTCTCCAACTACAGCCATATTTCAAACATCCCTACCCAGCAAGACTGCTAGAAACCTATGTCTACAAACTAACACAAGAACACATAGAAAAACACAGTTGCTGGGCTAGGTACAAGTCAGCTTTAGACCCACAAGAGAAACAGAAACGAAATTCCTATCTATCTGGTATGACCTAAAGACAAATGCAGACTCCGACACAAACTCTGCCCTAATACTACTCAACCTCTCTGCAGCGTTCGACACAGTCAGCCATCAAGAGAATAGAAGAAATGGGAATAAAGGACGTGTCCTACTCTCGTTTAAATCATTCCTAGAAAATAGAACGGAAACCATCTTGATAAAACCCTTCAAATCTGCTCCACAAGACACCAACTGTGGAGTACCACAAGGATTATCCCTATCTCCACTGTTCTTCAACAGCTACAAGGCTCCGCTAATCAAGGACATAAAAACACAACCTTATGTGCTACAACTACACAGATGACACACAAATTATCTATAAATCAGAAATCATCATTATATCCAAAAACCTTGAAAATAACATTTATATCCCACGGCCCACAGAACTAGGACCAGCACCCACACCATTAAAAATAGTAAAAAAAAACTTGGAATCCTAATGGACAACACGCTAACATTAGAACCACAAGTAAACCACAAGTGAACGCAATAATCAAGATATGTTTTTCCTCCTAGACGACAAAAAGAATCCTGTTGTTCCTTTCCTTCACTCATTACAATTATCGCCCTCATCATGTCAAGAATTGACTATGCCAACAGCCTCTACCTCGGAATGCCAGAACACCTGATGAAGAAAGTAAAATATATCCAAATCGCAGCAGCCAGACTCCTCCTCAAACTATCACGAAGTGATTACATCACCCCTGTGTTAAAAATGTTACATTGTCTTCCAATCATACAATAAATCACGTTCAAAACAATGTGCACAATGCATAGAGTAGTCCACTGCCAAGGAGCAGAATTCCTACAAAAGAAAATGACGATTTACACACTGACAAGAACACTCAGATCAAGCAACAACAACCGCCTAGAACAAAAACCATACACAAGGAATTAGCTAGGGGGATCCTCCTTCTCTCACCTGGCAGCAAAAACTTGGAATCCCCTCCTAAAAAACATAGGATATACAAAGGACTACCTAAAATTCAAGAAACTACTCAAAATATGACTCCTCACCACAGAACCAGACTGAATCAACTAAAAAACAAAATAAAAACAAATATGCCCAGGATTCACCCTCTGAAGACAAACTGCTGCTGGGCAGAGCCCAAGGGAAAGGGACCATTGCTGGAGATGAAGGAGAATGAATCACTTATTAACACCCAACATGACAGGGAGGTGATACCAGGAAGAGCCCACTTATGACCGAAGAGCAAACCGTATCCATAGCAATCACAAACTTGGGTGGGGTAGGCCCTCAACTCCTTTCCCAGGCATAGGCCACTGTCTCGTCATGCAGAACCAGACAAATGAACCGAAGATGAAGGCTCCAGCAGAGAGCAAGGCCAAAGACATCCAACACAGTCACCCTAAAGAATGAGATAAGCCCACTAAACCTTCTGCTAAAACCTCAACTCTTAACACAACCTCTCTAACCCTAAACAAACTCAACCACTCTCTTGCACTGAAAACCGCAAGCACTTCACTACACTGCAACAACAACAAAATATCACACATAGTCTCGCACAAAAGCACATGGGAGCCCACAGATCCACAAACCACACGAATGCTCAGCGAACAGTGCTTACTGAACTGAAACTGCCAACAGTACATCACAAATCCCGCTCTACCTTTATCCCGCTACACCCTACTAACCGATCCTATCTGACCCTCTTAGCTTTCAGATCTGCCAGAGTGCCAGGGGACCACTCCAGTTGTGATAGTGTGCAGTATAAATATCCTTTAACACAACATAACATGAAATTGGGGCAAGAGCAGATGTGTTCAGTAAGTGTCTTTCTTTCTTCTTCTAATTCTCCTTAAAAGCTTGTTGTTTCTTTTATTATCAGACATAGTCAGACCATTCTAATCTATACAAGATTTTATATTTGATAAATATATACCAATACTTCAGCCTATTTTGTGATATTAGTCATTGTATTCATACTTTGCTAAAGAAATGCACTTCTAATAAAACTCACTAAACATGTCATGCTTTGAGGTTAGTATAAAATATTTTTATAAAAGCTGATACAGTTCAAAATAAAAAGTAATTAGGAGATGAAATCATTCAATAGCAGTTAGACATCATTGTATCTCTGTTTATAGAAAAATCCTAGCTATTCAACTGTATGTTCAAATGTGCCTCATTCTTGTGCTATAAAAAAAAACACACTATTTACAAACAGGGACACAATCCATACGCACTGGAGCTCATTTTTAATGAGCCACAAAGTAAATCTCATGCGCAAAAGTCTTGTGTCAGACTTTTATGTGTGTGATTTACACCTTGGCTTATTTTCAACCATTTGTATGCCGGAGAGGAGGGGTGGAATGCAACGTGAGTTTCCGCTGTCTGCTTTCCTGTTTGCCATATGGAGCCCGCCGTCTTTATGCACCAGCATAAAGCAGGGGGACTACATAGGGATCCATTTTACATGCTTACTGCCATGCGCACGTGGCAGGTCAATCTCAAGAATAGAAAAACTAGATTAGTGGAACAAGGAAATTAACTGCAACACATTATGTTTGTGAAAGTGTGTTTGTATGTTCGGGATTGGCTCCAGCCCCATAACAGTTGGTGGGCTGAAATCGTGCGCCAAGGTCGGCATACCAGTCTGGGGTGTACTGGCAATAGTGAAATTTGACCAACTCCACCCATTTCCCTTGCACAGGGTGGGGTCCGGTCCTGTGCTATAAGTATAGGCGGTTTCAGGAGATTGCGGATTTTGCAAGTGTTGGGTCCAGCTCCACAACAGCCGGTGGGCTGAAATGTTGTCCTGTGGCCGGCATACCAGTCTGCGATGTACTGGCGATGGTGGAATCTGACCAACGCCACCAATTTGCCTGCGCAGGGGTGGAGCAGGGTCGGGCCCTGTGCTATCAGTGTAGGCAAATTCTTGAGATTGACGATTTTTGCGAGTTTTCAAAAATAGGTAGTTATGGCACAGTAAAATATACACAAGGCTATAGCAGACCCCCACATGCATGTCAGCTGCAGGCACATGCAATGCTTGGTGGAACCGCTAGTTGTTAATAAAATGGCCTTCATCAGGATAACATACTCATCACTCAACTAATGGAATCCCATTAGACATGACACTGACATGACGTTATGATGAACATGTGGCCAGTTACCACAAGCAACTTTTGAATCCATACCTACTATAGAATACCACACGATATTCATTTAATCTGGCCAATTTATATTTGTTACCGTTATTGGGCTCAGTGTGATGTTTATTAGGCCTGAAACAATCCAAAATGTTGCAGGGGGAAAAACAGGGGTCCATTCTCAAAAGATTATAATCATAATATAAATAATACATATATTTGCCCTTATTTTCTATGTCCCTCATAATACATTTTAACCGTGATACATATAGCCTTTATGAGATGTATGTTTCACTTAATTAGCATCTAACTATTTCTTAACCGTAAGTCATTGAAAAATGATACTTTCGAAATATTGGGTTGAACCAACTGACAACTGGGCAAACATTGCAGTTCTCTGTGTACCACATCGCTACCGATACCACTATCCTAGTAAAGTGTTAACAGTTTCGGTTTAGAACAAAGCTTACCACCTTAACATTTGAGGCACTCACATATTCATAAGAAAAAACAGCATTATCAACATGCCAAACCCCTGCTGGAAAAGATAAGCATCTCCAAATCCCACAGTTTTAGATCTTAAATGGCATATAGGCAACCAGTTCTCTATGGCCACACCATCTTTGCACAGAATGTGTTGGGTTGTTGGAGAATTCTAATTTAAAACAGATACTATCCCGCAGGGGCATGAACCCTAAACAGAAAAGCATGATCGGAAGCGAATTTTACATACATGAGTTTGTTTGTGTTGTTTAGAATACTAACATGTTCTCTTCTATAGGTGTGTTAAAACTAAACAGAGAACTATGATCTAATTAGAGTTTCTATTTATCAACAAGGAGGTGAATGGGATTTAGGATGCAAGTAGTATGTTTGGGGCAATACAACAAAATAATTCATTCCAAAAGTGAATTGGTGCGCACACATTTCTGAAATAGGCTAAACGGTAAGAACTATCGAGAATTATTAAACTGCTACAGCCTGTGTTCTGAAACCATAATGCAGCACAGGGTTGACTCTAGTAGAGAGAACGTCTCCCTAATAAATAAGGTTGCATTGTTCAAGGCATGTTTCAGATTGAACCATATGCCTGAGGAAAAAAAAAATAAAAAAAATAAAAAAAACTAATATAACATTGAGGTAAGGAACGACCAGCAAGTCAGGTAAGTTTATTATAAGTATTTATTGATGTAAAAAAGTAGGTCCTCCTGTTGAAGATGAATCTCTACTTGAGCAACCATGCAGCCTTATATACTCTGTGTGTTGGGACCTTTATTTATTTATGTATTTATTTTGTCATTTGTATAGCGCATATCGCCCAGAGGCATCTATGAGCTTTTTAAGAATGTGGTTGTAGTAGCTTCTTTGTGTGGTAAATTTAGCAGCCCCAGCAGAAATCCGTTACAGTATGTATGTTACAGAAGTTGCACAATTCAGGTGCACAGGAAACAGAGTACAGAATACAGCATTATCTTCCATAGGTTGCAGGTCATTTGAAGCAGTAATGATTTACAGACATAACAGTGCTTGAAGTAGTAATAAGTTAGAGACATGACATGCGTTAAGAGCATAGGTGATAGTTTTACAGAGAGTATAGACAGGATTTCTTGAATATCAAACTATAAGCTGCCTGTGATACAATAAACCTTACGTTAATTGAGTTCTTGGATGAAGAGCCAAGTTTTGAGGCCTTTGGGGAAGGACCGTATTCATGGCTCTGTCCTCAAGGCCAATGGCATGGAGTTACATAGTTTGGTCGCAATCACAGGGAAGTTGGAGCTGCACGCTTTTTGTCATCTGAACCTGGAGATAGCGATGTGACCAGCGTAGGTTGAGCGGATAGGTCTGATGGACTGGGTTTTCAAGACTTGATTTAGCAGGTAAGCCGGAGTGCTATTGGAGAGGCATTTGTGTGTAAGTGAAAGGGTTTTGAATTTATTTCGATCTCGGACCAGAAGCCAGTGGATGTTGTGTCTATTTGAGGAGATGTGCTCATGTTTGGGGATATTGAGGGCTGCTCTGATAGCATTGTTTTGCACTACTTGTAGTTTGTTAATGTTATGGGCATTGGAACCTGCAAAAAGGGAGTTGGAGTAATCGATCTTCGAAAGGATGAGTGCTCTTGCAAGGGTGATGCAATTGTGGATAGAAAGGGTCTACTAGCTCTGATCTGTTTGCAGGTGTAGGCTGCTGAGGAGGCTATGCATTGACTTGCTTTGTTAGGGCGAGTGAGGAGTCAATGTAAATACCTAAGGTTTTTACCTCCTTCGCTACAGTGATGATAATGCCGTCAATATTGAACGATTTGTATGGTTGGGGTAGATTATTCAGTTTAGCTTGGCTACCGATGATAAGTAGTTCAGTTTTATCATCTTTAAGACAAAGCTCATGTTGCACCATTCAGGCTTGAATGGTGCAGTAGATTTTATTCAAAAGGTTGGAATCAGTGTCATAATTGCTGGTGATTGGTAAGAGTATTTGGGTGTCACCTGCGTAGTTAGTGTACGTGACACCCAGTTTGCCAAGGAGGTCAAAAAGTGGCTTGGTAAACACAAAAGTTGGGGAGTCACATGAGCCTTGGGGCACTCCACAAAAGACAAAGGCTGGTACGGCTCAGCTGAAGTGAAGAAGACTCTCATTGTGTGGTTTGCGAGGAATTATTTGATCCATTTGATGGCCTTGTCGAGAAATGGGCAGCTAGTGAAAGATGTTGACATAGTATATTATGGTTAACTAGGTCAAACGCTGCAGATAGGTCGAGTAGAAGGAGAATCGCTAGGTCCCCTTTCTTTTTTATTTGTTCCATTTGGATTTTGAGGTCAAGAAGTGCTGTTTCAGATCCGTGGCTAGGGCAGAAGCCTGACTATTTGAGCCCTACAAGATTGTTAGATTCTAGGAATTTTTGTATCTGTAAGTAAGCCACACTGTCAAGTATTTTCAGGAGGAACTAACACAACAGAGTGAGGTTTTTCATCTAGTCTCTTAGAATGCCCCACTTCACATATTGTCTAACTCACACCATAGGCTTTCATCCAAGCATTCATGCTCAGTATTCTCATATACTTCTTTACCATTTTTCAGGACATGTTCTGGCAGCACTTGTTAAAATGTCCTTTTCTCCCACATTTGGCACACTGTGCCCTGTGACCTGGACATTCTTTGTTGTTTGCCATGTGAGAGGTGTTCCCATATCTAAAACATCTCTGGGGACCTGAGGAGGACACAAATATGTTGTTGTGCCTTCTGTGATCCATTTATCCTCACGTTTGTCCCTTTTTTATGTTGCTTAGTGGGTGCAACAAGAGTTGTCTTTTTTTAGTTTTGTGTGAAGCAACCGCATTAACAGACTGCTCCAAAATGTGTTTGTTTAATACAGTTCACTTGATAGAGATAAGATAATGTATAACTGGTTCTTGTGATATTGAACAGTAATAATAAACTATTTTATAAAACATAAATACACATATATAACAAACATTGTATTTAAACCTTTCTCTAGATGAGGGACGAAGTACTGTTCAAATCAGAAGAGTACATATGTTAAAGGGAGCAAGGAGAAACTACAGTGTCACGTGGGGGGTCATGCTGAAGTAAATGTCATATGTTGAGAGAGAGAGAGAGCTCCAACGGAATGTAAGTTTGAAGGGGGTGAGATAAGGCTGCAGATTTGTTCAAGGAGATTTTCGATCTTTGGCATTCTTACTTTGGATTTCCTTTGAGGCTTCTGTTGTTGGTTATTTTCCTGGTCTCTTACCATAATTCTTTTGCTGGTAGTGAAGGCCATTGATCAAGGTCACCATACAAGCAGGCCTTTATGTTCTTATCACCGTTCCATGTGCTTGGCTAGGGGAGTGGTTCCTGATCAAGTGCCTCTGATAAACATATACTCTAAGAGGTTTGTCCAGGAGTTCAATAGTAAGACATTTCCCTCCGATTCTAAAGTACCTACATAATTTGTTTGACTGAAAAAAAAAAAATCAAATTTTGATTGAACTACGTGTTAATGCATGTGCAGTCAGTATCCGAGTATTGAATTTTACCATGTTGTCCAAATATAATTGAAATGAAAGTTTGTATTCTGAAAAGGGAAGATTGTAATTTGGCTTCTAATTCGATACATGACCTTGATCCACAAAATGTAAAATACTGAACGGGTAAGCAAGAAATTAATAAGACTCTCCCTTAACCTGAAACAACACTCACGGCCAAATTCATAGAAAATGCGCTAAGACCACGCAAACTACTTTGCGCCTTAATGAACATTGCACCTGATTGTATGTGTGAAAAGTTTTCACAATTTGTGGGTTCATGGAATCTAAAGTGCAGTAACCCGCTATGCAAACAGTAATGAGTTGCACACAGAATGCCCAAAACCCGCCGCTCACGCAAACAAAAACAGGCACCAACAAACAACCTTTGTGCCTACTTTTGCAACACTATCCAGCACTCTGGCAAAACTGTGTACTGTCCCCCGTGACTCAAGGCAGCACCCTGGCAAAACTGCTTACTGTTACCAGTAATTCATGGCAGAACCCTGGCAAAAACTGCATACTGTCCCCTGAAACTCACGGCAGCACCCGGGCGGAACTGCATAATGTCCCCCGTAATTCAAGGCAGCACCTGGGCGGAACTGCGTACTGTCCCACGTACCTCGAGGCAGCTCCCCAGCAAAACATCAGACCCAACGTTCAAGCGGCATCCCAGCAAAACTGCGGCCCATCATCTTAAGTTTTATCATCCCGTAATGTCCTCACACCACCCACCAACCTCATTGACATCCGTCCCACCCCCAGGCAACCCCCTGCTAGTCTGACCTATTCCCACTACCACCACGCACCTCTGCCCATCACCCTGGGCTGCCCCCTGAGAGTCTGAACTACACAAAATACCCCCACTCATCTATGCACCAAACACAGGCAGCCCACTGCTAGTCTGGCATACTCCCACAATCCCCACTCACCTTTGCCCCAGCCCCAGGCAGTCCCTTCAAGTCCAGACACCTCCCACTATCCCCACTGACCTCCAACCCAACCCCAGGAAGCCCGCTGCTTGTCTGGCCTAATCCCTCTACCACATTGACCTCTGCCCACTACCGAAGGTAGCTCCCTGCTAGTCCATTATCGTCCCAGAAACCCCACTCACTTCCACCCACAATCCCAGGGAGCACCCCAAAGCTCTCACACCTCCCACTACACCCACTCATCTCCACCCTAACTCCAGGCAGCCCTCTGCTAGTCCAGCCTACTCCCACTACCGCCAATCACCTCCTCACATCATCCCTGGCAGCCCCCTGCTAGTCTGCACTAGTCTCACTACCCCCACTCATATCTGCCCATGAACCTGGACAGACCCCTGCTAGTCTGCACTACTCCCACTACCCTGACTCACCACTGTTCCAACCATAGTAAGCCCCCTGTTAGTCCAGCCAACTCCACTACCCCACTTTCTTCTGAACAGCACCCCGGGAAGCCCCTTCAAGTCTTGACACCTGCCACTACCCCCACTCACCACTGCTCCAACCCCAGGCAGCTCTCTGCTAGTCTGGCCTACTCCTACTATGCCCACTCACCTCCGCTCACTACCCCAGGCTGCCCCGTGAAAGTCTGGCCTACTCCCACTAGCCCCACTCATCTCTACCCATCACCCCATACTGCCCCCTCAAGTCCTAACATCTCACACTTCTCCCACTCACCTCTGCCCAACCTCAGCCAGCCCCCTCAAGTCCTGACACCGCCCACTACTCCCACTCACCTCTGTCTTAAACCCAGGAAGCCCCTTGCTAGTCCATCCTACTCCCACTACCCTCACTGACCACCACCCATCACCCCAGGCAGTCGCCTCAAGTCCTGACACCTCTAACTACCCCATCAACCTCTGCTCTAACCCCAGGGACCCCCCTGCTAGTTCACCCTTCTCCTACTACCCCAACCCACCTCCAGCCATCACCCCAGGCAGCTCGCTCAAGCCCTCCCACCTCCTACAACACCACTCACCTCTGCCCCAAACTCAGGCAGCCTCCTCCAAGTCAGCCTACTCCCACTACCCCCACTCACCTTCACCCATCACCCATAGCAGCCCATTGCTAGTCCTCACTAATCCCACTATCCCAATCACCTCTGCCATTATCCCTGCTAGCCCCCTGCTAGTCTGCACTACTCCCACTACCCCCACTCACCCCTGCCCCAATGACAGTCAGCCCACTGCTAGTCCAACCTACTCCCAATACCCACAATCAAATCCGCCCATCAAACCCGGGAGCACCCTACTAATCTGGAATTGTCCCACTACCCCCACTCACCACTGCCCTTCCCCCAGGCAGCCCCCTCAAGTCCTCACACCTCCTTCTACCCTTAATCACCTCTGCCCCAAACACAGGAAGCTCCCTGCAAGTCCAGCCTCCTCCCATTATCCCCACTCACCTATGCCCATCACCCGTGGCAGCCCCCTGCTAGTCTGGCCTACTCCCACTACCACCACTCACCTCCACATTCAATCCCTGGCAGCCCCATGCTAGTCCACACTACTCTCACTACCCCCACTCACATCTGCCCATCACCCCGGGCAGACTCTTGCTAGTCTGCACTACTCCCACTACCCTGGCTCACCACTGTCCCAGCCCTAGTAAGCCCCCTGCTAGTCTGGACTACTCCACTACCCCACTCACTTCTGCCCAGCACCCCAGGAAGCCACCTCAAGCCTTGACACCTGCCACTACCCCCACTCACCTCTGATCCAACCCCAGGCAGGTCTCTGCTAGTCTGGCCTACTCCTACTATGCCCACTCACGTCTGCTCACTACCCTAGGCAGCCCCCTGCAAGTCTGGCCTACTCCCACTAGTCCCACTCATATCTGCCCATCACTCCATACAGCCTCCTGAAGTTCTAACATCTCGCACTTCCCCCACTCACCTCTGCCCCAACCCAACTAGCCCCCTCAAGTCCTTACACCTCCCACTACTCCCACTCACCTCTGCCCTAACCCCAGGGAACCCCCTGCTGATTCACCCTTCTCCCACTACCCCAACCCACCTCCAGCCATCACCCCAGGCAGCCCTCTCAAGCCCTCCCTCCCCCTACTACCTCCACTCACCTCTGCCCCAACTCAGGCAGCCTTCTGCTAGTCGGCCTACACCCACTACCCCCACTCACCCCCACCCATCACCCATAGCAGCCCTTTGCTAGTCTGCACTACCCCCACTCACCCCTGCCCCAACGACAGGCAGCCCCCTGCTAGTCCAACCTACTCCCACTAGCCCCACTCATCTCTGCCCATCACCACATACAGCCCCCTCAACTTCTAACATCTTACACTTCACCCACTCAACTCTGCCCCAACCCCAACCAGCCCCCTCAAGTCCTCACACCTCCCACTGCCCCTAATCACCTCTACCCCAAACCCAGGCAGCTCCCTGCAAGTCCGGCTTCCTCCCACTACCCCCACTTGCCTCTGCGCATCATCCCTGGCACCCCCTTGCTAGTGTGCACTAATCCCCCTACCCCATCACCTCTGCCCAAACCCCAGGCAGCAGCCTGCTTGTCCAGCCTACTCCCACTACCCCCATCACCTCTGCCCAAACCCCAGGCAGCAGCCTGCTAGTTCAACCTTCTCTCACTACCCCATTCACCTCCACCCAGTACCACAGATAAGGCGTGTAGCAGCCACTTTTACTCTCTAAAATAGGGAAATACTCCCTAAAAATAAAAATAGGCAGTAAAAATACTCCCAAAAAACAATAGGAAATGGACATGTAGGACCATGTGCCCCTGATATCGCCCACGCGGCTCCACAGATATGTTTGGGACAGTAAGTAGTGCACAAAGAAAGAAACTACTACGTATACTTAGCATCATTATCACATGCATTGTAACTACAAAGAGAAGATAAATTTAACAATAGCAATTCGGACCACCAATCTTTTCGACGAGAAAGTTTCATGCCACAATATTTCTGCATTCAAGATTTTTAATTGTCTGAAATGTTCTTTCAGAAAAAGTGCGCGTTTGGTGCTCAACGAAGGGCATTCTATTAGTAAGCGCTTCACAGATTCCGAATGAGTTGGTATTTTACGATAAACAACAGATATTGTCTGGTTTCGGTATTTTTTTCCATTTGGCTAGTAATTAATTGGTTGGCCAAAGATTGAGACTAAATCGTAGGAAAGCATTTCTGTATATTGGAGAAGGGAATTTCCGTAAGCAAGATTCAGGAGAGCGGTACCTTTTGTGATCAAATGGATTGTTTTGAAAGTCTATGGGCCTCATTACAACTCAGGCGGTAAGGGGTTTACGGCGGCGTAAACAGCGCCGACCCTTACCGCCTGAGTACGAGGTCCCTTAGCGCCATGGAGGTTTTAACACCAGGTGTTAAAATCCATGGCGCTAAGGGACCATGGAGTTAATTACGCCACCGTAATTTACGGTGGCGTAATTAACGCCTTCCCCACTCCCATTATGCCCTATGGGGCAAAATGGGAATGGGGAAGGGAAAATGGGAAAATGGGGATTTACCGCCCCGCCAAGGCTGGAATGGGGCGGTAAATCCGCCAACCACCATGGCGTAAACGTAGTTTACGCCATGGTGGTAAAGTCACGGCCCAGGCGGTAACTTACCGCCTGGGTCGTAATGAGGCCCTATATAATTTAGACATACTTGACGCATGTTAATCCAGCATTGCTGACTTAGTTTTACCTTGGCTTAACAAAGTGAATGTGTGGAGGTTCTCATATATATTGAGGGGATTTGTAGGAGTGTGTTAGAGTTAATTTTAGTAATACATTTCCTATAAAGTGAGCACATTTCCATGTGTTAATACTGTTTAATCACTGTAACCCTAGCTCGTGTCTTATTATGGGCATTGGTAATCCATTTGGAAGTGATAGAACACACCTCCAAAATAATGCTTCTAATTTGGTCCAGAATGATTCCGCTTTCCAAGGCTTGGTTTCTGCACCATAGAGTATTATTGGCACGACTTTCTGAGTAAATCAGGTTAATAGAGGTACACAGGAGAATTTCCCATACTTGGCATGAATAATCCATGCCCGTGAAATGGCTGTTAGTACGTTTAATCTAATCTCGAGTACATATGGGAGATCAGCCTTGTGATCATTGGTGATCAATACTTGTGTATGCTTTTTAGGGTTATTCCATTCAGTTGCCATTTCTTCGATCTTTTCAACCTTTGCCACAGTGTAGTACTTTGGTTTTGTCTAAATTGACAGTCAGTTGATTCTGTGCTGCATAGTCACTAAGCACATTCAGCAAGTTTTGAAGGCCAATAGTAGTCTTAGATAATAACAACATGTCAGCATAGAGAAGCCAGGAGACAACGTGGTTCCCTAGTTTTGGGGAATCAGAGCTGATTTTGGTAGAGGTTTCTTTCAGGTAAGCAATAAAAAAGCTAAACAGGGATGAAGCTAAAACACAACCCTGTTTAAGACCTCAAAATGTTGAATTGGTACGGATAAGTCTGAATCTGATGACAATCAAATTTGAATGGTGGTTTTATCATGTAATAGTTCAATCAGTGTGCTAACCGTGATTGGACATTTGGCTTTGCTTAACTTGTTCATTAGCACATTTCTGGAGATCGAGTCAAAAGCTGACCTGAAGTCTCTAAAGGCCATGTATACTTGCTCTTGAGCTGAGCCACAGTGAGCCTTGATTGCGCTAATCATCATAAGATTGGGGAAAGTGCCCATCCCAGCTACGGTTCCATGTCATTTCATCACCTGCCTGTTCATCCCTAGGCTTTTTAATGTGCACATTCCAATGGATTTTTTTTTTTAGCCCCCCTCCCACACTTTTTTTTTGCTATTGCCCGCCCGACTATCCCTTATCTGCCCCCCCTAAATAATTTGATGAGCACATTCGATGGAATGTGCACGTTAAAAAGCCTGGGGATGAACAGGCAGGCGATGAAAGGACGTTATACCCCAGCTACAAAGCCTGTTTGAACTGATTCTGCACTGATTCTGCAACTGGACCACTCTTAACGGCCTCGGTCCTGGGCCCAGCCACTCTCCACTTGCACTGATGCCCTGGAACCCCTCTGCACTGCGGGACTGTCTCTGTATCCCTACAGCCCCCCCCCTTTTCCAGCACTTGTTCTGCACTTACCTTGCACTTGCCACCAGCTGGCCCTATTTATTTATTACTTTACGCCACTTACCTTGTACTGCACTTCCCCCCCTCCCCTTCCCCTTGCACTTTTCCCCCTCCCCCACCCCTGCACTTGCGCGATCTGAATGACACCTGGCCTAGTAGGATCGTTGTCTGTCTCCCCTTGTTCCTCCCCTCCCTGCCTCGTCGCGCCTTGAAACACCTGTGTATAGGCGCGTTACAAATGCCATATCATATCATATCATATCATATGTCAAAAATCAGATGTCCATTTATTGAAATTCCTTAATATCAGAGGTGCAAAGATTTTCCCTGGTGCGTCTAATACGCCAATTAGTTTGGAGTTAGAAGGGGATTGTCTGTCACCCTTTCTGTAAATTGGTACACATATGGAATTTTGCCAGGACCGAGGAAGAACTTTGGTCTCAAGAACATGGTGGAAAATGGTAAAAAGGATTTTTGCATAGGCCTCTGGGTGTTGTTTAAACATTGAATTATTGAGGCCATCAGGACCGGGAGATCTGGAAGAACTCGACTTTTGTATATAAAACATGATGTCTTCCTCATCACATTTTAATGTGCATTTTGTCAAGTTGAGGACTGACTAATAGGGGGTCATTGTCCAATTGCAAGGCATATAAGTTGCAGAAGTGATCTGTCCATGTGTACTCAGATACTGTATTAAGAAGGAAGTCTGTATCTGATGTGTGGCTTTGTTCAGAAGGTTCCACATCTGTGCAGAATTCTTTGTTCCAAGTGCAGCTAGCATGGATTCACCATCACGCTGCATTAACAAACATTTGTGAGCTTTTAGCCGGTTTTTGTACTGTGTTTTCAGTCGCCTGAGCACTATGAAAGGAATCAGTGATGGCAACCGTTTGGCTGATCTTTTATATTTTCGATAAAGCATCTTCCTAGTATGTAATTCTTGGTCATACTTATGCTGATGTCTATAGTTCTGTCTTGTATAAGACATGGAGCCTCATTACGAGTCCGGCGGTAACCGAGGCAGTAAAACCGCCTGGTTACCGCCGGACACGTATTACCATTCCGCCTCTGTGACTCCCGGAATTACCGGGGCATTACAACCCTGGTGTCCTGGGAATTCCGGAGGCGGAATTCGGTTAATCCCCATTCCCATTGAGTCCCATAGGACTCGATGGGGATCATGGAAACACCGGCACCATCTTGTGATGGTGCCGGTATTTCCTTGTCCGCCTGCAGGCGGGCGGTGTTAAACCCGCCAGGTCAGACCTGACGGGTTTGACGCCTCCGCCTGCAGGAGTTGTGATCGCCAGCCATGGAAACAACAGTGGTGGCAGGTTCACCACCACTGTTGTTTCCATACTGGGTGAGTTATAATGAGGCCCATGGTTTTTCTCTGAATTTCTGAAGTACTGAAAAGTATTGTTCTATCTCTGCATGAGGATTTTCATGGGAGGTGTGGTAGTATGTTTGAATACAGTCATTTAACTTCTTAAGAGAGTTCTCTGACCAGTGGAAGCAATTTCGACCTGAAGATAGCTCAAGAATACCATTATATTGAGGTTTGTTAATAAAAGTGTCTTGTGTGTTCCATGACAAATTTAGGGATAATAACTCATGATCACCATAATGTTGGTTCAAGGCTATTCACTCGATTGAAAAGATTTCTACCTGTATAGACCTAATCGAGTGATTTTGAGTTCTCAATTCTCCAAGTATTTTGGGGGTACATCTCCCATTATGGTACCATTCAGCATTATTAATTGTCTTTCTTCCATAAAAGACACACAGTGACATCTTAATGCTTCTTCAGCAGTATTCACCTCTGAGAAATATTGGAGGTTTAAGTCTCCAGCTAAAATGATGTGAATGGTAGTTGGATCACTCGCAATGAGATCAAGGATTGTTTTCATGTCCTTGAAAACTGATTCACCTCAATGTTTGAATGAGGCCAATATATATTAAGTAAAGCTATGTCTTTAAGTGGAAAACAAAGTTTTACCAACTGAATGTATACATTTTGGTGAGGCCCATGGCTGCAAGGAAACGCTAGAGGTCAATTCAGTCACTATGAATAGCCCTGGTTTCAGTCTACCTTTCTTTGAGGATTTTGCAGGAATAAGAGAGAGACTATGGGCCTCATTACAACTCAGGCGTTAAGGGTTAACGCCGTTGTTAACCCTTAACGCCTGATTCCAATTTTAACGGCTGCTTTTAGCAGCCGTTAAAATCCATGGCGCTATACCGCCTTGGTGCTAATTACGGCACCGTAATTTACGGTGCCGTAATTAGCACCTTCCCCACTCCCATTATGCCCTATGGGGCAAAAATGGGAATGGGGAAGGTTAAATGGGAAATGGGGATTTACCGCCCCACTCACCTTGGGATGGGGCTGTAAATTCGCCATCCACCATGGTGTAAACATAGTTTACACCATGGTGGTAAAGTTGGTGTACTTACCGCCTGGGTCGTAATGACCCACTATGTCCCTCCCATGCTGGAGTCTCTGTCAATCAAGTCTCCTGGATGGTGAAAATATCAACAAAATGTATATGACTGGCAGTTGGAAGCAAAAGATGGGCATGGCCCTCGTATTCCAGTTTGCAAATTTAATGGTTTGTCGAGGTTTGATCTTGAGTTGTTTGGCATTCTGTATTGAGCGTTCTTTCGATTGCATCTGTTTAGATGGGTGGGCATCTAAATATAGTACAACTTGCCTGGTATTTGCTGAGTACGTGATTTGCAATTGAGTAGATGCTGACGTTGTCAACTGTGGTCCCTTGAGGGTTTCAACTTCTGAAAGAGTGTCTAATAACATGTCTTTGTGAACAAAACATCCCAAATGATATAGCTCTGATCTCGCTTGCAATATCATGTTTCAGGTCACTCCCGTTTGCATCCATACTCTAACTATAGATACATCTGACTACATCAGAAATTCTATTTGGTCAATATCGGAGGATGTAATATCCTCAAGACTTGAAATATCAGAGAATATGTTATGTAAGCTTGCCCTATTTAAGTCATATGCAACACATGGCTTTGGTCGGCATTGTATTATCAACTGATGGTAAAGTGACATATTGCCTTTCATTTGTTTAGTGGATTCTATAGCATGGGTTATTTTTCTGATTGGTAATGATGGCAGCAGCTTATTATTTTTTACATCATGCAAGTTTTTTTGGGTGGACTAGGCTGATTGTGTGAAATCATGACAGCCACAAGAAGATGGTGGAGACAAGTCGGCACCGTCAGCCTGATTGCAAGATTTCAGTTGCTACACTTTCTTCTGTTCTAGTTGCTACGATGCATTAAAAAATAGAGCGATGGATTTGCCAATCTCATCTCGCATTTGTTCTAAAGTTAGAAATTGTCCATCATGTATAATCATGGTGGATGCATGTAGTGCAGTATCGGGCTGAGAAAGCGTAGCCTTAGTAGATGAGGGCTCTGTAGATTGAGCTGACATTCGATTATCTACTGCCGACACCAGGCCGTCCAATGGCTGATAACTTAAATGGTTGGACTGAGATGTAGTAGTATAAGCGTTCCTGTTTAAGGAGATAGTCTCATTTTTTTTTTTAGTATCGCTGATTTGGCCGATTCAATCTGCTTGTTTGGTAAAGTTAGTGAACGAATAAAGTGCTTTGAAGCAGAACGAGCTTGTGTAGGAGTCTTAAAGTTTTTTGTTTTTTTAAGACATTTCAAAACTTTTTTTTCACTTTGGGAGCAAAGATGTTAAAAGTTTGACTCTTTAGATTTGTGATGGGATTCGTCACGTCCTTAGCATCCTGCGCAAGTTATTGTGTAGAATCAGTCGTTTGTGTCTTCACATCTGGGACTGCAGAGACTATGTTTAGTGTGTCAATTCCAGGTATTAACTCCTGTGTCCGGATCGTTGCACAGTTATTTTCATTCTTCTGTGCACAAACCCTAGTTATTAGATGAACATTATATTGGTTTGCTGGACAAAAGCCAACAGTTTTGCTCGGTTCAGCATTGAGGGGATTGTTCTGTTCAGTCATTATATCACGTTGTAGCAATTGGGTTAAATAATGAGGTTTCATGGTTGAATTTACTGTCTAACATTTCAAATAGTTTGGTCAAAGACATTAGAGCCGTGGTCATTGCTGTTAAAGTGATATTCACTTATGGAGAAACAGAGGGTTGGGGTAGGGGTGTGTCATGGGAACAAGGCACTATATGTTTTTTCCTAGGAGTCTGTTTTGTGATCGAGATAGATAAAACTGAGCAGTTATGTGATGCATTATGTGAAGATTGCTCGAACATAATGGCGCATTGCGATAAGCTGTGCTTGTTAAGTGGAGAATGTGTGGTTGTGCTGCGAGCTGTCATTTGGCACAGCCAAGACTGTTGGTTCTCTTGTAGCATTATGGTATCGAGATCTTTTAAAATTGTCTTTACCTAGCTAAGGAAATTCTCACTCGACATTATACTTTGAAGGTGGTAATTATGTTTAAGTGGAATAACAGGATGTTTAAGTTCAACAACGGGCGCGTTGACAATATTTGGGGCAGCTGTGTTGTCATAGTCCATGGATGCAGTGGGCCTCATTACGAGGGAGGTAGCCATGGTGCTAATAGCACCATGGCTGCCTCCAAACTCGGGTCCGGGTTCCTTGAATGAGGAATTACTGGGTCATTCCAACCATTCACATAGTGCTTTTGAGGTGTTCTGGGTAATGTGAGAGGGGCCAATGGTTTCCACTCTGTAATATTAGATATTACACTTCTAAAATAGAAATAAACAATGCGTTATTAGTTAAGAAGCAAACTTAACGAAACTATGTCCTAAAAAGTCAATCAGTGCAATTATTAGAGTTGTCCAACGTACCACAGGAAAGTTGAAAGTCACAGACAGCAGAGGGGGCCCTTGCAGCAAAGCAGCACTTCCATAGTACTTCACGTATGTGTGGATGCACATGCACAGTACTTATGGGGTGTTCTGGGTAATGTGGGAGGGGCCATTGTTTTCCACACCGTAATATTAAATATTCCACGTCACAGGGAAGTTGAAAGTCACAAACCGCAGAGGGTGGTCCTTGCAGCAAAACAGCAATTCTTTAGCACTTCACGTATGTGCACGCACAGATGCACACGCACAGTGCTTATGAGGTGATCTGGGTAATGTGGGAGGGGCCAATGGTTTCCTCACCATAACATTAGATATTACACTTCAAGGGAAGTTGAACGTCACAAACAGCAGAGGGGGTGCTTGCAGCAAAACACCACTTCTGTAGCACTTCACATATGCACAAAGATTGGCCTAATTAAAAAGAATGACTGGTTGAATTTCAGCCAGTGCTAAATAACCAGATAGGTAAGCGTGGTAAAGTCCCTGCCAGTGATGAACCCCAAACATGCCTATGTTTGGGTTCTGTGAAACCTGCCAGAGAGTGTGCGACTCAAGAAGATGGAAAATGTGTGCTGCTAGACTGAACAATCAATCATGTGTCTCCGCTGCATTCCAGTGACAGAGGTGATGCATGATATGAGAGCAGGAACCGTGTGATTGCAGATGTGTGCATGTGGGAGTCCATACTGTGGGAGTGACACAGCAATCTACCATCTACTGTACAAGTGATGAGTTCAGCTCACCCATCCACAGTGGGGCCACATTAAACCGCAACACCCATAATGCCAAATACCCACAACAGTGAATGAAGTGTGAGCACATACACGTTGACCAGCAAGTGCCAAACATCAGTGGCCCAAAAAGGAAATTAATGTGCAATGAACACACCCTCTAGTAGTGAATGTGCAGAGGCAACTGAGATGACCCCAAATACAACAGAGAATGAAAACATGTGAAACATGAGGCAATACACATGAACAAGTAAGTATCTATCCTCAATGAGAGACTACAAACACTATCATTAGACATATCACACATCCCCATAATATGTTAACCATTACACACACAACAAAAGCCTTCACTCGAACAACATCAACACACTGACTACAAATGCACAGTCCCACTGCACATCGAATGGAATCTGATAATCACACATTGCCCTCCCAAGTTGTCTGATGGCCCCAGTCACACATATCAATCACATGCACACACCTCCCCCAGCAAATTTCACAGTAACAGCATGACACAGAGTGAGGCTCTAATCCACACGACTGACACAGAATATATGCACTGGGAGAACATGAAAAAAGTAAATGTGCACACAAGCAAAGAGACTGCAAGAAGTGTGGAATGAACTGAATTAAAACATGCATACAAAATTAACTATTTACAATAAAATGATGGGAAGGTTAAAATTGTCCAGGGATAAAATATAAAAAAGGAAACAATGAAACCTAATCCTAAAAACTATATAAATTGCCAGCAGGCTACTCATCACCAATCTCTGACAAAACCTCCACTGAGTCCCAATTCACATCTTCTGCCTGTAGGTGGGACTCTGTTCTTGACTGAAGGGCTTGGAGGGTTGCCACCATCTTCAACTCTGGCTCTTCTGCCGACTTGCAAGCATCCTGCAGGATGGCAGCCCGCCTCCGCACTCACCTCTGTCCCACCTCAAACCTGGACACCATCAACACTAAATCCTTTGCTTACTGCCTCTCTGCCACCAGCTGCCACTGATAGCGACAAAACACAGAGGCCATAACATGTAGGACTCCCCTTTGTTCCTCGTGACTCACAATTGCCAATTGCCTCCTCTGGGTGAAATCGCCTGTAAAAATCTGCCTACTCACAGTCACCATCTGGTGCTGCTGGGCAGAGTGCAAGCTCCAGAGATACGCCCTCTCACCAGATGACATTCATCAGGGTGTATGACACTTGTACTGCCCTGAAGTGCAAGCTGTCCCTCCAATGGTCGTTCCTCATCGCATCTGATGTATCAGGGACTCCCAACATGGGCAGGGATGAAGGCACAACCAGGCAGGGTGTGGTGGTGGAACTAGTGAACATGGGGCTGTGGTGGTATGTGACATGGAAGCTCCCTGGAGGATGCCTAGTGCACAGAGGAGGAGGGAGCCATTGCATTGGATAGCCCAGAGAGGCCACCCAAGAACAGTGCAGTTACCAGCTAGGCTAGGAAGCAGCACATCTCATTGTGATGCTGCGCAAGCTCCTAGCGAGAAGATTGAACAGCATCACAAATCAATGGAGTTCACCTTGCAACCAATGTTCCCTCTAAGCTGTGAACATGTGTGCTTGCCCAGCTTACTTCTGAGTGCCGCCCAGAAGACTTTTAGCAGCGCACACAGACAATTCTAACCTATTCAAAAACATTTAATAGGGCACAAGACACAGCAATTACCTGACATTTTCATCCTCTTAAAATAACTAACTAGTCTTGATATTCTGTTCATTTGCATTACCCTACTATGCAAGGCTGACCTTAAACACCTAACAGAATACACACACAAGAGGTTAAAAACTCATATGAAAAAGTGGCTCCATGAATGGAAGAATCTAACCAATATATACTGCACGCATTAATCAAATAATGTTCCCTCCCCACCCATGTCTTCTAAACTTGACTCTACCATGATTTTAACTTCTGCCCCAGAACACATTTAGATACTACCAGACAACCTTAACTCTTCCTCTCTTGGTTCTGCAAAAGGTTACCACACATGCACCTACATCCACTTATATTATCTTTGTTGCAATATGAATAACGTTCATGCACCAGCATTTCTGTTACTCATGGTGCCTTAGCAAAGTGTCACCCACACTATTACTCTTCTTTGTACAAGTGCTTTGAACCAGTTCCCTTGCAATTTAACACATTACAAAACTACAATTTTAATTTGCAGTGTAAGGATTTTGAGAAAACAAATGTGATGCTCAGCGTCTCATTACCCTATAAGTGGAGAGCAACATTGCAATATAATTTACTTGGCCTACAATGGATAATGGGTATGGACTATCCCTGGCATTACTAGTCTGTAGTATCAGGACACTGGAGATTCTGACAGTAGAAGGATTTTCATACAATATGCATCCATTCCAGGGTTTCAGAATTCCATTGGGTGTAGACCTTCACACAGTATATGATAACTCGCTACATACAAAAACAGTTTCACTGAGTACTTGTGTAATCCTACAAAATAATATAAAGGTGGGATATGTTGCAAACATTCTTGTATGCATTGCAAAATAATTGTGTAGATACAGAGTCATGACATTCTTAAAATGCACATAAAATCATGGTGAGGCATTAAATATGCCTGGCTTGCAAAGTATTGTGTGTCTGCAAACATCCCATTGAGTGTTTACTGCTACAATTCCTCACTTTTTACAGTGCTGTATCAACTAGTGTTGGAGGCTAGCATATCGTTCGGGAAGTTTATGGATTGATCAGCACAAGTTATCACTCCTTCTGGGTAATAAACGAAGGAGCACATTTCAAAAACCAAATCAGATGTCTCGGCTGGGCACTGAAGGAAATGTGTTGCTTGTTTGCTAAAAGATAGGAAATTCTAGTACCACTCTAGATAACAGAACATTCTTTTTCTTTCTATGCTCAGCTACTGAAGGTGTTTCAATATAACAATGTGTTCTGTGTGTATTGTCTGTAGCAGCTCACTGCATCTTACCTAACTGCTAAAGAATTACAGAAGAGAGATCCCTAGTTACAGAAGAAGGCACTCAATCTGCTGTATCTCTGAGAATTGATGCTATTAACTTAAAAAAACATATATGTGTAATTGTCTTCAACAGGGCTCCATAATAAACCTCAATAAGGCCCTTGTTTAATTTTGTCAAGGCTGTGGTGCGGAAGGGTGAGCAAAACTATAGACTTTATTATCTACCCTGTCATTTTACTTCCTATGTCAGGGTTACAGGCAAGGCTCTAATCCGGTTTTGCTCCCTACTTGGAGTCAAATGATTTTTCAGGTAGTGAAAACGTAATTAACCTTGCCAATAGAGATACTTTATGCTTACTAAAATTTCCTCTTGTGATCAGACATTATTGTTATTAGAGTTTCTTCCAATGCCACGGCTCTGGTGGTCAGTAATTTGAAAAAATATCAGTGGAGCTTTGTGGGTGGAATCAGGGTGAGGATGCTCCTTTGTTAAATTGTTGCTTGTTTTTGTTAGACACATTTGCCTTTTTTTAGGGAGTAAAACATGATGGTGTATGTCTCTTAGCTGTAAGGCTGGTATTAGCAAAACTCACAGGACAACGTAATGTGGACAGTAAGTAGAGGCACAGGAATTTTTGATCATATTCCGATCATATTCTGATGCATCATCCTTAAACACATTTTTAGAGCCATGATTCCTGGCCCTTAATTACTTCATTAAAGTGACACTTGAAATTCTATTGAAACTTTTATTTGACACAGTGCTTTTAATTAAGCAATATAACCTATGGAGGTGGGGCATTACCGGCAATGGCTAGAAGCCCAAGTGAAACGAGGACATAATGTACCTTGGGGGCATTACCCGATCAGTAATGGCCCTCTCAGAGGGTCCTATGTAATTAGTAGCCCCGGCACATCGTACCGGGGTACTAATAGAAATCTTTCTGTAGTTGAGAAATGGTGCTGCAACCCTTTGACGATTCAAGGAAAAAAAGGAATGAAAATGGCCGCCAGTGATCGGGGAAAGGGACTACATGTATTTCCTGCTCCCTTTCCACAACAGCATGACGGGAGAAACAAAAGGAACTGCGTGGGACGCGATGCGCATCAGTCGTTGGGTACGTTTTTCCTTGTCAGGTAATGAAGCGCGAGGGCCAAACAGATTGATTGTTACAATCTGATTGACCCTCGCCGGGTACTTGCCATTAATCCATCTACAAATGTTGAATTCTGTCTGAATTTTTTCACAACCACATCAGTTATGACAAGCAATATTTATTTTTTGTAATACACATCGGATTTTTCCAGTGGCACTAAGAGCACATTTTTCTCTGCACAGACGTATGTTTGCAAGGTACTGTGGTAGATGTTGAAGCCTTGGCCTCATTCATAAATACTCTTTATAAACACATGTAAAATATATTTTTTAGCATATGTTTGAAAAAAGTATTGTAAAATGCACCTTTTAAACAGATTTGCAAATAATTGCAGTGACTGGGAAGAGGAAATTCCATTCTAAACTCTCTTCGGAGATCGTAGTTCACGTAATACGCATGCTCACAAAATGGCTTACCTCATTAGTCAATTGCGCACGTGGAAAATAATGTGCGCATGACAGCCAAGCGGTTCTGCACATAGAGAAAAATATTTAGAGGGAACATTGCTTGCGACCCCAGCCAGCACGGGCAGCACCTGATCCCGGGTGGTCACATTGGCCGCAAGTGGGGCATCAGTCTGGGTGTAGGCATCCAGGAAGGTGGTAATGGCCGCAGGACATAGCCCAGGGACAGGAGGTTGTGCAGAAACCTCAATGGTAGACTGCACATCCTCATGACCCTGGGACAGGGCTCCGGCCTGAACATCCTCCTTGATGCCCCAGCTGATCCTGTGGGTTGGAATGCAATGGCCTCCTGCTCGACCTCCATCCACCCTGATGACTACAGAGGGACAGTGACAAAGTATGAGTGGCATACACAACATAAACAGTAACATTAAGTCAGCAGGGGTCAACCAGCAACAGTCACATTCACACCATGCAATTGGCATGAACATTGACAAACAAAAGTTTGGACAATGATGAGTCACAGTCATGAAACATGCAGATGTCAACCCAGCACATTGATGTCTGGCCACAAACAAATTGCAGGAAATATGACATGGCACAATACCAATGCCAAAGTGACTCAACTGTAACTTGCAATCAGGCCTGGGGTCAGAATTAGGAGTTGTCGACTGGGTGTAAAAGGCTGCTGCTGATTATCAGACATCACACGTTAGGCAGGAGCAAGCACATCATGCAGAACAAATCTAACTTGTGTGAAGTGGCAAACCCTGACTTTTTGCCCATTTTATATAATTTAATGAACTCTAAAGTGCTCATTACTTCTGTCCTTCAATTTCTATCATACACATTTTCAAAACTATAGGCTGAATAGCACATAGCTATGTTTGCATGTCACCACTTGCCTGGGGAGTCAATCTAAGCTCCTGGTAACTGTTGTTTGAAAACCAACTAGGCTCCCCTTGGCTGTTAGTAGGATCTAAATAGTTCATAGCACCTGGCATTTCTGAACCGTTCAGGCACATGGGAAGTGCACCTCGGTGCATTCCTCACTAACACTATTGCATGTCTCTCATAATCACCTTGTCTACATTCATGCACATGCAATGTGGGAAAGGCTGCCAACAGGAGAGCCATGAGGAGTCACGCATGGGACTTGGAAACTTGCCTGCCATGCCCTACACAGTGGCACATAGGTCTGTGGCCACAACGTGCACAACTGGGGCCATGCCATTGATGCAGTATTGCAATACCACTTGGAGAGGGCCGGGGACCCCAAACTGCCCTTTGGAGCCACAGCAGCACTTCCCTGGCACACCTACAGGGGCATGTCTCCAGTCTGGACCTTCACCTGATTGTCTTGCTCGGCCACTCACACAGAATCCAGGTCTGTAGTCGCACACCTGCTATGGTGACCCAATACCAGCATGGACTAGCCCCTCAAGCTACCATGCAACACATCCGTCATGCAGGGAGACACCTACCACACAATACAATCCATGCACAAAGTGGGGTCCATGAAGCATGGCTGTGGACAAATGTGGGACACAGCTGGGCCAGCTGTCACTCAGGCCATCAGAAAGGCCTGACCCAGCCACATGGGTAGTTGTGCATAGTCAAAGGAACTGGCCGGAGGAACAGATGGACATGTGGCCATGAGGCATTGCCAGCAATAATACTACCATACAGGGGCTGGCCTTCAGTCATCAACACTGTGCCGGGGTCTGCCAGTGTCAGAACACTGTCTGTGAGTTGAGCCCCATCTAAAAGACTCATGACCTCTGAGCTGTATTGGGTATATGCACCTTCACGCCACATGCCCCGTGTCCACAGATGTATGAATAAATGGCACAGTGGCCTCCCACATCACATGGTGTGACTGAGGGACTCCTGGACATGTGTTTAGGATCCACACAAGTAAAATCCCCTAATGTTGTATTCTGCCACATCGGATCGGAGTACATAGCCAGGTGACAAATAAACAGGTGTCTGTTCTGGGATAAGCCTCGAACCCTCTGGCCTCTCTGTGTAACCTCAGTGTCAGTGGATGGTCCAGTGCTAAAGGGTGGGTGTCCCTGTTGTTCATGCATGCACCAACAGCCCAGCTGGATAGGTGAGAGGAAAAGCCTGGGCCAAGGCACTAATCGAGCAAGGACAGAGCATCTGCTGAACATGCCCACATCACTGGTGTAGTGAAGTGTGGACTGCCACCCAATGAAACTGTCGTCACGCTGGACTTCAGTTGACAAACAAGTTTAGCTGAGAAATGCAATGGCATGGAACATGTGTAGGCCAGGCCCTGTGTCCATGCCACTATCCCTGTACTCTCACATGACCACTGGGAACTGCTGGCCTACTCTATCACAGAATTGCTTTGAGGAGAGACATCTATGTAAGGTGACACTCCCTGAGGGAGCATTCTCTCCATTCAACACTGTCTTAATACTGGTGGTATGTAGATGCCTGTATCAACGGCCATGGCTCGACAAGCAATCTAACCTAAAATGAACCAAGTGTGCAAATGAACCCATGGATTGCAGCAAGTAAAATGGACAGGCTGACCTACTGTTGCGGTCCAAGTCATCGATGGTCATTTGATGGCCAGTCACCCTACTTGCCCACTCAAAAGTTGCATCGCGAGGTTCAAGAGGGCATCATAATTTAAAAGGAACCAATCCACCCGGATGCCAACTTCAGTGGGGTTGAAGGATGGAGCAGACATGGCAAACCCTGAGGCCGGCATGGGCTAACTGGGTCCTGACAATGGGCTGTGGAGCTGTGGTGGTGGAGTGGAGAGGTGTGTCAGCAGATGAGGTGGGCAGAAGGCCTTACAGGCCAGCCACAGGAGGACAGGCAATGTGGGGACTGCAGGCACTCCAAGGCAGTGCTGGTGGGGAGCAGGTTCTTACCCTCAGCTAGGCAGCAGCAGATGGTGAGGTGGGAGGCAATACAGGCAGGAGGAGGCAAATAAAATGACATGGAGGTAGGCGCAAGGTCATGTGAAATCTGGTCATGAGTCAGCTTGCATAACAGTGTAAGGGGCCTTAGCATGTATGTTACGTGCTATGCACTGCACGCAGAATGTCTATGCGCCACAAGACAGTGACAGGGAGAATTGAGAGGTGTGATGCGTATTACCAGTTGTGCACGAGAAGTCACAGAGATGGAGGATTTGCAATTGTAGACACTCAGCTCATGGAGCAAATTTCACATTGCGTAACCCCATTACTTTTCTGATCTGCGTACTATGTATCGCATCTTTTGGTTTTGGGGTGCCCATATGGCATTGCATACACGTTTGTTTTGTTGGGAGGACCTCAACGTATGACCTACCATATTTTTCAGATTTGGGGTGCTCGTACAGTATACAGTATACAGTATACAGTATACTCATTTTATGTAGGGAGGCCCTCTATGTCTTGCGTACCGCATTTTTTGGTGTTGGGCTGCCCATGCCATATTGCCTACACTTTTTTTGTTAGGATTCCGTCTACTTATCACATACTATATCTTTTGTTTTTGGGGTGCCCATACAATATCGCATATGCATTTGTTGGGAGGCCCTCTAGGTATCGTGTACTAAATCTTATGGGTTTGGAGTGTGTTGGAGCCTTGCTGGACCACTCATCTACGTAGTACACCAAGGAGCATGTATTTCTTTGTGGTGTGATCAATTCTTGTGGTTGCTTTTCATTGCCTGCACCATGAGTGGGAAGGCTCTGAAGGAGAGAGGATGGGGTCGTGGTGATGACATATGCACCCCAGTCCCAGGAGAAAGACGTGGTGAGCCTCAGTCAACAGGTCACCCAGCACCTGGACGAGGACATGGTTGGAAGCCTAGAGGTGGCCTAGTACCACCAAGGGCCACCAAGGGCCAAGAGGAGACACCCTACAGGACACCCCGCAGACCAGCAAGAAGCACCACCACACGATCAGGCACAGGCGAAGGAGAAGAGGCCACAGAGGAAGAAGCATTTCACTGATGAGAAGCTTGAAATCTTCACAGTGTATGTGCTGGAACACCATGGGGACCTATACCAATCGGCTGGCAGAACCCGTACTCCTGCACAGCGAATGAGGATGTGGCAGGAGTTCAGGAACCTCATAAACACCTGTGGTGTGGATAAGCACACTGCTAAAGAGGTCCACAGCAGATGGATCACCTCCTTCGAAAGACATAGAATTAGATCAGTATCACCCTGGGCTCTGACCAGGCCATTAGAGGGAGGCCACCAGAGAAGGAGGAGCTTACTCCATTTGAAGAGGTAACTAGTGAACTGATCAGCAGTGAGCAGGTGCAAGGCTTGGGACACCTGGACACCTATGCTGACACATCTGGTGAGTGGCAATTGTGCATATCATATGTAGTGACAATTTTCTATGACATGCTCTTGTATGTGCTGGAGTACAGGGGGCTGCATTTGGCAGCCATCAATGGGCATTGCATAATTTCTACTGTGTACACTTTAGTTCCATGAATTGCATTAAGGGAACACAGTACAAATCACTGTCTGCTGGCTTTCACTGCGGTTCCAGTAAATGTTTGTGTTGCACTGGCATGTAACACACACGTCTTTGTAAACATTTACAGTGTAATGCATGAGTATCGTCTATTAGGGGAAATAATCATGACTCACGTTCATTACACATTTGGAGTGTCAATGGAGCAGTGGTCCTGCAAATGTGGCCCTGAGGAGGCGCCGGACCTGGGCAATACCATAAGGTAAAACCCACATGGCAAGCTTTCCGATTGAGTGTGATGACCCCTGCCCCCTCATCCAGAATGCTAATAATGAATACCTGCATTTGACATCTTTCAGTAGATGCTTTTCAACTATGTCCAAAAGTGAGAACACTAACAATCCAACAGCCACTCCGATAACCACCGATAAGTAACATTCAAGGGTGCTATTCAGGGTGTTATTAATCTCTTTATTGTGATTAGTGCAATAAGTCATCAAGAAATTCACCACAACATAGGGGATGCATTTTTACAGAATGAAACCAAGGACACAATCAAATAAGATATGGACCCTTACTTGCTTGGCAAGTAGGAGTCATGATAAGCTGCTGAGGATTGTACCAGATCAAAGATCTATGAGCTGCAGTGGTGCCAACATTACCATGTAGGATCACAGAATCTGTCATTGAAAATTTGCTGGATGCAAGACAAATGCCTCATCCCATATACACAGAAGACAAGCAGTTCCTGTAGCACTTGGTTCTTTCGCAGCATTGTGGATTGTGAAGGATATGCTCTGTGTCAATGTTATTTTGAACATATTGCAGCCCGGTCAGACTGGGGTACAACTGTCCTTAGTACCACATCCCAGCTGGCCCCTGACAGTGAAACTGATCTGGTTGCTTCAGTAAGCTGAACAGCATAATATAACCGTGCAAATGTTTCAATGATGCACACATACATACTATTAAAAATTATACACAAGTAACAGATGTTTCCTCAAAGTAAAAGAAAACAGGAAATCAAATCCCACTCTCAAGTCACAATTAAAAAGCCATACAAACGATAACAAAGGGACAAATTCAAAGAAGGGAAAGGGACATCTAAAAGGCAACCACTGTGGAAGACCTCCATTATCCTCTCTTCCAACTATCAGCCTCCATGTGGTGCATTTACTGGAACTTCTCCCTTAACTTCGTTCACACCCAATGAGGAATGTAGCACATGCAGGCCTGGTTGGTTGCTGTTGTGTCACGAGAGTCAATAAAGGCTTCTATCTATTCTTGAGGCATACTGAGGAAGATCTGGCTTCTGCTCATTTATTTCAGATGAAAGGAAACTGGTATATATTATTTAGTATAATATAGAGGTAAATCAAATACGTAGTATAATATAGTGTGGTATGTATGGAATAGTATTGTACACTTGAGTATAGTATTGTACTGTATAGTATGGTATGGTATGGTATAGTATAGTATAGTATAGTATAGTATAGTATAGTATAGTATGTGATAGTATAATATAGAATATAATACCTGTCTGTGTGAACTGTAATCTCAGCCATCACAGGATGGACCCGTTGCCCTGATGTGGCAACTGTTGTCTCTTGAGTGACCTCTGTTAGATTTAATTGTTCTTCTCTTTTGCTGATTTTCATTAAGAAAAAGTAACTGCTCCCCTTCACTCTTTCCATCAAGTGTTTGCCCAAACCAAGATGGTGACATGAGATCAGTGTGCGAATACTATCTCTGTGATTGACGAGGGGAAATGTTTTGTGAGTGTAATCACTTTTCTTTCTGAATTTTTCACCCCATTTCACATCCAATAGCTTCCAAAACCATTTTCATTTTACGCTGTGCCTTTATTTGCGTCCCAATATTATACAAATATCATTAGCAATTTTGATGAATACTGGAGAATCCTCACAGATTCCCAGCCTAAAGTCTCCTCCCATGTGGCCTGGGGAAGGCAGCCACAACTTGATCCTAACCCTGGGGGTGGTATTAGCCGGGTGGATCACATGGAAGAAGAAGGCCCTCAAGGGAATGTGAGAACTCTGTTAAGGGAAACACAAAATGGATCCTCTTCTGAGGGTGAAGGTACCCTACTGCCTAACTATCTGATGGCTTGTTATCATAGTAAGGCTTCCTCTCTCAGATTTTCCCAATTCCTAAAATATGAAAAACCTTGTGGTGAACAGGGAAATAAAATAAGTAAAAGTTTGGGAATTAATGATACTTGTACAACATATTCAAATTGTGAAAACAAGAAACAACAATTATTCCTTTGAGAAATATCCTTAGATATATATCTTATAAATCACCAAGCCAAAATAAGTTGAATATTCAAGTCCCATAATGCTCTGAACACTGAGATGAGGAAGAGCTTCTCAGTGGTGCAGTCTAGTGGTTCTGATGGCCCACATCTGAGTGAGAGTTTTAAATATTCAAAACCCCTTCAGGTGCAGGTCATTAGAATGAAGCAATGGAAGCTGCAGGAGGGAAAAGGAAACAGTTACACTGACACCAACACTGTGTTGAAAGCAGGATGTCACATTTAAGTAGCAGAGGTTGGGAAACCTAAAAGTAGAAGATGCAAAGTGGGAAGCAACCCTAATACTATTTAAACACAGTAGAGAAATATTGTAACCAGCATTGCCTTAGCTAAAGAAAGGCAGTTAAAGACATACAAAGTGAATGTGATTTACAAAGTTCACTTGTAGAAGAAGATCATAACCAGCATTGCCTAAGTCACAGAAAGGAAATTAAAGGAAACCAAAGAAGTCAGAATAAAAACCCTCCTTGTGAAAGTTATCAAGGGGCAGAGAAATATAATCTGCATTGCCTGGCACAAATGAATCAGTGTGAAAGATATTTTCAACATTTTCTTTCTTGTTGATGAAATTATGAACCCATTGTGGTTCTCAGAATCAAAAGATGTACTCATGAAATTGTCGATTTAACTTTCCCGCACTGAGGATTGAAGTTTGGAAAGTGTGCAGCAAGCCTCACCACTAAGTATAAATAGTATTGATAGGCGTTTTATCCTGGCTGTTGAGTATTCAAGGAAAAGGTCACTTAGTGGTTAGTCCTGGCAGGCGAGTGGACTAGCAAGAAGAGAAGTTGAAATATTGCAATGTAGTAGAAGGTTATGGTGGAAAGAACTTAAGACATCCACTGGTTTGTTTTATTGACAAAACAGTGTTGTTTATGAAGAACAAATGTGATATAATGAAGAGTGGTTGTTCTTCAGAAAAGAGAATCATTATATTTCATACTAACTTGTTGCATGAAGAAGAAGTATTCTGATTATAAAACAGCGGTTTGGTAGTACTTTAACCATTCTATAACCAAGGATAGGCAACCTCTACAACGTGGACCCGGGGAGCAACAAAGCACCAAATAAACAGGGAGGAAAGGGAGGGTCATACGGCACAACCACCTAGACGAATCAAGCAGATTAATTAGACATCAATTAGTAAAACCAAGGAGGGGATAGGCCAGGTCAAGGATAGCTTAAAAATTGCATATTTTATTAGTCACGTATCAAAATGCATGAAAAATAGTACAAAATACATAATAAAACTGCATATAAATTCACAGCTCATATTAGATACGCAAGAATAAAGTGCGTGTCAACCGATCGCCCCACTGCAGTTGCCGGTAAGAGCAGCATAAGAAAAATCTACTGCTGTTCAAAAAAGGAGGGAAAGAGGACTGAATCTAAAATAAGTCCCTTAATAAATACTATTAGTCATTCTAGTATGTTGGTACATACACAGACCAGAGTTCAAATCTTAGTATACATAAAGTGTTGCAATGAGTTCTAAATAAATATTTTCAACCAACATTGGAAATATGAAAATGCTGCATGCAAGATTACAAATTTTAGCTAGTCTAATAATCTGGACTAAACAATTCATTGATAATGCATAAACAATTATCAGTCAAGCTTGCAATGCGACAGATGTTAGAATGCTGCATGCAATGCTCCACACCATTTCAATCTTAATAGCCAACCACCGGTACCTAGTGTACTGGCCAACATTCTTGTGCACTACATGGGTATCCCAAATAGATGAAAAACAGTAGTTTTGATGACCTCAAAAATGTCTAAGTCATACCTCTCTAAAAAGAGAAGGATGAATTGACAGCCGTCTTCCTCAGGACTAGAAACAAACGGTTAAGTATAAATGGATCAACAGGAATTGTGAAATAAATGAATGAACATCTTGATTTGCTTCCATGTGTTCTTCCATATCATAAGTCTTCTTCTGTGAACATTAGTGATCCTTATGTTCTATCTTTATCTGTTTCATCACCAAAGCATATCAAGGAATCGAGAAAAAAAAAAAAAAATTATAAAACAATGTTAAAAACGTTTTGAATAAAAACATTTGGCCTGGCCTAGCAACCCCATGTTGTCCCAATTCAGATGATCACCTTATGGTTCCCAGAGGAATCCAAATCACACGCAAAGTGCTCATAAGAGTCACCTTGTCAGGTCCACAATTGGGTAGCAGGTGCAAAACTCTACTCTATCCCATTGGAAAAAGTCACAGATATTAGTCTAAATCAATCCGTGGAGACGCATTGGAGGGAGCGGAGATCATAAATCAGTTAAAGTCTCACTGCAATCCCTGTGGTGGTTACATTAAAAGCATTGATCCAAACCTGCATAATAGGTAGAGACCAGTTCCTCCCTGATTCAACAAGGAAGAAGAAAGTGCTGTACTCAAAAACTGCAAAGTCGCAGTTAAGAATAGTCCCGAACATGTACACGGGGCGTCCTGTGTATTTATACAGCTTCAACTCTGCAGGCAAAGAAAAGCGAAGAAACATCAGTACGGCGAGTCAGCGACCTGTGTAGTTAAGTATAGCCGACATGAGCTAAAATTCACCGGTGCTCACGGCTGACACAAGTTCACAAATTCTGCCATTCAACACAGCCCCTCTACATAAGATCTGACTGTCATCTGCAATCAATTATGGTCACAGACCAATATGCATTACATTCAAACAACTGATGAGTAAACTGAAATGAGATTGCCTAGTCTAGACAATTTTATCTCATTTCGCCTCCATAAATAGAGTAACAAATGCTCACTCTAATCGGTTGAATCCAATTCCAATACGGAATCAAACCCACCCGTGAGAGGACACGGCAACCGTGTCTTCCCAGCAACAAAAACGCATGTCAACAGAGACTGCAAGCCGATGGCAGGCGTTCACGCGGCTATGTAACAAACTAACCAGTCTAGAGTTGTTTCTGTTTTAGATAACATTCAAATGACCACAAAGAAATCCTTCACCAGCAAGCTCACATACACTGCCCTGGCAAGGATAAATTAAAGCTTATAATGTTCTTTTTCATTCAAATTTCCATTATCCATTAGCATATACGGCTCACATCAATAGGCTCAAAGAATAGTAAAAATGAGAATAGATCAAAGTGAGCCTGTGAACGTACCTTAATAAAATGTAAACATGTCCGCGAAGGTAATCCCCAAATAAGGGCTTGCAGATGTGGAAATTCAGCAGACTGCTAACGCCGTATGCGTCTAACCAGGGCAGAAAGTCTGCGCAGCCACACAATCGTCAGAGCGAATGATTTGGAAATTCCCTCCCGACATGAGCTAAAGAAATAGGTCATCCAAAGGGTCACAGGATCAAAGAAAGAATCATGTGACAGGATGACACAGGGATCGTGTTATAGGAAAAGGCACCCTCTCTCCTCCCTGACTTACAAGGACAATGAAGCCTATGCATATGAGCAAGAAAGAACATAACATAACAACGTATTACAAATCTCAAATAACTTTCAAAAAGTGTCTATAAATACATAAAACAGCAAAAGAAATAATTAAATAAACCGATAATAATAATTTTAAAAAAATACAAAGATAAGAATTGTAAATGGAAAAAGAGACACTTCAGAAATGACAGCCGTAGCGCAACAGCTGTGCGCTAAAATGATGTACTGCTGCCAATCACCGCCCCATAAGCCAACTGCGCAATCCCAAAGAGAAAACAAAACAGATCAAAGAGGAAGATTCACTCCCCTAACCCAGGTCGTAACGTAGGCACTATCAAAAGGCATCTATCAATGTACAAGGAACACAATGAAGCCACTCTTCCTGGTGATTGAGGCCCTTATGATATCTGTCAGTCATGTACATCCACCATTGTTCCCGTTGGGACAGTCTAGCTGCTGTATTAAGTCGATCAGTCCCTATTACATGTTCCAAAGCCCACCATTTAAAGTCATCACAATTGTGATCATGTTCCATGAAGTGGGCCACTAAGGGAGAGCTGCTGGTTCTCATGCAAATTCTTGATTTATGTTCAGAAATTCTATTTTTAATAGGTCTAGTTGTTTTACCTATATAGGATTTCTCACATGGACAAATAATCACCTAAATCACGTTGGTAGAATTGCATGTAGCATGTTGTTTAAGGCACCATGCTCTCTCATTAATGGTAACAGTGGAACAGTCACTGTTGGAATTACAAGCACTGCTGAAGCCACATGGAAAATGTCCCAATGTTGGTTGAAAACCCCATTGGGAGTGGATGGCAGACTGTTTAGGGACTGGTTTAGCTTGATCGGCCTGTGAGAGACAATTTTTTAAATGTCTGCCTTTTTTATAAACAAATAAAAGTCACTCTAGTTCAGGATTGTTTAATTGGAGGAGGTGCCAGTGTCTGTGAATCTTTTTTTTTATCTCTTTGTGATTGGAATTAAAGGTAGTAGCACATGCTATCAGCAATATCAGTCCTACTATGTTTAGCAAGTAGTATGTCGCAAAGTTGGTTTCTGGCTCTCTTATGAGTCTGTTTCAATAGATCTGAAGTGTAACCTCTAGCCAAAAGTCTATTGGAAATAATCCCTGCTTGAATAGAAAAGTCACTGGTTTTGGAACAATTGCGTCTGGATCTCAGGAACTGTCCATAGGGGATACTCTCCCTAAGGGCCTTAGGATGGAAACTATCAAACCACAAAATAGTGTTCCAATCTGTGTCTTTTTTAAATAAATCTACAATGATGTGGTCCCTATCGATCTTAATGACAAGGTCCAAAAATGGAAGAGAAGTGTTGCAGCTGGACATAGTAAATGTGAGGTTAGGATTTAAAGTGTTAATCCAGGGCAGAAAAGCAGTATAATCTCCCTTGGTGGTATCCCAAACAATTACTATGTTGTCGATATAGTGCTTATATAAGCATATGACTGCAGAAAAAGGGTTTGAATTATGTAAGATAAAGGTCTTTTCAAATTGCCACATATACAAGGTCGCATAATTTGGGGCAAATGCTGCCCCCATCGCCGTCCCTTTTACTTGCAGATAATAAGCATTTTTGAATCAAAAGTAATTCCTGGTTAGGGCTATCTCTAGCAGTTGGATCAAGAACTCACTTGGAATATGTTGTGTCTCAGGTCGACTGTCCAAGAACATTTCCATAATCTGTAGTGACTCGAGTTGGGCTATATTGGAGTAGAGGGACTCTACATCCAAAGTAATGAGCATCTCACACTCCGTATTAAATGATACATTTTCAAGATGTTTAATGGTGTCTGTTGTATCAGATAAATAGGTATCTGTATTGGCTGCCAAGGGTTTCAAAAAATGATCCAGAAATTGATCTAAAGGTTCCAATATTGAACTGCATAAGGACACTATTGGGCTACCCGAAGGGTTGGTAAGATCTTTATGAATTTTGGGTAATATATAAAACAACGGGACCCTAGTGCCCTTAGCAGTCAGGAATAGTAATTCCTTTTCACTGATAACTTCTGCTTCACGGGCTGCTAAGCATATGACACCTATTTCTTTGCTGATCCCTTCTGTCGTGTCACCACTCAGTTTTTGATAGAACATGGAGTTATCAAGTTGTCTCATAACCTCCTGGTCATATTGGGCAAAATCGAGAACCATGATTCCATCACCTTCATCTGCCTCCTTTATTATAATGGTTTGATCGTCTTTAAGTTTTCTGTGGCAAACCATGCTTTTTTGGAAAAATTAAAGCTCGGTATCTGTGGATAACTGTCAGAGTTTCTGTACATAGAATGAAAATCTCTGAGTACTGCTTTCTCAAAAATGGCTGTTTCTTCTGAAATCATATAGAGGCTCGGTGTGAATGTATATCTACATCTAAATGGAGTGTGTGTATCATTGTTTATTGTATCCTTTTCGTTCATGCCAAAATAGTCACAGAGTGTTTCTTTGGTACTTTAACCATTGCCTTGAAGAGAGAGAAATCATATTTGAAAATAAGACAATTATATTGCCAAGTGAAGGACCTATGGAATGAACAGAACTTGGTGTGATATATCAAGTGGGACTTGGCCGTTGAAAGAACTTTCTTGCTTTTCACCTTTTGGTTGGAAACTTCCTGCACTGATCCAAGGGAAGGGGATTTGATCCTTGACATAGTTTATAATGTCTCTATTTAACAAAAATAGTATTTTATGAAGCAGATACTTGTTATATAATGTTGTGTTTTAGATATGAATGTGAGGGAAAGAGATCTTTGGACGTTAGGTCGTTTCGCTTTAGTTTTGGGTTTGATGGGTGGGAAAACCTGGTTAGGCTAGGGGAAGTTAACTTTTTGTGTCACCCTTATTGTTTAATAAAATGGCTACTTGTGAGACAACTCTATCCATTTGTATGTCTTGCATTTCTGACCCCTCTCATATAGTGTCAGCAGTGGGATACAAATCAGTTGATACAAACTGGGGATCCAACATTAACATGGCAGATACCAACACCGCAGATATTGGATCAGAAGAATAGTCGGATGGGCATTCTCCCTCCCTTTTTACATCACATACACAACCATAAGAACATAACTATATAACATCCACATCTGGGGAAGACATTTATTTTCATCAGGGTAGCAGGATTATTAAGAGAGGATCCTAATAATAGTTGGCCTCACCAAATGAATGTAGGTTAACATTTTAACAAATTCTCAGGACAATCCGTCAGTTCTCTGGGACAACCTATAGAAGGTAATGTTTCACATCTTTCCTTTCCTCAAAAATGTGTGATCCCGGGGAAGGATAAACTCTGAATTTCTCTATTATTAGAAATAGAATTTCCTGTTTACCTATCTGCCTACATTATATCCTTGCAAGTTACAGGATTGAAAATATGTCATTTGGTTTCCTGTGGCAGGGAATTAAAATGTATGTTCCTGAACACTTCAACAAATCCCTGTTAAATACGCAGGGGTGATAGAGTATAAAGATTGATATATGACATCTAAATGTATTGTCCTTAATAGTACATCAGAAAAGAAGATCGTCCTTGTTTGATACATGTAGGTAGCCCCAGAGCACTCCAAAACAGACCGCTGCTTCAAACAAAATCTTTTGAATACTGAACTATTAAACTGAAGTAATTACAGTGCAACACTTGTCTCAAGAGAGATCGAGCTAGTACCCATTGCAACAACCATTGTCAAGCAAATAGGGGACAATATTTAAACACAATATAGAGGCATAGTGTAACCAGAATTTCCCAAGCCAAGGAAAGGCAATTAAAGACATTCAGAGTAAATGTGATTTACAAAGATCACTTGTAGAAGAATATCATAACCATCATTGCCTAAACCAAAAAAAGAAAATTAAAGGAAACCAAAGAAGCCAGAATAGAAACCCTCCTTGTGAGGTGGAGAAAAATATGATCTGCATTGCCCGGGACAATTTAATCAGTGTGAAAGACATTGTCAAAATGTACTGCATCCCTGTAGAAGAAACTATTAACCCATTGTGGTTGTTGGAAATCAACATATGTATCAATGAAACAATTGTTGATTTAACTTTCTCACACTGAGAATTGAAGTGTGGAAAGTGTGAAGCAAACCTCACCACAAAGTACTAAATTGTAGGAGTTGTATCCTGCCAGGTGAGTATACCAGGAAAGGAAAAGTTAGTGGTTAGTCCTGGCAGTTGATTTGTCCAGGAAGTAGAGAAGTTAAGGTATTGCAATGTCTGTAGGAGTTTATGGTGGATAGAATGTAAGACATCCAGTGGTGTGATTTATTGAACTGTGGTGATATCATCCTGACAAAACTGTGTTGTTTATGAAGATGAATTGGGATGTAAGGAAGAGTGGTTCTTATTCAGAAAATTTCTTATTAACTATTTATATGAAGAAGAGGCCTTTTGGTTGATCAAACAGTGGTTTGTGGATACTTTAACCATTTCCTTGAAGAGTTAGAAATGATATCTGAAAATAAGACCATTACATTGCCAAGTGAAGAACCTATGGAATTAACAGACTTCATGTCATATCAAGTGGAACTTAGCTGTTGATAGAAATGTCTTGCTTTTTACTTTTTGGTTGAAAACATCCTAAATGGATGCAGGGGAAGGGGATTCAACCCTGGACACAAGGCTGCATGTTTAAAATGTCTCAATTTGAATCTAAATGTTATGTTTTGAAGTTTGAACAGCCCAACCAGATAATTCCTGTATGATTTTGTTGTATGTATGAGTGTGAGGGACAGAGATCTTTGGACATTAGGTCATTTTCCTTTAGCTTTGGGTTTGGCAGGTAGGGAAACCCCTGTTAGTCTAGGGAAAGTTAGGCTTTTGATTCACCCTTATTGTTTAGTAAAATGGCTACTTGTGAGGAAACTCAATTTGTTTGTCTTGCATTTCTGACCCCTCACACAATTCAGTACATTAGTTGTCTGATAAAGCCAGGAGAAGTGTAGAAGAGCTTCAGCCCATCACAATATGCTCTATGGTTTTATTTTATTGTTGATACGTACTGCTATGTTCCAGTAGAGATTTTGTAACCTAGTGGTTTCAATTTTTGTATTACGTCTTACAGTGTAGAGCCAACGCTGGTGTTCACTATGTATTGCCACTGATTCAAATAAGCAAATGTCTTCATTAAAATATGTGGTGCACATCTTCCAGTAGGTACTCAACCAACCCTATTCCCTCTCTGATATGGATATGTAAACGTCCTGCAGAGTGCTTGTCACTGACATTTTTCATTTGTAACATGTTCACCACTTTTGATATGGGTCATTTCTAACTGCAGTTGCTGAAAAATGTCTTCTATGAATAAGGCCCAAAGTATTGATGGCTCTACTTAACAGGGTAACTTGCATCCTATTGTTCTTGGACAGTTAAGGAGCACTGTTTTTGATGCATAGCAAGTTAAATATCTTTGTGGCATGGAGCAGGCCAAAGTGGGAGCAGCTCTGGTACCAGTGTTAACAATGGCTTTCATGGGACGCCAATTGAAGGAACCAAAGGGAGGGGCAGTTCATACAAAGCCAAAGGGGGGGGGAGCAGTTCATACAAAGCCTAAGTCCCAAACTATCACAAAGGTACAAGCATTTTTAGTTGTGGTTGGGTATTGCTGATAAAGAATCCTAGGATACGCTGTGTTTTTTAAGCCTGCACAGCAGTATACCTAAGTTAACTCCTTTGAGATCCTGCAGTGGTGCCCAGAGGATGAAGAAACCTGTGTTAAAATGAAGAACAGCCTACAGAGTGCACCTGCATTAGGATTTACTTCATAATGTCATGCGATAAATGGCTTTGCCTTAGCAGTTCTCACCCAGAAACATGGCATTCATCCTCAACCTTTGCTTTATTACTGCAACAAATTAGACCATGGCCCTCATTACAAGTCAGGTGGTGGACCATGGTGCTATTAGCACCATGGTCCATGCCGGATTCCGCCGTGGTGGATGGCGGAATTACCGTCCCATTCCAAGGTGAGTGGGGCGGTAATTCACCATTCACCATTTGTTCTTCCCCATTCCCATATTTGCCCCATAGGGCATAATGGGGATGGGGAAGGCGCTAATTACGGCACCGTAAATTACGGTGCCGTAATTAGCACCAAGGTCGCTTAGCACTTTGGACCTTAACGCCTGCAAAAAGCAGGCGTTAAAGTGTGAATCAGGCATTAAGGGTTTAACGGCGCCGACGGCGCCGTTAAACCCTTAACGCCTGACTTGTAATGAGGGCCCATGTCACTACTGGAATGGTACCTTGTTTAAGATCAGCTGCAGCAGCCTCACTAGTGGTGGAACAGTTTGAGAATATTTATTGGATCTACCTTTTCAGTTCCTTACAACACTCAGCTGTCTTTCTCCTATTATAAACCAAAATCCAGTGCATGTCATTATCGTGCACTAAAAAATATGAAACACTCTTTTTGAACTCCACCAATAGCACTTTAAACAGGTGCTCAGTGCGGAACCCAGTATCTTTGCTTCCAACTCCCCATTATGGGGGGCTGCACGATACCAAACTTCATGATAGTGTAGCTATCACAAACTGCTATTTAAAACCCCAAACTGATCTAATTTTCCCCTTCCTGAGGCAGGTCTAATTTTCTTTGTTGACACTTCATGTTACTGGGATACAAATGTGAAATTGCAGGATATGCAGTGTGTGAGCCAAGAGAGGTGGCAGGATAGATTTCACTCACCCCAATTCTGCAGAATTCAACACCATTGATCACTCCATCCTAATCGACAGACTGCATAACAGCCATTGAAAATGTAGCCCTCAACTTGCTTCCTTTCCGTCAGATCACAAAATGTTGTCCTCCCACAATGTATGCTCCGTTCTACATGAGGTGCATCAAGGAACATCACTCTCAACCCCTTTCTTTAATCTATATCTCAGCTCAATGTCAGCACTTATTTGGTCCAATGGACGGTGCTACAATTATGGGATTTATCTGCTAAAACTACAGTTAGTCTTCTCCACCAAACGTTTTCTTGAATCTATACGTGGAAGACAGAGAGGTAAGCGGTCACCATGGAACTTACTAGTAACAGTCAAACAAATAGAACTAGTGTCCAATACACTGCATCTTAGACATTTTTTCAGAATGAAGGAGCTGCACAGATTGTTATCTGGTAAGCTAGGGATAGTCTCCCAGAGTCTCTCTTGGTTTACTTTTGAATAATACTGTATACACAGTAACTTATAGAGTGCACTGAAACACAATCTTGTGATTCATTTATGCAGGAGATTTGAAAAGCTATTGGTAGTTGAAGCCCTACAGGTAGAGTTCTGTATTACTATCACTGTGATATATAACAACTACAAGATGGCATAGCAACATATTGACAATGTAATTGCCCTTTTTTTCCTACTAATTTGTGTTACCTCATCTTTGGATCACAACTACATTTGGGTATGTGTTCTTGATTAACTTAATTTCTATTTACTTGAATGATGATGAACTATGAAAACACAGTGGTGGAAAATAATTAACAGTGCCTATAGCCCTGACAATGGACGGAAGTCCGAAATGCATTGGCAAAGATTGATTGGGCACTGATGAGTCAGGCAGAAAAATAAATAACACCTGTTATTTGAAATATTATACAACAAGCTGCTGGTTTTTAATTTGTGATTGAACATTACCGACAGTAAAGTAAATGAATGTAAGGGAATCGAATTTACGATAAATCCGTACGGAAGATTCAGAGTGAGCACGCTCAGGAATGGAAGCAAACCAGTCCTATTTTTTCAGATATTGCTACAGCCTTGTGCCAAGGCTACAGGGTGTGCTCCCAATTAACACTTGAAGAAGATTGAATATATTGGAATTTTGGAATATATACCAAAAACAGCGATGCCCCCCCTACTCCCTTGTTTCATCCTTTAGAACTAAAACACATTTCATCTTGTATTTCCAAAAGAAACACATTATTGAAGAGGGAGTACCCCACTACCACCAGGCCAACCATTCAATTAAATCACCTCTGTATCACCAAAACCATGTCATATGTAACGTAAAAGGATAATTATACTGTGAACCATACCCACTGTAGTGGTTCCATTCTGCTCTGGTGGATCTGAGTAAGTAACATATCGGTCAAATTTGTAAGCATTGATAAATACAGAAACATGGCTGATCTGCAAGTTGGCACTGTTCTCAGTTTGCAGGTTCCAACTTTGTGTTTCCTGTGCTTTTTAATTGTTTAAAATTTGTCTTTTTGCTTTGTATATATTGTATTGTAACATGTGCATATGCTTTTTAAATGTTTTAGATTTCTTTGTTAGGGTCTTGTGTTTTTGAGTTCTTTTTTGAATATTAAAATATGTGATTTGGAACATCTTTTGAGGACATATACGTATGATTGACGAATGTACAAGGTGATGTCATGGTATTACCATTGTGTGCATTTTGGACATTGTTAATGTTGATTAGGGATTAGACTCCTCCTTTGTTTGTAAAAGAATTCGATTATATCCCCACTTAGTAGGAGGGGTAAATACCAGATACGTGTGGGGCAATACCCCTGTAGAAATGTATGATCTGCAAGACATACATGGCCTCAGCCATTCACATTTACACAAACTGCAACAAGCACGATTGTTAATATAGATACATATCTCCCCGATTGTTAATGATGCGCACAAACATGTCCCAGGGTAAGTTAGACACACAATTACTAACCAAGATAAATAATAGAATCAATATTATAAACAAATAATCTCAATATCTGTGAGGGGAGACAAATCCACTATGCCCTGTGAGTGTTCACAACGTGGAAGTGTACAGGTGAGGGAGGCAAGGGAAAAGCTTGGCTTTGTTCATGGAGAACAGCTTGCGGTGAAATGCTAAGAAATTAATAGAGAAACGTAAGTGCAAATTCCCATTGTGATGCTGAGCAAGTGCAGTATATATATATATATATTGCTTTGATGATGCATGTGGAGGTTGAGGTGCCCAAGGACACATAAGGACCCTACACATCAGGCATTCTACTGTATGATTAGCAAGGAAGAGAGGGGGATATTAAGAGGAGAAGAGAAAAGGGCTGAGGTTTTTTAGGGAACTTAAGGAGGTCCTGCTCAAAACACAGAAGGAGAAAAAGGCTATTACACAGAAGGCAGCACGCAGAGGAAATGGATTCACCAATAGCCCTTCCTATACCAAATTGCTTCACACACAGGTAGTTGTAGCCATAGTACCTCAGGAGTCTAGAAGGTCCGTATTTGATCAGGAAGCTTTGAATACAGAGTGAAAACTGGCCACAGATAGCCCTGAGGATGATACAGAACGATTACAATGTAATGCGTGCTGAGACTGTGAGACACTGAAGGCATTGCAGTGCATGAGAGATGCAGTACCTGTGCCTGAGGCCAATGATAAGTCTTGCTGCCCAAATCTGGGTAAGCTGGAGGGGTAGAAGGGTGGATCAATGAACAATAAGGATGAGGTTGTGCAGCAGAATAGCCTATAGAGAACCAGAGTACGGGTAACAATGATTCTCTGGGCTAACATGTGGAAGGGTACAGGTACTATGAGACGATACAGCTGAAAGTGGGACTTCTTGACAATGCGCAGAATAGGAGGGATGAATGAAAGGGGAGTCAAAGATGACTCTAAGGTTTACGGCTTTGCATGAGGGGGCAGGGGATGAGCCCATGGGGGAAGGACACATTGATTGGAAGAAGTAGGCTGCAGGTGATCCAATAGGGAGACTTCAACTTTGGATGGTGTACAAGCCGAGGTAATTTGCAGTGCGCCAGGCCAGGATGGCGGAGAGGCAGTCAGGGTCAATGAAGGTGCAATTGTGTGAGTAGGAACTTTGCTGAAGAGTTGTGTGTCATCAGCATAGCACTTGAATTTCTTGGAGAATGAGGCAATGACACTTTGCAGCAGTGAAATGTATTTGTTAAAGACGCATGCCAAAAGAATGGAGACCTGCAGGATCATGCAGGTGGAGGAGGAAGAAGGGTAGGAGAAAGTGCACAGAATTGTTTTGTATGAATGGTTTGTTAAGAATGAGCAAAGCTAGTCCACTGTCTGTTCATGGAGCCTTTTAATGAGGATTTAATGCTATGCAGTATCAAATGCAGATGGGAAATCAAGGAGGATGAGGACAGCAGAGGTTTATGGATTGAGGGATACTACCAGTTCAGGAGAGCAGTATCTGTGGCTCAGGAAGGTTGGAATCACACAAAAAACAGACTCTCCGCTTTCTGCAGCAAAGTGTCCCATTAACGAGGCAAGGCTAAATCAGGCCTCCCTCTTTAATTGCTCGCACCTGAGTCCACTTGTCTCTCCCAGGCAGCATAAAAGGTGAAGCAGGAAAGAACACTTTGATCGAGTCAGGTATGCTGTAAGGTGCCGGAGAGAAGGAGAGAATCCTAGTGAGCTGAAAAAGCCCTGGAAGACCTAGAAGAGAAGAAAACCATCCAAACGCTGACCCTGCTATTTGAAAGGAGACTGCAGTGTGGAGGCGGGAGCTGTACTTCCAGAAGGCAAGACCAGGGGTAGTTGGGGGTTGCCTGCCAGTACCTACAGCAGAACTCCTCACCTGGGGCCGGACAGGGGAACCCAGGTACATGATGGGCAGGAGGTAAGACTCTGACTTCATTGAAACATTCCCCTTGTGGCTCCTACAGCTCCCGTAACATGAAATGCCATTTTGGGGAGATGTGAAGTGGGAGCAACAGTAGCACATGCGTTCTGGGACTGGGAGTCCAAAAAAACATACGTTTGAAGATTGTGAACTTTGTGGGAGCGGTCCAAATCCGGCAGAGGGAGACTCTTGTGAATTTTGTGGGAAATGTCTGAGACCAGTAGAGGGAGAACTTGTGAATTTCCTTGGAAGAAACTGGCACCAGATACAGAATGGTCCATCGCCACGTGGGCACTGATAAGAAGGTCTCTGGCTTGTGCCCCCTCTTCTGAACCAGGAGAAACAACAAGTACCCAAAGGCCTTAAGGAAGGCTGGCATGAGGTGTCAAGGTGGTCATAAGAGGGACAAACCCAACCCCTCGTACAGTTAAAAGACTTTGACACATTGTGGAGGCAAACATGAACCAGACTGAGGGATGCCTGTGAATTGGGTTGAACCCTAACACACCCTAGACCATTGTGATGAATGAACTGTGCAAAACCTGACTGGAGGCTTAAGAGAAAGCCTGACTGGGGGCTGAGTCCCGGACTTAGGTAAAGGGAGGAACCTAAGGGGTCTAGAATTACTTTTTGTTGAAATGTGAACTGTGGCAAATGTAAACCTGATGGAGAGATGGCAAGAGAAACCTAGAGGAAGGGAACCCCTGCTTTCTGATGAGATTTAGAAATTGTGAACTGTGGAAAGTGTGAACCCAACTGAGGGAATTATGAAACTGGCATTTGCACCCGGCTGAGCGGAACGCTGTGCGAACTGTAATATTGTGAACCATGCACTTGCCATAGAATAGCAGAGTGACCCAGCAAGACATGATCACCCTTCGGAAGCCTCTGTTTAAATTGGCAAGTGCTTTGAGAGGCTAACTCTGAAAGAAGGATTGGTGCCAGCTGAGGGGGATCCTAAGGTCAAGAGTAAACACCCGACTTGAAGGTTACTAGAAGGAATTGTTTGTTTTGTTGGTTTTGGAATATCAGGCCCTGTAAAGCAAGAGACTTTGCATGAGAAGATACTTGGGCACATAAGGCCCTAATACAGAGAAAAGGAACTGGGAACTTGTGCCGGAGAAGCCCAGGAGTGTGCTGTTCTCAAGAGTCCCTCCTTGTCCCGTGCTAAAACATGGGGAAGGGAGACCCCAGCCATAACATCCTGACTTATCATTTTGTGAACACTTCTTTCTTTTCTTGTGAACATTATCCCACACATTTTTGTAACCTTGTGGTAAGGATTGACAATAGTTTTTTTTTTAGTATAGGCCCTTTTAATTTGACTAGACTCCACTGGACAGTATTATTATTATTTGATGGTCGTAGCTTGCTCCTATCTTAGATTTAGGTTTAGATTAGGCATTTATCTCACCCATTATTACAGTTTAATAAACACACTTGAACTGTGATCACTTGTGTCTGCCTTGCTTTGATGCCATGCCGTCCTTACAAAGTAGACCCTTGGCAGTTTACAAAATAAAAATTCTATTATATGTATGCTAAATAACAGAGTGATTTCTTTTTTTACATTTACAATGAACAAAACTTCTCCAAGTGAGAATAAGAAATATAGTCATTTAAAGTGGGTTGTTATTCTTAATTTCATTCCCAACCCTAAAACTCCTGCAAGGGAAGGGGTGTCCTTGTCTAAAAACGAAATTCCTAATTGTTCCTCCTTTTTCAGACTTAGCCTTAAAGCAGAGGGGTGATAAATGTACAATGAAAATTAGCAATGTTGGTGCTAGGGGAAGTGAGGGGTCTTGCTAAAGAAAATAATGTGAGGTCCATAATTGAAATGTACACTTTCTACAAAGAGTGAGAAAGTGACTCTTGGTATAAAGGATTCTGCATTGAAAAGGGCTAAGGGATAAGGGTTCTATCAATCCAAAGTATTATCAAAAGCATGTTGTGCTTTCAAAACAGGTGCTGCATGTGTGAAATTGCTTTTGAAAATAGAAAACGGATGCAGTTGGTTTAAATTTAAACCTTAATAAGGAATGCTAATGCTCATTATCTTGTAATGTTCTAAGGTACTTTCTACAGTTGACAGTAAAGGATTTGTGAGTGATAGAAGGCTTGACATGTTTATTTGACCTATGTTCAATTTCCATGAGACCCAACAATGAAAACACACATGGAGTGAAATTTGTTTTTTTATTTTTTTTTATTCTTAACGCTGATTCCTAAAAAGTGAGTATTTGTATTGCAGCTTTGTTGTGTGCCACAGATAAAGTAGTGTGTGTGCAAATATGAACTGAACCTATTACCAGTGATCTCATAAGTTTATCTCACACCTGCCACACAGCCTAAAAGCACAACAGCAGACTTGAGTGGGCGAAGGCGGATGGGGTGCTGGCGCACTACCGACTGCAGTTATACGATCCTTCTTTCCTGCTGTGTGGCCCGATACACATAGCATCACCATCCAGCAAGAGCACAACAGCGGACTTCAGCAGGCTTAGATAGATGTGGGCAATGGCTCACTGAAGCTATAAGCTACTATAAGCTACATCTTTTCTGGGGATGGGATAGGATGGGATAGACATAGCATCACACTCCTGGAAGAGCTCAACAGCAGACTTGAGCATTGATTGAGTCGGCTTAGGTGGACAAGGGCTTAAGCGCACACTGGAGTTGGAGTAACCAGTTTCCTTGCTGGGCATAGGGTGGGGTCTCATAGATGCTGGATAGCATCACTCTCCAGTAAGAGCAAAACAGCAGACTTCAGCTAGTTTAAGCGGACAAGGGCGACGCATTATTTGGTATGCTGTGTACTGATACTATACACTTTTTCCTTTCTGGGGATAGGATATGGTTTCAAAGACGCTAGTTAATATCACCCTCCAGTAAGAGCACAACAGCAGAATTGAGCGGGCTTTGACGGACAGGGGCATAAGTGGACACAAGTGTTGGTGTGCTGTGTACTGTTGCTATAAACTCCTCCCTTCCTGTGGATAGGAATGCGATATCAAAGACGCTGACTAGCATCACCCTCCTGCAACAGCACAAAGTAGATGTTGGTGAGCTTAGGCAGATGGAGGCCCTGGCACACTGTGCACTACAGTCTAAAATCTCCTCCCTTCCTGTGGATAAGATGTGGTCTCAAAGACGAGGGATGCATAACCTTCCAGCAACAGCACAACAGCACAACAGCAGACTTTAGCAGTCTTAGGTGATTGGGGGCACTTCCACACTGTCTACTACTGTTATAAGCTCCTTGCTTACTGGGGAGGCAGTGTGGCCTCATAGACATTAAATAGCGTCACCAATCAGCAACAAAATAAAAACAGACTTGAGCAGCCTTTGAAGGACCACTTTGGATCACTCCAAGGGCAGTGTTTCAATTAAAGGCCCTTTGTCCAGAAATCCCCGTATAAAAGGGCCCCCGGGTAGTACACTGAGGTTTGTGAGCCCACATGCCAACCAAATGCCAAAGGACACCCTTCCACAATCTACTCGTCACACCTATCTTTCTGTTAAGTCAACTTATAAGGCTTTTTTCCGAACATGGATTTCCCCATTAGTGCTTCTCAAGTCTCAACCTTTCAAAAGTGACTTATAATCATCGAAGCACATCTGTTAACAATTATAGCAAGCATGTTTGATTGACTGCAGAATGTAAAGTGCCAGGGAACGATAGAAAGACAGACAGAGGTCCCAGATTCATAGAAAAAGTGCAAAGTCTGAGCACGAGAAAGAACAATGCACTGACAAAAAGATTAGCATCGGGAGTCGATTTATAGATTTTAAAGAGCAAAGTAACCTGAAGTGCAAAGGAAATCTAGAAGCGCCAGAATGCCAACAACACACCGGACAAATCTCAAAAAGTAACTGCCCGACCCCTGTAACAGAAAGCAGCACCCTGACGAAACTGCAGCTTGTCCCAGTAAATGAAAGCAGAATCCTGGAAAAACTTTAACCCGTCCGCCGCAACTGAAAGCAGCAACCCGGCAAAACTGCGTCCATCCCCAGCAACTGAAAGCAGCAGCCCGGCGAAACTTCATGCCATCCCTCGTTCCTGAAAGCAACACCCCAGCGAATCTGCAGACTATCAGCCCTAAATTCAAGCGGCACTAAAACTGAGGACCGTCACCCATAGGTTCAAGCAACACCAAAACTGCAGACCTTCATCACTAAACTCATGCAGCACCCAAACTGCAGACCATCACCCTGTAGTTCATGCAGCACCCAAACTACAGAACGCATCCCAGCAAAACTGCAGGGTGACACTGCTAAATGATAGCAGCCCCCTCGAGGACTGCCACCTCCCACTAACCCACTGACCTCTGACCCTATACCAAGGCTGACCCCTCAAGTCCTGCCACCTCCCACTACCCCCACTGACCTCAGACCCTATCCCCAGGGAGCCTCCTCAAGTACTCACACCTCCCACTACCCACCACTGACCTCTGCCCCTATCCCCCTCAAGCCCTGACACTTCTGACTAACCTCCACCCTACCCCAGGCAGCCTCCTCAAGTCTTGACACATCACACTACCCCCACTTACCACCACCGCCAACCCCGACAGGCCCTGCTAGTCTGCCCACCTCCCACTGCCCGACTGACCCTTTGCACCACTTTGGGAACAAACCCCAGTCAGCCCCCTCAAGTTGTGAAACCTCCCACTACCCCCTCTCACCTCTGCCCCTATCCCCAGGCCACCCCCTCAAGTCCTGACACCGCTCACTAGCCACACCCACCGCCAACGCTATCCCCAGGCAGCCCCCTTAAGTCCTGACACCTCCCACTACTCCCATTCACCTCCACCCCTATCCCCAGGCAGCCTTCTGAATACCCCTGCTAGTCCTCCCTAATCCTACTACCCCACTGACCTCCGCCCCCAACCCCAGGCAGCCTCCGCTAGTCCTCTACCCTACCAATCAAATGTGGAGCAACAACCAACCTCAACTTCTCCAGTCTGCCTCTACCAAGAAGTACATTTGACACATACCCTCCTCCAACCTGAACAACTGGGATCACTCCCGTTGAATCCTGGACTGTAGCTTTTTCCATATCTCCCTGGTAGAGCATAGTCAGGTGCACATCAACATGACTCCATATTATTGCACCAGCTACACTTTGACAACTTCATGTCCATGTGACATAGTAATGAAAACTGGCATTTATATAGAGCCTTTGTGCCATTGCAATGTCCTCAACGTGCTGTATGTGAATACCCATGGCGGACTGAAGTCTGATAAATAAGAGATTGATTTGAGTGATTCAAAATGTGTGTGTGCATTTTAGCATATCCAAAGGTAGGTAGGTGGACACAGGTGGCAATGTCCCTGCTTGTGACACAAGTAGAAAAGGCTTGTGTTTGACTGATGTGAAAGCTGTCAGAGAGTTTGCGAGTCAAGGAGACGGATAATGTGTCCAGCTAGATGGAGTAATCAATCATGTGAATAAGCAGCATTCGAGTGACAAATGTGAAGCACAATGTGAGTGTAGGTAGTGTGTGATTATAGATTCATGTGGGTGGGTAGCCCTACTTTAGGAGGGATTCACCAATCTAATACTGAGTGCACACGTGATGAGTGTAGTCCCCACATCCACAGTGAGGCCACATCCCTCTTCAACACCCACGATTCTAAATACCCATACTAGTGAATGAAGTGTTGCCACATCCACATTGACAAGCAAATGCCAAAGCAACACCTAAACATCAGTGGATCAGAAAGGAACTTATTGTGCATTTAACTCAACCTCCAGTAGCAAATGTGAAACCTAACACTAGCCAACTATGGACACGGGCAGTGTACTACCATTGTCCAATGTCAACCAAAGCTTCCACCAGGTCTGACTCACTCTCTGCATCCTATGCCTGTAAGCGGGCCTCTGTTGTTGCAAAGATGGCACCCCTTTTGTGCTGTGACCAAGCCTGATATTCATATGGTCTTTTCCCTTTTGTAATGGCTTGGCAGGTGAAGAACGATGGTCTGAATGGTTGCTCAGAGCAATGTCAGATATGAATAATCATTCTAAGCCTCAACCTTTCAGACATCACCTCTTTTGTTTAGTTGACTGGACGGCTTGCATGATTTCAAACATCTGACTCTCCACCTCCTCTGCAGCCCTGAAAGCATCTTCCAGGATGGCAAACTGCTTCCTTGTCTGCCACTCCGCCACCTCGGCCTTGGTCCTCACAATGGTTGCATCCTTAGCCCTCTGCCTCTCCGCCATCAGCTGCCTTTGATAATGCTCATGGGTGCACACCATGACCCATAGGCATCTTCATATTTCCTGCCACATGTTGCTCAAGTGTGAGCCTTTTTGCCTCCTCTGGGTGGAATAGCCCTGCATCAACTGCCTTCTTACAGTCCTCATCTTCAACTGCCTGGCACAATTGATGACACTTGTCGTGGCATACAGAACCTGCACTGCCCTGGAGTGACTGCTGTCGCTCCACTGCCTGTTGATGTGTGACAACCTGGGCATGCACCTCATGTGCCATTGTTGGGACTTCCACCTCAGACCGGTACATAGGCAGAAACCAGACTAGGCGCTGTGGTGGGAATGTTGCACAGGTGGCCATGGTAGATGGTGGCAAAGAAGCCTGACTCAAAGACAAGTGGGCCACAGAGGAGGTAGTGGATGAAAGGGGCATTGCAGTTGCCAGCCCAGAGAGACCATCTGAGAGCAGTGCATGTGCCAACCGGGCCAGGAAGACGCTCACCTGCTTGCGATGTTGTACAAGATCCACATGAGAGACATGTACAGCATCACAAATAGCTGCCGTCTGCCTGGCAATACCTGCCTGCAGGGGCTGCACCACAACTCAGATGGCCTCATCGACTGCAAGTTGTGGATTGGTCTTGGTGTAGGCATCGTGGAAGTAGGTCACTGCTGCAGAAGATGGTCCAGGGATAGAAGGTTGTGTCAAACCCTCCACTGTGGACTGCACATCCTCATGTCTCTTGGCCAGGCGTGCAGCTTGAACACCCTCCTCGACGCCCCCTCCTGACCCCAGGGGATGGGCTAAAATTGGCACTTCCTCCACTTTCATCTCCACCAACACAAATGCGTCCAGAGAGACCTCTATCCTTGAGGCATTTGTGTTGGTGGAGATGGAAGTGGAGGAAGTGGCAATTGCACTGTGTTGCAGCACCCCTTTTAACCGCTGCTGAAGTGTCCCCCACCACAACCACGGGCTGGAACTTACCCTCAGCAGTCTCGTCCGATGGTTCTGGCTTTCCCCCAGCCACAGTGCTCTCAGAAGAGGAGGTGTCAACTGTGAGTGGCTGGGGTTTGCACTTGTGTCTGGTATCTCTGCAGTTTTCATCAATGCCAATGGCAATCATTGACCCCAGATCAAAGTTCAAATTCGAAGTTAGTCACACATAGACGTGTTGAGCACAAAAAATATGAGTCAAAACAGATCATATGTAAAATTATCCAAGTGGAATGTATCAATAGCATACATGATGACACACAAAACAATATCATATTTGAAACCACAATGGAAAGGAAAAAACATGGTAGAATTATAATGAAACCACAAATAAAATCATAATTGGAAAACAATGTTTGGGCCACAGACAACAAAACATACAAACAAGAACCATGTAAACAAAAACATGAGAACATCATCAGTATTAGTCATAAACAAAGAGTATTCATGTCTATTTAGACAAATAAAACCCTGCGTGTATGCATGAGTGGATGTAAGAAGCTAGAAACACATGTGCCTATTGGATGGATGGGGAAATTATGGTACTACCACAACTGGTAAAAATATCTGTTTTGTTCGGCCAACGCAAGCTGTTCGTCTAGTGCAGCACATTGTAAAAATTGGAAGGATTAGAATAAATACAACCTTCTTGGTTCAGACTTATACACAACCACTGTCACCTAATCAATGTGCTCATTTGACTGCAAAAAATGTATAATGAAATCTGTCAGCATAGGTGTTTACCTAGTTACCATATACCACTAAAAGGTGTAATAGAGAATTTAAAGGAAGGCATGATATCAAACATTAGGGACAGACACAATTGATCACAGTTTGTGTGTTTATTGAATTTCAATGGGTTGGTTGAACGCCTATATATCCCTAAATCGAAAGATGGGAGCAAGCTACAACCATCAAATAATAAATAACGCAGTCCTGGTGGAGTCTATGTCAAAATAAAACAGCCTATACTAAAAAACCCATTGCCAATCCTTACCTCTAATAACAAATAGCGTGGGAAATTGACATAAGCAAAACAAAAGTGTTCAAGAAATAATATGTCAGGATAGTTAAGCAGTTAGCTTCCCTGTCCTATGTTTTCAGCATGGGACAAGGTGGCAGCATACTCGAGCTTCGCACATAATCTGTCTTCTCTGTCATGAGGATGCAAACCAGAACATAGGGCCTTCTGTGCCAACGTCTCTTTCCAAATAAAAGTCTCTAGTTTTTAGAGTGCCTGTATGAACAAACAATTGCAAACATTCCTTCTCATCACGTTTTCACATTCACAAGTTCTCTGGTTTATTTTTCATCACGGTCTCCCTCAGTCGGGCTCGGACCACCTTAAACACAAGTTGACAATAGGGCTCCCTTGGCTGGGTTCGGACATTGTAATCTCACTTTCCTTGCTTTCCACTCTTTATCAAAAATCGAAGACTTTTGACTGTGTGATGGATTTTGCTTAAACCGTCGCAGGACCACTTCGATGCACTTTATTCATAAGTTTCACATTTGAACTGTACTTTCGCTTCTGCCACTTCTTGGCTGGATACCTCAATCAGAGACCTTCGAGTGAGCACACCTGTGGTGCCGGACCACTTTGTTACTTTTCATCGTACCTTCTCTGATTCATATTAATGAAAGATCCATCGACAATTGAGCTTTCCTCATGTCTTTCATCACACGTGTTAATATTATTCGCTCTTAATACAATGTTGCCATTGCATCCATGACTTCAACACAGAACAGTCTTGTATTGGTCTGTGCAACTCACCGGCTGTGTTGATTTCTCTGGCACTCCTTTGATCCTGGAGTCAATGACTGTACCACATCGGCTGCTGCTCCTCGCTGACTCAGCCAATTATGCAGGCGGGCCTAGGGTATCTCTGACACACAATGCAGGATTCTTCAGTCTGGTTTCCTGGCATTACACCATTAAATCTTAAAGCTTCTGGAAAGTAACAGTTTCTCACAGACAAGGTCAAGGGTATCTCCCTCCTCATTCTCCCTTCTCAGTTTGCTGCATTTCTCCCCTCGTTCAGCTGCTGCCTGGAAAACGCTGCTCCTGCATGTGTTTTGCCTTGCTTAGAGTGCTCTCCTGCTCCACCTTTTATCCATGTGGTGAAGCTTAATGGAAGTCATGTGTAAGTTATCAAATGTAATTGCCTGATTTTGCCTGACCATAGTAGTGGGACATGTCATGTGCATTGCTCGGATATGAGTCTGTTTTCTCCCAGAGTGGGCTGTCTGTGTGAAAGGAGGGTAGGGGGGGCTCCCAGGTATCCTACCCGGTAGGATGGAGTGAAGGTGATGCAGGGGGAATACTGTGTCTCACCATCAGGTATCCCACTCCCAATCCCCAAATACCCCTCACCCTGTTGATCCTTCCGCACTGGTCCACCCCCAGGGTCTGGATCCAAAGGCGATGGCCATGCCATGGCAACCCGAGCAAGAGATTACCGGGGAAGAGTGGGTGAGACACCATCTGGTTTCTCACAGAATGTAGTACCCGTTCCCTTTCTTCCAGGGGTCAAGTATGATTGTTTGTCAGAATGGTGACTTGCTCCAAAGGAGAATCACGATTCACATGCCTGTTTGAAACAACACAACCATTTTCACTAAAAGTGACAGTTTGTGCTTAAGGCCTCAATCTCATTCAATCCACGTCACGTTACCTGCTTACTTGTCGCCTGTAGTTGCGTGTTGCTCTGTCATGTTGCCAATCATGCAAACTTCAAACAACAGGCAACAACAATAACAGCTACTTTAAAAAAGATAATTGTAGTCGTGTGATCATGCTCACAATTAGGGGCATCAGATGGTAGATATAATGTTTTGATTCTACCGCATTCAGCATCCTAGTGAGAATGTTAATGAGATGCATGTCATCTTGACTACGCCTACACATAGTGTCACAGCTCAATGTGTACTCATAATAATGATCAGTAAGAACAAGGTAGAGAAAGAGTTTCTTCAACAGTCACTTACTCTAGAACATCGCTACAAATCAGATATACAAAAAAGTGATAAATCATCAATACAAAATAATTTTCTTAAGATTCAATACAAGATACAAATCTCATGAGGTAGAAACTACAATACAGTAAATTACATAAAACAACCCTAAAACAAGCATATTTGAATATGCTAATGACCAAACATAAAAAGTAAACATGCATCAATTGTTTACAACAAAAATCATGAAACATCTGTCTATTATTTTTTATCATTATTTATACATTTGCAATTTAAATAGTACACTTGGCTAGAACTTCAAGCTGCATACTCTTTTTTGTAAATGTGATTTGTAGTGATGTTCTAGAGTAAGTGACTGTTGAAGAATCTCTTTCTGTAACTATTTCTTAGTGATTAGTCTCACCTTCCTAAAATTAGGGTAGAGGACCATTTTTGTTAAATGTGGTTATTTGGGCTCTCCAAAACCCTTGTTTGAGTACTCATAATAATAAAACATGTAAAAAACGACATCTTCAAAACATATCTCATAAAATCTCCCAGTAATGCACGCAATGAAGCTGACCATTGTGTGAACGCCCAATATTTTATTCAATAGTATTAAAGAAACTCCATTGGTGAGGTAGTACAGTGACATACTCATACCTTAGATAGTGGGATACTGGAGAATTTTCCATCTCAGTAGACTATTCTATATATAGAACTGAAGTGTCATATGAGACAGGCACCAATTGGGACAACACTTTGGCCATGTAGTTATGGTTAAGTTGGTGTTTCCATAGGATGAGCACT